>NC_134354.1:583556679-584163345 GCF_048569485.1 Anomaloglossus baeobatrachus | reverse complement strand
ATTATTTTCTATTACACTGGACAGCAAATTTTTCAAAAATTTGCCTCCTTGAAAATTTGAGTTGATTATGATAAACCCATAATAATAATAATAAGTTTCATTTCTATAGCGCCAACATATTCCGCAGCGCTTTACAAGTCAGAGGGGACATGTACAGACAATATGAGACAATACAAAAAAACAAAATTAAGATACCAAGAAGAGTGAGGGCCCTGCTCGTAAGCTTACATTCTATGAGGAAATAGGGGAGACACAAAAGGTGAATGGGGGAGAAAAGCTTGTCATAAACGGTCCAGCCATCAATTTAACAGGGTATTCAAAACCAGCTGCATGAACCCATCGGTGAGAATTTATACAGGTACAGGGGACAGGAATTGGAAGTAAATTTTTTATGAAAGGCAGAAAAGGACTAGATTAAATCAGGGCAGTGAAGGGATAGGCTAGTCTAAAGAAATGCGTTTTTAGGGCCCTCTTAAAGGTGTGGATGTTGGGAATTAATCGGATTGCTCTTGGTAGTGTGTTCAAGAGCATAGGTGCAGCTCGTGAGAAATCTTGAAGACCAGAGTGGGAGGTTCGAATTGTTGAGGATGTCAGTCTTAGGTCATTAGCAGAGCGGAGGGTATGGGTGGGGTGGTAGACAGAGATGAGGGAGGAGATGTAGGGTGGTGCGGAACCGTGGAGAGCTTTGTGAGAGTGATAAGTTTATGTTGGATTCGGTTGTGGATAGGCAACCAGTGTAATGGCTGGTAAAGAGCAGAGGCATCAGTGAAGCGGTTGCAGAGGAAAATGATCCTGGCTGCGGCATTCAGAATGGATTGGAGAGGGGAGAGTTTAGTAACAGGGAGACCAATTAGTAAAGAATTACAATAATCCAGGCGAGAATGAATGAGAGCGACAATAAGGGTTTTTGCAGAGTCAACGGTAAGAAAAAGTCGAATTCTTGAGACCCATTCAAGATATATATAATTTCTGATAGTCTATATCATGTAGAAATTGAGAAACATGAGATTGATTATGAAGCATTCAATTGTTACCCGCACCATTAGTTCAACTGAACCAAAAGTGTTTTGCTGCTGATTTTTGTTTGTACTCAATGTCAGGTGCATCCCGTATTATAGTCCTGCAAAAGTCAGCTAGCATTCATGGATTCCAGTAGCCTTGGCAGTACTTTTCCATCGTGGCAATATCTTGGTGAAACCGTTTGCCTGGTTCGTCACTGACCTCACCAAGATTTTCAGGGAAGAATTCCAAACGTGAATGCAGATAATGAATTCTCAATGACCTATTGCACTTCATCGCTTTGTAAGTTTCAAGAACGTAATCAACCAACTCGATGTAGTTTGGGGCTCAATCATCATGGAAATTCTCAGAAACCTTCTTTAATGATTTCTAAGCAATTTTCTCAGGCCTCACCAGTAGCTCTTCAAAGTGCTTGTCAATCATGATGTGTTGGATTTGTGGACCAACAAAAATGCTTTCCTTAATCTTGGCATCGGTTATTCTTGGGAACATTTATCTCAAATAACAAAAACCTTCTGCTTCCTTGTTTATTGCTTTTACAAAATTCTTCATCAGCCCAAGTTTTATTTGAGATGAGGGCAGAAATATTATTGCTGGGTCCATAATTTCTTTATCTGCCATTTTCTGCCTGGGAGTCAACTGGTTATGGATTGGCCACTTACTTCTACTGTATTGTGACTGCTAAGCATGGATGTCCCATTCACAAGTTAAACCACAGTACTTGGTATATCTGAGCTGTAATCAAAGCAACAGTGCCACTACTTTTAAATCTCAACAGATGTTCCAGTTGTAGTTGCTGTACTTAATGTGTTTCAACAACAGTTCCATGTTCCCATATGTTTCTTTCATGTGTGCAGCATAGCCATCAGTTATTTAAGAATGAACATTACAGTTGTGTAACAAGAGCTTTGAGGCTTAATAATGAGTCAATGAAGAGACGCCAGTGTTTTGGCTGATGCTAACAACTCATATTGTATATTGTGGACAATACATAGACAGGCTGAAAACATAAAAACAATTGCTCAAAAAGAATTCAGAAAAAAAATTACGTGCTAGGAAAATTTAAGTTGATTTTTGCGATCAGCAGCTCACAATACATACTGTAACATACACCCAAAAGTGTTCAAGAAGCAAAATCTTTGTTGTCCAGTGTTACCCTTTTTTGTTTCTTTATCTTTGTATTTTGAGATCTGAACATTATTATTACTTATAGCTAAGACTGATTTTTCCTTTTGGTAATGGAAACCATTTTTAAGGTCCCATTCAGACATCCAATTTTCCCACAGATCAATTTTTTGGATCAGACTTTAATCAGAGTGTGGTCTTAAAGTCATCAATTTCATTCGCATGTGGAGAAATTAATACGTTTCTCCACCCTCCCTATTTTGTCAGTCCGTAAATGTTGTCCGAGTGCGGTCCAATTTTTTCAAAGACCCATAGATTTGCGTTACATTTTGATCAGACCCTTGAATCAAAATTGGAGATGACTCAGCACGGTCAGCAAAAGACAATGGACATGTGACTGGCTCCATAGACTATCACACCAGTGCGATGAATGAAAATCACAGATAGGGCTCATACACAAAAAATTGGATGTCTGGATGAGATCCAAGAATAACAGATAGGCTGCCATAGACCATTACTAATAAACAGTACAATCCTAACCAGAAACAATGTATATGCAGTTGGCAGTTAACTCCACCAAAAGAATTTCTTTTTCTGTTCATGGTCATCAAAATCATAAAAAAATAGTGATTTTGCACAACTAAATGTATTCCTCTCGGCTGTTAGAAGAACAGAATGTAGCCCTAACTTTGGAAAGTAATAAACCTATTAGAAATTCTTTGTTTGATATTTAAGAGATTTACAAGATGTTTTAGATTTTGAAAATTAACTGAAAATGTTATTGCCATAATAATAGAAAGCTGTAAATAACATGGAAATGGTTCCAAAACTGGAATATATAAAAAGAACATTAACATAATGCTCTGCAGATTGTATTAGACACCTGCAAAGCGAAATAGATCACAGCCATCAGCACCAGATGTTTCCTGACATGACAAATGGACATCTGAAATACTGTGTTGTATATTAAAATGATCAGCCTAAAAATCATAGGCATTTATGTGTCTGCTTTCTAGAGAAAAGAACAAGAAAACAACAATATACAGTCATATAATATTGACAGGCACGAATGAACTACTTGTAAGTGTCATGTTGATACCGAAGATATTTCTCGTGAGTGTAAACATTGATACTAGTATACATGACAATGAATTATGTGTTATACAAGCTCACTAACTTCAGAAGTTACATCTAAATTATATCTTCCTTTGGATCCAGCACAAAACATTACTAACACTGTATAATGGTCCATTTACATGAACTTATTTGCGGTATTAAACATTAAAATATTAATATAAAATATTTACCAAATGGTGGTTGTATAAATTACATTTACACAGGCAGACCACTGATAACAATGGACACTGAACAGATACTAATAGATAATTCAGTGCCCATAGGATGCCAATATTCTTCGCAGTGCAGGTATTATTCACACAGGACCGAGCGCTGCCGAGAACGAGGTTCTTTTCTGTAGCACAAAAGACCGTTTCACCTGATGAATGAGTATTTGGCTCATTCTTCGGGGGGTTAGCAGCCTGTTTACACCAGAACATAATTGACAAACGAGCGTTCCTAGGTACGATCATTCACAATAATCTTTCAGTTCAAATACACCGTAAGGTTTAGAAAGTCAGAAAATGCGCCATTTGATAAATTTGATGCCTGTCTATTGTAAGTTTGCTCACCATGTGTTAGTTACAACAAATTGTGGCACAATTTTGGCACACGGATTCTAAGTTTAGACCACTGAGGTTTCTCTGCCAACTCTTTGATATGTCCAAACCCTTATCAAATGTGTTAAAAAATGTGTCAGAACACAAAATTAATGTGGTGCAACATAATTAAGACAGTTTTTAAATGAATTAAGGCTCATTTCTGGTGCTCAGTAGATTAGTCCCTTGTGATGAGATCACTAGAGAATGATATAATGAACTAGAGAGTATATTGAGCAGTCACAACACATTAACTCCAAATTAAAGGGATTGTCTCAACTTATTAAATGGGTAAAATTGTAAAGTGGTTGTAAAAACAAGCAACTTTCCAATTTAACTCTGCTCTACATTATCAAGATCAGGGAAATTTTTAATTCTATACTGTATTGTTTGCAGAGATAGACACTGACAGCTTGGTGCCCCTGTCCAAGAAATTTTGCCTGCGCCCTCCTTTCTTTTAGGGAGACAAAGCTGCAGATATAAATGTATATATATATATGTTAATTATTAGACTGTGAGCCCTCGTGGGCAGGGTCCTCTCTCCTCCTATACCAGTCTGTTTTGTACTGTTAATGATTGTTGTACGTGTACCCTCTTTCACTTGTAAAGCGCCATGGAATAAATGCGCTATAATAATAAATAATAATTATATATATATATATATATATATTACATCGCGCCCTCTCTTGTAATGTACAGCACCATCCCTTACATATTGGATTCTCATGTTAATTATAGTGCTTTCCCTTTATTTCACAGCGTTTTCTCTTTTTAGATATAAAATGACATGACTGCTGATGGAACATGGTTATTTTCTAATGGGGAAGCTGATGGACTGGTCTTCTGGTCAGATGTTGCTCCATCAGCAGTCATTTTATATCTAACAAGAGAGGATTAAGTAACAGAGAGGGTGGTGTGAATAACAAAAATAATGAAATGAAATGGTGCTATACATAACAAGTGAGGACACTATATAATAAGGGACGGTGTCATACATAACTAGCGAGGATGCTAATAAGGGACAATATTATACAAGATAAAAGGAGAAACCATGTAATTAAGGATGGCGTTTTACATAGTGATTACACTAAATACTAATGGACGGTGTTATACATAATAAGGCTACATTTCTGTATCCGTGTGCAGTGTCAGTGTGCTTCCTGACTTTTTTTCTCGGACAGCACACAGACCCATAGAGTATGTGCTATTCCTCATAATTGGATCAGAACAGCGCATGCTCAGAGCCTCGCAGATCTCATTCTTGGACATGTGATTTTCATGGATATGTGAATGAATCTATGAAACTCTTGGAGGCTGTCTGATAAAAACGTCTGGTAACACACGGAAATGTCACATCAATGAAAGAATGTGGCTTAAGGGGTTTAACATATATGTAAAAGCAATACTCCAAGTCATACCGTACAGAATAAAGATTTCCATCCAGTCACTTACCACTGACGTCTCATCTGCTTAGTTATTTTCTCTTGTTTCTTCTCAATCTGGTCAGACCTTCATGTTGCCATCTTCCAGCCATGACTTATCTTGTCACTGATTACTGCAGCCCTGAAAATAGCAAGGTCACATATATTCTATACATACATTTGCCTCCTGAATAAAAAATTCCCCAGACTGCGCCCCTGAATATAAATATGTACCAGACAATATATTATACAATATTAACCACCCACCATTCACAATATAAAATGATAAATACGCCGCACTGTGCCCCCCATTAACTATAATCTCTGCTGCCCAATAAATATAAACTAATCAGTCTCTGTGACTTTCCCCCCAACTAATTTTAAGCCTATGTGCACACCTTTCAATTTTGTAGTGGAAAATATCCAGGGTTTTAGAGTTACAAGCAAAATGCGTATCTAATGCAGTGTTCTTCCTGCCAACACATCAGGATTTGAAGCAATTTTATGCTGCAAATCCTGAACATGTGCACATAGGTTTAGTCCCTGTCACTCCCCCCACAATTTATCATAAGTCCCTGATAGCTTCATAATAAATTATGTGGTGGAGGAGAGAAGACATAACAACGGCCTTATGGGTGGGTTGGGGAGGATACTATGAGGGCCATATAATGAATTATGGGGATGCTACAGTATGAGGGCCATATAATGAATTGTTGTGTGGGTAGAATGCTATTAAGGCTATATAATGAAGTTTAGTGTGGATAGGAGATTATCAGGGCCATATCATGAATTGTGGGGTAGGGGTAATGCTATGAGGGCCATATAATGAATTGTGTGGTGGGATAATACTGTGAGGGCCATGTAATGAATTGTAGGGTGGGTAGGAGATTATCAGGGTCATATCATGAATTATGGGGTTGGGAGGACACTATGAGGGCTATGTAATAAATTGTGGGGTGTAGGAAAATGCTATCAAGGTCACGTAATGAATTGTGGGGTGCGGAAGAGGCTATGAGGCCATATAATGAATTGTGGAGAGGAATCTATGAGGAATTTAGCATCTTCCCCCCATCCAATTTATTTTAAAGGGAACCTGGCAGGTCCACTATGCCCTCCAGCAGCATTCATATCTGTATGTCAAAATGCCCTACCTAATCAGTTCTGTATAATATTATTTACTAAAATCAATGTTTTGAAAAAGGGATTTATAAAGTGCAATATTTCTAAACTAACTAGGACCTTGACTAGTCGATACGGCATTGTTTCCCTATACTAGTCAGCCCTCTTTCCATGTTATCACACCTCTGTGGGCATAATAACATAATTTCTACAAACCGGCATCACTGCCAGCATCTGGAAATTTTGCACCTGCGTGCGACTGTGTTCACTCATTTTGAATCTCAGCTGAAGTTAGGTGTACACATCTCGGCTTCAGTGAGGCGCTTTGAGCATGATTGGGAGTGCAGAATCTGTTGTTCCGATCATGTACAGTACACCTCTCTGAAGCCAGGATGTGTACATCAAACTTCAGATGAGATTCAATATGAGTGAACACAGCCTTGCACATGCGCAAGATTCCCAGGAGTATGGAATTCATATTATTATGCCCACAGGGGTGTGATCACATGGAAAGAGGGACAAATAGTCTGGGGAAAGAACGCCCCTGGGACTAGTCACTGCTCTAATTAGCATAGAAACAGCGAGATTTATAAATCCTTTTTCTGAACATTCATTTTGCTGAAAAGCATTACACAGGGCTGGTGAGACGGCATTTTGAATTACAGTTATGAAAGTTGCTGGAGGGCAAAGAGGGACCTGTCAAGTTGCCTTGAAATTCACATATAATGTCATCCCCCCAACCTCCCCTTTCCTCCCCGCGTTCATGATAATGCTCTGAAGCCCATCTTTCACCCTCTGATCCCAATCATTCCCCTCCTTATTGTCTCCTCCTCAGTCTATTAATAATAAAAAGTCGCCCCTCACTTCTCCATATGGGCCCCCGACGCTTCTTTTACTGCTGGGCACTTTTCAAATGACACAGGCGCGCACCGTCCTGAAGTCATGAAGGTGCGTGTGCATGTGTTACACAGAAAGTGTCAGGCACGGAGCAGAGGACAGAAACCTGGGTTCCACTGCCTGCACTGTGCAGTGCTGCAGGATCGCTCCCTGCCCGACACACTGCATGTGATGCAGTGGACTGCATGCTCCAGGGGACTCCCGGAGCCTCGAGCTCCAGACAACAGGTCAGCTTGCCCTCATTACTAACCAGCCAGCAAGGGCCCCTGAACCTCCAGGTCCTTGTGTGACTGCATCGGCGATATGTCTGCCACTGATTACTTGTCATAGTTACCAACCACCTACGGGCAAGTTTTATCCACAAGGAATGTGCGCTTGCCGGCTGTTTGTCATCAAACTTTTGTGCACTGATCAGAAACTAGTGCCCACCATCAGTGAAGCTGCACTTTTCCAATGATGCCTTCAACATCAGGAAGCAGGAAGTTTGAGATAGCAGCTCAGTCATGCTGTCGGACTGAACTGGAAATCTTCAGGAGCACATTGCCTTTGGCAACCAGAGAGTTGTTTGGCAAGGCCGTCATGGAGTCCTTAAGATAGGCTCATGAGAAAATCCTTGTAGGAGGCGTGAGGTCTGCTGAGAACAATAGTGAACTCTATGTCTGATTGGGTGGTTTTGAACCTTGGACCTCTCCTGTACTGCTGTAACTATTAGTCATGCTGGAGTAAGCACTCAGAAATTGAGGTGACCCAAGATATTGCAAGTATTTGAAGACCACTTCTAGACTTTAGTCTGTATTATTGTTGGGCAATTGTATTGACACAAAATTTTTAGAGGGTCATCAGGAGGCCTTTGCTCTGAATCTTAAGAGGGTCATCCGGTTTTCCTTGCTCCAAATTTTAAGAAGGTAAACAAGCATCCCTTACTCACAATTTTTAGAGGGTCTTTATGTGACCTTCGTTCTTAATTTTTCCAGGGTTTACATGATGCTTTCATCCATAATTTTTTCAGAATGTGTATGAGGCCTACCTATACAATTCTCTTACATAAAGAGATGTATACTTCCCAGGGGTAAATGTTTTTCAGACGTTGCACTTTGTGCATAGGCTTTACCAGTTTAGAAGTCCCACTCCTTAAAAGGAGAAAAAAAACCATGTTTTCTGTTGCCCTCCTTTACATGTCTTTTAGGGTGTATTGCAGTTTTTCCTTCTAATTTTTGGCAGTCCTCGCACTCCCTAACATTTATAACAGAATGTGTATGAGACCCTCCTTTATGTCTTATACAGGGTTATCAAAATTCCTCTTTTTTCTTATTTTTGACATTTCTTGAATTTTCCGCATAGGCTTTGCGAGTTTCAGAGTCTCTCCTTGATAAATTAAACAGGATGTGTATGACCATGTCACACACACCACATGACCAGTTAAGGTAGTAAAATGTTAAAGTTACATTTACTGATGACTACCTGTGAGTCTAGTTTTATTTTTCCCTCTACCCTGTCATCTACTGTAGTCATAGGCAAGGGTGAAATACGGTGATAGATGGCTGGCTATTAAAGGGTGGAGGAGACTTTTTTTAATTTTGTCATATATACAAATTATTATACAGGACAGAATGTTTCCTAACATTTTTTCCTGTACACGCCGGAGGGTAAGTAAAAGACACTAGGCAGAAGCTTAAATTGAAAATGCCACTCCAACACTAAAAAATAAATCATCTGGAGTATAGCTTTCATTTTATATTTTGATAGATAGCATAGTATTGCTATATATAGTATAAATTTGGGTCTTCTATGACACCCAGTCTCTGCCTGTATATGACAGGAAAATTAACATGACAGGCATGGGGTCCTTTAGCTTGCCCCAAGGCTGGGATCACATCGTTGGGGGAATATAGGGGATCAAACAAACACACAGGCTAGGTAGTGGTGCTCAAATACTGCTGTCAGGGATTGATAGTGGCATTTAAGAGGATAAATTGGCACTAATAAAGGCAGATGCCATCTATAATAGCTGTAATATAGCCTGCACCTGAATGGGGTAAAAAGGTAAGTTAAGTGAAACGCGCATCGGGGACATGGCTCTACGGCATCCACCCAGGTAACACATCATTTGTCTACTCTGCAGCTCCCATTGTTACTTGTTATTTCCTTAGTATATTACATCCACAGTGATCTACTGTTATTTCTCTATCTCAGTTTGTGATTATGTTTACATTATTTTCGCTTCTTGTTGCTTCTTGAAAGTGCAGATGTTTAATATTGAAATACAATCACCTGTCATACTGTTCCCTTTTAGAGATTATTTTTATACATTGTATACTTTTCAGTGCTATATATCCTTCTCTAATTAGTTATTATGAGCTGTTCTCTTAACTATAGTAACACCAACCTGGTGCTGCTTCAGTTCCATTTACTGGCCACTCGTTGCCCTTATTTCTCCTTTTTTGCAATTTTAAGTGTTTTTTACTTGTATTTCAAAAAATTTCATACTTTTTATATTTAGTATATATGCACTTTTTTTTGTTTATTACTGCTTGCGCTAAACTTCGTTTGATAGTATGTACACAGTCACTTGACTGCCACTCCTTAGAATATATATATATACTGTATATATACATTCTTCCAGATATGAATTTCTACTTATCACCGTTTACCTCTTTTTTTTTGTATAGTTATGCTGTTTACTATATATTTATCTACTGATACTGATACTCACCTGTGATGTTCGGTTCTTGCTGATCATAGTTAGTAATTTTCTTTTTTTTCATAATTGCTTAATTCATTTACAACTCATTCTTGTAAAACGTAACAGAGGCATATTTAGTTTGTTACTTTTCCAGCACCCTCCTCACATTCCCTCTCCTTTACACAAACTAAATAGTGCTATAACCAGTGCCGTAGATAATTATATTGTCCCCTCTATTCCTAATACCCTCCTTTAGTGCCACACAAAATAACAATGTTACCTCTGTATCTCTACATAGTAATAATACTTCCTCTGTACATTTGCATAGTAATATTGCTCCCCGTGCCTCGTTATAGTTATAGAGCACCTTATAGAATTAATGTCCTTCTGTGCCCTATTATAATAATCACCCTCGTATCATCTCTAATAAGAATTCAGCCATGATCTGTTATAATGATGAACCCGCACCACCTTATAAATATGAGCCCACCATTGATTTCTAATAATAATAATACACCAATGCTTTCCTAAAATTAGGATGATTCCCATTTTCTGTATCCTTAACATTATACCCCATAGTGCCCTAGAGGCCTCTTTCACACGTCCGCTCAACACGTACACATGGTCCATGGCAAAATACGCACGTGAGCGCAGACCCATTGATTTTAATGGGTTTACATGTGCCCGTGTCTCCGGGACGTGAGGAAACGGACCAAACACGTACTGGAGACACGGACGTGTGAAAGAGGCCATATGCAGTATGATGGCCCCAAAAGCTCCCCCAACAGTATGTTGGCCCCACAGATCGCTTATACACAGTATTACTGTATGTCCCATGGTCCCCTATAAACAAAATGATGGCTCATAGTCCTCCTTATAAACTGTATTATATCCCATAGCCCCATATATCAACAATTTGATGGGCCAACATACACAGTGTTATGCCTCATATGCACAGTATGATGTCGCATAGTCTCATATACACAGTATTTTTGACCCAAATACATAGTATTATGCCTCATAGCTCCCTATACACAGTATCATGGCCTCATATACACAGTATTATGCCCCATTTGCACAGTATGATGTCCCATAGACCCCAAAGCACGGTATATTTGACCCAAATACATAATATTATGCCCTATAGCCCAATATACATAACACAGCATTCCTATGTATAGTACCCCTACATTATTATTATTATTATTATTATTATTATTTATTATAGCTCAATTTATTCCATGGTGCTTTACACGTGAAAGGGGTATACATAATAGGCACAAGTACAATAATCATAAACAATACAAAACATAGACTGGTACAGGAGGAGAGAGGTCCCTGCCCATGAGGGCTCGCAATCTACAAGGGATGGGTGAAGAAACAGTAGGTTTACAATGTATAATGGCCCATAGCCCCCTAGGCACAATACAATGCCACCTACAGTTCACATACATACTGTATGATGCCACAGTATCTCCCCTCCCCCTGAGCCCTATAATTATAATTGTAAAAAAATATATATTCGCCTAATCCTGGTTTCCTATCCACCATAGTTGCCGTCTCCTCTTCTAGCTCACCTGCAGGATAGAGCAGGGGAAGTCCAAGACAGCACAGGCCAGAAGCGGCCAGCATCTGCTGGAGAAAGTTGTGGAGCAGGGTGTCAATAGCTCTGTGCTCCACCTGTTAGCAGCAGTGACATCCTAGGGATGCTAATACTGTTAATGGCATTGCAGACTAATGTGACTCACAGCCACTGGCCTGGCCTCATTATGAGTAAAAGTCTGTTTCAGTTGAATCATTGTGCCATCCTTAAGGCACAATGCCTTGAGGCAAAAAAAAATGCAAACTGCATCTGACTGGATCCTGTTGAATTTCAGTTGAACGCATGCAAAGGCAAGTGTTATATACTGGATCCTGTGACTTGCAGTTTATGAGTAGAGATGAGCGAGCCTCTAGAGGCCGCGTTCGAGTTCGGCTCGACAAACCGTTCGACGAACCTCTCGAACCCCATTGAAAACAATGGGAGGCAAACGCAAACACATAAAAACACATAGAAAACACCTTGAAAGGTGTCCAAAAGGTGACAAACAACTCCCAAGACACCATAAACACATGGGAAAGTGACAAGGACATATACTCATGCAAAACCAAAACAGCTGGAAGAGGAAAAAGAGGAGGAGACACAGATATATGAGTATATGCAAGTGAATATCGATGCCATTACTGTGCAACTTGAGCCTTGCTCATTTTAGGCTTCCAATCTGGATAAATTGCCGGAGCTCGCCACATACACCTTGGTGATCTTGTCGTGTCCCGCAGGAAGTGTTCTTTCGGAATGTGTCTTCAGTACTGCTGGGAGTGTGCTGACAGATAAGCGCACGCATCTGTCCACTGACAACGTTCATCAAGATGAGTAAGTCATGGATCACAGAGGACTTTTCTACCCCTGTGTCATCCAGGGGAGGCGAAAGGCTGGTGTATTTTTGAGAGCGCTTCATGAAAAGCATCTTTTTAAGATTGAAACTGGGGGACAACTGATGCCAGTGAAGTGGTGTGTGTGTGGCCCAATTTTTGGAAACGAGGGAGAGTGTGGTTGGAGTCCCCTTGCTTTTTTCAAAAAGAACCAAGATGAACAAGTCATGGATCACAGTGGACTTTTCTACCCCTGTGTCATCTAGGGGAGGCGAAAGGCTGGTGTATTTTTGAGAGTGCTTCATGCAAAGCATCTTTTTAAGATTGAAACTGGGGACAACTGATGCCAGTGAAGTGGTTTGTGTGTGGCCCAATTTTTGGAAATGAGGGAGAGTGTGGTTGGAGTCCCCTTGTTGTGTTTTACATGCTTTTAGAAGGGCATGACATGGCTTTGAGGTTGACTTTCAGCATCTGCAAACTATTGGCTACAGAAATGCTGCCTTTTCCAACGTTTTGAACAGAGGATTTTCGAGACCTTATGCCCATCGCAGTGCCCCAAGAGCCGATGCCCAGTCGCCACTCCTTCTCCAAGAAAGGCATGCCCGCGCTACACCAGCATGTCACACACAACATCACCGCTTCCTTGAGAAACTCTGTGTGTGACAGGGTGCATTTCACCACAAATACTTGGACCAGTAAGCATGGACAGGGGTGTTACATGTCACTGACTGGGCACTGGGTAACTATGGTGAGAGATGGAGAAGGGTCTGCTGTAGAAGTTTTTCCGTCCCCACGAGTTGTGTGTCAATCCTTCCTCTGTATGTAGAAGTTCCTACACTGCTTCTGCCTCCTCAACCTTGTCTAGGTCCTCAACCTCCACTTAAAACCTGTATTGTAAGGCCACTGGCATTGTAACTGTGCACAAAAAATCACGCACACCTCCTTACTATGCTGGCAGCAGAGCTCAACGGCATCAGGTGGTCGACTCTTTACTTTGAAATGTCTGGGAAATGTGACTCACACCGCTGAGGAGTGAGGAGTTGTGGACGGTAATCTCTGGAGAGTGAGACCGAGTTTCATCAATGGTTGTTTCCACTCAAGCAGCAGCCAGGGAAGGCCAGGTGCGACAATGATGCAAACCTGGGTGCGGCCCTTCGCCATAACAATGTGACACACATGCCTTGTATGGCTCACGTGTTGAACCTGGTTATCCAACAATTTTTAAACCACTATCCCGGCCTACATGGCCTTCTGCAGAGGGCACGGTGTAACACCTGCCTGTATCCACACACTCAGATGGGCTGTAAAGCATAGGCTAGAGGGAAGCCACTCACCAAGCAGGACCCCCAGAACCCTGAAACCCTTTACCCCAATACAGGGATTTGGAATTACACAGGACCCAAGGTGATCAATACCTGTGGAAGGCTGCAGTCCGAGAGAGTAGTAGTCAGGCAGGGTCAAACCATGAATTGAGAAACATGAAAAGAATCGAACGGCCAGGACTTAATCAGAAAACAAGCAGAGGTCAAATGCGAATCAGGCAACGAGTTACATAAACAGCAGGTAGGAGACGTAGTCATGAAACAAGCCGTAGTCAGCACAGAAAATCAAAAAACAGAACTGGGCGTAACAGGAACCAGAGGTTCAGAGCTATGTCTGGCAGTGGTCAGCAGACAGGATGGGCCTAAAAAAGGGTGTGGTGTCTTCCCATTGGTTGTAGCTGAATGATGGTACTTCAGCTGTGAGACACCTACCCCCTACAGTCAGCCAGTGGTTCTGCATATCTCAAGGTAACGCAGCCCAGTGGGTGAGCGGAACCTGTGGCCACCGGCGCCGCTGGCATCGACTCCTCTCCCATCATCAGCACTATCTACGAAAGGAACACGGTATCACCTGGTGATCGAAGTACAAATTGATGGAGCGGACTCCGGCGGGGACTTAACAACCGTGTGCGACAATGATGCAAACCTGGGTGCGGCCTTTCATCAGTGCAATGTGACACACGTGCCTTGTATGGCTCACGTGTTGAACCTGTTTGTTCAGCAATTTTTAAACCACCATCCCGGCCTACATGGCCCAATGCAGAGGCCACACTCGCTATGTGCTCACTTCCACCGTTCACACCCAGCAGCTCAACAACTTGCATCGCTTCAGAAGTCTTTCAGTCTGGCGGTTCAATGCCTGAAATGTGATGTGCCGACATGCTGGAATTTGCATCTCCCCATGTTGCAGCGTCTGTGGCAGCATCGGCGAGCCCTGCTGCAATGCGTTATGACATATAGCCTGGGCTAAAGAGATCCAGAGGTGGGGCAGATCACGCTGCTGGAGTGGTCTCAGATCAAGGACCTATGCACCCTTCTTCGAAGGTTAAAAATGGCGACGAAGATGTTTAGCGCTGCCGTTGCCATCATCGGCATGACAATTCCGGTCATCTACATGCTGGAGCAGACTCTAAACAGCATTCATAGTCAGGTGGTGGGACAAGAGGAATGGGAGGAAGTACAGGAGGGGTCATATGCGCAAGGGATAACAACATCTACAAGGTCCAGATGGTCAGCAGCACCAAGGCGGCAGGCATGGGACGGTGGGGGAGATGGAATAACAAGGGCGCATAGTATCAGCCTAACTGTTGAGGAAGGTGCAGGAGCCCAGTAAGAAATGGAGGACGAACTGTCAATGGGCATGGAAAACTGAGCAGATGAGGGACAGCTTGCTCACATTTTGGTTGTGCGAGGTTGGGGGGAGAGGGCAGAGGAAGGAGGCATGAGTCTCGTCTCTCAGCCACCAACACAGCAAGGACTTGGTCCTCCTTGATGCGCAAGACACATGAGCGCCTTCTTGCTGCACTACTTACAACATGACCCTCGGATTGTCCGAATTCGAAGTAATGCTGACTAGTGGGTTGCCACACTGTTAGATCCCCGGTACAAGACAACATTTTGCAAAATAAATCCTGCCATACAAAGGGACTCACGTATGCAGGAGTATTAGCAGAAGCAGGTATGCAATCTTAGCTCAGCTTGTCCACTAAACACCAGTGCTGCACAGAGTGAATCTCAACGCTTTGTCATAGCTAGGAGGAAATGGTCTTTTACTTGTCCACATCTGAGGGACCGAGGGCTGGCTGCTGTGCTGAGACGGCGTTGACTATGGTGTCCCTGCAGAGTTGGAAATTAGTAAATATACAAAATGAGTGGCAAAAGGTCATATGCTGGTGGAAAGGGGAAAAGGTGTGTTGGAAAGTAGAAAAAAGTTTGTGTCCGTGGGTTTGGTGGTTAAGCAACAGTAACATCTACTGAAGAAACACCATCTGTTACGGGGGGAATGGCAGATTAGGATAAGGTGGTATATATCCTAATCGCCAGTCGGGGTCCACCGTGCTCACAGATGGAAAAGGAGATGCTGGCAACAAGAAGGTTAGGCAGAGGATACAGAGCTGGGTGGCTCTGAAACTAATAGTAGCCTGAACCGAGTTAGACGACACTCGAATCTGGAGACTGGGAACCCTGTTAACGTCACAGGGTCCACACACCCACCCAGCCCAGGAACTCCCTGTTAACAACACAGGGGCCATTGGGTACGCTGTTCGTGTGCGTAGGGGCCACACCTGTGGACAGCAGGTGCATCAGCAGCAGCAGCCCAGTTAATGCCACTGGGCTGCACTAGCAGGACTGGTAGGACAGGAGCTGGTCTTAACCGTTCTGCGTTACCAACTGTGGTGGCGGCCTGCACCGACGCCCTATCCCTGCCTAGCTCTGGCCAAAAGCTGCAATGGGTTCAACACATGGAGGTGTGCTCTTTCTGAGCATAATAGAAGACTTCGCACTTCCTTGTTGGCTCCAGCCCCTTTTATAACCTGGGTCCGCCACAACCCAGGGTGGACCACAATGCACCTCCTGGAGACAAAAGGAGAGGGACACGTTATCAGTGGCATAACCAGCGGCCTATTCGGAACCTCCACTTCAATGATGACCTCATGGCAGCCACAACCCAAACACCTTACCAGTCATCGTCTGACCAACAATAATGAGGTGACAAGTCATAGGGGCGGGCCTCTGCAAGCCAGTCCGGAGTGGCCTGGCCACATCATCAGGACACTTGATGCCCTGTGGCCTATCTCTGCCTGCCACGTCATGGTCAGGACCAAAGAGTTCATTACCGGACCTAGCCTCTGATGCAGTAACTGCCTGAGCATGCTCAGTAGCCTGAACAACAGTCTCAGAAAAAAGACTATCAGCTTCAGCATGCTTTCTAGGCACAACACAGGACTTAGACATGGCACGGAGTCCAAGTACCTGTGCAAAGAGGCTTTTCGCACTGTGTGGGAGCATGCACTGTAGCCCGAACTGAGGACTTAGGCTATGTGCGCACGTGTGCGCTCTGTACCGCACCTAAAAGGTGCGCTTCAGAGCGCAGCTGAAAAGCTCCGTTCTGAAGCGCATGGTGCCGGCAGAGAACGTGCGCTCTGCATGCTGCCTCTCCCTATAGACAACATGCAAACCGCACGGAAGAAGTGACATGTCACTTTTTAGAACGCAGCGATTCGGGCAGCAGCCGAATCGCTGCGTTCTAATATGCCACGTGCGCACGGCTCCTGCACAATCTCCATAGACTGCAGGGGACGCAGGACGCATGCAGTTACACTGTGGTGCAGAACGCAGCGTAACTGCATGCAATACGCACACGTGCACATATAGCCTTAGCCTCAGGAATAGCACAGTCAGGCTGAGCATTCTCACTAGGCGAAACACTGGACTTAGGCTGTGGCTGGGGTAAATCGGCACACGCATGCGCACTAGCCGCCTCTCCACACTTTGATGTGGAGGAGAAAGCAGCCAGCTGGACAACCCGAGGCACAGCCAAAAATGGCAGCTGACGCCTGGGCGCAACTGGAACCGCAGCAGGCTGCTTGCGTCTACGGCGGCACCGATTCGTAACACCAACTACCAGCCAAAATAACAGGTGCACTTCTTCCCGTGGATAATTTGATTTGATCCCTTTTTTCACGGACACGACTATCGCTACCAAATGTAGATTAGGCACCAAAACAGCAGCTGCTTCGAAGGATCTCAAGTGCTCCATAAAGTGGCCTCTCCTCCACCTCAAGTTCAGTATCCCAAATACTCCATTCCTCTGTGGTGTCAACCCAATCGCACTTGCTTCATAACAGCTCTCAATTTTCCACCAGCCCTGCTGAGTATGGGGTAACAGAGATGGTTGAGTCTGCAGAGCTGTTCAGTCACACTATAGCCTGGGAATCAGAGGTCTGCTCCAAAGCTGCAGTGAGTACAGACAAGGAAGTTATTATTATTATTTATTTATAGAGCACCATTGATTCCATGGTGCTGTACATGAGAAGGATGTTACATACAGAATACATATACAAGTTACAATAGACAGACTGGTACAGAGGGAAGAGGGCCCTGCCCTTGCGGGACTACCTTCTAAAGGATTTTGAGGAGGAGACAGTAGGTGAGGTGTAGGTTGGGCAGCAGCTCCGCACGGTGGTGGGGCGGCAGCTCCACACGGTGGTGGGGCGGCAGCTCCGTACAGTGGTGGGGTCATTGAAGGTTATAGGCATTTCTGAACAGATGAGTTTTCAGGTTCCGTTTGAAGCTTGCAGGTATAGCAGATAATCTGACGTTTTGAGGCAGCGAGTTCCAGGAGACTGGGGAAATGATCTGCACTGATGCCCAGAAGCTTTGTGAGTCGGATCCAGGCCCCGATGAAGAAGGTGTTGAGCATAATGTACACCCTCATTCCCAAACTGTAAATCCTCCTGGTGGAGACAATGGGGAACATGCTGAGGAGACTCAGATACCTGATTGGATTGACAACTTTACTATTCGGTCAGGGCAGGAAGAGGTTGTCTCGGAGGACTCAGGATGAGGGGAGTGAAAACACACAGGGTGATGATGAGGTTTGACACCCCACTTACTGTCAAACCAAAGTCACCCAGTCGATGAGGTCAGCAGAGGAGGTGGAGGAGGATGCGACTGACGACGAGGTTACATTGCGTCTTCCTGGACAGAGACAAAGTACTGGAAGCACGTCAACAACTGAATCCTCAGCCACAACTCTGCCTCTGAGCAGAAGTCGTTGTGGCTCTGCAGGTCGCAGGGGCTCTAAGCCTTCCCTAGCCTTAAGGCCACTTTACACACAGAGATAAATCTTTGGCAGATCTGTGGTTGCAGTGAAATCATGGACATATTGTTCCATTTGTACACAGCCACAAACCAGGCACTGATTGTCCACAATTTCACTGCAACCACAGATCTGCCGCAGATTTATCTCTGTGTGTAAAGTGGCCTTTAGGCTTTTTTGACATTGCAAAGGATCACCCAAGTCATGTAATCTGTGAGATTTGTCACCAATCTCTAAGTAGAGGCCAAAAACTCACTACTTTGAGTACTTCGTCCATGAAGTGTCACATGGATATCAATTGATAGCGTGAGGGTGTATTGATCAGCTTTATCCAATGTCAGTGCAACATGCTTATTTGCCATTCATTGCATGCATTGTTGCAGACTACACACAAGGGGTTGCTTTTTTTTTGCATCTGCCTTTGTCTGTTTGGTCACTATAGCAATAGCAAAACGGTCTTCGGCTGTGGACTTGGAGAGCAGAGGAGATTCTGTCTATGAACAGAAGGAAAAGCTAACAGCAAGGAGCCACCGTGGAAACACTTCGTTCAGTTGTGAGGGGAGTCGTGTTGGAGTTGGGTGAGGAGGACCGTAACGCCTGTGAGCATCATCCTGTGCCAGAGACCAACATTCTTCCGGTGCTGTTTATACTGTTTACCATGAGAGGAGTGTAAAGTCTGTATTTATGGCAACTGGACACCACAGTACCTGGGTACGGTAGGGTGGGCCCATACAGTAATGCGTGCACGCAACACTTTGTTTTATTAGCAAAACACATATCTGATCTGGTTAGGCCGACTATATAGACAATAAGACTTGCTGCCTCTGCATTGTCAAATTGTCACTTACAGTTAAAATCATAGAGGGACAGTGACACATGTTTGCATTGACTGTTGCTTTACAAGATTTCCAGGACTGTGTTGCTGAGCTGTGTGGTTTGCATTCACACTGTTATCATCTGCCTTATCTGTGAGGCTTCAGCTAACAAGGGTATTCAGGGGGGGTAATGGGTTTTGTCTATGGTTAGGTAGATAACTTGTAAGCTGTTGTGATGCGCCACTGGGAAGTCATGTTCGCACACGCACACACACACACACACACACACACACACAATTACTCCTGCAATGCAGAAGGATTACCAGGTAGTAGGCAACTGTTTACACAGTCCCTTGGTTAGTCCAAATTTGGTGAGCAAGGTGTATAATTCGCCATTACGAATGTCGCAGCATAGGGGTGTAGGCTTTTGGAATTGTGAATAGATTGTTCTATTCTTTCAGTTTTATGCATGCTTCTTTTTGTTTGTTTTGGAAAAGTTAAGCAATCATTTATCAACCCAACTGCCTTGAGTCCTTTTCCTGTTGCGTGGTTTTGATGGATACTGGGGAGCCCACCATGTACACAACTTTAAATGAAGCATAAGTCGCAATTGGAAGTTGACTGTGCTACAATGCGGCATAGCGGGGCTGTGCAACCACCGTCTGCCCCATCAAGTGCATCTGCGTGCTCTTCATCCTCTGTGATTGTGGGGACAGCAGTCACACATGCTTTTTCACGCTGACCTTCCAACCCTTTACCCGCAACAGGGAGTGTGATTGGCAGGTCGTCAGTTGTTTTGGAAGTGGAAACAGCTGGTCATGTTGATCTCTGTCAGACAGCGAGAGAACCACCTTTGGATGAAGGCAACATTATAACCACGCCTGCACCTTCGTCACAGATTGGCTGGACTACCTGCAGTTAATAATTGCGTAGCATTAATGGAGAGCAGTGTAGAATGCACATGTGGTGTGCCTTGCTTGGCAGCAAAGGAACACTAAGGTAGTATTCCAGACACTTTTAGGATGGCAGAAAAAGTGTCAGCTCTTTGGGGAAATAAAATAGCGTGGCAAAAATGGGCAGGTGGGTAGAATGCACGGGTGCTGTGGGTCAGTGGACTGCAAAGGAACACTAAGTTAGTATTCCAGACACTTTTAGGATGGCAGAAAAAGTGTCAGCTCTTTGGGGAAATAAAATAGCGTGGCAAAAATGGGCAGGAGGGTAGAATGCACGGGTGCTGTGGGTCAGTGGACTGCAAAGGAACACTAAGTTAGTATTCCAGACACTTTTAGGATGGCAGAAAAAGTGTCAGCTCTTTGGGGAAATAAAATAGCGTGGCAAAAATGGGCAGGTGGGTAGAATGCACGGGTGCTGTGGGTCAGTGGACAGCAAAGGAACACTAAGTTAGTATTCCAGACACTTTTAGGATGGCAGAAAAAGTGTCAGCTCTTTGGGGAAATAAAATAGCATGGCAAAAATAGGCAGGTGGGTAGAATGCACGGGTGCTGTGGGTCAGTGGACAGCAAAGGAACACTAAGTTAGTAGACCGATGCCCCCGTCCAACAATGGATAAGATATATTGATGACGTGCTGATTCTCTTGGGGGGGCACTTCAACTGAGTTGGAGAGTTACATCTGCTCCCTCAACAAGAATCAGTACAGCATTAAATTGACTTATAAGTGTCATCCTGTAGAAATGGACTTCCTGGACGTGAAATTGATTGTGCATCCAGACCGCTCTTTACAGTCAGACATATTCAGAAAGGAGTCCTCAGTCAATGCACTTCTCCACGCCACTTCTAGTCATCAGGCTTCTACCATACGAGCAATACCTGTGGGACAATATCTCCAAGCCCGGAGGATCTGCTCGACAGAACAATACTTTGAAGATCAAGCTGTGGATCTTAGAGCTAGATTCCGGGAGTGGGGATATTCAAACCGCACAATTAAAAATGGGTATAACCGTGCTAAAAATGCTGAGAGGCCTGAGTTGCTAATTGGAGGAAAGAAGAAAGAAAAAGAGGAAGGTATGACTAGATTCATCACCACTTTTAATAATCAGTGGAGTGATATCAGAAAGGTTCTAAGTAAACATTGGGCTGTCTTAAAAACCGACAGTGTACTGGGTCCTCAACTTTCAAATGTACCCCTAATGACAGCAAGAAGGGGGAGCAATTTAAAGGACCACCTGGTACACAGTCATTACACGCTCAAAATCCAATCCCTTTTCAACATACCAAGAACGAACCTGGGCTCTTTCCCCTGTGGGTCATGTCTGGCCTGTCGGAATATGACATGGGCCAATACTTTTTCATCATCAGACGGTAGTTAGACATTCGAGGTAAGACACTACATCTCCTGCCGAACCTCGAATGTCATATACTACGCCAGATGTACATGCCACCTTGTTTACATTGGACTCACATCACGTGAGTTCTGTAAACGTATAAGGGAACATGTCAGGGACATTTTGGCGGCTCATGAGGAAACAAACATCCACCTCCTAAAAACTATACCTTGCCATTTTAAAACCCACCATAGGTGTAACCCTGATGAATTGAAGTTTATGGGGATTGATGTTATACATCTTGGAATACGAGGAGGGGATTATAAGAAGGCCTTGGCAAAACGCAAATGCGAGTGGATAGTGAGACAGGATACAGTCTTACTCCTTGGACTGAATGAGAAGCTTAGCTTCTCACAATTCCTATAGAGATCTATTATCCACTCGTCTTCAGTATATAAGTGTATTTCCATCTTACCCCAAGCTGAGACAATGTTGTATGATATTGTTTCATGTTTCTATTGCAATCGGATAATGTTTTTCCCTATTATTATGCGGTGTTTTTAATTACCCTTTCCCTTAATGTTTTTCTCTTTTGTGTGTTTTGTGTGCACTGTTTTTAATCGGATGTTTATTTTGTATTTTTGTAGGTCCCAATTAATTCTATTCTGCCATTAGTGAGGTCTTTTGGCCTGATACCAGTTCAGCTATGAATCAAGCCAAGTCCATCTCTATTGAATTATCTTCTGGTCATCACCATACATTAGGAGGGAAGACAGTGGATAATACCATCACTGGACGTTTACATTCATAACTATATATGTATATGTGTTCTGTTACATTTATATGGTTAGGTGATAAGTATTGATATGACTGTTGTTGTATCCGGTGCTAGTGTTCTTTCCCCCCCTTTGCCCTCCCCCCCCCTTTCCCTTTATTCATGGCGGGTATATGTTAGAACTCAACTATGGCTGTGGTCTAATACTAGTCTCCTCCTCCCCTGATTTGGGTTTGGGTTGTGCTATTTGTAAAAACCATGGATACATCCACATATTACTTTTGATGTCCTTTTTGCTCCACCCTCCTTGAAGAATTAAGCATGACATATATTGAAGTAAGGGGTTAAAATATATATCCCTCGTTTTGAGTAGTGGGCATGGATAGTCATTTATCTGTAGTGTATTTTTGTCACTTTTCAATTTGTGACTTTTTTACATGTGTATGTAAAATCTTTCTGAACATAGCGTTCTTAGCCTCCCATACTAATATTATCTATAAATACATATATATGATATGTTTTGGAGACCTGCCACGTAGTACTCTCACCTGCCACTTATTTGTCTCTCCTCCCTTCTTTGTTTTCCTCTCCGTTACTATCGATGACCACTGAAGGTTTTGTGTAGTGCGCATGAGCTGACCCGCTCTCTCGTCATTCACAAAACGCGATGTTGTCCTGTGCGCGCGCCTCCACTTCCATCTCCCTGCGCTCATCCCCGATAGCCTCCGTGGCGCTGACAGCTTCATGTCACCGCTGGAGAGCCGGAAGTGATGTGAGCGGGGGTGGGGACATGAACGCGCGTGTCGTGACTCGGAAAATATTGGCAGTGTGATTCATCTATCAACACTGGGGGCACAATTTAAAAGCCTCACCCGGCAAGTTACTTTTTATTGGCACTTTTTCCCTTCTACCTCCCCCTTAGGCCTAAAACACACTTCAGCATAAAAAACTTACGTCACATGTTCCGTTTTTCGGGTCCGGGTTCCGTTTTTATGGGCGTTTCTCCGGTACGAATGACATCCGTGTGATGGCGTATGCTAGCCATGTGTGCATGTGGAATGGCTGTGTATGCGTACGTGTAATCAGACAGAGTTGCGCGATGAGAATGAACTCGAGTGAACTTCACCCGACTTCATTGTGATACCGCGGCTCTGTCTGGGTGTCGCTTACTGATTAGCGGTCACCCGTGAAGGACTCACCGGTGACCGCTAATCCCCTGAGTGACTGAAGTGAGCAGCGCGATTAGGGCTGCTTTCACTCAGGCTACCCGCGGCCAGCTGGAGTCCTCCCCCCGAGACCGCAACTCACCTGTGACTTAATCGCTGTCACTCGGGCGACTTGCTGTCACAGGTGGAGGATCCAGCAGTGGCCGCGAGTAACCTCAGTGACGCTGAGGGGGGGGGGGGCCCGCACAGCTGATCGCGCGGCGCACCTCAGTTGCTGCATGGAGCTGTCAGGAGCGGCGGTGTTCTTCAGCAGCTCCTGTCACCTTCATGTTGCAGAGCTGGAAGCGACGCGGGACCTCCGTGGATTACGCCGAACATGGATGGGTTTTTGGGGCTTAAGAAATTGGTAAACGAGGGTATTTGTTATTGTTTTTTATTGCAAATAAAGGATTTTTCGTTGCGTGTGATTATTAACTTTAAATTACAGGTTAATCATTGGGGGTGTCTCATAGACGGCTGCAATGATTAATCTAGTACTTAGTGGCAGCTAGGGGTTGCTGCCATTAACTTCTTATTACCCCGATTGCCAACGCACCAGGGCAAATCGGGAAGAGCCGGGTAGAGTTCCAAAACTATCGCATATAATGGATGTGGCAATTCTGGACGGCTGCTGGCTGATATTTTTAGGCTGCGGGGCTCCCCATAACGTGGAGCTCCCCATCCTGAGAACATCAGCCTTCAGCCGTAAGGCTTTACCCTGGCTGGTATCAAAATTGGGGGGACCGCACGTTGTTTTTTTTAAATTTATTAATTATTTATTTTACTGCACAGTATAGACCCGCGCATTGGCGGCTGTGATTGATTGCAGTGAGACAGCTGTCACTCAGCGTGAGGGCGTGTCTAACTGCAACCAATCATAGGTGCCTGTGGGCGGGGGAAGCAGAGAATACGAGATTGATTAATGAGCGGCCGGCTTTTTCAAATTAATTGAAGCCACGTATCTTTGGAACAGCTGTTCTTCACCGCGCTGATGAACGGGGATCGGTGAGTATGCGACAGGGGAAGATACAGACTGAGCACAAAAGGGATGATGACTGAGAACAGCAGAAAAAAAGGTAAGTAGACTGACATTTAACAAAAAAAAACAAAAAGACATCGTTCGTTTAAAAACGCACACGGACGGTACGTGCTGAAGATGGACATGCTACGTGTGCCGTCCGTGCAGGCACGAACCCATTGACTTTTGCGGGTCCTTGCCTGCATGCTGACCGCCAAAAACGGGCATGTTGGCCGTGTGGGAAAATGCACACACGTACTAACCACACGGACACACGTTCCGTGTGATTTTACGTGTGTGTGCCATCTACCATAGGGCAACATTGGTCAAGGTGTCTCCGTGTCTCCGGTACGTGCTAAAACGTACCAAACACGTACCGGAGGCACAGATGTCTGTTGCAGGCCTTATGAAGCTTTTAGGCGAGACGTGTAGGGGCACACGATCTCTGATCATATTGGCGTGATTTTACATATGGGTAAGTCTGATCCAGTCTGAACTATGTTCTCCTAAAATACTCCGTTTGACCTTCTTTTGAAGTTATGGTTAAGCCATTAACACATCAGCCGGCACATGGAGACTTTAGTCACATAGACTTGGAGTGTGATTACAACTACCCTCCATTGGATTAATTCATCTAGCTTACCCTATCCTCCCCATGGAATATTACCCATATTATTTCATGATTTATCAGATTTTCCATGAGTGAGGTGGTAGTCAGCCTTTTATATCCCTCATGTTTGGGTTAATGTGCTGCTTCTCCTTGTCCTTATTTACCCTGTGATCCTAATCTTTTGTACTGTGGTATATTTATATCTGATGACAATCCAACCTTCTTTTTTACATGTCTTATAATAAAAATTAATTTTATATGCATTACATGGGGTTGTGACTTTGATTTAATATGATGGTACTGAATTGTTGTACGTTAAGTCCTTGTTTCTTCTATTTATTATCCTCTATTTTAAGGACGTGCATGAGCGGTCATGTGATAACCGCATACATGATTCCACAACTGCGGACTCATCTGTTACTAAGTTAGTATTCTAGACACTTTTAGGATGGCAGAAAAAGTGTCAGCTCTTTGGGGAAATAAAATAGCATGGCAAAAATGGGCAGGTGCAGTGGCGTAACTACCGCGGTCGCAGCGGTCGCGATCGCGACTGGGCCCAGGAGGTTAGGGGCCCGGCGGCCGCCAGGCAGATCAGCAGCCAGCTCCTGTCAGTGTGAGAGGAGCTGCGCTGATCTGTCACAGACCTCGCGGCCGCTATTTGACCCACTCCCGCCGCCGACACCGGGCCCCCCTGCCTGATGTCAGCGGCGGCACCGGGGCCCCCTACCTGTTGTCAGCGGCTGCGGCGTCTCCCCCGTCACCGCGAACAGTAATGATGAAGCATAGCGCGGCCGGTGCCGCACTATGCATCACCGTTCTCCCCCTGTGCGATGACGTCACTCCCAAGCGACTGCTGTGCTGAGTGCACAGAGTGCAGGACAGGAGGACGCCAACCGTAGCACCGGGAGAACGAGCAGCGGTGAGGACAGCAGCGGTGGAAGGAAGAGAGAAGGTGAGTACTTGTTTTTTTTTTAATATAAGTGAGTAAACGGTGGCCAGAGGCTTGGGAAGGCAGTTCTGGGGAAGCTGCATTATTGTACATGGAAGCCTGGAGAGGCTGCTTTATACATAGAGGTCTGAGGAGGCTGCATTATATGTGGAGGTCTGGGGTAGCTGCATTATTATACATGGAGGCCTGGAGAGGCTGCTTTATACATGGAGGTCTGAGGAGGCTGCATTATATATGGAGGCCTGGAGAGGCTGCTTTATACATGGAGGTCTGAGGAGGTTGCATTATATATGGAGGCCTGGAGAGGCTGCTTTATACATGGAGGCCTGTAGAGGCTGCTTTATACATGGAGGTCTGGGGAGGCTGCATTATATATGGAGGTCTGGGGTGGCTGCATTATTATACATGGAGGCCTGGAGATACTGCATTATACATGGAGGCCTGGAGATACTGCATTATACATGGAGGCCTGAGGAGGCTGGGTGCATTGTTATACATGGAGGCCTGGAGAGGCTGGCTGCTATATTATACATGGAGGCCTGAGGAGGCTGGGTGCATTGTTATACATGGAGGTGGTCTGGAGAGACTGGGTGCTATATTATACATGGAGACCTGAGGAGGCTGGGTACATTGTTATACATGGAGGCCTGGAGAAGCTGGCTGCTACATTATACATGGAGGCCTGAGGAGGCTGGCTGCATTATTATACATGGAGGCCTGGAGAGGCTGGCTGCATTATTATATATGGAGGTCTGGGAGGGCTGCATAATACAAAATGAAGGACACCTTATACATGGAATATAGGGGTGCCTTATGCATGGAGGAGTATGGGGCTGCATAATGCAATATGAAGTTTTATGGGGTTGCGTTATAATACATATAGGACTATGGGGGCTACATTATAATATATGGAGGACTATGGAGGCTACCTTATACATGGACTATGGGGGTGCATTATAAAACATTGGGGACTATGTGGTGCAGTATAATATATGGAGAACTATGGGGTGAATTATAATATATGGAGAACTATGAGAAATTCATTATAATAATTGGAGGGCTACTTTATACAAGGAGGGCTATAGGGCTGCATTATAATATATGGAGGCCTATGTGGTGCAGTATAATACATGGAGAACTATGGGGTGAAATATAATACATAGAGAACTATGAGAAATTCAAGATAATAATTGAAGGGCTACTTTATACATGGAGGATTATGGGGGTGCATTATAATATATGGAGGACTATGTGGTGCAGTATTATATATTGAGTACTATGGGGTGAATTATAATGCATGGAGAACTATGGGAAATGCATTATAATACATGGAGGACTATGGAAGTGTATTCTAATATAAGAAGGGTTATGTGGGACCCTTTATACTATTTGGAAGGCTATGCGGGTGCCATTATTGTATTTGGAGAACTATATACAAGGGGGGACAAAGATACAAGCAGGGGATTGGAACGTTTTGTGCTGAGGGAAAAAGGCTCTTTTCCCTCAGCACCCAGCTTTCCCATGCTCTGCTATACATCTTCTCTCAGCACCCAGCTTTCCCATGCTCTGCTATACATCATGTCTCAGCACCCAGCTTTCCCATGCCCTGATATGGGAAAGCTGGGTGCTGAGGGAAAGATGTATAGCAGAGCATGGGGAAGCAGTGTGCCGAGGACAAGATGGATATCAGAAAATAGGAAAGCTGGGTGCTGATAGAGGGATTTCAGATCATGGGAAATCTGGGTGCTGTGGGTAAGAGCCAAGTGTCAGCATCATTATCCTGTACCCCGAGTGTCAGTGTCATTATCCTGTACCCTAAATGTCGATGTACGTGGAGGGGGGGCCCAGGTCTGAACTTTGCACCGGGGCCCATCAAACTCTAGTTACGCCCCTGGGCAGGTGGGTAGAATGCATGGGTGCTGTGGGTCAGTGGACAGCAAAGGAAGTCTCACTTTCTATCCCTGCTAATGAAAAAATACAGCAAGGAATTGCCTGAGCTGAGGTAGTCAGACGCTGTTATCTAAAGCCCTACACAGTGTTTGCACGGACCTGCCTAGCAGCTATGGCTATGAACGCCTGTAAATCAGCCCTGAAAAGGGCTGAAATAACCAGTAGTCACTATTCCCTAAAGCACTGTGTAGATTGTACTGTATCTCTATAGCGCACACAGCAACAGCAGCGGGAGCGGTGACTGTCACCCACACGCAGCAGACAGATAATGGCGGCGACGTGGAAAATGGCCGTGTCTTATAAGGCAAGGACATGTGACATGCACAGCTTATGACACATGCCCTTGCTTGTCTGGCAAAAATCCACTTTGTAGTGTGTGTCTCTGACAGCCTGTACGCGCGGTTAGGGGAAAAAAAAAAAAAAAAGACGATCGGCATTATCTCAGCACTCAGCAGGAGCACTGATCTAAACCCCGTCCCCCCGCACACTATACGCTGAATTTTGATAATAGCGTGATTCACAGTGACTCACACTATTACAGTGAAAAGCCAGCTACTAACTAGCTAGGCTTTTTGTTGCTCGAACCGTTCTCGAGCTCCCCATCCTGAGAACATCAGCCTTCAGCCGTAAGGCTTTACCCTGGCTGGTATCAAAATTGGGGGGACCGCACGTTGTTTTTTTTAAATTTATTAATTATTTATTTTACTGCACAGTATAGACCCGCGCATTGGCGGCTGTGATTGATTGCAGTGAGACAGCTGTCACTCAGCGTGAGGGCGTGTCTAACTGCAACCAATCATAGGTGCCTGTGGGCGGGGGAAGCAGAGAATACGAGATTGATTAATGAGCGGCCGGCTTTTTCAAATTAATTGAAGCCACGTATCTTTGGAACAGCTGTTCTTCACCGCGCTGATGAACGGGGATCGGTGAGTATGCGACAGGGGAAGATACAGACTGAGCACAAAAGGGATGATGACTGAGAACAGCAGAAAAAAAGGTAAGTAGACTGACATTTAACAAAAAAAAACAAAAAGACATCGTTCGTTTAAAAACGCACACGGACGGTACGTGCTGAAGATGGACATGCTACGTGTGCCGTCCGTGCAGGCACGAACCCATTGACTTTTGCGGGTCCTTGCCTGCATGCTGACCGCCAAAAACGGGCATGTTGGCCGTGTGGGAAAATGCACACACGTACTAACCACACGGACACACGTTCCGTGTGATTTTACGTGTGTGTGCCATCTACCATAGGGCAACATTGGTCAAGGTGTCTCCGTGTCTCCGGTACGTGCTAAAACGTACCAAACACGTACCGGAGGCACAGATGTCTGTTGCAGGCCTTATGAAGCTTTTAGGCGAGACGTGTAGGGGCACACGATCTCTGATCATATTGGCGTGATTTTACATATGGGTAAGTCTGATCCAGTCTGAACTATGTTCTCCTAAAATACTCCGTTTGACCTTCTTTTGAAGTTATGGTTAAGCCATTAACACATCAGCCGGCACATGGAGACTTTAGTCACATAGACTTGGAGTGTGATTACAACTACCCTCCATTGGATTAATTCATCTAGCTTACCCTATCCTCCCCATGGAATATTACCCATATTATTTCATGATTTATCAGATTTTCCATGAGTGAGGTGGTAGTCAGCCTTTTATATCCCTCATGTTTGGGTTAATGTGCTGCTTCTCCTTGTCCTTATTTACCCTGTGATCCTAATCTTTTGTACTGTGGTATATTTATATCTGATGACAATCCAACCTTCTTTTTTACATGTCTTATAATAAAAATTAATTTTATATGCATTACATGGGGTTGTGACTTTGATTTAATATGATGGTACTGAATTGTTGTACGTTAAGTCCTTGTTTCTTCTATTTATTATCCTCTATTTTAAGGACGTGCATGAGCGGTCATGTGATAACCGCATACATGATTCCACAACTGCGGACTCATCTGTTACTAAGTTAGTATTCTAGACACTTTTAGGATGGCAGAAAAAGTGTCAGCTCTTTGGGGAAATAAAATAGCATGGCAAAAATGGGCAGGTGCAGTGGCGTAACTACCGCGGTCGCAGCGGTCGCGATCGCGACTGGGCCCAGGAGGTTAGGGGCCCGGCGGCCGCCAGGCAGATCAGCAGCCAGCTCCTGTCAGTGTGAGAGGAGCTGCGCTGATCTGTCACAGACCTCGCGGCCGCTATTTGACCCACTCCCGCCGCCGACACCGGGCCCCCCTGCCTGATGTCAGCGGCGGCACCGGGGCCCCCTACCTGTTGTCAGCGGCTGCGGCGTCTCCCCCGTCACCGCGAACAGTAATGATGAAGCATAGCGCGGCCGGTGCCGCACTATGCATCACCGTTCTCCCCCTGTGCGATGACGTCACTCCCAAGCGACTGCTGTGCTGAGTGCACAGAGTGCAGGACAGGAGGACGCCAACCGTAGCACCGGGAGAACGAGCAGCGGTGAGGACAGCAGCGGTGGAAGGAAGAGAGAAGGTGAGTACTTGTTTTTTTTTTAATATAAGTGAGTAAACGGTGGCCAGAGGCTTGGGAAGGCAGTTCTGGGGAAGCTGCATTATTGTACATGGAAGCCTGGAGAGGCTGCTTTATACATAGAGGTCTGAGGAGGCTGCATTATATGTGGAGGTCTGGGGTAGCTGCATTATTATACATGGAGGCCTGGAGAGGCTGCTTTATACATGGAGGTCTGAGGAGGCTGCATTATATATGGAGGCCTGGAGAGGCTGCTTTATACATGGAGGTCTGAGGAGGTTGCATTATATATGGAGGCCTGGAGAGGCTGCTTTATACATGGAGGCCTGTAGAGGCTGCTTTATACATGGAGGTCTGGGGAGGCTGCATTATATATGGAGGTCTGGGGTGGCTGCATTATTATACATGGAGGCCTGGAGATACTGCATTATACATGGAGGCCTGGAGATACTGCATTATACATGGAGGCCTGAGGAGGCTGGGTGCATTGTTATACATGGAGGCCTGGAGAGGCTGGCTGCTATATTATACATGGAGGCCTGAGGAGGCTGGGTGCATTGTTATACATGGAGGTGGTCTGGAGAGACTGGGTGCTATATTATACATGGAGACCTGAGGAGGCTGGGTACATTGTTATACATGGAGGCCTGGAGAAGCTGGCTGCTACATTATACATGGAGGCCTGAGGAGGCTGGCTGCATTATTATACATGGAGGCCTGGAGAGGCTGGCTGCATTATTATATATGGAGGTCTGGGAGGGCTGCATAATACAAAATGAAGGACACCTTATACATGGAATATAGGGGTGCCTTATGCATGGAGGAGTATGGGGCTGCATAATGCAATATGAAGTTTTATGGGGTTGCGTTATAATACATATAGGACTATGGGGGCTACATTATAATATATGGAGGACTATGGAGGCTACCTTATACATGGACTATGGGGGTGCATTATAAAACATTGGGGACTATGTGGTGCAGTATAATATATGGAGAACTATGGGGTGAATTATAATATATGGAGAACTATGAGAAATTCATTATAATAATTGGAGGGCTACTTTATACAAGGAGGGCTATAGGGCTGCATTATAATATATGGAGGCCTATGTGGTGCAGTATAATACATGGAGAACTATGGGGTGAAATATAATACATAGAGAACTATGAGAAATTCAAGATAATAATTGAAGGGCTACTTTATACATGGAGGATTATGGGGGTGCATTATAATATATGGAGGACTATGTGGTGCAGTATTATATATTGAGTACTATGGGGTGAATTATAATGCATGGAGAACTATGGGAAATGCATTATAATACATGGAGGACTATGGAAGTGTATTCTAATATAAGAAGGGTTATGTGGGACCCTTTATACTATTTGGAAGGCTATGCGGGTGCCATTATTGTATTTGGAGAACTATATACAAGGGGGGACAAAGATACAAGCAGGGGATTGGAACGTTTTGTGCTGAGGGAAAAAGGCTCTTTTCCCTCAGCACCCAGCTTTCCCATGCTCTGCTATACATCTTCTCTCAGCACCCAGCTTTCCCATGCTCTGCTATACATCATGTCTCAGCACCCAGCTTTCCCATGCCCTGATATGGGAAAGCTGGGTGCTGAGGGAAAGATGTATAGCAGAGCATGGGGAAGCAGTGTGCCGAGGACAAGATGGATATCAGAAAATAGGAAAGCTGGGTGCTGATAGAGGGATTTCAGATCATGGGAAATCTGGGTGCTGTGGGTAAGAGCCAAGTGTCAGCATCATTATCCTGTACCCCGAGTGTCAGTGTCATTATCCTGTACCCTAAATGTCGATGTACGTGGAGGGGGGGCCCAGGTCTGAACTTTGCACCGGGGCCCATCAAACTCTAGTTACGCCCCTGGGCAGGTGGGTAGAATGCATGGGTGCTGTGGGTCAGTGGACAGCAAAGGAAGTCTCACTTTCTATCCCTGCTAATGAAAAAATACAGCAAGGAATTGCCTGAGCTGAGGTAGTCAGACGCTGTTATCTAAAGCCCTACACAGTGTTTGCACGGACCTGCCTAGCAGCTATGGCTATGAACGCCTGTAAATCAGCCCTGAAAAGGGCTGAAATAACCAGTAGTCACTATTCCCTAAAGCACTGTGTAGATTGTACTGTATCTCTATAGCGCACACAGCAACAGCAGCGGGAGCGGTGACTGTCACCCACACGCAGCAGACAGATAATGGCGGCGACGTGGAAAATGGCCGTGTCTTATAAGGCAAGGACATGTGACATGCACAGCTTATGACACATGCCCTTGCTTGTCTGGCAAAAATCCACTTTGTAGTGTGTGTCTCTGACAGCCTGTACGCGCGGTTAGGGGAAAAAAAAAAAAAAAAGACGATCGGCATTATCTCAGCACTCAGCAGGAGCACTGATCTAAACCCCGTCCCCCCGCACACTATACGCTGAATTTTGATAATAGCGTGATTCACAGTGACTCACACTATTACAGTGAAAAGCCAGCTACTAACTAGCTAGGCTTTTTGTTGCTCGAACCGTTCTCGAACGCTACTCGAACTGTCGAGCTTTTAGCAAAAGGCTCGAGTTCGTCGAGCCTCTTGAACACCCCTCAAAATCACTCGAACATGAAATTGGCGAACCCCGAGCCTCGAACATCGCTCATCTCTATTTGTGAGTCATGTGGTCGGGAGTGAGCTGAATGGGGCTAGGCGGGCATTAAAGTCATGTGATTGGGAGTGAGCTGAATCTGCCATGACAGCGTGGATGCAGCTCTGGACGAGAGAGAGAGTGAGGCCTAAGCCACACGGCGAGAAAATCGGTGCAAGTGGAGTGCGATAAAACATCACATTCCACTAGGACCAATTTTAGCCTGTGTGTCAGCGCACATGAATGATTATTTTCTCAGCCCTAATCGGACCGAGAAAACAAGTGAATAGGGCGAGAGAAAAATCGCACTGCACTTTCGCTACACCGGTGTATCACGCGTGCAGAGTGAGAATCGCAATAGCCAGCTACGGAGGAGAGAGGGAAATAAATCGCTCCCTCCCCTCCTCTGTGCCAGCTCGCCCCTCCATAGTGCTGGCCCGCCCCTCCTCAGAGCTGTCCTGCCCCCCACAGCTGAGGTCCGCTTGCACAGTCGGACCGCAGTCGCAGGGATACTAGCATGACACTCGGCTCCTGCTGTGTTGACAGTGCGAGCCGAGTGTCATGCGAGCCTCGCACTAGTGCCCCGTGTGGCCCCGGTCTGAGTGAGAGTGTGTGTGAGTGAGAGTGTATGAGAGTGTGTGAGAGTGAGAGAGTGATATTCAGGCCATGTTCTGTACAGCAAACAGGATCCTTCCTGCAGCATACAACCGCAATTGTTAAAACCGGATCCGGCGCCCATTGAAATACATTGCAGCTACTGCCGCAATGTACAAGATCCGGTGACATGCAGTTTTTGGATGGAGGCGATAAACGCAACAAGTTGCGTTTTTGATAAAAGGTAAAAAACTTCAACTCACCGGATCCTGACACCACCGCACGCAAACGCATGCAAAGGCATGTTGCCTCAAGTCCATTGACATTGCATTGAGCAGACAACGGATCTGGTAAGATGCGTTTTGCATTTTTTTGCCAACCGGCATAAAAATGCTGATTGAGTTCGGGTCATATGCCCCACATGTAGGACTGACCCTCTTACAGGGATAATAAACTTTCCGCATTCCTTTCAATCCTCATTACACAGCCAAGTAGTGATACAACGATACAACAGCTGATAACACAATATGACTTATGTACCTATCTGGCAGGTGGAATATGAAAATTCAGGACCAACATATTTTCCTTTTGCAAAGCATTATAGTAATATATTTATTTTTATTTTACAGAAGATTTTTTTAATCCCATTTTGATGTGCAAGAACAGCAAGATTCATTTTTTTCAGCTTTTGACCTGGGAGAGAATAAAAACATCTTTTCCAGCTCATTTTCTGCGGATATTTCTGTTTCTGAAGGTGGTAATGCAGCTCTTCCTGTCGTGTACCCTAATTACATTACCTGCAATGTTAATGCCTAAATTTAGAAAGGGTTTTGCATATATTAATTAGATTACTGGGAAAAATGCCTCCTCCCATCTATTCTGGTAAACTTTGCTTCTGTTTTCACAGTCACCAGCTGTCTGCTAAAGTGTGCTCCTGGAGGACAGCGAAAAATGCATTATCCACAGATTCTATCTGGCTTGATTTGCCAGCAGTGAGATCCTGTTGATCTGGTTTCCATTTTAGCCCTCTGTGCTCTTAGTTCAAAGAACAGTGAGGACTGCAAAGAAATTACTGCCATATTGTTCAATGGGCCACACTGAGCAATATGTAGGATTATAATTAAGAACACATTAGGGGAAACAGTTCACTGGAGATAAGCTGTTTGATTGCATGCACTTTTTGATGAGGGTTTAGTGCCAATCCCAGAATAAAAAGATTAAATGTTTGTTACCAGTCCTTTTGATCTTCTGGCAGAACATGTGGTAAAGCATATTTGAATCAAATTAAAAGCATCCTCCGATAAAAATATCCTGCTCTCCCAGGCCTAATAAAGAAAGCGAGCACACAACCTCCCAACCATCCCGTCATTCATTCTCCAGGTTTCCTCAGTGAAGGCGTACGAACAAATGGCTGCCCTCAGATCATTTATTAGACCTGGTTATACAGGTACAAAACTGAATCCATGGCTGATAAGAATAATAGTAATACTAATAATAATAATTAAAAATAAATACATACAATGGAAAAAATACATTTTCATGTTTTATTACATGGTTCATATTCTCTGGTAACACCACTGGCTGCAATATGTCATCCCAAATATTGTTTATCTAATATTACATATGTTTTAAAGCTAAGAAAACATTTTTAAAAAACTTTTCATTGTATAGCCACCATTCAGTATTGTCACGGAGATTAGTGGGCACTAGTTCCCTGGCCAGCCGCCCCCATTTGCATGTTAGTATGTCCCTGTGGGCATGCTTACATGCTAATGAATGCACAGCATCACAGGATGATCTCACTCACCTCTCCACCACCATCATGTCCGACGGGGAATTTTGGGTCAGTGCGCATGACCCCGGACTTTCGGGCATGCGCACTACTTCAGTTTGAAGCCAGGACGCGTACACCCGGCTTCATAGTGCACATGACCCAAACTCCGGGATCATGCACACTGAGCTGAAATCCCCCGTCGGACGCAATGGTGGCGGAGAAGTGAGTGAGATCATCCTGTGATGCTGCGTATTCATTAACATAGTACGCCCACAGGGGCATACTAACATGCTAATGGGGTCGACTGGCCAGGGAACTAACGCCCAGGGGACTAGTCTCCTCTCCCATTAGCATGCGATAAAAGATCTTTATAAATACTTTTTCTATAGATCTATAGATCCCTTTATCTATACTAGTGTATACAGGGACAGTTAGGCAGGGATTAGCAATATGCACCCAGAACTGCTCGTGGTTTTGGGTGCATATTGCACCTGACAGGTTCCCTTTAACCCTTTTATCTCCCAGCCTGTTTTCCCCTTCTTGACCAGGTGACATTTTACAGTTCTGACCAGTATTACTTTATGATATAATAACTAGAGATGAGCAAGCACTGAAATGCTCTGGTGCTCAGTCCTCGAATCAAGAAGGTCAGATGCTCTATAAGGGCTGAACTCGAGTAACACATATAATGGAAGTCAATGATTGGTCAGTTCAGCTCTCTGCCCACATACGGCCAGTCATATGCAAAGCATTTCTAGGGGGAGGGGGAGCGGAGTTTTTTTTGTTTTCTTTTGACACAGTACATCCAAAAACGTTGCTTTAACACCAGTAAGAAGCCATTCAGAGATTGCAAATGGCTCTCCCTTTGGTGCCTTCACACATCATGCAGTGAAGCAAGCCTGTCCTTTGTGGTCATTGTTTAAGGGACAAAACATCTGAACACCTGCGGTACTCGACCGAGCTCCACGACCACCTGAGTACCCCAATGCTCGATCATGTAACGAGCAGTGCCGAGCACACTCACTCATCACTAGTAATCACTTTGGAATGCTTCAACAGATTCCTGTGATTCTGAGATGTTCTTTTTTTTCAAAACACATCGTACTTTACGATACTGGTAAATTTAGAACAATAATTTTTGCATTCATTTATAAAAAAAAAATCCAAATTTGGTGACAATGTTGCAATTTTCAAACTTTTAATTTTTTATGCCCTTAAAACAGAGAGTTATGTCCCACAAATAAAGTTAATAAAGAACATTTACCCCATGTTTATGTTATATCAGCATAATTTCTTAAACATTTTTCTTGTTAAGAAGTTAGAAGGGTTAAAAGTTTATCAGAATCTAATTTTTCTAACAATTTACAAAACCAATATTTTTAGGGACCAAATCACATTTTAAGGGTCTTTCGAGGGGCCTATATGAAAGAAAGTACTCAAAATTGACACCATTTTAAAATATTCACTGCTCGTAGTGCTCTAAAAAATTCAATACATTTATTAACCCTTACAGAAATTAAACCAGTGTGTAATTGAAAAATAAAAATTTTACTTTTGCCACAAAAATGTTGCATTAACCCCAAATTTTGCATTTTCACAGGGGTATCAAGAGAAATTGGACTGAAAAATGTGTTGTGCAATTTATCTTGAGTATGACGATACCCTATATGTGGTGGAAAACTACTGTTTGGGCACACCAGCAGGACTCAGAAGGGAAAGAGTACCATTTGACTTTTGAAGCACAATATCATCTGCAATCCATAGCAGATGCAATTTGCAGAGCCCCTGATGTACCTAAACAGTGGAAACCCTGACAAGTGGCCCCATTTTGGAAACTAGACCTCTGAAGGAATTTAATTAAATGTTTGGTGAGCAACTTGAACCCCCAGGTGCTACATAGAATTTTATGACGTTAAGCTGTGAAAATAAAAAAAAAATCACATTTTGCCCCACAAAAAAGTTGCTTTAGCCTCAAATTTTTTATTTTCACAAGGGAAACAGGAGAATATTGACTGTACAATTTGATGTGCAATCTCTCCTGAGTACATCGATACCTCATATGTGGCCCAGAAGCAAACTCATCTGGAATGAATAGCTGACGTCGTGCCACCGAGGGCCGAGATTTCATGAAATCACACCCACTTTGCTGGGACATTTAGCCCATGTTCACATGTAGCGTAATGTTGCATTTTTTTCTGCTGTTTTTTTGCACATAAATTCTGCTGTATTTAAATGTCCAAGCAAAGTGGATGAGATTTCATGAAAAGACGCCGCCGAACTCTGCTGTTGTGCTTTTATTTTCTCTAGAGTCTTCTATGAGGAGCTTTAAAAAACGCATGGAGAAAACTGCAGTTACTTTTTAAGTGCAGAATCCAAGCTTTTCTGTACTATAAAAAACACTGCCTCACAGATTCACATCTGCAGCAAAAATGCATGAAAAAAGGGAGAAAAGGCATAAAAAAATGAAGCAAAAATAGAATAATCAGACAAGATTGTTATTGTGTAGTTTGGTGTGGATATGAGAAAGTTCTGGTTGCTATGAATGAATGAATGTGGCATCTGCTGAACGCCTTTTACTGCCATAAGGGTGTGACTAGGGGAGTGGTCAAAATTTGCCATAGCGTGCACAGCGTATAGCAGAATTTGTCCCTCTTTCTGTTTTTCAAAAATTGGGAGGTATGTCTAAGGTCTCCTTCACACATCCATGTCTCCGATACGTGTGACGTCCATTTTCACATGTGCCAGAGAAACTGACTCATGTAGACCCATTAAAATCAATGGGCTTGGTCACACATCTTAGTTTTTATACAGATATGTGACGGCAGCACGGGTGTCACACGAACCGCACACTGATGTGATCAATGTGACATCAGTGTGACACGATCTGGAGAAAACACAGGTCACATAAAAATAAAGAATTTTTATACTTGCCTGTCTACAGCATTGCTGTCTCTGCCTCTGCTGTTGCTTCGCGGCCTGCTCATTATGCGCACTGCACTCACTGGAAGCAATAGCAGCGCCGGAGAAAACGGAAACATACAAGTTCATGCTGTCCGTGTGCTATCAGCATGTAACACGAACAGCAAAGGGACAGCACACAGAACACACACACATACGCATCTCCACCACGGACCATGCAAAACGTTCGTGTTTTGTATGGATGTCTGAAGGAGGCCTAAGGCTGTATGCCCATGACATGTTTTTAGTTAGTTTTTGACACTGTATTTTTGCTGTGTCAAAACCACAGCATCTTATAATTTCACCATAGTGGATGGGATTTATAGAAATCTCAAACCCACTGTGCTTTTTTTCACTCATCTTAAACTGACTTGGGAATATGCTGAGTTTTATATGCAGATTTTGCACTGTTTTCGCTTTTTGATATGTCATGATTTAAACAAAACTGCTTTGCTTTTGATACTTCCTAGTATTTTGCTTTTACAAACTTTATTGACATAACATACTTTTGTTCAGATTACATGCTGAGATGCACTAAAAACCTCTAATCCACGTCTATGGGAAAATCTGCACATAAAACTCAATTTACCCATAAGAGAAACTGACTTTGTGGATTTGAAAAATGCAGTGCAGGTCAGTTTACGATGAGTAAAATAGAAGCACAGAGGGCAGATGTCTATAAATCCCATCCACTGTTCTGGAACTGTAAGAGTCTTGTGTTTTTGATTCGGCGAAAATACGCAACGCCAAAGACTCACTAAAAACTCATCATGGGCACCAAGCCTAAGGCCCCTGTCACATGTCCATTTAAAAAAATGCATGTGTGGCATGTTTTGACCATCTGTCTGGCCTTTCGTGTGTACGTGTGTGTCATTTGTGTGCTATCTGTTTGACATCCATGTGACATCCATGGGACATCCATGGGACATCCATCTGACACATATCAGACAAACACGTGTGACACTGAAATGAATGGTTATTTTTTAAGCTACAGATGTGCAAAACAGAGCAATGGGAGATCAGAGACAACGGTGACACAAAGATGGGTTTAGCATGTGTATTCCCAAGCAGACGTGAGAAGGCCCGGAGCATGCGCACATATGACCCAGATTCAGTGTGCATACCCGCGTAGCTGAGGTGCATTGCGCAAGTGTGGGGTTATATGTGAGCTTTGCCATGACATCAGCCAATCATTGTAATCATAGTGCGGGGGCATGCATAATTGAAGAGGGACCATGATTGAACCATGACTGAAGCAAAGATAAGTGCCACCACTATGACCGAAAAAAAGGTCTGTAATGCATTTACCTAGGCATAAAAAGTGTTTTTATGATAAATATGGGGAACTTTTGTTTTAAAAAACATGTAAGCGATGCACATTGTATCACTAACCAGACATTGGGGGCAGTTTAATATTAAAAAAAGGACATGACAGGTTCCCTTTAATTCTGGTCCGTGTCACATAGTCAGCACACAGTTGTTATCCTTGTGCCGTACGTGTTTTTCATGGACTTATATTGACCCTTGACATCTGTGCTGATGCTAAAAAACGGTCATGTCTCCATGTAGATCCCGTGGGCACACGTGGTTCACGTGGGCACACGTGGTTCACGTGCCAACACGTTCTGTGTGAACACGTGAAGGTGTTAAAATCAGTACAGATTTTAATGCGCGTGCATGTGAAAGCGGACACCACACATATTGGAAATGCAAATGTGATAAGGAGGCCTAAGGCTACGCCTCCACGATGCTGCATGTTTTTGCTACATCAAAAACACAGTATCTTAAAGTTTCGGCAAAGTGAATGGAATTTAAACCCTTCACCCCTGGCCGATTTTCCGTTTCTTGTTTTTTTTTCTGCTCCCCTTCTTCTGGGAGACGTAACTTTTTTATTTTTATTTTTCTGTCAATCTTACCATATGAGGACTTGTTTTTTGAAAGACGAGTGGTACTTTTCAATGAAACCATACGTTTTACCATATAGTGTACTGGAAAATGGCAAAAAAATTCCAAGTGCGGAAAAAAAGCAAAAAAAAGGGCAATTGCATGATTGTTTTTGGAATATTTTATTGACAATGTTCAGTATATGGTAAAACTGATGTTCCATGTGTCGGTGTGATGCCTCAGGTCAGTATGAGTTTGTAGACATCAAACATATAAAGGTTTACTTTTATCTAAAGGGTTAAAAAAAATCAGATGTTTGTCCAAAAAAAGTGGCACACTTTTTGCACCATTTTCCACGACCCATAGCGTTCTGATTTTTTGGGATCTATGACTCAGTTACAGCTTATTTTTTGAGTCTCAAGCTGACTGTTTTAATACTACCATTTTTGCGCAGATGCTACGTTTTGATCGCCTGTTATTTCATTTTGCACAAAATTTGTGAAGACCAAAAACTGTAATATTGGCGTTTGGGATTTTTTTGCCGCTACTCTGCTTACGGATCAAATTAATTGATTTTATATTTTTTTAGATCGGGCATTTTTGAATGTGGCGATACGAAATGTGTGTATATAGTTTATTTTTTAACCTGTGAATTTTCAATGGGGCGAAAGGGGGGTGCTTTGAACTTTTAGGGGTTTTTTTATTTATTTTTTAATTTTTTAAAACTATTTTTTTTTATTTTATTAGTCCCCCTAGGGGACTATAAGGATCAGCAGTCTGATCACTTGTTCATTTCTGTTAATCACAGCTACACAGCTGTGATCACCAAAAATACTCATCTCTTGTTACAGAGAGCACTTGGCCGGGTGAAAAAGGAAGTGAGTCATGTGAGCTACAGGAGTCATCACATGACCCTGTGCTACCATGGCAACCATCGGCTCACAGTGATCATGTCACGGTGCCGCTGATAGAGCCAGGGGAGTGAATATTTACCGCGACAAGCATTTAAATCGTGCTGTCACATTTTGACAGCATGATTTAAAGGTTTAACAGGCGCGGGTGGATCAGGGATCCACCTGTGTTGACGAGGCACACATCAAATCAGCAGACATGTGTGCGGATCACAACTGGCAGCTGCCCGCAGCAGCCGCAGGTGATTACACTATGGTAGCTTAAAACGTAATGTTACGGCCCACGGTCATTAAGGGGTTAAAGAAATCTCCTGCCCACTGTGCTTCTTTTTTACTCTGCGTAAACTGACCTGTGGTGCATTTTTCAAATCCACAGCATGTCAATGTCTTTTACAGGTACGCTGAGTTTTCTGTTTAGATTTTCTCTATAGACTTTCATTGGATGTGGAAAATGCGCAGATACAAAATGAATATACATTTTTAGTGCATTTCGCAGCGGAATCACATAAAAAACTCATGTAATCTGCACCTAACAATGTCAATAAAGTTTTGTCAAAGCCAAATACAATGATGTTTCAAAAACAAAGTAGCTTTATTTAAAGCATTATACAACCCATATAAAACCTTGAAGGGTCAAAAATGCAAAAAAATGCAAGCAACCTAATTTATAGATGCAGAAATGGTGCAGAAATAAAAATGATTGCCATAAGCTCTTAGTGGGAATGTACCATTAGGCCAAGTGTGTACATTGGATTCTTTGGTGAGTTTTTTACCTCAGTATTTGTAGCCAAAACCATGAGTGGAACAATCACAGGAAACATATAATAGAAACACTGACACCACTTCTGGATTTCTCCCCCATTCCCGGCTACAAATCCTGAGGTAAAAAACTCACCAAATACCAAGTGGCCTTGTTGTCTGCAGTGCTAGCAGGTTGACAGCGCTGCAGCCAATAACAGAGCTCAGCAGAGGATCACCTTGGACAAAGTCGTTGAGGTAAGTTATTGGCTGCAGCGCTGTTGACATGATGTTAGCTCTGCAAACAATAACAGATAATGGCAGTGGGGGAGACTCCGCGGTGGAAGGTGAATACGACGCTCTGTGTTTTTTCTTTTTTTTTCAAACAAACGGGAGCTAGAAGACACGGACATTCCAAAATTGAAAAACCCCGTTAACATTGCTATACCAATTATGTATTTGCTTTAATTTGATACAGTAAAATAGGCTATTGAAATTTCCATGTTCAGCCCTTAGTTGACAAATTTACTAATCAAATCAAAAGAAAATAGGTGAGGCAGAAGGTTTTATAATTGAAGCCAAGTGAAATCTTTGGAAGCAAAGATTTCCCTGCTCAGATTGTTCTAGTGTAATGAAGCAAGCGAAATTAGAGTGTTATTCATAGCATGAGCGCAGAAGATAAATCAGCGTTCACGGAAGGGCACTCATCCCAATGTGTTTCAATAGGCTGATGGGTTAATAAAAGGAATCAGATGAATAGTGTGCATCTGCTGTCTTATATGGAAAAAAGAATATTTCTCTAATATGAACATTCATTATTTTACATCCATTTAATTTGGCTTCTAGTCTAATTCCATATTCATTTCCTCTAAATAAAATTAATATTGTCTGGGAAAGAAGGTGAATGTCTGCATTAAGTCTCAGAATACAGAGGCGACAGGGAAGAGTGAGATAAAATAAAAGAGAGAAGGCAAACTACGAGGATGAGTCAAAAAAGTCATAACCAGGCTCTGACTTAAGGAAATTGAAATATCAGCCAGGTCTACAATAAGTGCAGAAGATGACCCTGGTAATTAATCTTATATCCAATGTTGTCACTCACTAGTGACAAAGAAGTATTAATATGGCAACAGAATATCTCTGACTATCACTCTTCACACAATTTACCAGTGTTGAATGATTAGAGTTGGATTCCCACATATCTAATAGTAAAGGACTATGCTAACAATATAGGCCTACACTCTTAAGGGTACTTTACACGCTGCGATATCGCTATCGATATCGCTAGCAAGTGTACCCGCCCCCATCGGATGTGCGTCACAGGCAAATCGCTGCCCGTGGTCCACAACATCGCTTACACCCATCACACGAACTTACCTTCCCTGCGACGTCGCTGTGGCCGGTAAACCGCCTCCTTTCTAAGCGGGCGGTTCGTGCAGCATCACAGCAACGTCACACGGCAGCCGCCCAATAGAAGTGGAGGGGCGGAGATGAGCGGAACGAACATCCTGCCCACCTCCTTCCTTCCTCATTTCGGGCGGGCGCAGGTACGATGCAGTTCCTCGCTCCTGCGGTGTCACACATAGCGATGTGTGCTGCCGCAGTAATGACAAACAACCTCGCTACTGACCTGACATTGATTATTGGAAAATGAACGACGTGACACAGACCATTGATTTTTGCCTCTTTAGCGATCGTTTTAGGTCGCTCATAGGTGTTACATGCTACAACATCGCTATCTATGCCGGATGTGCGTCACAAACACCGTGACCCCGGCGATATATCGTTAGGGATGTTGCAGCGTGTAAATGGCCCTTTAGGCCTCTTTCACACGTCCGTGAAAATCACGCAAGTTTTTCACGGACGTGTCAAATGTGCGTATTCCCTTCGTGAGCCGTGTTCATGGCACACGTGTGTTCTCCTTGTGTTATCCATGATAACACATGGAGAATGGGAACTTTCTGCTAACCTGTCCCTGTGGTTGCTGTCTGTGGTGCTGATCTTCGGTGTCCGGTCCTGCCGACTCACCGCTGCTGCTGCTTCTGGCCTGCAGTGAATATGCAATGAGCATAATGATCAGGGGTCGGAAGCAAGTGACAGCAACAGCAGAGACAGCAGTGCTGGAGAAGGGGAGTAAAGTTTTTTATTTTTTTCTCAGACACTTGTGTTTTCTCTGCTGCGTGTCACACGGAACACATCCATGTGGTCCGTTTGCGTTGAGTGTGACACCAGTGATGCCGGAGAAAAACGGACATGTCTACGTGTGGAGCACACGGGCACATGTATGCTCCATATGGACACACGGTCGATGGCAGAACATGCACGTGAGCGCAGACCCATTGATTTTAATGAGTCTACATGTGCCCGTGTCTCCGGTACGTGAGGAAATGGACTAAACACGTACCGGAGAAACGGACGTGTGAAGGAGGCCTTACAGAATTCTGGTAATTAATGATGGAAAAATAGAAACTATTCGTGTTTAGATAATGCTTACCGAATACCAAGTAATGCTTCAGTAGTCGTCACAACAAGAAAAATGCTTTAGTTCCACTTGATTTGCATTAGGTTCGTTATTCATGATGAGTTATGAAATAGTACAGTGGGATTTGTTATGAATAATCTAAACACAAATAGTTACTATTCGCCCATCACTAGTTGTAATCTTTGCAATGGTAGCCCAGTTGCAAGAAAAAGTAACTGTGATTACATGAGATATCAGCATTTATTACTTTTTCATGCCTTATTGACATCTATGCTATAAGTATAGACAAGCGTGATGTAAATAATCCAATAATACAATAACATGTGGCCCATCCATGTCTGTTATGGAGGAAAAATCCACTGTGTAATGAGAAAAAGTAAATGAAGTCTTTGAAGTTACCTATACCGTATTTTTCGGTTTATAAGACGCACCGCATTGTAAGATGTACCTCAAATTTAGAGGAAAAAAAGGTAAAAAAAAATGGGCTCTGTCTTATAATCCAGTAATGTCTTATAATCCGCCTGGGGGGAGGCATCAGCGGTGGTGGAGCAGGGTCACAAAAGCCAGGGGCGATGGAGGAGTAGCGCGATGCTGCGAGTCATGTGGCAGGTGTCCTAGATGCTTGCTGCAGGTGCTGTGAGGCAGGCAACATTCAGAAACTGTAGGTGGTGCGAGCTTCAAAGACATGGTGCCCAGAGTCGGCGCGTGATCAGATTGAGCTATCGGCTCAATGAAAGCCTGATATCTCCACTGCGCACGCGCCACCTCCGGGCGCCATTTTCCTTAAGCCCGCTGCTGGAAGATCAATGGGCCGGAGGCAACACGTGTCAACTCCGGGCGCCATTATTTGAAGTCCGCACCACCAACATTTTCAGGATGGCCCCTGCCTCACCGCCCAGAGTGAGCATCAGCACAGTGGTCCATGGCCCACAGTCCACAGCACAACAGCCTGCAGCCCACAGAACAACACTTGAAGCCCACACCACAGTGGCCCTCAGCGCACAACACAGCGCCCAAAGCCCGCAGCATTGTCCCTGCCTCCTGCAACCCCTTTCCACCACCTTAAGGTAAGCTACATTCGAATTATAGGACACATCCCTCATTTTCCTCCCGAATTTTTGGGAAGAAAAGTGCATCTTATAATCTAAATATGTGGTATCTTCATTGATTACTATTATGTGGTCTAATATTACATATGGCACAAGTAAACAAGAGCTAAATATACACTAACAGTTGTACCTCTAGGTTAAAGGGGTTGTCCACTACTTGGACAACCTATTCTCATTCCGATTGTTCGCCCGTGTAAAAATAAATAAGCCAATATTCAGCTCCAGTGCGGCCGCAGTTCCAGTAATGTCTAAAGCCGCCTTCCCAAGACCCATGTGACATTGTTATGACACGCGGGCCCCGCGACCAATCAGCGCTCTGCATCTTTCTATCTATCTTTGGATAATTGAGCAGGATGTGAGTGCTGTCCTGACTTCCTTTAAGGCCCCCTTCACACGCACGTGAAATACATGAACCGTTTTTTCACGGACGTATTAAAGGGGTGGTTTGCTCCCCGTGTGCCATGTTTGTGGCACATGCGTGTTCTCCACGTGTTATACGTAATAACACACGGAGAACGGAAAGTCCCGCCTTACCTGTTTCTTCCGGAGCTGACTGTGGTACTGAATGATAGGGTCCGGCACAGGCCATGCCCCGCTGACGCTGCTTCTGGCCCCCAGTGAAGAATATGTGTTGTTCAAATTCACTGGGGGTCGGATGCAGGTGAAAGCCGTGGAAGAGACAGCAGGGCTGGTGTAGGTGAGAATGTATTTTTTTTATTTTCACAATGACACATGTGTTTCTCCGGCGCGTGTCATGTGGGACAGCATCCACACTACATCCATGTGGTACGTGTGCAGGCCGCGTGACACCCGTGCTGCCAAAGAAAAATGGACATGCCTCCATATGGAGCACACGGGCTCACGTCTGCTCCACACGGAGACATGGGCCAATGGCTGAACACATGCGTGCACATAAACCCATTGATTTTAATGGGTATACATGTGCCCGTGTCTCCAGTACATGCGGAAACGGACCTAGCACGTACCGGAAGCACGTGCGTGTGAAGGGGCCTAATAGTGAGTTACAGAGAGTAACCTATAAAGGCTACATTACTATAACAAACCAAGAAAATGTTTTCTATTCTTATAATAAATGATTTGTCCACCACTGAGGAAGTTTTTGGCAGGCCCTGCAGCTTGCAAAATCAAAGCAATGTGTAATGCACATACCAATAAGAATAGGTTCCTCTTCCTCAGTGGTGGACAACCCCTTTAAGGTCAGAAAAGTAAACCATCTCTTGGTTTGTTCTTGTAATATAGCCTTTTCCAAAGATTACACAAACCTGTACACATAGGGGTTTCTCACTTTCAGGATTTTCAATTTATATGTCTTCTTCAGTGGTGGTCTGGTTTCAGCCTTCCTTACCATTCTATAGGGTGCATTACACGCTGTGACATCGCTAATGATATATCGTCGGGATCTCGTCGTTAGTGACGCACATCCGGCGCCGTTAGCGACATTGCAGCGTGTGACACCAAGGAGCGACGATCAACGAGCACAAAAACGTTAAAAATCGTTGCTCGTTGACACGTTGCTCCTTTTCCAAATATATTTGATGCTGCAGGTACGATGTTGTTCGTCATTCCTGCGGCAGCACACATTGCTATGTGTGGTACTGCAGGAACGACGAACATCTCCTTACCTGCGTCCACCGGCAATGAGGAAGGAAGGAGGTGGGCGGCATGTTCCAGCCACTCATCTTCGCCCATCCTCTGCTATTGGACGGATGCCGTATGACATCGCTGTGATGCCGCATGAACCGCCCCCTTAGAAAGGAGGCGGACCGTCGGCCAGAGTGACGTCGCAGGGAAGGTAAGTCCGTGTGACGGGTGTTAGCGATGTTGTGCGCCACGTGAAGCGATTTGCCCGTGACGCACAACCGATGGGGGCAGGTACGCTCGCTAGCGATATCGGTACCGATATCGCAGCGTGTAAAGTACCCTTAAGTCCCTGAGCACTGAACATCTTGTATTTCTTGGCACTACAGGATGGTTGCAATTCTGGAATATGCCAACACTGGAAAAAAATGGCTTCCTGTTTGCTACTGTTTGCTGTTTGATTTTTCTCATATTTTTGGATGCTAATGTGTCTTTTTTATCAACATGTTTTTTTAGTTTTTTACAACCCTGTTTACTATTTGCAACAAAACCTTTGATGGTTCTATGATCATGCGCTGATATCTTAGCAATATCAAGAGTGCTGCATCCCTCTGTAAGACTTGCAACATTTTTATTTTTGAGGGTCACGTAAATCTCTTTTTTGGGCCAATTTTGACTAAGGAAAACAAGCTTCCTATTAATTCTGGACAACATATTAAAGGGCTTGATATCTTTAGGCTGCACCCTTCCCATTACACAAGTCAACTGAGATGTGGAACATGATGGCGTTACATAAATAAAAACAAATTATAAATAAATACTATGAAACTAGAATACAACTGCTATGATAACTTAAAGGGGTTGACTACTTTCTAGAAATCTTCAATACTGCAGATTTTTTTGATATAAAACAAATATGCCATGCTATACTCATCATATCCTGGTAATTCTCTGCCACTGCTACTAGTGTCTGGCATTGGCTGCAGGGCTGATGTTAAATCGACAGTGGAACAGACAGTCAGAGCTCAGCGTTCCCTCTACACTGGCAGACACTGAGAGCACACTGATTGCATACTATCAATGTCATGTCAGCGCAGCAGTTAATATGAGGTAAAAATATGGAAATACCACCCACATTCCCCCTTGAAGACACAAGTACTGTTATGATGTGTAATATGTATTGGAACATGCGTTAATGATAGATTCTATTTTTCCCAACAGGAGGGAGAGTTAGGGGTACTTTGCACGTTGCGATATCGCTACTGCGATCTTGTCGGGGTCAAATCGAAAGTGACGCACATCCGGCGCCGGTAACGACGTCGCAACGTGTAAAGCCTTGAAGCACCGATAAACGATCGCAAAAGTGTCGAAAATCGGTGATCTGTATAGTGTTGGTCATTTCCATAATTTAGCTGCAGCGACAGGTAGGATGTTGTTCGTCGTTCCTGCGGCAGCACACATCACTGTGTATGAAGCCGCAGGAGCAAGGAACATCTCCTTACCTGCGTCCCGCCTGCAATGAGTAAGGAAGGAGGTGGGCGGGATGTTTACGTCTCGCTCATCTCCGCCCCTCCGCTTCTATTGGCCACCTGCTATGTGACGTCGCTGTAACTCCGCCCGACCCGCCCCCTTAGGAAGCAGGCGGGTCGCCGGCCAGAGTGACGTCGCAGGGCAGGTAAGTGCTTGTGAAGCTGCCGTAGCGATAATGTTCGCTACGGCAGCTATGACAAGATATCGCATCTGCGACGGGGACTATCACGCTTGGCATCGCTACAATCGGCTAGCGATGTCGTAGTGTGCAAAGTACCCCTTAGTGTTAATGTATGGTACTAGCCCAGAATGGGAAAAGCTAAAGTGAAGAGAAAGGGACATTTTCCTGTCAGGAGGAAAGATAGGGCACAGCATGCAGTAAAAGCAGACCTAAGGTCTGAGTAGTGAGTAGAGCTGCATGACGTGAGTGTCCTTGACATTAGTGGAGACCAAAATAGTGGATGATCCTGAGAAAATTGGAAGGAAAATGGATGGCGTGGTCAAGATTTCTTGAAAGGGGACAACCTCTTTAATAAAAAAAAGTGTGGGTTATGTAAAAATGATGTGCAAAGCAATGTAATGTGTATAAAAAAATAGGTTGTGTCAGTTGTAGTAAGCAATATATGTTTTGTATAAGTGTAGGGGTCTAACTACTTGTATATTGGGAGAACTGTGTTATTGAAACTTGTTAAATGTAGTTCACCAGGCAGCCAAATGTGTAATGGCAGCTAACATCTCCATGCAAAAAATGTCTGATATCATCCTCTGAGCGTAGAAACATTGGATAGAAACACAGAACACCAGTAAGAGCTTCATGGAGATTATATACTCCATTACTGGGGTACTAAAGAGTGACATGATAAATAACATGGGTTTATAATTAATCTAACAAGGTGAGGGGACATTATATCTTATCCCCATATTATGACCTCATAGTCTTGCTCGGTTTACATCACTTTAGTGATGCTCCCACATTTTTTCATGGTCTCCAGGGAACCAAAAAGCTAACTACTATGGAGTCTTTGAAAGAATACAATCATGCTTTAACAAATTAATTCTTAAGTGTTTACTGCAAATGGTGGCTTTTTCGGATGCCATAGAATTTCTTAGACATGAAGTGCTTGAATTTGAAAAAGTAATTCATACATTCAGCATGAAATAATGAGGATGTGATGGACTACAGTGGCTTGAGAAGAGAGGAGGCTTGTCTGCTCACTTCATGTGACAATGCTGAAATTGTTTTTTTACTGTCCATTCACTTCAACAATGTACCATTCTGTACCTCATAAGCACTTAATTTATTCCAACTCTTTGCCCTGACCTGTAATCCCCTTCTCCTTACCCATCTGACCCATCTGTGTTTCATTTCCCACTCATCAGCATCCAAAGAGCTAGGCCTAGGTCCTGTTTGGAAGCATTAGAGAGTGATTGGCACCATTCCCTTTCCTGCACCACATCCTCTGCTGAATAAAATGACCATCAGATCAGAGAACAGAGCGTGCTTTGTCCTCAGCAACCGAGATCTGGAAGCACTTTCAATCATTTGCACTCTATACCCACTCAAATGCATTAATGTGATCAACATTGGGTCTGTTGTGGGCAGTTTTTTCCATCGAATAACTTGCTAACATTCCAGGCATGTACTTCCCTGAAAACAAGGCTGAGACTGGGCCCTGAATATTCATTTGGAAAATTACCAAGAGCAAAAGCTTAGTTTGGCACGCCTGGTGTTGATTCTTAATAAGTGACTTCCTAGAGCTAAGGTATGGGACTAACAGCTTCAGTAAGTTGTTTGAAAAATATTTTCTTAAAATATTTTCTAGGTGTCTCCTACCGCACTGTTTCCTGTGGTGTGTGTCATATTGTAGGCTTTCATATGACAGCCTGTCAAGGCAGAGAAACGCTTTTTTCTTCGCCACAGCAGCTGATGTCAAACTAAACTCTTACGTACGTAGAATTAGATCATTCTCGCCTGTGCTGATGTAACTCTCTGCTTATGTGCCTGGGAATAAAAAATACAGTTTTCGTATAATACTTTAAAAAAAATGTGAAACCCGTGTTTGTGCAAATCAATACACGATATAAATATTTATTAGCTCAGACTTAGGTAGCACAGGATGACAGCCCTGTTATGAATCAGGAGCTGTATAAATACTTAGACGTTCGTTACCAGCCTTCAAAATAAATGACATAAGCACAAATTAGGAGACAAATCATGCGGAATCCTTATAATTGCTGCAGAACATTAAATCTAAATGTAACATTGTATATAATTAGGGTCGTATTATTTTTTTTTTTAAATAATGAACGACCAGTAATCTTATAAAAGTGTTTGCAGACTTAACTTGGTACAGGAAGTATGTCAGCCAGACGTGGAACTCTAATGTCCTGTTCCATGTCTGCAGTTGTGGGAAATCTCCCCCGTAGGACCGTATGACTTTTTTAGTGCACAATTGTTCAGAATTTAGGATACAAGTTGGATATCAAACAACATGCAAGTGACGCGCCCACAGGGTCTTGGGGGATATTCGTCACCGGGCCAGTATCGGTTTGGGATATCACAGCGGCCTGGCCTGGTATTGTGACCCCGGCGGTGTCAATAAAGATGGAGATGGGGATGATGGGAGTAGTTATTCATGACGCCACCTGTGGTATGCGGCCAGTTATTAGCCTCGGCTGCGGGAAGTTTCTCTTCTGGGGCAGATGATAACACAGCTCGGATGGTACAGCTCTCCACAGGCAGAGCTCAGGCCCCAGGGAGGATGTTGGGAGTGGTAGTCGCCTATGGCACAGGGGTGCGATGAAGGGACCGCCGCCAATGATAGGATGACACAGAGGGTGCAGTTCAAGTTCTTTACTCACTGAAGTCACTGCCTTTGGAGTGCCGTGTTCCGCTGTGATGGGCGTCAGCTGATCCCGGATACTTCAGCGGTCAAGGCTGGTGTTTCTTTCTGTCTGGCCTTTCCAGTGGTCTTCCCTCCACCCCAGCTTCTGGGTCATGGAATGGGTCACGGGTGCCTACTGCACTCCCCGCGAACCCTGAGATCCCCCTTCTTCCTAAGAACCTGGGTCGAGCCTCCAGCTCTGAACCACTGGCTCCTTTCTGTGCTGTCTTGTGACTTCCCTTCCTGAGTCTGACCTGATGCTTGCTGCATCCGGAGCTAACTAAATGCTGTGTGAGATGGCTCCTCACTTCCCCTGCAGGTGCCCACCCCCCGGGTTGCTGAACTAGTGGGTAAGAGGTCCCATACCTCATGATGGCTACTCCCGGCACCTACCCTGGCCCAGTCCCAGTGACAGAGCTCCCGTGGTTGTGTTGGATGTGTTGTGGTGGTTTATCGGTGATGACCTACTCTGTATCCAAGATAAATACTACACCTTGGGTGAGGTGCAGTACCCTGTGGTGCCTGAAGCCGCAGGGGCACCACACAAGCATTAGAGACTAAGCCCCTGAACAATTGGGGCAAAATAATAATTCTTTAGGTAAGTTAAAGAGGTTGGCCACATCTTTGACATTGATGGCCTAGCCGTAGGTTTGGTCATCAATATATGTTCGAACGGGGTGCAACACCTGCATCCGCGTCAATCAGCTGTTTTCAGTTCCAGTAGTAGTAGCAGGCAGACGGAAATGCTCAGTTCTGGAGATGCCCTGTGAACTGATAGCGACAGTGTCTGGATTCTGCAGATCTATCTCCCATTAAAATCAATAGGAAGTGGATGTGCAGTACCTGGCCTAGGTTACAATCAGAAGATGAAGCAGTTCCAGAATTGAGCACTTTATGCTGTCTGCTACTGCCATCGACAAAGAGAACTGCTAATCGTCAGGGGTGTGGGGTGTCGGAACCCAGCCGATCAGACATTGATGACCTATACCAAGGATAGGCGATTAATGTAAAAATAGTGGACAACCTCTTTAAAAAAATTGCCATCCTCTAGACATGCACTTTGTAAGCCTTTCCCCGAATTTGTCATACTACAAACATATTACAACATACAGGAAAAAAACTGATCTGACATGTCAGATAATTTTGGTCACTATAGGGGTGTTGTCTTTGTCTTATCTAAGAAAATTGCCATTACTAAGGTAAATCAACTATTCCCCTGACATCTGACATCAGATGACAGACCACAGGTGCCTATATATCTGCAATTTTTCCATATCCTATCCATGTTTTGTCAGATTTAGGCAAATGGTATTATAACTTTAGTCAAGTATTTAGATGTAAGATAGTGGAGCTTTTGTCATTCAAGGCATTTGCTCTATCATTTAACATATTTGATATGTGTTGACTAATTTTTCTTACAGTCAGAAAATAACACAGATTGGTCACTTTATTAGGGACTAGAGTTGAACAGATCCGATGAGATTTTAATTTGCCACAATGCGCAAATGTTCAATTCACAACAAATTTAATTGAATTGCATTTATTATATATTATTTATTATACTTATTATGTTCTGGGTCCTGTAGAGACTGCATAACTGCAAAAGAGAGATATTTAGTTTATGTATTGGCCAATGCATGTAAGCCCGGAAACCAACGGCAAGGTATATCTCTGTAATCCGGGAACCTAACTTAAATGCCACTATCTAGGTTAAAAACAAACTTATCTGGGCAAAATGCCACTATTTGGACTACAAACCTCCATGTATGGGCTGCTAGGCTCCTGCTACAATGGTTATGAACACAGCCAGGTCTTAGGGCGGAGTGCTCAGTCAGAAAAAGACTCACTAGAAATATCAATAAACTGACCCGCACATCCAACAAATGTGAACAGGTGCTAACTGAAAAAACATAGTAACTATAAATGCAAACAGTTGCACACTGAAAAAAGCCAAAAATTTACCAGGGAAAATATGGCACTGCATAACTGCAAAAGAGAGATATTTAGTTTATGTATTGGCCAATGCATGTAAGCCCGGAGACCAACGGCAAGGTATATCTCTGTAATCCGGGAACCTAACTTAAATGCCACTATCTAGGTTAAAAACATCCTTATCTGGGCAAAATGCCACTATTTGGACTACAAACCTCCATGTATGGGCTGCTAGGCTCCTGCTACAATGGTTATGAACACAGCCAGGTCTTAGGGCGGAGTGCTCAGTCAGAAAAAGACTCACTAGAAATATCAAAAAACTGACCCGCACATCCAACAAATGTGAACAGGTGCTAACTGAAAAAACATAGTAACTATAAATGCAAACAGTTGCACACTGAAAAAAGCCAAAAATTTACCAGGGAAAATATGGCACTGCATAACTGCAAAAGAGAGATATTTAGTTTATGTATTGGCCAATGCATGTAAGCCCAGAGACCAACGGCAAGGTATATCTCTGTAATCCGGGAACCTAACTTAAATGCCACTATCTAGGTTAAAAACATCCTTATCTGGGCAAAATGCCACTATTTGGACTACAAACCTCCATGTATGGGCTGCTAGGCTCCTGCTACAATGGTTATGAACACAGCCAGGTCTTAGAGCGGAGTGCTCAGTCAGAAAAAGACTCACTAGAAATATCAAAAAACTGACCCGCACATCCAACAAATGTGAACAGGTGCTAACTGAAAAAACATAGTAACTATAAATGCAAACAGTTGCACACTGAAGAAAGCCAAATATTTACCAGGGAAAATATGGCACTGCATAACTGCAAAAGAGAGATATTTAGTTTATGTATTGGCCAATGCATGTAGGCCCGGAGACCAACGGCAAGGTATATCTCTGTAATCCGGGAACCTAACTTAAATGCCACTATCTAGGTTAAAAACATCCTTATCTGGGCAAAATGCCACTATTTGGACTACAAACCTCCATGTATGGGCTGCTAGGCTCCTGCTACAATGGTTATGAACACAGCCAGGTCTTAGGGCGGAGTGCTCAGTCAGAAAAAGACTCACTAGAAAAATCAAAAAACTGACCCGCACATCCAACAAATGTGAACAGGTGTTAACTGAAAAAACATAGTAACTATAAATGCAAACAGTTGCACACTGAAAAAAGCCAAAAATTTACCAGGGAAAATATGGCACTGCATAACTGCAAAGGAGAGATATTTAGTTTATGTATTGGCCAATGCATGTAAGCCCGGAGACCAACGGCAAGGTATATCTATGTAATCCGGGAACCTAACTTAAATGCCACTATCTAGGTTAAAAACATCCTTATCTGGGCAAAATGCCACTATTTGGACTACAAACCTCCATGTATGGGCTGCTATTCTCCTGCTACAATGGTTATGAACACAGCCAGGTCTTAGGGCGGAGTGCTCAGTCAGAAAAAGACTCACTAGAAATATCAAAAAACTGACCCGCACATCCAACAAATGTGAACAGGTGCTAACTGAAAAAACATAGTAACTATAAATGCAAACAGTTGCACACTGAAAAAAGCCAAACATTTACCAGGGAAAAAATGGCACTGCATAACTGCAAAAGAGAGATATTTAGTTTATGTATTGGCCAATGCATGTAAGCCCGGAGACCAACGGCAAGGTATATCTCTGTAATCCGGGAACCTAACTTAAATGCCACTATCTAGGTTAAAAACATCCTTATCTGGGCAAAATGCCACTATTTGGACTACAAACCTCCATGTATGGGCTGCTAGGCTCCTGCTACAATGGTTTTGAACACAGCCAGGTCTTAGGGCGGGGTGCTCAGTCAGAAAAAGACTCACTGGAAATATCAAAAACTGACCCGCACATCCAACAAATATGAACAGGTGCTAACTGAAAAAACATAGTAACTAAAAATGCAAACAGTTGCACACTGAAAAAAGCCTAAAATTTACCAGGGAAAATATGGCACTGCATAACTGCAAAAGAGAGATATTTAGTTTATGTATTGGCCAATGCATGTAAGCCCGGAGACCAACGGCAAGGTATATCTCTGTAATCCGGGAACCTAACTTAAATGCCACTATCTAGGTTAAAAACATCCTTATCTGGGCAAAATGCCACTATTTGGACTACAAACCTCCATGTATGGGCTGCTAGGCTCCTGCTACAATGGTTATGAACACAGCCAGGTCTTAGGGCGGAGTGCTCAGTCAGAAAAAGACTCACTAGAAATATCAAAAAACTGACCCGCACATCCAACAAATGTGAACAGGTGCTAACTGAAAAAACATAGTAACTATAAATGCAAACAGTTGCACACTGAAAAAAGCCAAAAATTTACCAGGGAAAATATGGCACTGCATAACTGCAAAAGAGAGATATTTAGTTTATGTATTGGCCAATGCATGTAAGCCCGGAAACCAACGGCAAGGTATATCTCTGTAATCCGGGAACCTAACTTAAATGCCACTATCTAGGTTAAAAACATCCTTATCTGGGCAAAATGCCACTATTTGGACTACAAACCTCCATGTATGGGCTGCTAGGCTCCTGCTACAATGGTTATGAACACAGCCAGGTCTTAGGGCGGAGTGCTCAGTCAGAAAAAGACTCACTAGAAATATCAAAAAACTGACCCGCACATCCAACAAATGTGAACAGGTGCTAACTGAAAAAACATAGTAACTATAAATGCAAACAGTTGCACACTGAAAAAAGCCAAACATTTACCAGGGAAAATATGGCACTGCATAACTGCAAAAGAGAGATATTTAGTTTATGTATTGGCCAATGCATGTAAGCCCGGAGACCAACGGCAAGGTATATCTCTGTAATCCGGGAACCTAACTTAAATGCCACTATCTAGGTTAAAAACATCCTTATCTGGGCAAATGCCACTATTTGGACTACAAACCTCCATGTATGGGCTGCTAGGCTCCTGCTACAATGGTTATTAACACAGCCAGGTCTTAGGGCGGAGTGCTCAGTCAGAAAAAGACTCACTAGAAATATCAAAAAACTGACCCGCACATCCAACAAATGTGAACAGGTGCTAACTGAAAAAACATAGTAACTATAAATGCAAACAGTTGCACACTGAAAAAAGCCAAAAATTTACCAGGGAAAATATGGCACTGCATAACTGCAAAAGAGAGATATTTAGTTTATGTATTGGCCAATGCATGTAAGCCCGGAGACCAACGGCAAGGTATATCTCTGTAATCCGGGAACCTAACTTAAATGCCACTATCTAGGTTAAAAACATCCTTATCTGGGCAAAATGCCACTATTTGGACTACAAACCTCCATGTATGGGCTGCTAGGCTCCTGCTACAATGGTTATGAACACAGCCAGGTCTTAGGGCGGAATGCTCAGTCAGAAAAAGACTCACTAGAAATATCAAAAAACTGACCGGCACATCCAACAAATGTGAACAGGTGCTAACTGAAAAAACATAGTAACTATAAATGCAAACAGTTGCACACTGAAAAAAGCCAAACATTTACCAGGGAAAATATGGCACTGCATAACTGCAAAAGAGAGATATTTAGTTTATGTATTGGCCAATGCATGTAAGCCCGGACACCAACGGCAAGGTATATCTCTGTAATCTGGGAACCTAACTTAAATGCCACTATCTAGGTTAAAAACATCCTTATCTGGGCAAAATGCCACTATTTGGACTACAAACCTCCATGTATGGGCTGCTAGGCTCCTGCTACAATGGTTATGAACACAGCCAGGTCTTAGGGCGGAGTGCTCAGTCAGAAAAAGACTCACTAGAAATATCAATAAACTGACCCGCACATCCAACAAATGTGAACAGGTGCTAACTGAAAAAACATAGTAACTATAAATGCAAACAGTTGCACACTGAAAAAAGCCTAAAATTTACCAGGGAAAATATGGCACTGCATAACTGCAAAAGAGAGATATTTAGTTTATGTATTGGCCAATGCATGTAAGCCCGGAGACCAACGGCAAGGTATATCTCTGTAATCCGGGAACCTAACTTAAATGCCACTATCTAGGTTAAAAACATCCTTATCTGGGCAAAATGCCACTATTTGGACTACAAACCTCCATGTATGGGCTGCTAGGCTCCTGCTACAATGGTTATGAACACAGCCAGGTCTTAGAGCGGAGTGCTCAGTCAGAAAAAGACTCACTAGAAATATCAAAAAACTGACCCGCACATCCAACAAATGTGAACAGGTGCTAACTGAAAAAACATAATAACTATAAATGCAAACAGTTGCACACTGAAAAAAGCCAAAAATTTACCAGGGAAAATATGGCACTGCATAACTGCAAAAGAGAGATATTTAGTTTATGTATTGGCCAATGCATGTAAGCCCGGAGACCAACGGCAAGGTATATCTCTGTAATCCGGGAACCTAACTTAAATGCCACTATCTAGGTTAAAAACATCCTTATCTGGGCAAAATGCCACTATTTGGACTACAAACCTCCATGTATGGGCTGCTAGGCTCCTGCTACAATGGTTATGAACACAGCCAGGTCTTAGGGCGGAGTGCTCAGTCAGAAAAAGACTCACTAGAAATATCAAAAAACTGACCCGCACATCCAACAAATGTGAACAGGTGCTAACTGAAAAAACATAGTAACTATAAATGCAAACAGTTGCACACTGAAAAAAGCCAAAAATTTACCAGGGAAAATATGGCACTGCATAACTGCAAAAGAGAGATATTTAGTTTATGTATTGGCCAATGCATGTAAGCCCGGAGACCAACGGCAAGGTATATCTCTGTAATCCGGGAACCTAACTTAAATGCCACTATCTAGGTTAAAAACATCCTTATCTGGGCAAAATGCCACTATTTGGACTACAAACCTCCATGTATGGGCTGCTAGGCTAGGCTAGGCTAGGCTAAAATAGTGGCATTTTGCCCAGATAAGGATGTTTTTAACCTAGATAGTGGCATTTAAGTTAGGTTCCCGGATTACAGAGATATACCTTGCCGTTGGTCACCGGGCTTACATGCATTGGCCAATACATAAACTAAATATCTCTCTTTTGCAGTTATGCAGTGCCATATTTTCCCTGGTAAATTTTTGGCTTTTTTCAGTGTGCAACTGTTTGCATTTATAGTTACTATGTTTTTTCAGTTAGCACCTGTTCACATTTGTTTGATGTGCGGGTCAGTTTTTTGATATTTCTAGTGAGTCTTTTTCTGACTTAGCACTCCGCCCTAAGACCTGGCTGTGTTCATAACCATTGTAGCAGGAGCCTAGCATCCCATACATGGAGGTTTGTAGTCCAAATAGTGGCATTTTGCCCAGATAAGGATGTTTTTAACCTAGATAGTGGCATTTAAGTTAGGTTCCCGGATTACAGAGATATATCTTGCCGTTGGTCTCCGGGCTTAGATGCATTGGCCAATACATAAACTAAATATCTCTCTTTTGCAGTTATGCAGTGCCATATTTTCCCTGGTAAATTTTTGGCTTTTTTCAGTGTGCAACTGTTTGCATTTATAGTTACTATGTTTTTTCAGTTAGCACCTGTTCACATTTGTTGGATGTGCGGGTCAGTTTTTTGATATTTCTATTGAGTCTTTTTCTGACTGAGCACTCCGCCCTAAGACCTGGCTGTGTTCATAACCATTGTAGCAGGAGCCTAGCAGCCCATACATGGAGGTTTGTAGTCCAAATAGTGGCATTTTGCCCAGATAAGGATGTTTTTAACCTAGATAGTGGCATTTAAGTTAGGTTCCCGGATTACAGAGATATACCTTGCCGTTGGTCTCCGGGCTTACATGCATTAGCCAATACATAAACTAAATATCTCTCTTTTGCAGTTATGCAGTGCCATATTTTTCCTGGTAAATTTTTTTCTTTTTTCAGTGTGCAACTGTTTGCATTTATAGTTACTATGTTTTTTCAGTTAGCACCTGTTCACATTTGTTGAATGTGCGGGTCAGTTTTTTGATATTTCTAGTGAGTCTTTTTCTGACTGAGCACTCCGCCCTAAGACCTGGCTGTGTTCATAACCATTGTAGCAGGAGCCTAGCAGCCCATACATGGAGGTTTGTAGTCCAAATAGTGGCATTTTGCCCAGATAAGGATGTTTTTAACCTAGATAGTGGCATTTAAGTTAGGTTCCCGGATTACAGAGATATACCTTGCCGTTGGTCTCCGGGCTTACATGCATTGGCCAATACATAAACTAAATATCTCTCTTTTGCAGTTATGCAGTGCCATATTTTTCCTGGTAAATTTTTGGCTTTTTTCAGTGTGCAACTGTTTGCATATATAGTTACTATGTTTTTTCAGTTAGCACCTGTTCACATTTGTTGGATGTGCAGGTCAGTTTTTTGATATTTCTACTGGGTCCTGTAGAGGCCCCAGAGCATAATAAACATAAGTTTTAGATAAAAACAAAACAACTAATATATCACCGCTCCCCTCAGCAGCCCCCCCCCACTGCTCTCTGTTCATGCGCAGTGGTGTCCAAAGCTTAGTTATGGCTGGAATCCCCCATCTAGAGTACCCGTCATAAGACCATGACACTCATCGTGACATCACAACCTCTCGATGTGCAAGCCAAGAGATGTCCTGGGTCTGTTTGTGGCTGGAAGTCCTGTCCTGGTATAAAGAGGCCCAGTTAGTGCCCAGTGGCGATAAGAGGAGACACAAAGGAGGGTACAGCTAGCAGTGGAGGTGAGTGGTGACTTGAGTATTATGGTTTTTTTTGTACTTTTTAATGATGCAAATTACAAAACATCTGTATGTTGGCTGTAGTTCCCTGAGAATTCCGGGCCGAAGTCCGGTAGCTGGATACTTTTGAAACAGCATGGATCCGAACTTTTACAGTCCAGGTCCACCCATCACTAATAGTGGCATAGCAAGTGAAGGATGTGACTGCAAGACCACAGCAGAGGTTCTTCAGCATTACTGCCTAAGAGGGAGAGGTGGAGGTAGACTGCTGAATTGAGGAGCTAAGCCATTTACCCACAAGCCCAAATATTAGTAGCTATTCCTTATTAAAGTACATGGTTGTGAGTGAAAAAGAGACATTGTTCATAAGCTGGAGGAAAGTGCAGGTACAAAAAACAACTAAGCAGAAGGTGTGGAGATGCTACACTGTTAGTGAGACCAATGTAAGAGAAATGTGTTCATGTTGATCTGCCATTAAAAATTTTAAAGAGAACGTGTCACCAGGTCAAAAGTAGCCATTTTTTGCTCTTATTTGATTCTTGCTGATTTTTTTGTTCTTTTCCAAGGGGGTGTGTCTCACAGGACTTAGGCTTCTGTGCATTATTACCCAGTGAGCAACTTTATCTTTGTTAATACCATAGAAATTAACACAAAATAAAAAGATTTAAATCCCTTGAACCGGATGGTGTATTAAAAAAACAGAACAGCAATAGACTACTCAATGGTGCTATAGGGGTGCCGCTCCCAAAAACAGCTAAGCACAATATGACTTTAAGAGATAATTTAAGGGAGTAGCCGGCAGAGTTGGCGCTCCCCTCTGAACTGTGCAATTGGACTAGTCTTGCACAAAAATTGTGGGAAGATGAGAAAGAGTAGGAGAAGAGCTTAGAGCGGAAATAGGAGAAATCGGATCCCCATAGAGTGTGAAAGAGAGGAGCTTCTACTTTAGAGACTGTCCGAGAGTGTCGGTTGAGAGACAAGCCCGATGCCGGGCTGCAAGAGAGACTACAAGCCGAACCATGACAGAGCCCTGGCATCCGCCAAGCCAGTACAAGATTGGGAAGCTCCTGAGTTTGACTATATCAAAGACAAGAAGTGGTGCCATGCTGAGGAGTCAAGCAACCGCGGGCCCTTGGAAGAGGAGAGGTTTCGTCTTACCTGGACGGAGTGTGCGCACCGATAAGCCACACGAGCTTCACAGTATCAAGCTCCAGAGAGTTGATCTGGTCCTCCACAGTGGTACCGTGAACCCTTTACTGGTATGCACACTCGATAGGGCTTAGCATCGGCCTTATTAGTCAGAGCGCGGTAGCCACACAGCCCTGATAGCAGAGGTCAGTCTGGTTTTTATTGTAGTGTAGTTGTAAACTAATTAGTTCCATAACGTTTTCTGCTGTTACAAAATATGTAATAGCTGGGGTGAGGCAGTGTTCATTCGGCCCAGATAGAACCTGCAATATTTGTAATCTAATTTTCGATATACTATTTTGTACCGTTAATTTGGAGATACATATTAAACCTGTCCGTTAACATATCTGTTACCTTGTTTCTGCAACCTTGTCTTGTGTACTGCAATTGAACTCTGCCTGGCAATGGTTCCTTTGACCTCTCTACAGTGCAGTGGGAATAAAATAAGAGCAAAAACTGGACAATTTTGCATATACATAGAAAGACAGTAAAAGTGCTGAATAGTAATGGGCGGACCGGACTATAAAAGTCCGTTTCCGTGCAGGTTCAAAAGTACCTGAGCACCGACCCCAGGCACATATTTCTCAGGGAATTCTAGGTAACAAATTAGGTCCAGCAACTTGGGTAATTTAGAAAAATAAAGGAAGAATAATGGAAAAAAAAGGGGAAAGCAGACGCATTATTCTTACCCAGTCACTTGCGTGGTTGTACACTGCATACGGGTCCACTCACACTACTTTCGGGGCCACTCATTGTCCTTCATTTATATGCACTGCTTCCCCCAACCACAGGCAGTCCTCACATCTTTGATTGGTTGCAGTCAGATGTGCCCCCACTGTGTGAGACTGCAACCAATCAGAGGCGCTGTGTGTGCATCTCTACTGGTGTAAAAACAATAAATAAAAAATTGGTAGTGGCAGTTGTTATTAACCCCTTATTACTTTGATTGCCACCTCACCAGGGCAATCAGGTATCCCAGTAAAGTTCCAAGATTGTTGTCAAATCAATGCGACAAACCTTGGTCTGCTGCAGGCTGCTCCTTTTAGGCTGGGGGGCCCAATAAGCTTGGGTCTCCCCAGTTTGAGAATACCAGCCCCCAGCTGTCGGCTTTATTGTAGGTGGGTATCAAAATTCGGGGGACTGCATTTCTTTTGTTAAATTATTTTTTAAAATAATTTTAAAAAGTCGCATGCAATTCCTGTCCAAGATAAGTGCACGGCTGGGGGCTGCAGCCTGTAGCCATAAGCTTTATCTGTGCTGGGTATCATAATATGGGGGGACCCTATGCTGATTTTTTAATTTATTTATTTTTATACCAAGAGAGATGCACACACAGAACCTCCTATTGGTTGCAGTCAGATACGCTTTCACACATGGGGTTAGCGCATCTGACTGCAACCAATCAGAGACACAGGGACTGCTGGAGGGCAGAAGAAGCAGTGCATATGAATGAGGTTAATGAGCGGCTGTGGAAGGTGCGTTAAAGCCATGCGGGAGACTCGGTAAGTATAACGCACTTGCTCCAATTCCCCTATTCCTTCTACCACCATTTTAAAGAGCCAGATTCTGGTCCCCATAGACTTATATAGGGACCGGTGTCCTGCCAGATATCCAGGATCAATTCCGGACCTGAACAGAGTTTTCTTTTAAAGTGAAGTTGTCGTCCAAAAAAACCCCATTTCAATAACTGAAAAAATGTAAAGTATTAATGTTTTAATGTTTTGTTTAAATATTATTATTTGTTTTTAATTGAGCAAAATATTATTTTTTTTTTAAAAAGTTTGATATTTTCCACTCTTAAACATTAGGGAGAGCAGCTGCTGAACTCCTCCTGCAGAGCTACTGTAGAACTAGCTCACATTACAGCTGCAGTAAAAGTGGGGAGAATATGCTCTCCTGTGTGTGACGTCACAGCTCCCCATCCCAATCTGGGTGTTTCCAAAAGGATAAGGGAAGATGAGGTTTCGAATCACAGTGCGGAGCCATTTTGTTGATGACCACAAATGTCTAAAGTGTCCCCAAGGACAGCTGCATAGTGCTCCCCACATAGTGCTCAACACGCCCCAGTCCAGCAATGCTCTGCCATATGCACACCTGCAATGCTTTGCCAAATGCACGCACACACAATGCTCTGCCACACGCACACCCGCAATGCTCTGCCACATGCATGCACACACAATGCTCTGCCACACACACACCCGCAATGCTCTGCTACATGCATTCACACACACAATGCTCTGCCATACACACGCTCGCAATGCTCTGCCACATGCATGCACACACACAATGCTCTGCCACACGCACTTCTGCAATATTCTGCCACATGCACGCCCGCCTGCAAAGCTCTGCCATACGTATGCACAGATACCGCCCGCCTACAATGCTCTGCATGCACGCATTCCCGCACGCAATATTTTACATGCATGCATGCCCACATGCAATGCTCTGCATGCACACCCTCCCGCATGCAATGCCCTGCATGCATGGACGCCCACACGCAATGCTCTGCATGCACATACTCATACAAACATACAATTCTCTGGATGCATGCACGCCCGCACGCAATGCTCTGCATGCATGCACTGCTCTGCATGCACGCAAAAAATGCTCTGCATGCATGCACATAATGCTCTGCATGCATGCACGCCCGCATGCAATGTTCTGCATACATGCACGCCCGCAAACAATGCTCTGCATGCACACACGCAATGCTCAGCATGCACGCATGCCCACACACAATGCTCTGCATGAACGCATGCAATGCTCTGCGGCAAGGAGAGCAAGGGGATGGTAGCGGCAGCAGGGGGAGAGCAGGGGGGGGTGTGACGGGGTATGCGACAGAGCAGGCAGGGACACCAGGCCGGTGAACAATCCAACAAATTTTATTGAGGCAAAGAACATAGAACAAAAGGATTCTTTAGAGTCCACAATGAGTCCACACAAAGAAAACATATCCAGGGGCGCCACCCAGCATTCCGACGCCAAGGAAAATGCAACAACAGTCCTTAGATGAGTTCCTTAAATCCGGTAGTGTGACTGAGACAACACAATCCCACGTAGCAGCTGATCTTCAATGTCCCATAGTCCATACCCGGGCACCAGGATCTGCCCTCAGCACAGATCCTCGTCCTTCAGCCAGCAAAGCATCAACTAACTCAAAACATGTGGCTAAATCTCCCACCTCCTCTTAGATCCACCCCTTGGATGGGCAGAAGTGCTCACACTGACCCCTTTAACATTTGCTACTTGTAGCGCCTAGTTATAAAGAAGTTTCTAGAACACAGTCTCCAGGGATGGTGTATTAGGGAAGCCCCCTGCAGAGAAGAACAAAGATAGCCAAGCAACCTACATGACCCTATATGGCATAGAGTACATGAATACAGGCCGGGGGTTGGGGTGGGACACATCATCACAGGGTGTCATTGGAGATGGAAGCAGTGGTGAAGGGAGGAGCGCAGGCACTCACACAGGCCAAACAGGTGACAGGGAGATGGTACAGCGGCTGCGACAAGGAGATGGGGGGGAGAGTAGCGGCGGCAGCGCGGGGAGGTGTCATTGAAGATGGTAGCAGTGGTGGGGGGAGGGGCACTGGTATTCACACAGGCCAAACAGGTGACAGGGGGAAAGTGCAACACACAGCATATGCTCTGAGCTGCACAAAGATGGCACCGATCTCCTTCCTCTGCTGTGGATAGCCCAGAGGGTGTGTCCAGGTCACAGTAGGGAGCAGGGAGCTGTCCTGTATTAAGAATAGGGTCACAGCATGACTATCAGACGGAATGAACAGAGGGCTGCCATAGAGGAGGTGAGTAACTGTCGTTACTCACAGCAAATCCAAGATGGCAGCCCCCAGTGCTTCAGTAAAACTAAAATTAAATAAAAACTAAATAAACAGTGAGTTAAATTTTGTATTAAAAATACTTGGTTTCATAATCACTATTATTAATACAAAAATAAAAAACGCAACACCTTCCCTTTAAACCTGGTTGGACTTACCGATCCCGGGTATCTGTGAGTCCACCCATCATTAGTGCTGAGTAAAGTTATGAGCTTGGCTTCTAGAGTAAGGATAAATACCCCTAAAATGTGAACATTCTGTGTATTAATAGACTCAAATATAGAATTTGAGGAGAAGGCTTTAGAAAAGGACTTTACCTGTCTCACGAGGAACTAGCCAATCTAGTTAGCGCTAAATAAATGCCTCTTCCATGGACCTACATAATTTTTGTGTAATACCAGCCAAAGTCTGTGGTTATATTCAACATGTTACTATATTTCTCATAAAATAAAACAGCAACTTGTAACAAATTTTAAAATGTACAAATATGTAAGCAAACAAACAAAATTATCTAATGTAATAGGATATAATATAGTCTATAAACCTACAGTGAGCCATTGAGAAGCCTAAAATTCATAGTTAATTTACAAAATCCCATATACTTTTATATGAGAAGTGAAAGAACAAGCTTCGTTCATTGATAGGAAATATTTTCCGTAAGTAGCAAATAAGGTTGTGTTTACATAATTTGGCATGATCTGTTAAAATCTCAATATTCTTTCTCTAAGGCTTAGTGTAAGCAGCAGTCTATTAAGCGTGCCAGTTCAAATTTACAGTATTAGGAAACTCTACAATATGAGTCATTGGTTCTTAGGTTGTGTGCTTTTCAGTGTGACTTATAGGTGTGTGAGGTATGAATTGGATTTCTAAACTTTGCCACATTTTTTACTGTTTAATATCAAGTTTAACATAATAAACATAATACACTAATGTAACTATTAGGCGTTATTGTGAAATTGGAGATATTCATTTCTGTTTTCTTAGCTAGCCAAGGAAAAGTTTTACAGTCCCCTTTGAATTAACCCATCCAATTATGGTGTACTAGTGGGTACTGAGTTGCTCAGGTTTCTGGCTGGTATGTACGCATTTGTTCCCTGCTGCCTACGTTCTTGGAAAGTGCAGGGTCACTACTTTCTGACTTTATTATTTTATGTAGAATTTTTATTTTTATGGATATAGAATTAACACTTGAGAGTGAAAAAGGTGTATTTGCCAATATAGTATTGTAAGAAACAATATAATACAGTGAGAGGCTAATCAACAAAAAACTGACAGAAGAATGAGTTCATGTTAGTTACTTAAGGCCCCGTCACACTAAGCAACATCGCTAGCAACATCGCTGCTAACGAACAACTTTTGTGACGTTGCTAGCGATGTTGCTGTGTGTGACATCCAGCAACAACCTGCCCCTGCTGTGAGGTCGTTGGTTGTTGCTGAATGTCCTGGGCCATTTTTTAGTTGTTGCTGTCCCGCTGTGAAGCACAGATCGCTGTGTGTGACAGCGAGACAGCAACAACTAAATGTGCAGGCAGCAGAAGCCGGCTTCTGCGGAGGCTGGTAACCAATGTAAACATCGGGTAACCAAGAAGCCCTGTCCTTGGTTACCCGATATTTACCTTTGTTACCAGCCTCCTCCGCTCTCACTGTCAGTGCTGGCTCCTGCTCTGTGCACATGTAGCTGCAGCACACATCGGGTTAATTAACCCGATGTGTGCTGTAACTAGGAGAGCAAGGAGCCAGCGCTAAGCATTGTGCGCTGCTCCCTGCTCTGTGCACATGTAGCTGCAGCACACATCGGGTTAATTAACCCGATGTGTGCTGTAACTAGGAGAGCAAGGAGCCAGCGCTAAGCATTGTGCGCTGCTCCCTGCTCTGTGCACATGTAGCTGCAGCACACATCGGGTTAATTAACCCGATGTGTGCTGTAACTAGGAGAGCAAGGAGCCAGCGCTAAGCATTGTGCGCTGCTCCCTGCTCTGTGCACATTTAGCTGCAGCACACATCGGGTAATTAACCCGATGTGTGCTGTAACTAGGAGAGCAGGGAGCCAGCGCTCAGTGTGCGCTGCTCCCTGCTCTCGGCACGTGTAGCTCCGTGCGGTGGTAACCAAGGTAAATATCGGGTTGGTTACCCGATATTTACCTTAGTTACCAAGCGCAGCATCTTCCACGCGGCGCTGGGGGCTGGTCACTGGTTGCTGGTGAGCTCACCAGCAACTTGTGTAGCCACGCTCCAGCGATCCTTGCCAGGTCAGGTTGCTGGTGGGATCGCTGGAGCGTCGCAGTGTGACATCTCACCAGCAACCTCCTAGCAACTTACCAGCGATCCCTATCGTTGTTGGGATCGCTGGTAAGTTGCTTAGTGTGACGGTACCTTTAGTGAGGAACCTCTTATCTAATAGGTCACTGTGCACAGATTATATACAGTATGTCCACCCGTTGTTAACACAGACTCAAACAAAGAAAAGAGTAGGAATGCTCTAACTTTGATGCCATATACAGTTGTGGAAAATGGCTCCTAGTTTCTAGCTTTCCAATAAGCGGTTCTCAACCACATGGCAGTCTTTTAACAAGAGCATAGTTTGTCAAATACTAACAGTGTGAAATATACACTCTATTAGGACTCAGACTTAGTAGGTGGTCAAGATGTCATCACCTGGCTTATTAGTTTTCACACCCTTTTAAACTGAATTCATTGAAAAACTAGTCGATACTTGACTACAAGTATTCAAATTCCATACACATGGTGATATTATTACTGCTTGACTGGCTAGCAGAGCTGAATCCTAACACTGTTCATGGTACATATTGTTAATATTTGGCAAGCTGCACTAGTTGCTTAGCAGTGATGAGCGAATCTGAACTGTAAAGTTTGGGGTTCGTACAGGACATTGGGTGCCAGGGGCTTGAACTTAAATACAGACTTCTAAAAAAGTCTGTGCCTGAGTTTGGAAAAAGCGTGCTATTCGTATGTCAATAAAGTTTGTTGAAAGGCTGTAGCGCAGCCAATCAACAAGCTATAATGCAAGGGGGAAAAACTGTACGCTGCTGTAAACAAAATAAATTAAAAAAATGAAGCAGGGTCCTGTCTATTTTTGATAACCAGCGCAGGTAAAGCAGACAGCCTAAGGTTGCAGCCTGGCTCTTCCCAATTACAGTGGTGCAGAGGCAACTCTTTTTGGAGTTGATATCAGCTATGAATTGCCAGCTGGCATCAACCCCAGTGGTTAGTAATGGATAGCAGCTATCAGACACCCCCATTATTAACCCGGCAAGTGTACAGTTAAAAACACACATAGACAGGTAAAAATAATTTATTTGAATAAAGACTCCTCTACACTCTCTTGTTCACCAATTTATTTATTAAAAAGAAACCCTTGAAGTTTTTACATAAATCAGTAGTATAATATCCCATGATGCCCATCGAATCCTATGACACTTCATTCTCACAGCATTCTAAGAACGAGGCTCAACACAAAAGGCATATCAATATCGGGTTGACTGAGAATTATAAAAGGTTGTGTTGAGGCAGAAAATGCATTTACTGCCTCAACTCACCATGAGGAAAAGCCTGTTTTATTCTTGGTCATGTGAATTAAATGCTTGGCTATGACCGAAAAGTTCTTAATGATCATGGGGTAATAATTTGCAAAGCTTAGAAATCTCTTCAATGCTTTAACCCCTTCAGCCCCCGGGCACTTTCCATTTTTGCGTTTTTGTTTTTTGCTCCCCTTCTTCCGAGAGGCGTAACTTTTTTATTTTTCCATCAATCTTGCCATATGAGGGCTTGTTTTTTGCGGGATGAGTTGTAATTTTAAATGAAACCATAAGTTTTACCATATAGTGTACTGGAAAACGGCAAAAAAATTCCAAGTGCGGAAAAATTGCAAAAAAAGTGGGATTGTACAATAGTTTTTGGGATATTTTATTCACCGTGTTCACTATATGGTAAAACTGATGTGTGGGTATGATGCCTCAGGTCGGTGCGAGTTTATAGACACCAAACATGTATAGGTTTACTTGTATCTAAGGGGTTAAAAAAAATTCACAAGCTTGTCCGAAAAACGTGGCGCACGTTTTGCGCCATTTTCCAAAACCCGTAGCGTTCTCATTTTTCAGGATCTGAGGCTCAGTGATGGCTTATTTTTTGCGTCTTGACCTGACGTTCTTAACGGTACCATTTTTGCGCAGATGCTACGTTTTGATCGCCTGTTATTGCATTTTGCGCAAAATTTGCGGTGACCAAAAAACGTAATTTTGGCGTTTGGAATTTTTTTGCCGCTACGCCGTTTACTGATCAGATTCATTGATTTTATATTTTGATAGATTGGGCATTTCTGAACGCGGCGATACCAAATATGTGTGTATTTTTTATTTTTTTAACCCTTTAATTTTCAATGGGGTGAAAGGGGGGTGATTTGAACTTTTAGGTTTTTTTATTTTTTTTTAATTTTTTAAACTTTTTTTTTTACTTTTTTTTTTATTTTACTAGTCCCCCTAGGGGGCTATTGCGATCAGCAATCCGATCGCTTTGCACAATCTGCAGATCTCAGCTACAGAGCTGAGAACTGCAGATTTGCTGCTTCACTTTCAATGCCGGCTGTATTCCGGCATTGAGAGGAAGTGACTCATGTTAGCCACAGGCGTCATCACATGACCCTGTGCTACCATGGCAACCGCCGAAAGTCACGTGATCATGTCACGTGACTTCCGGCGGGGGCGGGGTAAGTCACTGTCATGGCGGCGCCCATATACATATCGCTGCCAAGACTTTGGCAGCGAAATGTAAGGGGTTAATGGCCGCGGGTGGAAGCGATTCCACCCGCGGCTAGCAGGCACACATATCAGCTGTTGATAACAGCTGATATGTGCGCGTCTCGCCGCCGCCTGCTGGCGGCAGGGGGCGAGGCTTACCGGAACACGATCCATGACGTATCTAGTACGTCATGGGTCGTTAAGGGGTTAAGGTTTCTCAGTTGCACCCAATCAAGGACGGCCTGTACCTTAACAGGATCCATCAGAAACCTTGAAGCAGAAACCAGATGACCTAACAATTTGACCTGCTGCACTTCAAAATGACATTTCTCCAGCTTATGAAATAAAAGATTGTAATGAAAAATCTGAACGACCTACTGGACATTCTCCTGTTAATCCTCCTGAAAATATGAGTAAATTAATATGTCATCCAGACAGATCAACATAAATCTACCAACCATAGAGCAAAAAATGTATTTTATGAAACTCTGAAAAACCGCTGGAGTACTGGTCAACACGAATGACATCACCAGGTTTTCAGAATGACCATTCAGCATATTAATAGCTGTTTTCCATTCATCACCCTTTCAAACACGTATGAGGTTATATGCCCCCTCAAGTCAAGTTAAGAAAACCATTTAGCTCCAGCTATTTGATTAAACAGTTCTGGTATAAGTGGTAAAAGCTATGGATGGTGAATCGTGATTTTTTTAATCTCTTTAAAGTCCAAGCATGGACACAACCTTCAGTCTGCCAAGAATATGGCATTTTCACACCTGGCATGAATTTGATAGCGCATTCATATGTCCTATGTGGTGGGAGAACTTCACACCTAGTCTCAGAAAATACATAATCAAAGTTCTGAATGAATTCTAGAAGGTGAGTCACCCCAAGACTTAACCTTCTGAGTCTCCCAATTCATAGCAGGATTGTGCTTAACTAGCCAAGGCAGGCATAACACTAATTTTGCAGATAAAGAAGCAAACACCATGAATGTAATGGATTCGGGGTGTAATAGCTCTTCTTTTATACATATATCCTAAACCTTCAAGGTCATAAGGCTTTAAGAAAGAAGAGAATTATCAATTGCTGAAACTTGAATGGGAAGGCAGAAAGTAGAGACATTAAACCCACAGTTAATAGTGAAGTCATGATCAATAAGATTCAAAGCAAAACCTGAATCCACAAATGCAGATGTAAAAACAAAATCTGTTTTAGTCTTCAATGACACCTGTAAAAAAACCTGACATTTGTACCAGAGATAATCTCAAGCACTTGGAACCTGCGTCTTCACATTTAGAGTTTTTCTGTTTCTTTTTTTGAAATCCACTAATGTATGTGAAATGTTGGACTATAACATGACCAGAACGATTACAATACAAGCAAAAACAAGTTAGAGCTTTGTGTTCCATACCCTCTCTGAGATCCCTGTAACCACCAATTTGTATAGGTTCATCAGTATCAACTGGAAAAGGAGATGGTACCAAAATACCCTTACATGTGTTTCTATCACTCAGACGCCTGTCTAGCTGACTAGCAAGGGTCATCGCCTCCTCCGAAGACTGAGAACAGGATGTATAAGTCATTCTGTCCTTAATCTGATCTGACAGTCCATGGCAGAACTGATTCCGAAGAGCAGGGTCAATGCAAGAGGTTTCTACAATGCAACATCTCCACTTTGAGCAGTAGTAATCCACTCTACAACATCCTTGAACCAATCTATGAATATTAGCTTCAGCTATGGTGACCTTATCAGGATTGTCATAAATGAGGCAGAGAAGAAGCCAAATCGAAAGAATTCTCAGCCAAAGACCAGGCATATAGATCTCCATGGAATAAAGACCAAATAATATAGACCTGTAACTGTGCAAACAAGTAGCAAACTAGATCCATATGGATGCTCCAGAACACACAAAATGGGTTTTGCTATAATGTTGCAACTGAGCCCTTCCACTCACACAGGGCTGAGCAAAAAAGGGGAGATGTTAACCACAGGTTCCAAAACAGACTAGGAGTACCCTAAACCTGATCCTGTTTTGTCCCTGCCTGACCATGGAGTTTTACACCTTAAAGATATGCAATGGCACAACATTAACAACGTTGGATCACCCTGATTATTAAACTATTATTGCACCTTAACCCCTTAACAACCACGGGCAGTATTCTTACATCCTAGCAGTCATAGTGTTACTGCCCGCGTTCTGCTGCACGCAGCTTGCAGCGATCAGCGCACATCTCAGCTGATTTTTACAGCTGAGATGTGTGCCTGCCAAGCACAAGCAGAATCGTTATCCGCCCATGCCGTTTAACCCCTTAAATGGTGCTGTCAATTTGTGACAGCGCCATTATAATGGCATCGGCGGTGAACATTTACTCACCGACCAATACTGGAAGTCACGTGACATGATCACGTGACTTCTGGTTGTTGTTATGGTAGCACAGAGTCATGTGATGACTCCTGTAGCTCACATGACTCACTTCCTGCCTCACACAGCTGAGACCTGGGTGAGACAGTTTAGGAGCATATCTGCTGTTCATAGCTGTGTAGCGATCAGACAGCGGATCCATATAGTCCCTTAGGGGACCTAGTAAAATAAAAAAAAGTAAAAAAAAAGTTTTAAAAAATAAAAAAAAATAAAAAAATCTACAAGTTCAAATCACCCCCCTTTCGCCCCAGTGAAAATCAAAGGGTTAAAAAAAATACACATATTTAATATCGCCGAGTTCAGAAATACCAGAACTATCAAAATATAAAATCAATTAATCTGATCAATAATTGCCATGGCGGCAAAAAAAATCCAAACGCCAAAATTAAGTTTTTTGGTCACCACAAATTTAGCGTAAAATGCAATAACAGGCGATCAAAACTGTGCAAAAATGGTACCGTTAAAAACGTCAACTTGAGATGCAAAAAAAAAAACGTCACTGAGCCATAGATCCCGGAAAAATGAGAACACTACAGGTCACGGAATACGTACGCCACTTTTTTCAGACAAGCTTCTGATTTTTTTTAACCCCTAGATAAAAGTAAACATGTTTGGTGTCTACGAACTCGCACCAACCTCAGGCATCCCACCTAAACATCAGTTTTCCCATATAGCAAACACAGTGAATAAAATATCTCAAAAACCATAGTGCTATTGCACTTTTTTTGCAATTTTTCCGCATTTGGAATTTTTTTGCCGTTTTCCAGTACACTCTATGGTAAAACTTAAGGTTTCATTTTAAAAGTACATCTTGTTTCACAAAATATGAGCCCTCACATGACCATATTGACTGAAAAATAAAAAAGTGACGTCCGTCGGAAGAAGAATGGCAAAAATAAAGACCGGAAAGCGCAAAATCGGCCGGTCGTGAAAGGGTTAAACTATAAATAAAGTGTATCACAAACATCAATAAACATAAAAGAAATGCACACAGGTAGAGAGAGAGAGACCGAAAGAGAGAGAGAGAGAGACACACACACACACACACACACACACACACACACACACACACACGGCTAAAGACATGTTCACACATTCATGCAGGGAAGTTGGAAGAAACCGAAAGAAACCCCAAAAGATTTAAAGAATAAGTGGAACCTCACCAAATCTCAAATGAAACAGAATGAGAGAATGCTGGAAAAGGAAAGCACACAAATGGCAGGGAAAAACAAAAGCGATTACTCAGCAAGATTATACTAAACTGAGGAGCTGGGACTGCAAACATCCATCAACCTAGGAATATAGCCAGCATTGAAAGAATGTGGTATAAATAGATCCTCCCAAGATGTGATAGGGCAAGCAAAGCAAGGAAGTGAACCCACCTCAGTAGAATTAAAACAGAAATGCAAGACAAAGGAAAGGAAAGACGAGGGAACTAACAGCAGTTGGACTGATACGAAGCATGCTGTGGTCCAACAGAGAGGGAAAACAACCACACAAACAGAAGTCATTGGATAGAGCCCCAGAGTCAATCCATGACAATAACATTATCCTCTTCTGTGTTAATTACCTTGCAGAACTTAGTATCATCTGCAAATATTGCAATTTCTCCCTCTAAGCTCCCTTAGAAGATAATTACTAAATATGTTAAAAAGAGCAACCAATACTGACTCTTTTGTTACTCCATTGTTATCTGTGATATCATTGTCAGATTACACCATTATTAACCACTCTCTGCTTCCTATCACTGATCCAGTTGTTATCCCAGTGGCACATATTTTCTCCTAGTCCCATTTCTTTCATTTTATGTACCATGCATGTATGTGGCATTGTATCAAACACTTTTGAAAGGTTTAGATAGACAACATCCACGGCATTACATTGGTCCAATCTGGTACTTACCTCCACATAGAAGCTGATTAGATTTGTTTACCAGGACCGATCCCTCATCAACCCATGTTAATGTTGGGTCATGAAGCTCCTCTTATTGGGATACTCCAGGATAGCATATTTTAGAAACGTTTAAAGATTTTTCCTGCAGTAGAATTTAAACTTACTGGACTTTAATTTTAGGCTTAGATTTTGTCCCCCTTTTCAATATTGGCAACTCAGTTTCTATACACCAGTCCTGTGGTACAGACCCGATTATTATGGGATCCCTAAATATTTTAAATAATGGATTGTGTATCATGGTGCTTAATCCCTGCAGTACTCGGGGGTGTATGGAATATGAGTCCATTGATTTGTGTACTTTAGTGTTTTTGAGGTGGCTCGGTACTCTCTGCTGGGTTAAGAAGGTGGCATTTAATGGCGAATCTACGGTATCTTTGTTCATGTCATCTCTCATGGGATTTTTTCGGATAAATATAAATAGAAAAAAATGCATTTAGCAGATTGGCCTTTCCCTCATCCTCTCGTGGGATTTCTTACTGTTCATGTAGTCGAAGAAAATTTTTGGATTATTTTTACTTTCTTTGACAATGAGTTTCTCTGTTTCAAACTTTGCTGCCCTGATTTGCTTTCTACACAAGGTATTTTTTTCTCTAAAATATTTCATGATTCATAATGACCTACTTGCATTTATTCCTGAAATGTTTTTGTTGTGATTTATTGTGCTCTCCAGCTCTTTAACTATTTAACTACTGTATTTTTCGGACTATAAGATGCACCGGACCATAAGAAGCACCCTGGTTTTAGAGGAGGAAAATAGGAAAATAAAATTTTAAGCAAAAAATGTGATCATGACACACTGTTATGGGGCGAGGATCTGCTGCTGACACTGTTATGGGGGTAATGTCCCCAAATTCTCTACTAAGGTACCCCAGCCTGGTAATGATCCTCCTGCCTTGTATATACAGTATATGTCCCTCTTCCTGGTATAGCCCCCATCCTGCGATATAACATCATCCTGGCATATGGCCGCATCCTGCTATATACTGGCATATGGCCACATCCTGCTATATACTCCATCCTGGCATATGGCCCCCTCCTGCTATATAACCCACCCTGGCATATGGCCCCATCCTGCTATATACCTCCATCCTGCTATATACCCCTATCCATCTCATATACCCCCATCCTGCTCATATACCCCATTCCTGCTCATATACCCCCATCCTGCTCATATACCCCCATCCTGCTCATATACTCCTATCATGCTCATATCCCCCATCCTGCTCATATACTCCCATCCTACTATATACCCCCATCCTGCTCATATACCCCTATCCTGCTCATATACCCCCATCCTGCTCATATACCCCCATCCTGCTCATATTATACCCCCATCCTGCTCATATACACCCATCCTGCTCATATACCCCCATTCTGCTCATATACTCCCATCCTGCTATATACCCCATCCTGCTCATTTACCCCTATCCTGCTCATATACCCCTATATTGCTCATATACCCCCATCCTGCTCATTTACCCCATCCTGCTCATAATATATCCCCATCCTGCTCATAATATATCCCCATACTGCTCATAATATATCCCCATCCTGCTCATATACTCCCATCCTGCTATATACCCCCATCCTGCTCATATACCCCCATCCTGCTCATATACCCCATCCTGCTCATATACCTCCATCCTGCTCATAATATACCCCCATCCTGCTATATACTTCCATCCAGGTATGTGCTCCCATCCTGCTCATATACCCGATCCTGCTATATGCCCTCATCCTGCTATATGCCCTAATCCTGCAATACACCACCATCCTGCTATATACCCCCAACCTGCTCATATACTCCCATCCTGCTCATATACTCCCATCCTGCTATATACCCCCATTCTGCTCATATACCCCCATCCTGCTAATATACCCCCATCCTGCTATATACCACCGTCCTGCTCATATACCCCCATCCTGCTCATATCCCCCATCCTGCTCATGTACTCCCATCATGCTATATACCCCCATCCTGCTCATATACCCCTATCTTGCTCATATACCCCTATTCTGCTCATATACCCCTATCCTGCTCATAATATACCCCCATCCTGCTCATATACCCCCATCCTGCTCATATACTCCAAACCTGCTATATACCCCCATCCTGCTCTTATACCCCTATCCTGCTCATATACCCCCATCCTGCTCATAATATACACCAATCCTGCTCATATACCCCCATCCTGCTCATAATATACCCCCATCCTGCTCATATACCCCCATCCTGCTCATGATATACCCCCATCGTGCTCATTTACCCCCATCCTGCTCATATACCCCATCCCCATCCTGCTCATAATATACCCCCATCCTGCTCATATACCCCTATCCTGCTCATATACCCTTATCCTGCTCATATACCCCCATCCTGCTCATATACCCCATCCTGCTATATACCCCCGTCCTGCTCATATACCCCTATATTGCTCATATACCCCTATCCTGCTCATATACCCCTATCCTGCTCATAATATACCCCCATCCTGCTCATATACCCCCATCCTGCTCATATACTCCAAACCTGCTATATACCCCCATCCTGCTCTTATACCCCTATCCTGCTCATATACCCCATCCTGCTCATAATATACCCCAATCCTGCTCATATACCCCCATCCTGCTCATAATATACCCCCATCGTGCTCATTTACCCCCATCCTGCTCATATACCCCCATCCCCATCCTGCTCATAATATACCCCCATCCTGCTCATATACCCCCATCCTGCTCATATACCCTTATCCTGCTCATATACCCCCATCCTGCTCATATACCCCCATCCTGCTCATAATATACCCCCATCCTGCTATATACCCCCATCCTGCTATATACCCCCATCCTGCTCATATACCCCATCCTGCTATATGCCATCATCCTGGTATATGCCCTCATCCTGCTATACACCCCCATCCTGCTATATACCCCCATCCTGCTCATAAACCCCCATCCTGGTCATATACTCCCATCCTGCTATATACCCCCATTCTGCTCATATACACCCATCCTGCTCATATACTCCCATCCTGCTCATATACCCCCATCCTGCTCATATACCCCCATCCTACTATACACCCCCATCCTGCTCATATACCCTCATCCTGATCATATACCCCCATCCTGCTCATATACCCCCATCCTGCTCATATACCCCCATCCTCCTCATACACCCCCACCCCCATCCTGCTCATATACCCCCATCCTGCTCATATACCCCCATCCTACTCATATACCCCCATTCTGCTCATATACTTCCATCCTGCTCATAATATACCCCCATCCTGCTATGTACCCCCATCCTGGTATGTGTTCCCATCCTGCTCATATACCCCACCCTGCTTTATGCCCTCATCCTGATGTATGCCCTCATCCTGCTATATACCCCCATCCTGCTATTTACCCCCATCCTGCTCATAATATACCCCCATCCTGCTCATATACCCCCATCCTGCTCATATACCCCCATCCTGATCATATACCCCCATCCTGCTCATATACTCCTATCCTGCTATATACCCCCATCCTGCTCATATACCCCCATCCTGCTCATATACCCCCACCCCCATCCTGCTCATAATATACCCCCATCCTGCTCATATACTCCCATCCTGCTCATATACCACCATCCTGCTCATAATATACTTCCATCCTGCTATATACTCCCATCCAGGTATGTGCTCCCATCCTGCTCATATACCCCATCCTGCTATATGCCCTCATCCTGCTATATGCCCTCATTATGCTATACACCCCCATCCTGCTATATACCCCCATCCTGCTCATATACCCCCATCCTGCTCATATACTCCCATCCTGCTCATATACCCCCATCCTGCTCATGTACCCCCATCCTGCTATATACCCCCATCCTTCTCATATACCCCCATCCTGATCACATACCCCCATCCTGCTCATATACTCCCATCCTGCTATATACCCCCATCCTGCTCATATACCCCCATCCTCCTCATGTACTCCCACCCCCATCCTGCTCATAATATACCCCCATCCTGCTCATATACCCCCATCCTGCTCATATACCCCCATCCTGCTCATAATATACCCCCATCCTGCTATATACCCCCATCCTGGTATGTGTTCCCATCCTGCTCATATACCCCATCCTGCTATATGCCCTCCTCCTGCTATATGCCCTCATCCTGCTATATACCCCCATCCTGCTATATACCCCCATCCTGCTCATAATATACCCCCATCCTGCTATATATCCCCATCCTGCTATATACCCCCATCCTGGTATACGGCCCGCATCCTGTGGCACATAAAAAAATAAACGGTAATACTCACCTTACGTCACTCCCTGCAGCATCGCTCCTCCCATCTGTGTCAGCAGCAGCGCTGGAGTGTGGAGCCAGCCACAATCCTTGCAGCATCGCGATGTCCTCCTGTCTGTGCCTGCACAGACAGGAGGACATCGCGGTGCTGCAGGGATCGTGGCCGGTGAGTTATACTGATTCACTGCACCCCACGCTGATGATGATGCGTGGGGGTCAGTGAATACAGCTGCACATAATCACTCCAGGCTATAGTTGCCAGGGGTGATCATGCGGGGAGGCTGTTTAATATGCGCTCATACCCCGCCCATCACCCTGCCCACCTGTCAGCGCTGAAAGATGATGGGCGGGATGATGGGCGTGCATATTAAATGAGCGGGTCCACGTACTCACGGCAGGCTGCTACAGCCTGCTCATGCTGCTGATGACCCGCTCCACCGCAGCACCCTCATTCCCCGCAGCCCTACATTCAGACTATAAGACTCATCCCCACTTTCCCCCAACATTTGGGGGGAAAAAAGTGCGTCTTATAGTCCGAAAAATACGGTATATGGTTTTCTACTTATTTCTAGCCTGTTTATTCCCATTGGGTATATATTGTGCACAGTACATTTATTCCGCATGAGTATAAAAGTGTCCCATTTGCTTGTATATATATATATATATATATAAATATATATATATATATATATATTTATTCATTTATATAGCGCTATTAATTCCACAGTGCTTTACACACAATGGCAACACTGTCCATATTGGGGCTCACAATTTAAATTCCCTATCAGTATGTTTATGTTTATTTTCAAGGACATTGTCACAGTTTATGGTACTAAGATGTCCTAGCTTTGGAAATTTACCTTCCTGAAGTTTAGTGTCCTTGTAGCCACTCTACATATTTTCATACATCTCATTAAACAATACGTGAAGAAGTATTATTTTGTGATCACTACTTCCCAAATAACCCCCAATTCGTACATTTCATATTCTGTCTGGCCTACTGGTTAAAATTAGGTCTAGAAGTGTGTCCCCTCTCTCTGGTTGTGTCTTGAACTAGTTGTGAAAGGTAATTGTCTTCATTTTTGTAAAAAACCTGTTTCCTATAGTGGACCTTCATGATTCTGTTCCCCAATTCATATCAGGGTACTTTAAGTTCCTATAAGAATTACTGCTCCCTGATTTACTGCCTCATCTATTTCCTTTATGAGGATATTTTCTGCTGCTTCCATTATATTAAAAAAAGTAAAGCATTTTATGCATTTTAATCAGACACTAAACAAACTAGCCAGTTTATTATTACACATCAGCATACAGTATAACACAAAAGTGAGTACACCCCTCACATTTTTGTAAATATTTGATTATATCTTTTGTTTTCATTGAAAACATGAAGATATGACACTTTGATACAATGTAAAGTAGTCCGTGTGCAGCTTGTATAACAGTGTAAATTTGGTGTCCAATCTAAATAACTCAACACACAGTCATTAATGTCTAAACCACAGACAACATAAGTGACTTCACCCTTAAGTGAAAATGGCCAAATTGTGCCCAAAGAGTCAATATGTGCAGCCAGCAAAACCCCTAATATTTGCCAACTCCTAATGATCAAAATTCCCTTAGGACCACATGATCCTCCACCCACTACATCAGGGAACTCTTGTGCAGGACACCAGACAGCATTAGCATCCAAGAGAGGTTGTCTCAAAAATCGGCTAAGGAGCAACTGCCATAGGCAGAAAAATATTCAATGTCCAACAGGACTAATAGTGAGCAGTCCATTGAGGTGGTCTAATAAACTGTATACTAAAGACAACAAAAGTAAATATGCAAAAATGATGGAGAAGGTCTTCACAGGATTCTCAGCAATGTCCCTTTGTTAAAGTTCATCATTGGGAACACAATAGAGCACAAAACGCATATATGACCAAAAAAACGCAGGACCATGTTCAGACAGAGGGAAAAAAACTCCACAATGTGTTTTTTCACTGTGAATGAAGAGTTTCCACTGCATTTCAAAACAAAATGAAACAGAATCAAAATAAACATTGCACATTAGAGAAAAATGTATGAAAGCTGTTCAGTCACAGGCTAAAAAACAAAGTACTTATCCAAGGCTCCAAATTCAAGATCAGAATGACTAGGAAAAAAAGGCAAAAATGGAATCCATAGAAGCAGACAAACTGTAGCAGACACACTGGCGATCTACAAGAGAAAATGACAAGCTGGAGCACACTGGAGAAGTGTCTAGCAGGTCACAGGCACACGACCGACATGACAGGAGGTCCAGGTGTTCAAGACATGCTCACTGGAGAAAAACTGACACAGGAAATAATATCACCAGCATCAGCTTGAGGCAGAATCTCTTCCTTTATACAGCAAGGGCTGGACATGATTGGCCCACTGGGATTAGAGAAAATCCCAGAATCTGTCTCCTGTCTGACCTTAGTCAAGTCAGTTTAACCTGCTGCTGTATTGCCGGACTGTCGAATTGGCATAGCAGTCTGGCAAACTCAGTTGAACTCGCTGGTGTATTGCTGGACTGCTAGTTGCATAGTAGTCTGGCAAACTAGCAGTCAGGTAACCAGAATTCCCATTGGAGGCTCACCGCTACCCTCAGTTAACTTAGTTGAAACTGCTGCCAGATTACTGAACTGTTGGATTGCGGCATACGGCAGCACAGCGGTCCAGCAATCTGGCAACAGGTTCAAGTGAATTAACTGAAGGCAGCAGTGAGTCCCCTATGTGAATTCTGGTTACCTGACTGCTAGTTTGCCAGATTGCTATGTCACTAGCAGTCCAGATATACACCAGCGAGTTCAACTGAGTTCACTGAGGGCAGCAGGGAGCCCCCAGTGTAAACTCCAGTGACTTGACTGTTGGATTGTCGGATTGCAGAACATGGTTGCACAGTAGTCTGGCAATCCATCAGGGGGTTTAACTGAGTTCACTGATAGCGGCAATGGAGCCCCCAGAGTGAACTGCGGTGACCTTACTGCTGGATTGCTGCACTGCTATGGCACCATATCCTGCAATCTGGCAGTTTTGCAATCCAGCAGTGGGTTCATCAGTGGACAAAGTTGGTACCATGTGAACCTGGCTGTGACTTCTGGTAAACTCAGGGATGTACTGCTTCTCACAGCTTTGTTCCCCGCTGCAGTCAGTGTGTCCCTAAGGCTGTAGCGATTAATTGCGTTTTACAACACTGCAACCTCTGGATGCAGCAGAGCTGGGATCGTCGCAGGACATACAGGGGTGTTTTGGGGGTTAATAAAGTGGTGAAAGTGGATATTTGTATCATTTATTTCAAATAAGGGATTTTTCGGTGTTTGTCTGTATTTCTATTGACTTACAGGTTATGTGACTGCAAACTTCAGAATGCATCGCATGCTCTCAGGATTCTCTGATGACAGTGGTGAATACAGGATGTCATGAAACCACAAGTATATGACTTGCATAGTTGCGGTCACGCGCCAACCAGATATGTGGTACCTCACTCAATTCAAGTGGATTGAATGAAGATGGACACATCTATTCGGAATGTGGACGGAAGTATGCAAATCACATAGTTTTACTCACATGACCTTCCTCTCTTATTATTGGTCCAGGAGAATCCTGAAACTATGTAGTGCGTACGCTGTAAGAATTTAGAAGCCAGTGGTCACCTAGAGTGACTGCAGACTTTCAATACAAACCTCCACAACCCCTTTATTTATAAAATTAAGCACTGTGGCATTCCCATTCCTAACAGCATGTTGTATATTCACTGTCAGGATTCAGCTCTGCTTGCTGGCTCCACACATAAGAGATTTTTATAGTTACAGTAACATACAAAGTAAATTTTCTTCCTGTTTCTCTTAAGCAAGAGCTGTAGTTTTTCACTGAACATTGAGAGAATTAGGATGAGTAGCTAGTCAGCACATGACAGTATGTAAGCAAACCTCATATGAGTGGTCACTTGATTACTAAACTGATTGGGGGGTCACCAAACTGAATTCTTGCTCTGGTGCTGGAAAACCTACATCCACCTTTGAACTCCTGTCTCCAGGGGCCGGCTGGCAAACTTTGGCCTGGAGGGCAAGTGTGGCACCCCAGCGGTCTGGTTGCCACAGCAGTGTTGCCCTCCTCAAAAGGGTTAATGCTGAGCCTGGAGGTAGTTGGAGAAGTCCATTGGCCAGTAAGTACCATCATTCAACACAGTTTCTCTCCCAGGCCGGAAGAGGGAGCTCTAAACCTGGATTTCCAGGGAGCATTCCTTAAGCTCTGACCTGGGAGAGGAGTTAGGTAGTCTGTGAGGAGAGTTCAGTGAGAAAGGAACACGAGTAGTGTGGTTTGTGAGCTGGGAGCTGAGCCGGATCGTTCAGCCCAGGAAAACACAGTCCACAGAGAGGCAAGGAGGAGAAGGACATTGGGGAGTGGAGTGCAGCCTGCTCACCCCGACATCATTGCTGAAAAGCTGAATACCGGAGTTCAGGGCCACTCGAGTACCGGTGGTCGCATCCGGAGCAGGAGAGGACTGCAGGTCTTGTCCACCCCACACCCGGAGGCGCAGCTGTAGAGCCAGGACTAGGAGCCAGGATAGAAAGAGCGGCATCTGTGACAGTCCACGCAGCCCGCCATATGGGCGAAGTAATAAACTACCTCAGAGAGCAGCAGAATGGGTCTCAGCATTGCTGAAACACTGGGACGCCGTTTTATCCAGACAGAGCGTAGGGAGCAGGCCTCATTACTCATCTGGCCAGTGTGAATCCCTGACCACTTTCAGGCCACCGCATTGCCACTACCACCTGTAACAGGCTCCCTGGAGGTCACCGACTGAGGACAAGTAAAGGAGAAGGTAAAAGAAATCATTATCTGTGTTTGTTCCTTTCCACTGCCCTGTCGGCCCTGCACCTCGTCCACAAACACCATAGACTCTAACAAGCACCAAAGGTTGCCCCGGGGTACCTGCTCTACCTGTGGAGAGCAAGAAATACCTCAGTTGACATAACATCAGCCCTGGAGGTCCCTTCCAGCAGTTGCGCCTCTATAGCCGCACAATTCCACAGGTGGCGTCATAAATTTAAATAAACTACATCTCCCATCATCACCTCCCCAATACCGCCATATTAATTGACTCCACCAGGGTCACGGAGTCGGGCCCCGCCACCGCTGACTACCCCGGACTAGTCTGGCCCGACACCGAGTCACCTAAGGCCCTGGGGTTGGCGAGTCACAAGCACACAGCAGTGTCCCATCCTTGCTATATTTACCTCTGGCTTTTCATATAGGGAGTAGAGGTTACAAGACTTTAAAAAGATAAACCAGAGTAATGATGATATACAGTAGTTGTGGTCAAATACCGACTAAATTCCAATCCAGTACTATCAGTGCTACCGAGAAAGGTTTCTGAGGCTCTAGTTGGCAGGTGACCATAACTATACAGATTGCATACTTACGATCACTATGCTGGGAATACAGGAAAATCCTGACAGTGTGCATAGTGCTCTATCACCATTCATCAGTCTGCTGTCACATAGTGACTACAGTAATCTGTCTAGAGCTCGGAAAACTGTGTTGGAAAAAAATGTGTGGTTTGGAAATTGCATGTTGTCCTCAGAGTTGATTCAGATATATACAGCTCCATTGTAAGGCCATAGTCACAGTTGCGCGAGTTTCGCATCGCATCGCATCACCCTGGCACAGCCTGACACTCTCCAGACAGGAGTGTATCAGCTGCATAAAAATAGATATATTGCCTACTATCTATACACAGGAATCCAATAGGATTTTTTTTTTATCAAACTGAAAATTTTATTAGATAAGTGAATTAAAAAATTGTCCTAAGACAATGGTAAGCGCGCGACCCAAATTGCTTTCTTATAATTCTGCAGCTAGTTTTAAGGCAACCCCCCCCCCTGAAAATTGCCTAATAAAGGAACTAATATAAGTTAGAGATTTTTTCTTTTAGAATCTCAAAAACCAGCGCTGAATAATGGTGAAAGTTATTTTATTACTATCCTTATTCTGAACACTTAACAATAATCACATGAATTAAAACCTACAAGTGAGTATACAGAAAGACAATCCACATATAACTTGTAGGCACAATGACACCTAAAAAGGTCATGGGGCCCCGGCCGGTGGCAACCACGATCAAATAAAAAGATTTAATCCAAATGTTAAAAAAATAATTCTCTCAAGAAACGTTTAGTTCAGTAACTGCAAAACGACTTTTGCAAGGAAGCACTATGGCAGTGCCAACCCGTGTGTCAAATCGACATTCTTGCTTAAGAGTACCTGCACAATGGTTAGATCTTCACTGCTTGTTAAAATCTTACTAACAGCCACGCTGCACTTAGTTCACGAGCTCTGGTTGTTACTAGGTATACCGTGCTCCTGGTAGGGAGTCTAGTGGTAATTGAATTAGTGCACTGGGGGCCCATTACAGATCCCCAGTGTAGGTTACCTGACACCGATACTAGGCAGAGGGACTCCGTGAGATGTGGTCCTTGCGTGGTGCAGTTTTTCTCCTATCTGGAGAGAATGGATTTAGTGCTGAACTCCTGTGCACACGATCTTCATATCTAAGAAGCAAAAAGCTGACAAAGCATTGTTGACTATTACAAGGAGTTAGATCTTCCTGGAATGAGGATTTCTCCGTTTAACTGCTTGGGCGTCCACCTGTTGGGGAACTCCACCTGCAGAGCCACACACTAGATATATGGACATTGGTAACCATAGGTCACATATATACCATCTACAAATGAATATCATTTAGAATGCACATATACCTTGCATATATATCTTATTCATCTCAATTGAGGACCCCTTATAATTTCTATACCAAGTGGCCGCTAGCATCTATTACCTGAAGCCATATTGCAGTGTACAGAGTAAATCTCTTTATGGTCAGAGGCTGTCACCTCAACCTCAACGCACGTTTCACCACTCTGGTTTCATATATATATATATATATATATATATATATATATATATATAGTAAAGACCAAACGTTTGGACACACCTTCTCATACAAAGAGTTTTCTTTATTTTCATGACTCTGAAAATGTAGATTCACAATGAAGGCATCAAAACTATGAATTAACACATGTGGAATGAAATACTTAACAAAAAAGTGTGAAACAACTGAAAATATGTCTTATATTCTAGGTTCTTCAAAGTAGCCACCTTTTGCTTTGATTACTGCTTTGCACACTCTTGTCATTCTCTTTATGAGCTTCAAGAGGTATAAATAAATAAAAAAATAATTAAAAAAAAAAAAATGTGGTCCCCCCAATTTTGATACCAGCCAAGATAAAGCCACATGGCTGGAGGCTGGTATTGTCAGGATGGGGAGCGCCACGTTATGGGGAGCCCACCCTAACAATATCACCCAGCAGCCACCCCGGAATTGCCGCATCCATTAGATGCGGCAGTCCCGGGTCTCTACCCAGCTCATCCCAAATTGCCCTGGTACAGTGGCAATTGGGGTAATAACGGGGTTAATCATGACAAGCGTCTCCTCGAGACACCTTCCATGATTAACCTGTAAGTGAAAGTAAAGAAACACACACAGCGAAAAATCCTTTATTTGGAATAAAAGACAAAAAACCACCTCATTTACCTCTTTATTAATCCCCAAACAACAATCCAGGTCTGAAGTAATCCACACGACACTGTCAGCTCTGCTACATGAAGATGACAGGAAGCCCCGTAAAACACGAGCGCTTTGTGTCCTCTCCACGTAGCACCTGAAGGGAGCCGCGCTGTCACCAGAGACTTCAAGATAACCAAATCTTCCTATATTTCTCATTAGAGTCAGTGGCTCAATGGTTAGAGCTACTGCCTAAAGGCCCAGTCACACTAAACAACTTACCAGCGATCCCAACAACAATACAACCTGATAGGGATCGCTTTTAAGTTGCTAGGAGGTCGCTGGTGAGATGTCACACTAAGCGACGCTCCAGCAATCCCACCAGCAACCTGACCTGGCAGGGATCGCTGGAGCGTCGCTACACGTGGAAGCATGCTGCGCTTGGTAACTAAGGTAAATATCGGGTAACCAACCCGATATTTACCTTGGTTACCAGCGCACACCGCTAAACGCATACTCTATTCAGGACTGTATGTAGGACTTTTTTTTCCACTAAAAAAATGACGTGGGTTTCGCCATATTTTTGTATGCTAGCCATGTACAGCAGGCAGGTATGGCTGCCCTCAATCCCCAGCTGCCTATTTTTACCCGGCTGGGAACAAAAAATATAGGGAAGCCCTTTATTTTTTTATTATTTCATGAATTTCATGAAATAATTAAAAAAAAAATGACATGGGCTTCGCCCAATTTTTGTGTCCAGCCAGGTACAACTCCGCAGCACAGGTTGGCCTAAGCTTTCTGTGCCCCTCTGCTGCAAATTGCAGTCGGCAGCCGCCCCAGAAAATGGCACTTTCATAGAAGCGCCATCATCTGGTGCTGTATCCAACTCTTCCAGCAGCCCTGAAGCCGGGTGGCTTGCTGGGTAATAATGAGTCAATACTAGCTTTGTTTTACTAGCTAGTATTAAGCCAGAGATTCTTAATGTCAGGCAAGTTTGACCCGGCTATTAAGAATCTCCAATAAAGGGTTAAAAAAAAGACACCACACAGAGAAAAAATTCTTTAATAGAAATAATAGAAATAGAAATAATAGAAATAAATACACAGACACATTAGAGACTCCATGTTTATTACTCCCTGTCAGCCCTCCACGATCCTGGTCTTCTGTTTTCTTTCTCCTTCAACCCATGCAGCTCTGTTACATCAGACAGCAGTGCATGGGAGGAAGACGCTGCTGCTCTATGCATCTAATCACTCAGTGAGAGTGAGCAGAGGCTGCGGGCTGTAAGCAGTGATATCACCGCTGCCACTGTTACTATAGCAACGGCAATTCACCGGTTGTGGCAGCCAGTCCTTGCATGTGGGCTGACTTTGTAAAGAGTGCCCACAAGCAGTAATGGGGAAGCCGACCATGTGCCAGAGCATTTCGCCGGTACACGGAGATGCTGAAATGAGCACCGCGTACCGGAGAGATGCACTGACAGGACCTAGCATGACGTCTAGCCATGTGACCAGTCTGTAGCCAATGAGATAATAGACACGTGACTGGTCACATGCTATTTTGACATCACAATAGGTCCTATCATCAGTGCTGGTTATCAGAAGGACGCAGCGATTATCGGAAGGAAAAGCGGCGGGAGACAGAGTGCAGGATGCGTCGCGGGGACCTGTAAGTGTAATGGCAATGTTTATTAACTGTATGTGTACATGTATAATGTGTTTTTATGTGTTTGTGTATGCCTGCCATTGTTTTCAATGAGGTTCGAGTTGGGGGTGGTGGCGGCTCATCTCTAATTATTATATGTGATGTCTGCATCACAGTATATCATACACCAGTCATAAACTAATCTGTATATATACAGTGTTATGTATATATATATATATATATATATATATATATATATGTATATATATATATATATATATATATATACGTGTGTGCTTACTGATGACATCTGGACCTGGCTGCAGGACATCACATATATACTGAAAGACACTGTATATGAGATATAATGTCCTGGAGCCAGGCATAGGAGCACTCAGTGCAGGATGATGCTGTTTATTGGTGTCTGCTGTCACTCACTTTGAGTTATTCAGGTAGCTTGACTGTGTGACCTGATCTGTGTGGAGGCTGAAGCTGTAACTCACCACATCTCAGATCCTTCACAGGCACACAGGATCTGACCCTGATCCTGCTGACCTCCTGCACGGACCCTGCTGACCTCCTGCACGGACCCTGCTGACCTCCTGCACGGACCCTGCTGACCTCCTGCACGGACCCTTCTGACCTCCTGCATGGACCCTGCTGACCTCCTGCATGGACCCTGCTGACCTCCTGAACGGACCCTGCTGACCTCCTGCACGGACCCTGCTGACCTCTTCTCTCAGTCTCTGATGAGGAAGCAGCCAGGCCAGCGCGTTAGGGACATCAGGTCAGCACACACGCCTACACAGCACTAAGTCTGGTTGTGTCTGAGGTACTAGGTTGTGCCGGCATTTGTAGACATGTGAAGCACAGTTTCGGCAGCAGACAGTGGGGTGGCTTGAAACTGCTGGTGGGGAACCGGCCCAGGGTACAATTGCCACTCCTCCCCCGGGCCAACCCGCCCCTGAATGTCTCTCCCCATACTCAGGTATGCATGGATTGACCAAGTGTTACTTTGTTCTCTATTAAAGAGCCACTACAAAATTCCTGCAGCAGAGACTTATCCCATGGAAAACAAAAGGACTGGCCATTGAAAATTCAATATGCTTGCCCTTTCTGTCCCTGACATCATTTTTAAGAGGAAAGTCATGAGGCCCTCATATACATTAGATGGCTGGCTGATCCCACCAAGGTCGGTGAGATTAGATGACTTTTACCTCTTGTGTACGGTGACCTTTACCTTTACTTGGTGTATAATTTATTATAATCTAACCCAGAATTCAAACAGTTATTATATATTTCTTTAGACCTGCACCTCTCTCTTCTGACAGAGTGAACTATTTACTAACAGTTTACACAGAGTTCAATGAATGCTGCTGAAGAGCACTATACAGGTATAAACTGAGTAAATTGTATTTTTAATTCAAATTCAGTTAAACTAGTTTTATCAACACTGTTCTAAATGTTCTGTCAGCAGATCTCCGAAAAAATATCCCTACCAAATCTCGCTGCTGCGCCTGCAAATTCACATGTTTAGAACAATTGTTTAATTCATATAGATTTCCCTTAGGGGATCCCAGTTATTGTAGATTTTTGACATGCACCGCCAGCATATTATAAAAATTACATGCTGTATCCTTTAGGAAAAATTCTGTCGTCAGTGTCAAATTGTCATCAAACTAAAACAGAAATAAAACCTAGCATATTTGGACTGCATTTCTGCTTTAGATTAACTTACTTTTTGGTTATATATAATGGATATAAAATTCTGCACATCCTTTTTAAAACAATGGTTTTTGTCACGTAAATAAATCATACCAAGAAGAATCATTTTAGAACTTTTTCACTTTTAATGTCACCCATAATCTGTACAAATCCATGGAAATATAAACTGCAATCTTTTTGGCTGTAAAAAGAAAAAGAACTAAAGTAAACTGGTGGCATAAATATGTACACCCTTAAATGAATACTTTCTTGAAGTAGCGTTCCAAATCTATCTGGGATATTCTTCTTATGGTGAAGCCATTCTTTTGTAGATTTGGAGGTATATTTAGTATTGTTTATCATGCTGAAAGGTGAAATTAATCTTCAGATTTATAGCAAAAGCTAGAAGGTTTTGTTGCAAAATTGACTGATATTTAGAACTGTTCATGACTCCCTCATATTGACAGAAGCCTCAGTTCCAGGTGCAGAAATACAGCCTCAAAGTATAATGCTGCCTCCACCATGCTTCTCTGTTGGTATGGTGTTTTAGAATTATAGCTGTAACATTAGTTACTACCTTATGAGGTCGCATGGACGTAAGGGTAGTCAGGAAAGCCGGGGTCTGGTAACAGGAGGTCACATAATCAATCATAAGGGGTAAACAGGGACGTAGTGAGGTCAAAAGCCAGAGGTTAAAATACCAGGGGATCACATAGTAGATAAAGGGAGCAAATAGGGACGTGGTCACATAACGGTCTGGGATCAAAGACAGGAAAACATGACAGGAAAAGGGAGTGGACAGAGTGAAGTCCAATAACAGTCCAGGGTCAGAATACCAAGATCAGAACACTAGCAGACACACAAACTATGGCAACACAGCAGAACCAGACAATACAACTAGCAGAGTTTTGGGGGAGCATGCTCAGTAAAGAAGCCTGACCAATTACCCAGAAGATGGAACAGCTGAGTACCCAGCACCTCCCAAAACCAACCTGGACTCCTGTGTAGTAACCGAGCTGCTACTTCATTATCAAGGACAGTACTGCAGAGCATGTCCAAAGGCAAGATGCTCTGTACAAAGGAACAGACATACTGCCAGATCTGTAAGTGCCGCAGAGCATCTCCAAAGGCAAGATGCTCTGTACAAAGGAATGGACACACTTTCAGATCTGTAAGCACCACAGAGCATCTCCAAGTCTGTGAGATGCTCTGCACAGAGAATCGTGACAATAGTTATCCTTGTTTTCCTACATGCTTTGGAAGACCTCTTGTAGGTTTTGGTGAAACATAAATGGCTTGGATGCTTGTCTTTGTAAGAAAAGGCTTCAATCTTGTCAACTTAACAAAAACCTGGATTTGTAACAGGGGTATGTAGACTTTTTATATGCACTGTAAAAGCATTTTATACACTACAGTTCAAAAGTTTAAGGTCACTTAGATATTTCCTTATTTTTGAAAGGAAAGCACATTTTTTTTCAATGAAGTTAACATTTAATTGAACAGAAATACACTCTATACATTTAGCTTCAAACGTCTGGTTTTTAATGCAATATCTACATAGGTGTATAGAGGCCCATTTCCAACAATTACCACTCCAGTGTTCTAATGGTGCACTGTGTTTGCTAACTGTGTTAGAAGGTTAATGGATGTTTAGAAATCCCTTGAAATACCTTGTGCAAGTATGTTAGCACAGCTGAAAACAGTTTTGCTGATTAGAGAAGCTATAAAACTGACCTTCCTTTGAGCTAGTTGAGAATCTGGGGCATTACATTTGTTGGTTCCATTAAACTCTCAAAATGGATAGAAAAAGAGAACTTTCATGTGAAACTCGACATGCTATTCTTGTTCTTAGAAATGAAGGATATGCCATGTGAGAAATTGCCAAGAAACTGAAGATATCCTACAATGATGTGTACTACTCCCTTCAGAGGAGAGCACAAACAGGCTCTAGTCAGAGTAGAAAGAAAAGTGGGAGGCCCCGCTGCACAACTGAGCAACAAGACAAGTACATTAGAATCTCTAGTTTGAGAAATTGATGCCTAACAGGGCGCCTTACGAAGGTTTCCGAAATGGCTGTCAGGTTGCTGCTTGCTTCCCTGCCAATTCTTTTTGTCTCTCAGCTATTCACACAGGTGATTATCAACCTTACATGAAGTGTTTTATCTCTGGTTTCGGTCCTATATACTAGCTACTGCTATTGATTCTTATTGATTATTTATAATAATTAAGATTGTCTATCTTGACAATTGGCAGTATAATGTGCTATAATATTGCCATTGCTAGCTACATAGGACAGTCTTTGGTCATGTCATCTAGACTTGAGGATATTTAGATACTTTGTTGTTGTTGTTACCATCAGTGTGAAAGGCATAAAGGTAAATAATAGGTATATGTTTATTGCTTCACCCCTGTGTGGGCAACATTTTAGAATACTTAGGCTCCAATAAGCAATTAATATTATACTAATGTTTATTGCAAACCTGGGGTTGTAGCAATTTATATATTTATATATATATATATATATATATATATATTCACAATTGGTGGGTTTCCAGTCTGTTTTCACCACTACTTTTATCTTTGTACCATACTACTTTTTTCTATTCAAATAAAAATAAAAATTATATAATTGTGGACATTTGATCACCTCCTTCCTTTTTCGTTTTCAGTTTTCTACTTTTGGGCAATTGTCTGTAATGCCTGCCTGGATCCACAGACTCAGACGGTCTGTAATGGACAGCATAGAGAGAAGCCACTCACCAAGCAGGACCCCCAGAACCCTGAAACCCTTTAACCCCTATACAGGGATTTGGAATTACACATTACTACCTGTGGAAGGTTTGAGTCCGATGAGAGTAGTCATCAGGCAAGGTCAAACCAGGAATTGCAGAACAGGGACAGAATCGGCAGGCAAGGACGTAAACAGAACACAAAGCAGAGGTAAAATCCGGATCGGGCATCGAGGTACAGCAGCAGGCAGAAGGGTAGTCAGGAAACAAGCAGAAGTCAGAACACCAGAATAGCTAAACAGAACAGGGCAGAACAGGAGCCAAGAAATCAGAACTCTCTCTGGCAGTGGTCAGCAGACAGGAGGGGAAGTAAGAAGGGTGTGGTGTCTTCCTATTGGTTGTAGCAATGATGGTACTTCAGATGGAAGACACACCCCACCTACATTCAGCCAGTAGTACTGCGGATCAAAAGGAAGCCCAGCACTGCTGGCATCAACTCCTCTCCCATCACCAGCACTATCCACGGTAGGGACACGGCGTCGCCTGGTGATCGAAGTAGAAGTCGCTGGAGCGGACTCCGGTGGGGACGTAAAATTGTCCTTGTTATTCAAGTCCAGAAAATGTATGCATACTAATGTCTTAAAGATGTATCAACATTAATTATGCTTTTTTCACTACATTTATGTTAGGCTCTAACCAGAGTAGAAAGAGAAGTGGGAGACCCCTCTGCACAACTGAGCAACAAGACAAGTACATTAGAGTCTCTAGTTTGAGAAAGCGATGACTCACAGGTCCTCAACTGGTAGTTTCATTAAAAAGTACCCGCAAAACGCCAGTGTCAACGTCTACAGTGAAGAGGCGACTCCGGGATGCTGGCCTTCTGGGCACAGTGGCAAAGAAAAAGCCATATCTGAGACTGGCTAATAAAAGGAAAAGATTAATATGGACAAAAGAACACAGACATTGGACAGATGAAGATTGAAAAAAAATGTTATGGACAGATGAATCGAGGTTTCAGGTGTTTGGATCACACAGAAGAACATGTGTGACATGCAGAACAACTGAAAAGATGCTGGAAGAGTGCCTGACACCATCTGTCTAGCATGGTGGAGGTAATGTGTTGGTCTGGGGTTGCTTTGGTGCTGATAAAGTGGGAGATTTGTAAAAGGTTAAATGGATTTTGAATAAGGAAGGCTATCACTCCATTTTGCAACGCCATGCCATACCCTGTGGAAAGCGGATGATTGGAGCCAATTTCATCCTACAACAGGACAATGACCCAAAGCACACCTCCAAATTATGCATGAACTATTTAGGGAAGAAGCAGGCAGCTGGTATTCTATCTGTAATGGAGTGGCCAGCCCAGTCACCAGATCACAACCCTATTGAGCTGTTGTGGGAGCAGCTTGATTGTATGGTACGCAAAAAGTGCCCATCAAGGCAATCCAACTTGTGGAAGGGGCTTCTTGAAGCATGGGGTGAAATATCTCCAGATTACCTCAGCAAATTAACAGCTAGAATGCCAAACATCTGCAAAGCTGGAATTGCTGCAAAGGGAGGATTCTGTGACGAAAGCAAAGTTTGAAGGAGAAAATTATTATTTCAAGTAAAAAATCATTATTTCTAACCTAGCCAATGTCTGGACTATATTTTCTATTCATTATGCAACTTATTTGATAAATAAAAGTATGATTTTTCATGAAAAAGACAAAATTGTCTGTGTGCCTCCAAACTATTGAACTATAGTGTATACTGTATGTAAAAAAGTGATGGGCAAAATAAGATTCCAAGAGGTCCCTTCAGATCTAACTTTGGAGTGATCTTCTTACTCTCATGAAAATGAAACTCATGAAAACAACATATAGATTTTAATATTTTTACTTCTGACATTTGGTTATTTACAGTAGTTATGAAGGTGGCATGTGACTTATTTCTACAAAATTACCTCTAAACAAGTGATAAATAATATGACCTCTATTGGAAAGAAAGTGATGTCAGTAATTTGCAGTATCGAGTTCTTAACACCTATAACTGCTTTCAGGTAGGTAGGAAAAGTGGATAATAGTATAAAAGCTTGCAATTTTCCAGAAAATTACATGTTTTGTCTTCTAAGTATTCCAGCAATCTTCCGCTAGGACTTGAGGATGACGTCAGTTGACGATCTCCTATATCATTAGCCATGTGCAAATACAGATTGCATGAGGTCTGATGGCCCTGTTTAGTATTAGTATTGTCACTTTTTATCTATGCAAAGAAACCCATTAGACAACCTTGATATGAGAAATAGGGCTAACGGGTCAGCATAAGACCTCTGTATAAAAAAATATTATGTGTATCCCGTGTTGGATAGAAGTAAAGGCTCTTTTCATACTTTCATGTTTCTGTATAATTAACTTATGTGTTTAAAAGGAAGATAAATCCAGCAAAATATTGCAATGAATATTTCCTTTCATTTCAATCTAATTTTTAACAATGTAAAATGCTCAATTTAAGCCCCTGCCTAATTCTGTCCTTAGGAGATATTATTTTCCAGGGTAAATAGCTCAGCATGATGCACTACTTGACAGAGCAAAAAAATTAGAGCAATTATTTTAATATTGTTGTAGATGACAAGCAAAATGTAGATGAAATACTTACCTTTTACTTTTATTTCATTATGTTAATCTTAGCCATTAATGCTACATTGACTATAAATAAGAAGTCAAGCTTGAAAGTAAAAACCAGTGCACTAAAGTCTAAAACAGCTGCAAAATTGGGTATATAACTATTGTTCTTCTATATTCCCAAAACCATCCACCTGTAAGTGGCATGCACTTCAAGTCTTATTTCAATTTACATTTTATTGTTTTTCCATATAAAGGGGGCTTTACACGCTACGATATCGTTAATGTTTTATCGTCGGGGTCACGTTGTTAGTGACGCACATCCGGCGTCATTAACGATATCGCAGCGTGTGACACGTACCAGCGACCTTAAGCGACCTCAAAAATGGTGAAAATCGTTCACCATGGAGAGGTCGTCCGAAACGCAAAAAAGGGTTGTTTTTGGATGTAGTTCGTCGCTCCTGCGGCAGCACACATTGCTGTGTGTGACACCGCAGGAGCAAGGAACGTCTCCTTACCTGCCGCCGGCCACAATGCGGAAGGAAGAGGTGGGCGGGATGTTTACATCACGCTCAGCTCCGCCCCTCCACTTTGATTGGCCGGCCGCTTAGTGACGTCGCGGTGACGTCGCTATGATGCCGAATGTACGTCCCCCTTGAGGGAGGGATTGTTCGGCAGTCACAGTGACGACGCCAACCAGGTAAGTGCGTTTGACGTTGCTGTAGCGATAATGTTCGCTGCGGCAGCGATCACACGATTTCGCTTGCACGACGGGGGCGGGTACTTACATGCTCAATATCGCTAGCAATTGCTAGCAATATTGTAGCGTGTAAAGCCCGCTTAACACTAAGTAGAGATGAGTGAGCAGTAAAATGCTTGGGTGCTCGATGCTCGGGTCGAGCATTTTGAAATGCTCGGGTGCTCTACCTGAGCACCCAGCCCTATGTTAGCCTATGGGAGACTCGAGTATTTTTTCCGGCGGCACCCTCGGCAGTCTATAGAAAGCTAAAAAATGTCACAAATGTATAAGTACAGTGCTCAAATGACATGGGAGCAGCATGGGAGAGACCCCTGTAAGCATTTCTGCCTCCCAGGTCACTGCTGTGAGCATTGATGTCTGAGTATTAGGGGGAGGAAGAATCTTGTGTTTCTCCTCCCGTGTGACATGTGTGTCATGCACTTTCGCTTAGTAGTTTATGTGCGGCAGCTTCTCTCTGCCTGTACATTTGCTGCTAAGCGAAACCAAAAGTGAACAGTAGAAAAAATATATATATCACATTCACTGTGTCTGCAGACTCCCGGGACACGTCCGATCACTCCAGGAGCTGCCAGTAATCAGCTGATGCAGTCACCTGACAGCATCAGCTGGTATGAATATAGAATGGTACCAGGCTAGGGTTGGACCAATGGATGGCCACCTAGAGGTGGAGCCAATCCAGTCCACTAGACGGCCAGGTGGGAGGGGCAGACAGTGGACAGAGAGACAGAGCAGTGAGAGGAGTCGAGTAGTGACAGTGAAAAAGAAAGGACGCACTGCCAAGAGTGTAACAGTGACCTGAGGGCCCAGGCGGTTAGCTGCTGGTGAAGTACGGAGGAGTACTCCTGGAACTACAGACCAACGGCATACAGAATCCTAGGTCAGGCAAACGCTCCAGGCAGACCTGATAAAATCTGCAGGTGACCTGCAGTTAAGACCAGCCGGCCTCGGGTGACCAGTACCAGCTTGCAGTGAGTAAAAGAACCAGTTACACTGAAACCCCTTGTGTGGCCTACCTTCTTTCAACATCAGTCTGCATCACCTATCCTCTGGGGCCTGGCCCTGCTTGCAGAGGGCCTAACAACCAGGATGACACTAACACCAGCCTCAGTAGTGGACATTGTGCAGCTGTGGCTCCATCCCCATAGCTGCAACACCGCAAGTGGCATCACGTGTCAACCTTATTCAAATCCCCTGTAAATATTCCCCCCTTTAAAAAAGCACCCAGGGCATGGGACTGGGCAACGACTACCAAAGTGACATTCCCCAGTTATATACCACCCGGGACAATAATAAAAGTAATAATAATAAGTAATAATAAGTAACAAAAATATTACTTGCCTGGATCCCATGATATGTGAGCCTCATGGTCCTACTTGTAGTTACTCGGTCACTATAAGGCAAAAGGTAAGGCGGGCTTTGCACACTACGACATCGCAGGTGCGATGTCAGTGGGGTCAAATTGAAAATAATGCACTTCCGGCATCGCATGCGACATCGTAGTGTGTAAAGGCTCGATGATACGATTAACGAGCGCAAAATCGTCGTAATCGTATCATCGGTGCAGCGTCGGCGTAATTCATAATTACGCTGACGCGACAGTCCGATGTTGTTCCTCGCTCCTGTGGCAGCGCACATCGCTATGTGTGAAGCCACAGGAGCGAGGAACATCTCCTACCGGCGTCACTGCGGCTTCCGTAGGATATGCGGAAGGAAGGAGGTGGGCGGGATGTTTATATCCTGCTCATCTCCGCCCCTCCGCTCCTATTGGCCGCCTGCCGTGTGACGTCGCAGTGACGCCGCACGACCCGCCCCCTTAACAAGGAGGCGGGTCGCCGGCCAGAGCGACGGTCGCAGGACAGGTGAGTCCATGTGAAGCTGCCGTAGCGATAATGTTCGCTACGGCAGCTATCACAAGGATATCGCTGCTGCGACGGGGGCGGGGACTATCGCGCTCGGCATCGCAGCATCGGCCTGCGATGTCGCAGCGTGCAAAGTACCCCTTAGAGTGTGCCTTGAACTTAAGGTCTGAGGGTATATTCACACAAATGTTTTCAACATTAATTTTGAAGCAGATTCTGCCTCAAAATTTATATAAATAATTGCTTTAAATACTCTTTGAATATGCTTACTAACCATTATAATGGGAATACATTCCCATTATACACTGCACATGGTGCAGTTTGGTTTTTTACATGGAAAAAAGATGCAATATGTCAATTCTTGAGGAATTTCTGCTTTGAAAAAAAAAACACTTAACATTTCACTTATGAATCATCTGAATCCGAAAAAATGGCCCATGGATGAAAACTACATGAAAATGAACCACTAACCGCACGCCCAAAACTTTTTTTAAGTGTCATTTTTATGTTGGATTTTTCAGTCTGAAAACTGAATCTCAAAAGACTCTATGTAAACATACCCTTTGGTTTGGTTATAGTGCGCTCTACTTACACTCATTTCTTTAATTATGTTCTTTTTGGTTAAAGATGTTTGTAAAAATCACTGTCTGCTCCTAGAAGCATCAAACAAGCAACTAGGAATTTACCCCCAAATTAGGCAAATAGTGAGATGTAAATGCTGCCGGGCCTAAGTTGGAATCTGATTGAGCCAAGGAACTCTTAACTGGGGGGGGCAGATGCAAAGGCTACTGCAGAAAATGAGGCTGTTTTGTATACTAATTGGGATTATTGTTGTGAGTGGTTTGACTGGAATCTTCCTGAAGTAGAGTCTTTACCATAGGCAGGATTCTGCAATCATCCACCACTGTTATGTTCCTTAGATGTCCAGGCCTTTTTGAGTTCCCAAGCTCACAGTGCACTCTTTTTTTCCAGAATGTACCAAACTTTTGATTTGGTCACTCCTAACATTTATGCTATAATTCTGATAGATGTATTATTTTTTTCATCTTAATAATGATCTGTTTCTCTTTTATTGAGATATACTTTGTCTGTATGTTATGGGTTCACAGCAACAATATCCAAATGCAAAATACACCCCTGGAATCAGCTCCAGACCTTTTATCTGTTTAACTGATTATAAATTAATGATTGAAAAGTCCATTCAGCCCATTAAGGAGCATTTGGGATAATTGTCCAATTACCTTTGGTCCCTTGAAAAAGAGCTGTAATTCTTAAACCCTTGCTCAAATTAGGATGTGAATACCCTCAAATTAAAGCTAAGAGTCTGTAGTTTACTCCCATATTGATTAAATCACTGGATCTCCAATATGTTTTGGTAAACAGTTAAAATGCCAAAACTTGTGTCACTGTCCAATTAGTTCTGGATATAACGGTAGGTTTTTATATCTGTTCAATTTATCTACTTTTTTTTGTCTTGAAGCTTATTATTTTTTTCAACCGCATAAATGAGATTCTGGCTATAAGCAACTGAGTGGTATGGTCTCAAGGAACAGAGACGCCAGATGAGAGCTTGAAAGTTTTGTAATCAAGCGGTTTCTATACATGTCAGTGGTAGTGTTTGCATCAGTTGTATTATAAGGCTGTCTATTACTGCACACAGTGTGGATGGGTGTGTAAATTTATTAGATACAGGTAAAGTATATGTTTGTACCGTATTAGCCAGTACATAGAAAAAAAAATGTTTAAAAGAACTGAGAGTCCTCAGTGGTTGATACCTTTTAATGGCTAACTGAAAAGATGGTAATAAATAGCAAACTTTTGAGTCTACTCAGATCTCTTCATCAGGCGGAAAACGTATTTCCAGCTTACCGCTCTTGGTTCAAAGCTTAAAGGAGTAGACCACTTGATCCTGCACGGACATCCCAGGTATAGAGATCCAAATTAGAAGCAGCAAATTCCAGCGGATCACAGACAATAGGTAGATTCAAATATCCTCTTTAATTTCACGTTAAAAATTGACAGACGGTATCCACAGAGATACAAAACTTCTCTGTGGATGCCGTCTGCAAATTTTTAATGTGAAAATAAAGAGGATATTTGAATCTACCTATTGCCTGTGATCCCCTGGAATTTGCTGCTTCTTCATCAGGCAGGTATAACACAAAATCTGAAGAGTCACATATTTATACACAACATGGTCTTGTTGTGTATAAATATGTGACTCTTCAGATTTTGTGTTATACCATGCCTGATGAAGAGACCTGAGTAGTTTCGAAAGCTTGCTATTTATTACCATCTTTTTAGTTAGTAGTTCTCTTAAATTATTTTTAAAATATATTAGTGAATTAATATATTTTTGCTGCATGTAAAGTCCAATAAAAGAATTCTCAATTTTTTTTACAGCTGCATGAACCCTCCCACGACATCAACTAATGCTCCATTTTTACTGAAAAAAGCTGAGCCCAGTGATTTAGTGCGGCACTCATGTCATAACATCAACACTGCAGCCTATCAACAAATTCCTCAATAGTTTTCTCGTTGAGGATTTTCACACACACAACCTGTGTCCACAAACCCTTAATATTCAGCTGGATACTTTAAGATGCATCTTAAACAGTAAAGGGGGCTTTACACGCTGTGACATCGCTAATGCGGAGTCGTTGGGGTCACGGAATTTGTGACGCATATCTGGCCGCATTAGCGATGCCGTTGCGTGTGACACCGATAAGCGATTTTGCATTGTTGCAAAAACGTGCAAAATCGCTAATCGGCGACATGGGGGTCCATTCTTAAAAATCATTACTGCAGCAGTAACGAAGTTGTTCCTCGTTCCTGCGGCAGCAAACATCGCTGCGTGTGACGCCGCAGGAACAAGGAAGCTCCCCTTACCTGCCTCCCGGCTGCTGTGACGTCGCTGTGACGCCGCACGGACCGCCCGCTTAGAAAGGAGGCGGTTCGCCAGTCACAGCGACGTCGCCGGACAGGTAAGTATGTGTGACGGCTCTGGGCGATGTTGTGCGGCACGGGCAGCGATATGCCCATGTCGCGCAACAGATGGGGGCGGGTAACCACACTAGCGATATCGGGACCGATATCGCAGTGTGTAAAGTAGCCTTTACTCTTAAAAAATCTTCTAACAATAGTGTATCGGATTAGAAACTTTATTCTTGTGGAGCGCAACAGAGGTGGTAAATCACCTAGAATTTTATGTAGCTTGCTTCTTCACTGTGACTGAGGATGATAACTCCTTGCACAGACATTATTGTGCTGAGCTGTTAATCAAAGTAGTTTTCAATAGCACATAATATAAAAGTGATAATAGTTCTAGTGGTTGATGTTTTTGTACATTAGCAATCTTGACGCTTAGGATAGGACATATATATAAATAATGGACCACATACATCCACAGTAAATGGTCTTGTCACATAACTGGAGGCTGAGAAGCTCTCAGGAATGTTATGTGACATCTGTCATCATAAGTGGTCCATTCCGACAGCATAATTCAAGGTCTGCCTGTTAGATTTATACACACATCATGCAACAGAAGGAAGAACACATTGCGCTAACAATACCTCCTGCTGTTCATTACTTTTTTTTAGTGTCATCATTTTGAGGTTGCTGCATCCTCAGGTTCCAAGAACATACGGTCTTCCTGTAAAACATTCCATCTTGGAATTCCATGATCTGTCATAACTTCGCAAGAGGGATTTCCTCTCCATAAAGTCTGACTAACACCTTGGATGCCTCATTACAGTGTTCACACTTAATGAATATGAAGACCTTACAGCTCATCGTGACTCACTTGCTTATGGAAGGAGCATGAGACACAATACACACTGCCAAAATAGATCTTGACGTGAAACTGAAGAAAAAAAATGTTCAAGATTGCAAATGAAAGGTCCTTTTCATAAACGGTATATTTGACTTTTTTTGGGCAGCATGCCTGAGAAATATCAAAACTCGCTTGTTTAAAAGAAAAAATAGGTTTAATGCAGCTTTTCATGCTGCTCTTCAGCACACTTCTATCTCAAATTATGTATATAATGTATTACTAAAAGATTTTGATTCAGGCAATTCCAAGTGTAATAGCATCTTTGGATAAACTCTCAATCTTTATTCAAAGATTTTCACACATATTACGTTTAGTGACTTTGCTGGATAAAGAATCTCAGGAGTAGTATTAACACTGTAGTGAAGATGAATAATTAAGGGCAGGAAAGTTCCTCAAAGATATACTCGGAAAATGGATGGAGTGTCCCTGTGAGTCTCATTTAATCTCCGTTTCAGGTTTATTCATTAAATGTTGCTTCTAGTTGACAATGAATGCACAGGCATATATAAGCATAAAACCATCCAATTTTATCACAATAATTACATATTGGAAGTTGGCAGCACACATAATTCTCCTGTGTCTCTTTCCGTTCCATTGGGAATGAAGCATTACACACTTGAATATTCGGCAAATATGTTATGGGATATAAAATTCAACTATTAAAAAAGCAAAAAAAAGCTGTGAACATCCGAGTTTACATATATAGTGTTAAATAAAATATGCCTAAAATTATTTATAGGGTATTTTGCTGAAACTAACAAACTAGCTGTAGAGAAATGGTAACCTTTCATTTAGGAAGAGTATGAAAATGGCATTAAGAAAAGAAATGACATGTATTTTAAATGCTGAGTATATTCATATACAGTTTTGTTGGAAAAAAAAATCATTATAATTGGAATCTTATTCATATACAAGGCTTGTTTAAAAGTTCACGGAACCTGTTTGCGCTCAATAAATTGTGCATTTTTCGAGTTTTCCTCTCCACCCTCCTGCCCCCCTCTCCATCCTCCGATGCACCTCTCCTGCATGGACCCCTCTTACCTGTTTTATTGTTTCTTTTGCAGTTTCATTTTGTCATGGCTCACCCGGTGTGGTCAGTTCTCTAAGCCATAGATAAGCAATATAAGAAGATAGAAGAATACAAGGCACTCCCAAGATTGGCTGCAACGTGTGATTTATTTAATGTGCATAACAACAACAAAACGTTTTCGGTCCGTAGACCTTCCTCAGTAAGCACATTCGTCAAGAGGAGTTCAGCGTGGGTGATAAGCGCGGTGTCCACCGCCGCATGGAGGCTGCCAACGATAAGATAGATAAGCAATATGGCACATAGATGATGGCACAGTAGACAATACTTGCTGAAGGCAAGTGGATTAGTGAGTAATAAGACCACTAGATATACTGCATGGCTGGCTGACAAGAAGTGCAGGAAACAAAAGAAGAGAAAGACCCAGGAAGCACTGTCAGTGGAAGGTTAGCAACCCTTAACACTAGAAGTCCCAGAGAGGGGTCATTTAACATTTCTACCTTTGGAACCCAGAGACGGGTTGAATGATCTGAAGGATTTTAGTTAACAACCTTTGTTGAGGTGGATCAACACAATTGCCCCCTGCAGATTCCTCAGGCAATGGCCACATTTACAAATGAAAAGATGCCAATTGGAGCCATCAGAGTTGTCAGTTGTCAGTTTGGACTAAGGGTCATTTGACTCTCTTTCAGGACTTCAGAGGGGAGCTCGAAATTTCTGGGACTTCTAGTGTTAAGAGGACATCCATGGACAGGCTTTGCACAAGATTCTGGCAGATTCAGGAGATGCCCTGATCTTCACCCTTTAATCCCTGTAAAGGGATCTGGACTTGCACAGAGGCTTTTGGGGTTGCTTCCACAGAGTAACTGCTGGCCAATGGAGCAAGTTGGTATGAAAACTGTGATTAAGAAGGTCAAGGACAGATATAGAATTATCAGGCAGGATGATAGTCTAAATCTGGGCCAAGGTCAGAAATGAGAATCAAACTGGCAAGTAGGGTGTAATGCTGTCCAAGATACCTGATTACTCCTATTGGACAACATACCTCTATACCACAAGACTACAGTACAGGTTCCAGCCACAGTAGTATCTCTTGCAGGACAAAGCCTGTGCTGCTTACAGCTACTTTTAATGTCTACTCTATCACTAACTTTGCCACAAAATCAATACGGTGGTCAATGATGACATAAGAAGACCTTACATGAGTATGAGGTGGGGACGTGATAAAGAAGTGGGAGTATACACAGACAACATAGATATAGTCAGTCCAAGACTTGGCAGAGTTGTATGTTCTATCAGGAAACAAATAGTCAATGGCAGAGGCATTAGCAATCAGCACTGTTCAAAATTGCATGTCCCACTGGCTGGGAGAGCACCGTCTAATTGGAATGACAGCAAAAGGTGCGCTGAAGAAGTGAACCTCTCAATGGATGAATTGTCAGATTAGAAGATTGGCATGTAGTGATCTAATCTATATTGCAAATGAAATTGGAAGTCATTCATTAGTGATGAAAGAGCATGCATTGATAGTCTTATATTGGTCTAGAGATCAATGTAAGTGCAATGCCATAAAGAAGCCTTTATGATAAAATGTCAATTTGGTCCTACTTGTGGGGTAGAAAAATATGGCTAGTCTTTATTTTGGGTAGACTAACAGCTCAGCATAATATTGATTTGACCTTAGAACAAGTGGAATGGCCATTTATGAAAAGTGTCCAAATTGTTTTTCACTACAACAACACAAGGGTGAATGTTGATTATGCTACTGTAAGCTGGCTATGTGGCCTAAATATGCTACCATAGCCAGTAGGGCCTCCCGACATGTGTCCCAAAGAGCACATCTGGGACATTAAAGGCCGCTTTACACGCTACGATTTATCTGACGATCTCTTAAACGATGTGACACGCCCAGATCGTTGATACGATTTGCCGAGATCGCACATAGGTCGTTTATTAGTGGTCACACGTAACAATCTCAAAAACGACACAACATCGTTCAGCGATATATTGTATGACCAAGGCGGTCGTTTGGATGTTGTTCATTGTGTTTTTGGCAGGGTGTCAAACGTACCAATATGTCTGGTGTGATCCAAACGATGAACAATATTTTGAAACTGAACGACGTGTCAGCGATCAACGATTTTCAACCTATTTGCGATCGTTCGGAGTCGCACGTAGGTGTTACACGCAACGACGTCGCTAATGATGCCGGATGTGCGTCACGAAAACCGTGAGCCCGACGACATATTGTCAGATAAATCGTAGCGTGCAACGCCAGCTTAAAGGCCCCGTTACACGCAACGACATATCTAACGATATATTGCCGGGGTCACGGATTCCGTGATGCACATCTGGTATTGTTAGCGACGTCGTTGCGTGTGACACCAACGAACGGCCGTTAACGATCAAAAATACTCACCTTATTGTTGATCGTGGACACGTCGTTCATTTTCTAAAAATCACTGATTGTTGCAGGACGGAGGTTGTTCATCTTTCCCGAGGCAGCACACATCGCTACGTGTGACAAATCGGGAACAACGACTACAGCTTACCTGCGGCCGCCGGCAATGAGGAAGGAAGGAGGTGGGCAGGATGTTACAGCCACTCATCACTGCCCCTCCACTTCTATTGGGGGGCCACTTAGTGATGCAACTGTGACACCGCACGAACCGCCCCCTTAGAAAGGAGGCGGTTCGCCGGCAACAGCGACGTCGCTAGGCAGGTAAGTCCCGTGTGACGGCTCCTAACGATTTTGTGCGCCACGGTCAGCAATTTGCCTGTGATGCACAAACAACGGGGGCGGGTGCTTTCTCCAGCGATATCGCTAGCGATATCGGTGCGTGTAAAGCCCCCATTAGAGTCAGAAATTGCAAAAGAAATGCCAAGCAGCAGATAGTGATGATTTGTGTGTAAATAATTGCATACAAAGTGGCTGAACATTCCTCAGATAATCAATAATAATCTCATAGCTAGCATGCCAAGCTGTGTAAGTGTGTGTATTTCTGTGCATGGCACTCATACTCAGTTTCAATGTTGAGGAGTGCATACTTTTATACTATGCTGAATATTTAAAGGGAAGCTATCATAAGAAACTGGCATATTGATTATATTGGATTAATGTGTTAACTGTATTTTGTTAATTGTTAGCAATGTTTTTTGTTACATATTAAAATTTGTATTAACCACTTCACCACTCAGTGATTTTCTATTTCCGTTTTTTCCTCACTTTTTTCCAAGAGCCATAACTTTTTTATTTTTCTGGCTATAGCCATATGAGGGCTTAATTTCTGATGAACAAGTTGCACTTCTAAATGACACTATTCATTCTGCATTCATAATGTACTGGAAAACGAGAAAAAAATCCAAGTGCTGAAAAATTGCAAAAAAAAGTGCAAATCTACAATGGTTTCTTTTTTTTTTCTTACTATGTTCACTATTTGGTAAAAAATTTCAGAAATTTGTGAAAAAAAAATTTGCGCTTTTGTAGCCATTTTTCGAGAGCCATAATGTTTTAATTTTTGGGGATCTGGGGCTGTGAAACGACTTATTTTTTGCATCCTCACTGACATTTTTAATTATGTCATTTTTAGGAATGGGCGAACCCGAACTGTAAAGTTCAGGGTCCGTACCGAACACATGGTGTTCGTGTACACAAACCCGATCACGAGCTTTCCTGGGAAGCTCATGTTACAGATCGAGTCCAGATCGGGTCCAGATCGGGTCCAGGGGCTGTAAAAAAAAATGCACATGATTAAAAAGCATTATGATCATACTTACAGGTCCCTGCAGACTCTGTCTCCCAGCGCTTCTGTTTCTGTCCGTCCGATCATTGGTGTGCCGCCCAGAAACCAGCACTGAGTTACAGGACCTTCCATGATGTCATACCCATGTGACCAGTCACGTGTGAATGTTTTTTTACCTCATTAGCTACAGACTGGTCACGTGAGTATGACGTTATCAAAGGTCCTGGTGCGCCATGATGCGAGTGTCGCATCGCATCACATCACAGCGCAGAATCTCCCGACAGCAGCGGGTCAGCTGTGTTTATTTCCATGCAGCTGAGGCGCTGCTGTCGGGAGAGTGGGGCGGTGCAATGCGAGACATAAGTGCAATCATCCGCTCACTGTCACCCTGCTTCTCACTCTGTAAAAAGCAGAGCTGACATGGGTTTCTTTGTTATCACTCTGTATAGACACTGTCTGTGCACAGTGATAAAGCAGAGTTGACTTTGCTGTCCCTGTGGATTATGTTGGACTAAAGATCTTTTTATAATAAAGATGGAGTCTCTAAATTTTTTTTTTTTATTTCTAATAAAAAAATGTTGTGTTTTATTTACTGTTTCCCAGAAATTCATGGTGGCCATGTCTAATTTGACGTGACACAATGAATTTCGGGCTTAGTACCATCTGAGAATACAAAGCTGGTATTAACCCCTTCAGCCCCAAGCCTATTTTGACCCTAAAGACCAGGCCATTTTTTGCAATTCTGACCAGTGTCACTTTATGAGGTTATAACTCTGGAACGCTTCAACGGATCCCGGTGATTCTGAGATTGTTTTCTCATGTCATATTGGGCTTCATGTTAGTGGTAAATTTAGGCCAATATTTTTTGCGTTTCTTTGTGAAAAAAACGGAAATTTCGCGAAAATTTTGAAAATTTTGTAATTTCAAACTTTTAATTTTTATGCTCTAAAACCAACGAGACATATGACACAAAATAATTAATAAATAACATTTCCCACATGTCTACTTTACATCAGAACAATTTGGGGGAAATAAAAAAATTTTAGAAGTTAGAGGGGTTCAAAGTTTATGAGCAATTTCTCATTTTTACAACAAAATTTACAAAGCCACATTTTTAGGGACCACATCACATTTGAAGTGATTTTGAGAGGTCTACATGACACAGAACACCCAAAAATGACACCATTCCAAAAACGGCACGCCTCAGGCTACTCAAAACCACATTCAAGAAGGTTATTAACCCTTCAGGTGCTTCACAGTAACTAAAGCAATGTGGAAGGAAAAAATGAACATTTTACTTTTTGCAACAAAAATGTTAATTTAGCCTCAAATATTGCATATTCACAAGGGTAGTAGGATTAAATGAACCCCCAAAATTTGTTGGGCAATTTCTTCTGAGCACGCAAATACCTTATATGTGGCGAAAAAACACTGTTTGGGCGCACGGCAGGACTCGGAAGGGAAGGAGCGCCATTTGACTTTTTGAACAGAAAATTTGCTAGAATCGTTAGCCGCACCATGTTGCGTTTGGAGAGCCCCTGAGGTGCCGAAACAGTGGAGCTCCCCCATATGTGACCCCATTTTGGAAACTAGACACCTCATGGCATTTATCTAGATGTTTATTGAGCACTTTGAACCTCTGGGGGCTTCACAAAAGTTAATAGAGTTGAGCCGTGCAAATAAATAAAAACAAATTTACCACAAAATTGTTACTGCAACCAGGTAGCTTTTTTTTCACAAGGGTGTCAGGAAAAATTGCACCATAAAATGTATTGTGCAATTTCTCCTGAGTACACAGACACCTCATATGTGGTGGAAATCAAATGTTTGGGTGCACAGCAGGGCTCAGAATGCAAGGAGCATCATTTGACGTTTCAAACGCAAAATTGTCTGGGATAATTAGCGTATTCCATGTTGTGTTTGGAGACTCCCTGAGGTGCCGAAACAGTGGAGCTCCCCCACATGTGACCCCATTTTGGAAACTAGACCCCTCATGGAATTTATCTAGATGTTTATTGAGCACTTTGAACCTCTGGGGGCTTCACAAAAGGTAATAGAGTTGAGCAGTGAAAATAAAAAAAAAAAATTTTACCACAAAATTGTTACTTCAACCAGGTAGCTTTTTTTTCACAAGGGTATCAGGAAAAATTGCACCATAAAATGTATTGTGCAATTTCTCCTGAGTACACAGACACCTCATATGTGGTGGAAATCAAATGTTTGGGTGCACAGCAGGGCTCAGAATGCAAGGAGCGTCATTTGACGTTTCAAACGCAAAATTGTCTGGGATAATTAGCGTATTCCATGTTGTGTTTGGAGACTCCCTGAGGTGCCAAAACAGTGGAGCTCCCCCACATGTGACCCCATTTTGGAAACTAAACCCCCATGGCATAGAAAAAAAAATAGGGCACACGCACAAATGTTGTGCAAAAAAGGGGGGGGACTAGGTGGGATGGGAAAAAGAAGTCCTGTCCAAAGTCGAGTACAACTGCAGGACGATTGCTGATCAGGTACCTAATTGTACATGTTTTTTTTTTTTTTTTTTATTTGGGGTGCACAAATAAAAGCAAAAACTAGAGCAACAATTACGTACCTGATCAGCCAATCACGTACCTGATCAGCACTTGGCGGCAGGCAGGTGGGGGAGGAGGGGGGGCAGAGGGAGTGGGAGATGCGATTGGGGATAGTTAGAAAAGAACACCAAAAAAGAGCCAAGACAAATGATATGTGCACACACAGAATGTGGTGAGCCTTCCTCATAAAGATGGCTGCAGCCGAGGTGCAAGATGCTGATGTCACAGCCACTCAACCTCCACACTAGGGGGGAGGGGCGGCTACTTAGCATAAGACATGCACACTAATAAGGCTTGCACTGGGAGCCCATCATATAATGAGTGAAATGCACAGTGTCTGAACTGTGACCTATAAATGACGCCAGAAACCCAGGTCAGTGTGCATGTCTTATGCTAAGCAGCCGCCCCTCCCCCCTAGTGTGGAGGTTGAGTGGCTGTGACATCAGCATCTTGCACCTCGGCTGCAGCCATCTTTATGAGGAAGGCTCACCACATTCTGTGTGTGCACATATCATTTGTCTTGGCTCCTTTTTGGTGTTTTTTTTATATAGTTCTTTGTGGTTTTTCTAACTAATTCAGTGTAGGGACTCGCAAGCGTGAGAATCCTTGACAAACGGATTGCGAGCTTACATATTTTGGGCCAAAATATAAACTAATATCTCACTATTTGAGGTATGGCACATTTTATCCATTTTTGCAGGATGTGTGTGGACCTTTTGAATTCAGGTGGTTAAATGGTGAGCCTGTCATGTGTTATGTACTCATAGTGCTAACTGACCCGCCTGGACCTGGTGTTGTGCGTCATTTATAGGCCATTATTCAGACACTGTGCGTCTCGTGTATCCGTGCGAGATGCACCTATATAGTGCTGTTTTGCCCGCCTGACCTGGGTTTCTGGCGTCATTTATAGGTCACAGTTCAGACACTGTGCATTTCACTCATTATATGATGGGCTCCCAGTGCAAGCCTTATTAGTGTGCATGTCATATGCTAAGCAGCCGCCCCTCCCCCCTAGTGTGGAGGTTGAGTGGCTGTGACATCAGCATCTTGCACCTCGGCTGCAGCCATCTTTATGAGGAAGGCTCACCACATTCTGTGTGTGCACATATCATTTGTCTTGGCTCCTTTTTGGTGTTTTTTTGATATAGTTCTTTGTGGTTTTTCTAACTAATTCAGTGTAGGGACTCGCAAGTGTGAGAATCCTTGACGAACAGATTGCGAGCTTACATATTTTGGGCCAAAATATAAACTAATATCTCACTATTTGAGGTATGGCACATTTTATCCATTTTTGCAGGATGTGTGTGGACCTTTTGAATTCAGGTGGTTAAATGGTGAGCCTGTCATGTGTTATGTACTCATAGTGCTAACTGACCCGCCTGGACCTGGTGTTGTGCGTCATTTATAGGCCATTATTCAGACACTGTGCGTCTCGTGTATCCGTGCGAGATGCACCTATATAGTGCTGTTTTGCCCGCCTGACCTGGGTTTCTGGCGTCATTTATAGGTCACAGTTCAGACACTGTGCATTTCACTCATTATATGATGGGCTCCCAGTGCAAGCCTTATTAGTGTGCATCTCTTATGCTAACCTAGTGTGGAGGTTGAGTGGCTGTGACATCAGCATCTTGCACCTTGGCTGCAGCCATCTTTATGAGGAAGGCTCACCACATTCTGTGTGTGCACATATCATTTGTCTTGGCTCCTTTTTGGTGTTTTTTTGATATAGTTCTTTATAGTTAGAAAAGAGCCACGAACAATACTTACAGGATGGATCAGAACAGCGGCAGATTGGGGGGCGGCAGATTGGGCGGCGGCAGATGGGGGGGCAGCGGCATATAAAGGGAGCATCTGTGAATGTGAGACGGCGGCGGCTGGGATAGGGTGGGGGCGGATGGGAGAGGGTGCAGTGGATGCAGGAGCGGCAGAGGATGGGGGGGAAGGGTGGATGGCAGGGAAGGGGAGTGGGAGGTGAGATTGGGGATAGTTACCCTACAGGATGGATCTAGGCAGCAGGATCACAGGAGATGAAGGAGGCAGCAGATCGGGGAGGGTGAGAGGTGAGAGAGGGAGCGCAGCGCAGATCACGGGGGAGACAGGTGAGCAGAGCACAGATCACGGGGGTGACAGGTGAGCAGAGCGCAGATCACGGGGGTGACAGGTGAGCAGAGCGCAGATCACGGGGGTGAGAGGTGGAGGGAGAGCGGACAGCAGATCACGGGGGTGACAGGTGAGGGAGCACAGATCACGGCGGTGACAGGTGAGGGAGCACACATCACGGCGGTGACAGGGGAGGGAGCTACAGCTGCACTGGCCTGGGCTGGATTTCAATGTTTCAGTCATTTTAAATGGCTGGAACATTACAGTGGCTGTGATTGGTTGAGCGGCGTTCGTCAGCCAATCACAGCCTCCGTAGGTCTGGGGAGGAGGCACCACCCCTCCTGAGGTCAGGAACAGGTCCCCTCCTCCCCGAATCTGCGGTTTATGTTAACATATTGCAGTCACCGGAGGCTCCGGTGCCGCGATTCCGCCATGACAGAAAGATCCGTCCTTGGTCGTTAAGGCCCAGGGCACAAGGACGGATCTTTCCGTCCATGGTCGTGAAGGGGGTTAACCTCTTTTTACCCCTTTATTATATTACATGTAATATAATCAAGCAGTTACATCCCCATATACTACTTTCCACTTCTGATCCAGAAAAAATATACAACCGTTAGAAATTGATTGAGTGGTGTGACCAATAATATTCTTACAAAAAGTTTTTTGAAACCAATCTTTGAATAACATCCATATGATATGTCACAGAGCTCATATCAGTATGCTCCCAACACATTCTCTGAAGGTTTTTCAGAAAAAAGAGTATAGATCACCACTGAGTACTTGATTATATTACATGTGCAGTTGTACCAATTGAACAGGACCTCCCCTATTAACTCTTATATCAGGGTCAGGGAGAGGGAAAGCCGACGTGGAACGGGGGCGCTCAGTAACTTATGGTGTCATACCCTCCGTTGGCAGGTAGGGACATATTTTTCCATTTAGGGTCAACCAGCACCCCTCCCTCCCCTTTGTTTCCCTGTTGCTCTATAAAGATTTGAGTAATTACAGGGTTTATCTGATCCTGTTTCTTGTTTGTGTTTTTGTGTTTTTCTTTGTTAAATTTGGGATTTTAATGAATATCAATAAGAATGTTCATTTTAACTAGGGCTTGAAGTATCTTATGGTAAGGAGCATTTTATAGTATGTAAAATAATATATATATATATATATATGTATATATATATATATATATATATATATAGATGTATATATATATATATATATATATATATATATATATGTATATATATATATATATATATATATATATATATATATACACACACACAGTACCGACCAAAAGTTTGAACACACCTTCTCATTCAAAGAGTTTTCTTTATTTTCATCACTCTAAAAAATTGAAAAATTGTAGATTCCCATTGAAGGCATCAGAACTATGAATTAACACTTGTGGAATGAAATACTTAACAATAAATTGTGAAACAACTGAAAATATGTCTTATATTCTAAGTTCTTTACAGTTGCCACCTTATGTTTTAATTACTGCTCTGCATACTCTTGGCATTCTCTTGATGAGCTTCAAGAGGTAGTCACCGGAAATGGTTTTCACTTCACAGGTGTGCCCTGTCAGGTTTAATAAGTGGGATTTCTTGCCTTATAAATGGGGTTGGGACAATCAGTTGTGTTGTGCAGAAGTATGGTCGATACACAACTAATAGTCCTACTGAATAGACTGTTAGAATTTGTATTATGGCAAGAAAAAAGCAGCTAAGTAAAGAAAAATGAGTGGCCATCATTACCAAGAAATGAAGGTCGGTCAGTCCGAAAAATTGGGAAAACTTTGAAAGTGTCTCCAAGTGCAGTGGCAAAAACCATCAAACGCTACAAAGAAACTGGTTCACATGAGGACCGCCCCAGGAAAGGAAGACGAAGAGTCACCTCTGCTGCGGAGGATAAGTTTATCCGAGTCACCAGCCTCAGAAATCGCAGGTTAACAGCAGCTCAGATTAGAGACCAGATCAATGCCACACAGAGTTCTAGCATCAAACACATCTTTAGAACAATTGTTAAGAGGAGACTTTGTGCAGCAGGCCATCATGGTAAAATAGCTGCTAGGAAACCACTGCTAAAGACAGACAACAAGCAGAAGAGACTTGTTTGGGCTAAAGAACAAAAGGAATGGACATTAGACCAGTGGAAATCTATGCTTTGGTCTGATGAGTGAAAATTTGAGATCTTTGGATTCAACCACCGTGTCTTTTTGCGGCGCAGAAAAGGTGAACGGATGGACTCTACATGCCTGGTTCCCACCGTGAACCATGGAGGAGGAGGTGTGGGGGTGCTTTGCTGGTGACACTGTTGGGGATTTATCCAGGCTGTGTAAGGGCTATTTGACTAAGAAGGAGAGTGATGGGGTTCTACGCCAGATGACCTGGCTTCCACAGTCACCAGACCAGAACCCAATCGAGAAGGTTTGAGGTGAGCTGGACCGCAGAGTGAAGGCAAAAGGGCCAACAAGTGCTAAGTATCTCTGGGAACTCCTTCAAGACTGTTGGAAGACCATTTCCAGTGACTACTTCTTGAAGCTCACCAAGAGAATGCCAAGAGTGTGCAAAGCAGTAATCAAAGCAAAAGGTGACTGCTTTGTAGAACATAGAAAATATCTTCAGTTGTTTCACACTTTTTTGTTAAGTATTTCATTCCACATGTGTTAGTTCATAGTTTTGATGCCTTCAATGTGAATCCACAATTTTCAGAGTCATGAAAATAAAGAAAACTATTAGAATGAGAAGGTGTGTCCAAACATTTGGCCTGTACTGTATATGTATTTATACCATATTTTAAGGACACATATATATTTATTTTGTATATATATTTATATATATATATATATATATATATATATATATATATATATTGATAAGCAAAAGGGTAACAATGTTTTGAACTTTCAGGCCACGTATTTTACCATCCATTACAGCTTTGAAGAGAGACTATCATGGGGATCCTGGTTTGCAAGGATTGAAAAAAAAAAATTTGGTTCGGGAACTGAACTAGACCCGATCTTGACTCCGGACAACAAACCCCTTACAAGTCAATGGGGACAAGAAGTTCTGTGCTATAAAATCATCGTAGTAAAGTCTAGGTGGCTGCAAAAGGAAGCTAAATGGGGGTAAGAGCAAGATAGTTATGTATACCATGTTTCTCTGAAGATAACACTGCAGTCAGACTCTTTTCTGGGCCAGCTCATTAAGCTTCATGAATATTCACTGCTTCCCCGCCCACTTTCTGTTCCAGAGTCTGATTGGTCACAGACTGTATACTGCAGCCTCTGGATTTAGCAGATTCCAGATCATTGTGGGACATTGTGTAGATTACGTCGGATCTGAGATCACAGACGTCCATGCAAACACTGTGCGACGCATGATATACAAGTTTGGAATCGTGGCCTGAAAAAAGGTTATGAAGCCTTGTCTTCAATATTGCCATAGTTAGCGTCTCAGGTTTTTAAAAAAGTATGCAAAGTAGACAGTAGAAGATTGGAAATGAGTGATTGTGAGCGATAACATAAAAGTAAATAAACTAGGGTCTGGTGATTGCAAATGGGTTTGGAAAAAAACAAGAGAAAAATGGGATAACTGATTTAGAAATGTAAAGAACTGTCAAGTTTGGTGGACATCTGATGATAGGGCATTGTTTCACAGCCAAAAGCATTGGATACTTGACCAGGATGAATGGTGATATCAATGCTGAGCTATATATCAGCATCCTACAAAACAGGTTACTTTATACATTCGAAAAACATGAAAGGATATGAAAGGGTATGAGAAGGATGACAAAGAGTTCACGCAGAACAACGATTAAATGCATATGTCAAAATTGGCTAAGAAATGGTGAGTCAGCAATAATGCACGAACATTGGGTACATTTAAAAGAGACCTGGGATGAGATTTTGGTCAAGACATGCTTTAATCTGTTCAATAGCATGTCCACGAGGATTTAGACACTGTTGAAAGCCAAAGAGGGATTAATAAAACATTAACAAATTAATAAAAATTAAATTCAGATTTTTAAGAGCAAAACAGTAAAAATGCAGTGACATGACAAAAATCTGCATAACTATTTGTATGCTAAATAGTTGCTAGTAAAATGTATGTATGAGATAGCTAAGATGATTGTATATAAAATGAAGATAGTCTCACATTCAAAGCTGTAGTGGATGATGAGATATGGAGCCTGCAAGTCAAAAGTTAAAAATATTATTACCCTTTTGCTTTTTAGTGTATATATACTGTATGTATTCTTGCTATTTTTCAACCAGCGATCACTACATTCAAGCTTTTATTCACAAAATTAGAGATGAGAGGATTCATGGAAGTTCGGTTTCGTGGGGTCAGCTGAACCTTAAATTAAGACCAGAACTTGACCTTAATGCCAATAGAAGTCACTAATTGGGCAGTTTGTGTCTCTTCCTACATGCAGCCAGACATAAACAGATCACTTCTGGCAGTGGAAGCGGTTTTCCCTCTTTTTTGGAGCGGTGCACACTACACAGTTGTTACCCCCACTGTGAGCCGCTCAAACACTGCAAGCGGCTCACACTGGACTGAGGATTAAGCGTACCTAACTTCAACAATTCTCGCGGAAGTGGTGTTCATACTTAATGCACTCGAACTGCGAATCCGAACTCTGGGGGTTTTTTTTTTTTTTTTTTTAAATCTGTGTTTGGTATGTACACTGAACCTTGGGTTCGCTCATCTCTACACAAAATAAATGACTAATCCTTCATAAGGATATTTGAACTGTAAAAAGAGATTCTGACTAATAGAAATATCTAATGATGGATATGGTAATTTATAGACATAATTTGCAAATTTGATGTTCTTCTAGGTTTTTTCCAAGATAAGAAGCATGCCCAACTTAATTAACTATTAGTTTAATGGTTTTTTAGATCAATTAGTTTCTTTGTACTTATTTAAGAATCTTAGTCAATTCATCAAATTATTATGATTGAATTTGCAAGAAATGTTCAGGTCATTCCCAATGCCAGAGCAGGGCATCACTACACCTTCTTATAGACATTAATACAGTTAAAATAAAGTGAATACTATAATATTTCAGATATATATATAAAAATGTACTAAACTGGCCAAAATAAGAATTTCCTATCCAATTTAATTGTGGAGCTATGGTTTATAGCAACAAATTTATTTGCATTTCACTTGGCTGCTTAAAGTTAATGCAATTATATATTCTTATAAGATATCCTGTGGCTGTCCAATACTCTCTTTAACAACGAAATAATGGAAATTACCGTTTATGAAATAGTGTAATATGTTCTTGAAAGCATGCAAAAACTGAGAAAAAACTTATTTGATCTTTTTTTCTTTATAAATCTATGTATATTTAGAGATCTATCTATCATCTATCTATCTATCGATCGATCTATCCACATTTATATTTATATATTTATATTTATATTTACATCTATATTTTTGTGTCTCAGTAATATATTTTATTTCCTCTATTCAGAAACATACTACTTGGGATTGGTATAGTCGACATATTGGTTTTGTTTTTTAAGCGGGAGCCAAGTACATGCATATTATAAATTAGTGAAAATAAAGTGAGATACTACCCCTCTTGGCAGTGTCCCCAATCATTGATACATGCCCATATGCCCGATTGTAAATTATTTGGCTATCTTAAAGTAATTGATGCCTCATATACCTTATCTACAAATCCAACTTATCTTCTATATTGAAATTTATCTAGCTATTAGAGATGAGCGAACCGGTCGCGGTTCGGCTCGAGGTTGGTTCGCCGAACGGGCCTCCCGTTCGAGTTCGGTTCGTCGAACGTTCGACGAACCGAACTCGAACTGCATAGGAAACAATGGCAGGCAATCACAAACACAGAAAAACAACTAGAAAACACCCTCAAAGGTGTCCTAAAGGTGACAAACAACTCAAACACATTGGAAAGTGACAAGGACATATACTCATGCGAAAACAAAAGAGCTGGACAAGGAAAAAGAGTAGGACACACAGATATATGAGTATATGCAAGGAAACATCGATTCCATTATTGTGCAACTTGAGCCCTGCTCATTTTAGGCTTCCAATCTTGATAAATTGCCTGAGCTCGCCACGTACGTCTTGGGGATCTTGTCGTGTCCTGCAGCCAGCGTTCTCTCAGAACCTGTCTTCAGTGCTGCTGGGGGTCTGCTGGCAGATAAGCACACGTGTCTGTCCACTGACAATGTGGACATGTCTCTCAGAGGACTTTTCTTCCCCTGGGTCAGCCAGGGGAGGTGAAAGGCACGCGTATTTTTGAGAGTGCTTCATGCAAAGCATCTTTTTCATCTTGAAAATTGGGTCAACTGATGCCAGTCAAGTGGGGTGTGTGTGGCCCAGTTAGTGGCAACGAGGGAGACTGTGGTTGGAGTCCCCTCGCTGTGTTTCTAAAAGAACCAAGATGAACAAGTCATGGCTCTCAGAGGACTTTTCTTCCCCTGGGTCAGCCAGGGGACGGGAAAGGCACGCGTATTTTTGAGAGTGCTTCATGCAAAGCATCTTTTTCTTTTTCAAAAGGGGGCTCAACCGATGCCAGTCAAGTGGGGTGTGTGTGGCCCAGTTAGTGGCAACGAGGGAGACTGTGGTTGGAGTCCCCTCGCTGTGTTTCTAAAAGAACCAAGATGAACAAGTCATGGCTCTCAGAGGACTTTTCTTCCCCTGGGTCAGCCAGGGGACGGGAAAGGCACGCGTATTTTTGAGAGTGCTTCATGCAAAGCATCTTTTTCTTTTTCAAAAGGGGGCTCAACCGATGCCAGTCAAGTGGGGTGTGTGTGGCCCAGTTAGTGGCAACGAGGGAGACTGTGGTTGGAGTCCCCTCGCTGTGTTTCTAAAAGAACCAAGATGAACAAGTCATGGCTCTCAGAGGACTTTTCTTCCCCTGGGTCAGCCAGGGGACGGGAAAGGCACGCGTATTTTTGAGAGTGCTTCATGCAAAGCATCTTTTTCTTTTTCAAAAGGGGGCTCAACCGATGCCAGTCAAGTGGGGTGTGTGTGGCCCAGTTAGTGGCAACGAGGGAGACTGTGGTTGGAGTCCCCTCGCTGTGTTTCTAAAAGAACCAAGATGAACAAGTCATGGCTCTCAGAGGACTTTTCTTCCCCTGGGTCAGCCAGGGGACGGGAAAGGCACGCGTATTTTTGAGAGTGCTTCATGCAAAGCATCTTTTTCTTTTTCAAAAGGGGGGGTCAACCGATGCCAGTCAAGTGGGGTGTGTGTGGCCCAGTTAGTGGCAACGAGGGAGACTGTGGTTGGAGTCCCCTCGCTGTGTCTCTAAAAGAACCAAGATGAACAAGTCATGGCTCTCAGAGGACTTTTCTTCCCCTGGGTCAGCCAGGGGACGGGAAAGGCACGCGTATTTTTGAGAGTGCTTCATGCAAAGCATCTTTTTCTTTTTCAAAAGGGGGCTCAACCGATGCCAGTCAAGTGGGGTGTGTGTGGCCCAGTTAGTGGCAACGAGGGAGACTGTGGTTGGAGTCCCCTCGCTGTGTTTCTAAAAGAACCAAGATGAACAAGTCATGGCTCTCAGAGGACTTTTCTTCCCCTGGGTCAGCCAGGGGACGGGAAAGGCACGCGTATTTTTGAGAGTGCTTCATGCAAAGCATCTTTTTCTTTTTCAAAAGGGGGCTCAACCGATGCCAGTCAAGTGGGGTGTGTGTGGCCCAGTTAGTGGCAACGAGGGAGACTGTGGTTGGAGTCCCCTCGCTGTGTTTCTAAAAGAACCAAGATGAACAAGTCATGGCTCTCAGAGGACTTTTCTTCCCCTGGGTCAGCCAGGGGACGGGAAAGGCACGCGTATTTTTGAGAGTGCTTCATGCAAAGCATCTTTTTCTTTTTCAAAAGGGGGCTCAACCGATGCCAGTCAAGTGGGGTGTGTGTGGCCCAGTTAGTGGCAACGAGGGAGACTGTGGTTGGAGTCCCCTCGCTGTGTTTCTAAAAGAACCAAGATGAACAAGTCATGGCTCTCAGAGGACTTTTCTTCCCCTGGGTCAGCCAGGGGACGGGAAAGGCACGCGTATTTTTGAGAGTGCTTCATGCAAAGCATCTTTTTCTTTTTCAAAAGGGGGGGTCAACCGATGCCAGTCAAGTGGGGTGTGTGTGGCCCAGTTAGTGGCAACGAGGGAGACTGTGGTTGGAGTCCCCTCGCTGTGTCTCTAAAAGAACCAAGATGAACAAGTCATGGCTCTCAGAGGACTTTTCTTCCCCTGGGTCAGCCAGGGGACGGGAAAGGCACGCGTATTTTTGAGAGTGCTTCATGCAAAGCATCTTTTTCTTTTTCAAAAGGGGGCTCAACCGATGCCAGTCAAGTGGGGTGTGTGTGGCCCAGTTAGTGGCAACGAGGGAGACTGTGGTTGGAGTCCCCTCGCTGTGTCTCTAAAAGAACCAAGATGAACAAGTCATGGCTCTCAGAGGACTTTTCTTCCCCTGGGTCAGCCAGGGGACGGGAAAGGCACGCGTATTTTTGAGAGTGCTTCATGCAAAGCATCTTTTTCTTTTTCAAAAGGGGGCTCAACCGATGCCAGTCAAGTGGGGTGTGTGTGGCCCAGTTAGTGGCAACGAGGGAGACTGTGGTTGGAGTCCCCTCGCTGTGTTTCTAAAAGAACCAAGATGAACAAGTCATGGCTCTCAGAGGACTTTTCTTCCCCTGGGTCAGCCAGGGGACGGGAAAGGCACGCGTATTTTTGAGAGTGCTTCATGCAAAGCATCTTTTTCTTTTTCAAAAGGGGGCTCAACCGATGCCAGTCAAGTGGGGTGTGTGTGGCCCAGTTAGTGGCAACGAGGGAGACTGTGGTTGGAGTCCCCTCGCTGTGTTTCTAAAAGAACCAAGATGAACAAGTCATGGCTCTCAGGGGACTTTTCTTCCCCTGGGTCAGCCAGGGGACGGGAAAGGCACGCGTATTTTTGAGAGTGCTTCATGCAAAGCATCTTTTTCTTTTTCAAAAGGGGGCTCAACCGATGCCAGTCAAGTGGGGTGTGTGTGGCCCAGTTAGTGGCAACGAGGGAGACTGTGGTTGGAGTCCCCTCGCTGTGTTTCTAAAAGAACCAAGATGAACAAGTCATGGCTCTCAGAGGACTTTTCTTCCCCTGGGTCAGCCAGGGGACGGGAAAGGCACGCGTATTTTTGAGAGTGCTTCATGCAAAGCATCTTTTTCTTTTTCAAAAGGGGGCTCAACCGATGCCAGTCAAGTGGGGTGTGTGTGGCCCAGTTAGTGGCAACGAGGGAGACTGTGGTTGGAGTCCCCTCGCTGTGTTTCTAAAAGAACCAAGATGAACAAGTCATGGCTCTCAGAGGACTTTTCTTCCCCTGGGTCAGCCAGGGGACGGGAAAGGCACGCGTATTTTTGAGAGTGCTTCATGCAAAGCATCTTTTTCTTTTTCAAAAGGGGGGGTCAACCGATGCCAGTCAAGTGGGGTGTGTGTGGCCCAGTTAGTGGCAACGAGGGAGACTGTGGTTGGAGTCCCCTCGCTGTGTCTCTAAAAGAACCAAGATGAACAAGTCATGGCTCTCAGAGGACTTTTCTTCCCCTGGGTCAGCCAGGGGACGGGAAAGGCACGCGTATTTTTGAGAGTGCTTCATGCAAAGCATCTTTTTCTTTTTCAAAAGGGGGCTCAACCGATGCCAGTCAAGTGGGGTGTGTGTGGCCCAGTTAGTGGCAACGAGGGAGACTGTGGTTGGAGTCCCCTCGCTGTGTCTCTAAAAGAACCAAGATGAACAAGTCATGGCTCTCAGAGGACTTTTCTTCCCCTGGGTCAGCCAGGGGACGGGAAAGGCACGCGTATTTTTGAGAGTGCTTCATGCAAAGCATCTTTTTCTTTTTCAAAAGGGGGCTCAACCGATGCCAGTCAAGTGGGGTGTGTGTGGCCCAGTTAGTGGCAACGAGGGAGACTGTGGTTGGAGTCCCCTCGCTGTGTTTCTAAAAGAACCAAGATGAACAAGTCATGGCTCTCAGAGGACTTTTCTTCCCCTGGGTCAGCCAGGGGACGGGAAAGGCACGCGTATTTTTGAGAGTGCTTCATGCAAAGCATCTTTTTCTTTTTCAAAAGGGGGCTCAACCGATGCCAGTCAAGTGGGGTGTGTGTGGCCCAGTTAGTGGCAACGAGGGAGACTGTGGTTGGAGTCCCCTCGCTGTGTTTCTAAAAGAACCAAGATGAACAAGTCATGGCTCTCAGAGGACTTTTCTTCCCCTGGGTCAGCCAGGGGACGGGAAAGGCACGCGTATTTTTGAGAGTGCTTCATGCAAAGCATCTTTTTCTTTTTCAAAAGGGGGCTCAACCGATGCCAGTCAAGTGGGGTGTGTGTGGCCCAGTTAGTGGCAACGAGGGAGACTGTGGTTGGAGTCCCCTCGCTGTGTTTCTAAAAGAACCAAGATGAACAAGTCATGGCTCTCAGAGGACTTTTCTTCCCCTGGGTCAGCCAGGGGACGGGAAAGGCACGCGTATTTTTGAGAGTGCTTCATGCAAAGCATCTTTTTCTTTTTCAAAAGGGGGCTCAACCGATGCCAGTCAAGTGGGGTGTGTGTGGCCCAGTTAGTGGCAACGAGGGAGACTGTGGTTGGAGTCCCCTCGCTGTGTTTCTAAAAGAACCAAGATGAACAAGTCATGGCTCTCAGAGGACTTTTCTTCCCCTGGGTCAGCCAGGGGACGGGAAAGGCACGCGTATTTTTGAGAGTGCTTCATGCAAAGCATCTTTTTCTTTTTCAAAAGGGGGGGTCAACTGATGCCAGTCAAGTGGGGTGTGTGTGGCCCAGTTAGTGGCAACGAGGGAGACTGTGGTTGGAGTCCCCTCGCTGTGTCTCTAAAAGAACCAAGATGAACAAGTCATGGCTCTCAGAGGACTTTTCTTCCCCTGGGTCAGCCAGGGGATGGGAAAGGCACGCGTATTTTTGAGAGTGCTTCATGCAAAGCATCTTTTTCTTTTTCAAAAGGGGGCTCAACCGATGCCAGTCAAGTGGGGTGTGTGTGGCCCAGTTAGTGGCAACGAGGGAGACTGTGTGTTACGGTTGCTGCGAGCACTGGAGACTATGTCCAGATTTCTTGCTACTGCACATGTGCGAGCGCTGGAGACTAAGTCCAGATTTCTTGCTACTGCACATGTGCGAGCGCTGGAGACTAAGTCCAGATTTCGTGCTACTGCACATGTGCGAGCGCTGGAGACTAAGTCCAGATTTCGTGCTACTGCACATGTGCGAGCGCTGGAGACTAAGTCCAGATTTCTTGCTACTGCACATGTGCGAGCGCCGGAGACTAAGTCCAATCTTGGAGCCATTGCACATGTGTGGGTGACATCATCGCTGACACGAGGTCACATGTCTCTGACACCTTCTATGCCGATTGGTCGCTGGTCATGTGCTTGTGACGTCTTGCTCGGTGATAGGCCAGCATGACGTCACTCCTGTCGTTCTGGCAGCGGATTGGCTCTGGTGTCCTCCATCTTGGATGAGGCACAGAGTCTATATAAGACCCTGACACACGCCGCATGGTGCTCAGTCCTCTTGGTTCATGCATATGAGTAGACGCTCTGTGCGCGTTCCTCTAGGCATTCCTCTGTCTATGCTAGGTGAGCGCTACCGGCAGGGTAGCGTTCTTATACCTTACAGCTTCGGCTGCTGTCCGTATCCTTACCTCTTAGGGGAGCGGACATAGGCAGGTGCCTGAGGCACATGGTCTGGCTGGGCCTTGTGATTCTACTCGTAGGTGGACGTTGCCGCTAGGGTAACGTTCCTTATACTGCGTCTGGCAGTTGTTCGTATCCTCGCACACTAGGGGAGCGAACAGAGGTAGGAGCTTTGTGCGGCTTACGCTGCTGTTCGTCTCTTTTGCACCACTAGAAGAGCGAACCTAGGCAGGTGCCATATCTAGTGGTTCGTGTCCTCGCACACTAGTGGAGCGAACGCAGGTAGGAGCTTTGTGCGGCTTACGCTGCTGTTCGTCTCTTTTGCACCACTAGAAGAGCGGACCTAGGTAGGTGCCATTTCGCACACATTGCCTTTGTCTCTGTGATTGTTAACAGAGATCATTCCACACACCCTCCAAGTAAGGGAGGAATTGCTTTACTTACTTATTATATCCTTCTGTGAGTTAACAGAGGTATTGCACTCTGCCATAGTCTGCAGCAAAGTCTTTGCACGGTGGACCCTGACTGTCTGATACTCCTTTCGGTTATTATCAGACAGCCCCCCGTAACATTAGGACTGAGCCAAGGGTCTGGCAGTTATGGCAGAATATCAGCAGTTACACCGTTACATACAAGTACTTGAGTCACGGCTCAAGAGTATAGAGGATAAACCTCAGACCATGGTGACATCTGCACATGATCCTCGACTTGCTCTGCCAAACAGATATTCTGGCGATGCCAGATCATGTCGTGGTTTCATTAGTCAGTGTCAGATACACCTAGAGGTCAACTCTTCTCGCTTCTCTACGGAGAGGTCCAGAGTAGGCTTTATCATCTCATTACTTCAGGACAAAGCCTTAGAATGGGCGACTCCCCTATGGGAGCGCTCTGATGTGGTTACTCTGAGACATCAAGACTTTCTTGATGCTCTTAAGGCGGTATTCATGGGTCCGCAGGTTACCCATGATGCGGCCCTGAGACTGTTAGATCTATCTCAGGGTTCGTTATCCACTAGTTCTTATGCCATTGCTTTTAGAACTCTGGTGGCAGAACTAGATTGGCCAGAGAAGGTGTTGATTCCTATCTTCTGGAGAGGGTTGGCAGGCTATGTCAAGGATGCCCTTGCTACTCGTGAGGTCCCTGCTTCTCTGGAGGACTTGATCACAGTTGCAACGAGGATCGATGTACGCCATAAGGAACGTAGACTCGAGGTCTCTTCCTCACGCCCTAAGCATCGGGCTATTCCAGTTGTTGAGGGTCCACTACCATCTTCCTCAGCATCTGAAACATCTCCCACTCCTATGGAGTTAGGTCATACGTTCTCCAGACTACGCAAGTCTGGTCCTCCTATATGTTACGTATGTCGTCAGGCTGGGCACTATGCCAACAAGTGTCCTAGTCGTCAGGGAAACTCCCTGGCCTAGTAACCATTAGAGGGGGGTTACTAGAGACGTCTTCTGCACCCTCTAAGTGTTGTATCCCAGGTCAGCTCTCGTTATCTGAGAATACATGGCCTATTATGGCTTTTGTGGATTCCGGAGCTGACGGGATTTTTGTGTCCTCAGGATTTGTAAAGGGACACAATATTCCCTCTATCATGTTAGAGGCGCCTATTCCTGTCCGTGTTGTTAATGGAACTATGTTGTCTGACTCCATTACATTGAGGACAGTTCCCTTGCGCCTTTCCCTGTCTCAGGGTCACATAGAGGAGATTTCTTTTCTTGTTTTGCCTGAGGGTATAGACGACGTCCTTCTGGGTCTTCCATGGCTTCGGACTCATGCTCCTCACATTGACTGGGAGTCTGACAGCATTATTAGTTGGGGTTCGAAATGTCAGTCCCGATGTCTTCCCTTACCACCTAAGGTCGTTGCGGTTGCATCAACTGATCTCTCTCCCATACCTACACCCTATTTGGATTTCGCTGACGTGTTCTCCAAACAGGGTGCTGAGGTTCTTCCACCCCATAGGCCGTATGACTGTGCCATAGACCTTATCCCAGGTTCGGTTCCACCTAAAGGCAGGGTTTACCCCCTGTCGATACCTGAGTCGGAGGCCATGTCGACCTATATAAGAGAGAGTTTAGAGAAGGGGTTCATTCGTAAGTCTGTCTCTCCCGCGGGAGCTGGGTTTTTCTTTGTTCGGAAGAAAGAGGGTGATTTGCGTCCCTGCATAGATTACAGGGGTCTCAACGCAATCACAATAAAGAACAAATACCCATTACCTTTAATTTCGGAGCTCTTTGACAGACTGAGAGGAGCTCAAGTTTTTACGAAGTTGGATCTGCGGGGTGCGTATAACTTGGTACGAATTCGAAAGGGTGACGAATGGAAGACCGCTTTTAACACCCGAGACGGTCACTATGAATACCTCGTCATGCCTTTTGGGTTATGTAATGCACCCGCAGTATTTCAGGACTTCGTAAACGATGTGTTCAGGGATTTACTGTTATCCTCAGTAGTGGTGTATCTGGACGACATCCTGATTTTTTCTCCTGATCTGGAGACTCATCGTCAGGATGTCGTTCGTGTCCTTTCCCGTTTAAGGGAGCACTCATTGTTTGCTAAACTCGAGAAATGTGTATTCGAGCAGTCCTCATTGCCTTTTTTGGGTTACATTATCTCACAAGAGGGTCTGGCTATGGATCCTGCGAAGCTCTCTGCTGTCCTGCAATGGTCCGAACCTCATTCCTTGAAGGCGGTGCAACGCTTCTTAGGATTCATAAATTATTACAGGCAGTTCATACCCCATTTTTCTACTTTGGTGGCCCCTTTGGTGGCCTTGACTAAGAAAGGTGCTAATCCCAAAGCCTGGTCTACTGAGACATCTCAGGCTTTTGAGGCAGTAAAAAGACACTTTTCAACTGCTCCCGTTCTTCAAAGACCCGATGAGAATAAGCCCTTCCTCTTAGAGGTTGATGCCTCTTCAGTGGGTGCTGGTGCGGTCTTGTATCAAAAGAACGGTGCAGGTAGAAAAAGGCCGTGTTTCTTCTTTGCTAAAACCTTTTCACCGGCAGAGAGAAACTATACCATTGGGGATAGGGAACTGCTCGCCTTGAGATTAGCCTTGGAGGAGTGGCGTCACTTGCTGGAAGGAGCGAAACATCCTTTCCAGGTCTATACAGACCATAAGAATCTGACGTACTTACAAACCGCTCAGCGTCTGAATCCTCGCCAAGCCCGCTGGTCCTTGTTTTTCTCCCGCTTTCACTTCTCCATCAACTATCTGTCTGGGAGTAAGAATAACAAGGCAGACGCCCTGTCTCGCTCTATGCTTTCTACCCAGGAAGAGATTGACGAACCTCGTCTTATCCTTCCCTCCAGGGTTTTTCATACGCTCTCCCCTGTGACGTTAGACCAAATCCCACCGGGCAAGACCTTTGTTCCGCCTGATCGACAGAATGATATACTGTCATGGGCCCACACCTCAAAGGTGGGTGGGCATTTTGGTATTAGGCGGACACGAGAGTTACTGGAGAGGTGGTATTGGTGGCCACACTTAGCCAGCCACGTCAAGAGATATGTCGGTTCCTGCTACTCGTGTGCTCGCAACCGTCCATTACGGCAGAGACCGGCTGGGCTCTTGCATCCTTTACCAGTGCCAGATAGACCATGGGAGGTGGTAGGCATGGACTTTGTGGGTGATCTTCCATGTTCACAGGGACATAGATTTGTGTGGGTCATTACGGACCATTTCTCCCGGATGGTTCATCTCGTACCGTTATCGAGAATCCCATCTTCCAGGGTACTAGCCAAACTATTCCTCAAGCATGTCTTTAGGCTTCACGGGATGCCAGATCGTATCATTTGTGATAGAGGCCCGCAATTTACTTCCCGTTTCTGGCGAGATCTTTGTAGCCTTCTGCAAATTGAGTTGAATCTCTCTTCGGCATACCATCCGGAGACTAATGGTTTGGTTGAACGTACCAATCAATCTATGATTATATACCTTCGACACTTTGTTGCTGAGAACCACGATAACTGGTCCTCCCTCCTACCCTGGGCAGAATTTGCCCTTAACAATTCGCTGGCTGAGGCCACTGGGCAGACACCGTTCGTACTCAATAATGGGCAACACCCTAGGGTACCGGTACCGTTTCCCGCTGCTGCACCTCCTCCTCTTGTGGCCGACTGGGCAACTAATGCCAGAGAGGTTTGGGATCGGACTCAAGAGTCGATCCAAGCAGCTAAGGACCGTATGAAGACGGTGTCCGATAGGTTTCGTCGCCCGGCTCCTGTCTTTTCTCCAGGGGACTTTGTGTGGCTCTCTGCAAAACACGTGAGACTTAGAGTGAGCTCTGTCAAATTTGCTCCTCGCTTCCTGGGTCCTTATGAGGTTCTTCGACAGGTAAATCCTGTAGTCTATCAATTGAAGTTACCTGTCCATCTTAGGATTCATGACAAATTCCATGTCTCACTGCTAAAGCCGGCTATTTTACCTCACGCTCGTGAAGTGCACTCTCCTGCCTCTGATTCCTCTCGCTCTAGCTATGAGGTACGAGCCATAGTTGGTTCTAAGATGGTTAGAGGGCGCAGGTTCTTCTTGATAGATTGGGAGGGCTATGGCCCGGAACATCGCTCTTGGGAGCCTGAGGAGGCTGTCCATGCTCCCGACTTAGTTGCCGATTACCTGCGTCACCGGGAGGGGGGCCCTTGAGGGGGAGGTACTGTTACGGTTGCTGCGAGCACTGGAGACTATGTCCAGATTTCTTGCTACTGCACATGTGCGAGCGCTGGAGACTAAGTCCAGATTTCTTGCTACTGCACATGTGCGAGCGCTGGAGACTAAGTCCAGATTTCGTGCTACTGCACATGTGCGAGCGCTGGAGACTAAGTCCAGATTTCGTGCTACTGCACATGTGCGAGCGCTGGAGACTAAGTCCAGATTTCTTGCTACTGCACATGTGCGAGCGCCGGAGACTAAGTCCAATCTTGGAGCCATTGCACATGTGTGGGTGACATCATCGCTGACACGAGGTCACATGTCTCTGACACCTTCTATGCCGATTGGTCGCTGGTCATGTGCTTGTGACGTCTTGCTCGGTGATAGGCCAGCATGACGTCACTCCTGTCGTTCTGGCAGCGGATTGGCTCTGGTGTCCTCCATCTTGGATGAGGCACAGAGTCTATATAAGACCCTGACACACGCCGCATGGTGCTCAGTCCTCTTGGTTCATGCATATGAGTAGACGCTCTGTGCGCGTTCCTCTAGGCATTCCTCTGTCTATGCTAGGTGAGCGCTACCGGCAGGGTAGCGTTCTTATACCTTACAGCTTCGGCTGCTGTCCGTATCCTTACCTCTTAGGGGAGCGGACATAGGCAGGTGCCTGAGGCACATGGTCTGGCTGGGCCTTGTGATTCTACTCGTAGGTGGACGTTGCCGCTAGGGTAACGTTCCTTATACTGCGTCTGGCAGTTGTTCGTATCCTCGCACACTAGGGGAGCGAACAGAGGTAGGAGCTTTGTGCGGCTTACGCTGCTGTTCGTCTCTTTTGCACCACTAGAAGAGCGAACCTAGGCAGGTGCCATATCTAGTGGTTCGTGTCCTCGCACACTAGTGGAGCGAACGCAGGTAGGAGCTTTGTGCGGCTTACGCTGCTGTTCGTCTCTTTTGCACCACTAGAAGAGCGGACCTAGGTAGGTGCCATTTCGCACACATTGCCTTTGTCTCTGTGATTGTTAACAGAGATCATTCCACACACCCTCCAAGTAAGGGAGGAATTGCTTTACTTACTTATTATATCCTTCTGTGAGTTAACAGAGGTATTGCACTCTGCCATAGTCTGCAGCAAAGTCTTTGCACGGTGGACCCTGACTGTCTGATACTCCTTTCGGTTATTATCAGACAGCCCCCCGTAACACTGTGGTTGGAGTCCCCTCGCTGTGTTTCTAAAAGAACCAAGATGAACAAGTCATGGCTCTCAGAGGACTTTTCTTCCCCTGGGTCAGCCAGGGGACGGGAAAGGCACGCGTATTTTTGAGAGTGCTTCATGCAAAGCATCTTTTTCTTTTTCAAAAGGGGGCTCAACCGATGCCAGTCAAGTGGGGTGTGTGTGGCCCAGTTAGTGGCAACGAGGGAGACTGTGGTTGGAGTCCCCTCGCTGTGTTTTACATGCTTTTAGAAGGGCATGACATGGCTTGGAGGTTGACTTTCATCATATGCAAACTGTTGGCTACCAAAATGCTGCCTTTCCAACAACTGTGGTTATAGGCAATGAGGAACATACTGATGAAGATGAGACGCAGATACCTGATTGGGATGACAACTTAAATATTCGGTCAGGGCAAGAAGAAACTCGGTCTGAGGGGGAGGGGAGTGCAAACACAACAATTGAAGATGAAGTTCCAGATCCCACCTACTGTCAACCCACAGTCAGACACTCGAGGAGGTCAACAGAGGCGGTGGAGGAGGATGCAACCGACGTCGAAGTAACCTGGCGCCTTCCTGGACACAGTCGGAGCACTGGTAGCACGTCTACAACTGCATCCTCAGCCACCACTCTGCCTCTGAGCATTATTCGGGGTGGATCAACAGGTCGCATGGCCTCTAAGCCTTGCCTAGCCTGGTCCTTTTTTGACATAAAAAAAGATCGGCCAAATTATGTGATCTGTAACATTTGGCATGGTTATCTTAGTAGAGGTCAAAACCTCAGCAGTTTGACAACTTCTTCCATGAATCGTCACATGAATAAATATCATATGGCCTGGTGGGAAGCTCACCGTGCTGCAATGCGGCCTAGTGGAGCCAACCATCCACCGCCTGCCCCTTCCAGGGCATCCGCGCGCTCGTCATCTTCTAGGACTGTGGGGACAGCTGTCACACCTGTTTTTCCACCCACAACTTCCACCACTGTAACCGCAACAGGCAGTTTGCTTGGTAGGTCGTCAGTTGGTTTGGAAGGGGAAACAAGTGAGTGTGTACAGCTCTCTCAGACATCGATAGCACCAACTTTGGATGAAGGCAACATCATGTCTCCGCCTGCACTTTCCTCACAAAGCTGCATTTTTCCAGGGACACCCTACTCAACACCGTCTACACACAGCTGCCAGATCTCTGTCCCTCAGATGTGGTCAAATAAAAGGCCACTTCCTGCGACCCATGACAAAGCGAAGAGGTTGACTCTATCCCTCTGTAAGCTGTTGGCTACAGAAATGCTGCCTTTCCGCCTAGTGGACACACAGGATTTTAGAGACCTTATATCTGTCGCTGTGCCCCAGTACCAGATGCCTAGTCGCCACTACTTCTCTAAGAAAGGTGTGCCCGCGCTACACCAGCATGTCGCACACAACATCACCGCTTCCTTGAGAAACTCTGTGTGTGAACGGGTGCATTTCACCACCGATACTTGGACCAGTAAGCATGGACAGGGACGTTACATGTCGCTGACTGGGCACTGGGTAACTATGGTGATAGATGGTGAAGGGTCTGCTGCACAAGTCTTGCCGTCCCCACGACTTGTGTGTCAATCCTCTGTCTGTCCAAGTTCCGCCACTGCTTCTGCATCCTCCACCTCATCTGGGTCCTCCACCTCCGCCCCAAGCCTGCCTGGTCAGGCCACCAGCGTTCTCACTGCGCAGAAGGAATCACGCACCCCTCATTACTATGCTGGCAGCAGAGCGCAACGGCATCAGGCGGTCTTTAGCTTGACATGTATTTGAAATAGGAGTCACACAGCGACTGAGTTGTGGGCAGCTCTGGAGACTGATTTTGATAAATGGTTGTCTCCACTCAACCTGCAGCCTGGTAAGGCCGTGTGCGACAATGCTGCAAACCTGGGTGCGGCCCTTCGCCTGGGCAAGGTGACACACGTGCCTTGTATGGCTCACGTGTTGAACCTTGTTGTCCAGCAATTTTTAACACACTATCCCGGCCTAGATGGCCTTCTGACCAGGGCACGGAAACTGTCTGCAGTGCTCACTTCCGCCGTTCAACCGCCGCAGCTGAGCGACTTGCATCGCTCCAGAAGTCTTTCGGCCTGCCGGTTCATCGCCTGAAATGCGATGTGGCGACACGCTGGAATTCAACTCTCCACATGTTACAGCGACTGTGGCAGCACCGGCGAGCCCTGGTGCAATACGTCATGATGTATAGCCTGGGCCAACGAGATGCAGAAGTGGGGCAGATCACCCTGATGGAGTGATCTCAGATCAAGGACCTATGCACCCTTCTGCACAGTTTCGACATGGCGACGAATATGTTTAGCGCTGACAATGCCATTATCAGCATGACGATTACAGTCATTTACATGCTGGAGCACATGCTAAACACTATTCGTAGTCAGGTGGTGGGACAACAGGAAGGGGAGGAACTACAGGAGGATTCATATGCGCAAGACACAACAACATCACCAAGGTCCAGACGTTCATCATCACCAACGCGGCCGGCATGGGACCATGGGGGACAGGGATCAACAAGGGCGCATGGTAGCAGGCGAGATGTTGAGGAAGGTGCAGGAGGACATGAAGATATGGAGGACGAACTGTCCATGGACATGGAAGACTCAGCAGATGAGGGGGACCTTGGTCAAATTTCAGTTGAAAGAGGTTGGGGGGAGATGACAGAGGAAGAAAGAACGGTTAGCACCTCTATGCCACAAACACAGCGTGGACTTGGTCCGCATGGCTGCGCAAGACACATGAGTGCCTTCTTGTTGCACTACCTCCAACATGACCCTCGTATTGTCAAAATTAGAAGTGATGATGACTACTGGCTTGCCACACTATTAGATCCCCGGGACAAGTCCAAATTTTGTGACATAATTACACCCATAGAAAGGGACGCACGTATGCAGGAGTATCAGCATAAGCTGTTACTCGATCATAGCTCGGCTTTTCCACCAAACAACCGTGCAGGTGAAGGGAGTGATTCTCCCAGTTGTAACTTGACAAACATGGGACGGCCTCGTCATCTTCAACAGTCTACCCGTACCAGTAGGACCGTATCTGGTGCTGGTAACAGCAATTTTATGGAATCTTTTCATAATTTTTTTAGACCCTCCTTTGCAAGGCCACCAGAGACAACAAGTCTGACACATAGTCAACGGATGGAGAGGATGATACAGGAGTATCTCCAAATGAACATCGATGCAATGACTTTGCAAATGGAGCCTTGCTCCTTTTGGGCTTCAAATCTAGAAAAATGGCCAGAGCTCTCCAGTTACGCCTTGGAGATTTTGTCGTGTCCAGCTGCCAGCGTTGTCTCTGAACGTGTCTTCAGTGCTGCTGGGTGTGTGCTGACAGATAAGCGCACGCGTCTGTCCAGTGACAATGTGGACAGACTGACGTTCATCAAAATGAACAAGTCATGGATCCAGAAGGAATTTACTACCCCTGTGTCATCCTGGGGAGAGTAAATGCTTGTGGATTTGGAATGTGCTTGATGCAAATCAAAACATCCTGTTTGCAACTAGGGCACAAGTGCTGCCACTGATGGGGTGTCTGTGTGCCCAATTTTGGGAAAAAAGGTAGACTCCGCTTGGAGTAGCCCTTGCTTGCTGTGTTTTTTAAAAATGATACAAGATGAACAGATCTGAAGGCAAGATGAAGGCAACATCATGTCTCCGCCTGCACTTTTCTCACAAACCCGCATTTTTCCAGGGACACCCTACTCAACACCGTCTACAGACAGCAGCCAGATCTCTGTCCCTCAGATGTGGTCAAATAAAAGGCCACTTACTGCGACCCATGACAAAGCTAAGTGGTTGACTCTATCCCTCTGTAAGCTGTTGGCTACCGAAATGCTGCCTTTACGCGTAGTGGACACACAGGATTTTACAGACCTTATGTCTGTCGCTGTGCCCCAGTACCAGATGCCCAATCACCACTGCTTCTCCAAGAAAAGCATGCCCGCGCTACACCAGCATGTCGCACACAACATCACCACTTCCTTGAGAAAATCTGTGTGCGACAGGGTGCATTTCAACACAGATACTTGGACCAGTAAGCATAGACAGGGTCATTACATGTCACTGACTGGGCACTGGCAAACTATGGTGAGAGATGGAGAAGGGTCTGCTGTACAAGTCTTGCCGTCCCCACGAGTTGTTTCAATCCTTGTTCTGTATGTAGAAGTTAATACACTGCTTCTGCCTCTTCAACCTCGTGTGGGTCCTCTACCTTGGCGCAAACCCTGTGTGGTCAGGCCACCCTTCCTTGCAACTGCGCACAAGGACTACCACACACCTCCTTACTATGCTGGCATCAGAGTTCAATGCCATCAGGCGGTCAAAGTTTTACTTTGAAATGTATGGGAAATGTGAGTCACACCGCTATTCCAGAGAATAGTAGTCAGGCAGGGTCAAAACATTAATTGAGGAACAGGAACAGAATGGGACGGCCAGGACTTAATCAGAAAACAAGCAGAGGTGAAATGCGTATCGGCCAACAAGGTACATAAACAGCAAGCAGGAAAAGTAGTCAGGTAACAAGCACACAAAATCATAAAACTGAACTGGGGGTAAAATGAACCAGAGGTTCATAGCTATGTCTGCCAGTGGTCTGCAGACAGGATGGGCATAAAAAAGGGTGTGGTGTCTTCCCATTGGTTGTAGCTGAATGATGGTATTTCATCTGTGAGATACCCACCAGCTACATTCAGCCAGAGATTCTGCATCTGTCAAGGTAATGCAGCCCAGTGGGTGAGCATAACCTGCGTCCACCTGCGCCGCTGGCATCGACTACTCTCCCATCATCAGCACTATTCATGAAAGGAACACGTTGTCACCTGGCGACCGGAGTACAAATTGACGGAGCGGACTACGTTGGTGACTTAACAGCCGTGTGCGGCAATGATGCAAACCTGGCTGTGGGCCATCCTCAGGGCAATGTGACACACGTGCCTTTTATGGCTCACGTGTTGAACCGAATTCTCCAGCAATTTTTAAAACACCATCACGGCCTACATGGCCTTGTGCAGCGGGCACGCTCGCTATGTGCTCACTTCCATCGTTCGCACACAGCAGCTCAACAACTTTCATCACTCCGGAAGTCTTAGGGTCTGGCAGTTAAACGCAGGAAATGCGATGTTCCGACACGCAGGAATTGGAATCTGCACATGTTGCAGCGTGTGTGGCAGCACCGCAGAGCCCTGCTGAAATACGGTAAGACATATAGCCTGGGATAACTTGATCCAGAGGTGGTGCAGATCACGCTGCTGGAGTGGTGTCAGATCAAGGACCTATGCACCCTGCTACACAGTTTTGAAATGTCGACGAAGATGTTTAGCACTGGCAATGTCATTCTCAGCGTGACAATTCTGGTCATCTACATGATGGAGCACACTGTAATTATTATTCAGAGTCAGGTGTTGGGACAAGAGGAAGGGGAGGAAGTACAGGAGGAGTCATATGCGGAAGGGATAACAAGATCTACGAGGTCCAGATGGTCAGCGGCACCTATGCGGCAGTCATGGTGAGGGAGAGGGATTAACAAGGGCGCATAGTATCAGCAAAAAGTGTTGATGAAAGTGCAGGAGCCCATGAAGAAATGGAGGACGAACTGGCGATCGGCATGGAAGACTCAGCAGATGAGTGAGAGCTTGCTCACATTTCGGTTGTGCGAGGTTGTGGGTAGAGGACAGAGGAAGTATGCACGATTCTCACCTCTCTGCCACCAACACACCAAGGACTTGGTCCTCCTGGATGCACAAGACACATGAGCGGATTCTTGCTGCACTACCTACAACATGACCCTCGGATTGTACGAATTCAAAGTAATCCAGAATACTGGGTTGCCACACTGTTAGATCCCCGGTACAAGACAAAATTTGCCGAACTAATTCCTGCCATAGAAATAGACGCACGTATACAGGAGTATCTGCAGAATGTGGTACGCAATCTTAGATCTACTTTTCCACTAAACACCAGTGCTGCACAGAGTGAATCTCAACGCTTTGTCATGGATAGGAGGAAATGGTCTTTTACTTGTCCACATCGGAGGGACCGAGGGCTGGCTGCTGTGCTGAGATGGCGTTGAGTACGGTGTCCCTGCACAGTTGCACTTTTGGTCATATCCCAAAATGAGTTGGAAAAGGACAGATGCTGTTGGAAAGGGGAACAGGTGTGTTGGAAAGGGGAAAAAAATTTTGGTCCGTGGATTTGGTGGTTAAGCAACTGTAACATTTGCTGAAGAAACAACATCTGTTACAGTGGGACTGGCAGATTTGGATAAAGTGGTATATAATCTGTGACCGCTATATAACGAAAATTAATAAGAAAAGAAAGAGAAAGGTATATATCCCCATCAGCAGTCAGTGTCCACCGTGCTCCCAGTTGGAAAAGGAGAGGTTGGCAACTGGAAGGTTTGGTGGAGGATACAGAGCTGTGTGGCTATGAAACTAATAGTAGCCTGAACCGAGTTAGACGCCATTCGGATCTGGAGACTGTGAGCCCTGTTAGCGTCACAGGGTCCACATGCCCACCCAGCCCAGGAACTCCCTGTTAACAACACAGGGGCCATTGAGTACGCTGACCGTGTGCGTAGGGGCCACACCTGTGGACAGCAGGCGCATCAGCAGCAGCAGGCCTGTTAATGCCACTGGGCTGCACAAGCAGGACTGTTAGGACAGGAGCTGGTCTTAACCGTTCTGCGTTACCAACTGTGGTGGTGGCCTGCATCCACCACCCTATCCCTGCCTACCTCTGGCCTAAAGCCGCAATGGGTTCAACACATGGAGGTGTGCTCTTTCGGAGCATAATAGAAGACTGTGCACCTCCTTGTTGGCTCCAGCCCCTTTGATAACCTGGGTCCGCCCCAAACCATGGTGAACCACAATGCACCTCCTATAGACAAAAGTAGAGTGACACGTCATGAGTGGCATAACTAGCGTCCTATTTGGAAACGCAACTTCAATGATGACCTCATGGCTGCCATGACCCAAACACCTCACCAGTCATCGTCTGACCATCAATAATGCGATGACAAGTCATAGGTGTGGGCCTCTGCAAGCCATTTGGGAGGACACCTGATGCCCTGTGGTCTATATGGGACCCCCACATCAGGGCCAGGGCCAAAGAGTTCATTACCGGACCTAGTCTCTGATGCAGGAAGTGCCTGAGCATGCTCAGTAGCATGAAATACAGTCTCTGAAAAAAGACTATCAGCTTTAGCATGGTGTCTAGGCACAAAACAGGACTTAGACCCGGCACGGAATGCAAGCACCTGTGCAAAGAGGCTTTTCACACTTAGTGTGGGAGCATGCGCTGTATCCCGAAATGAAGACTTAGCGTCAGGAATGGCACAGTCAGGCTGAGCATACTCACTAGGTGAAACACTGTAATTATGCTGCAGCTGGGGTACATCGGCACACGCATGCGCACTTGCTGCCTCTCCACACTTAGACGTGGAGGGGAAATTTGTCTTGGAGATGCTGTCTATGAACAGAAGGAAAAGCTAAAGGAAGCCTGACTTTCTATCCCTCCGAATTATGAAATGCAGCAATGAATTCCATGAGTTTGCTATAACATTAGCGTAGCAAAATGTGCATGAGGGTGTGATGTAGAGGTGCTAGAAATAGCTTGTCACCTGTGGGGCACTAATGGAATACAACAGCCAGTTCTATGATGCCACAAAATGGCAGTATTTTGTGCTATCATTATAGCTTATTAAAAACAGAGCACGAGGTTGTCATGCAGAGGTGCTGCACATAGATTTGCAGTAGTGTGAATAGACAAAAGTACAATAGCCACGTATAGGATGCCACTAGGTACACTGAGTGTTTGCTAGTATAATGGCTGAGTTTAAAAAAGTTAGAGTGTGCAATGCAGGCAGACGTGCTGCAAATAACGTTCCAATACTGTGAATTGACAAAAGTACAATAGCCACGTTTAGGATACAACTTGGTACAGTGAGTGTTTGCTAGTATAATGGCTGAGTTTAAAAAAGTTAGAGTGTGCAATGCAGGCAGACGTGCTGCAAATAACGTTCCAATACTGTGAATAGACAAAAGTACAATAGCCACGTTTAGGATACAACTTGGTACAGTGAGTGTTTGCTAGTATAATGGCTGAGTTTAAAAAAGTTAGAGTGTGCAATGCAGGCAGACGTGCTGCAAATAACGTTCCAATACTGTGAATAGACAAAAGTACAAAAGCCACGTTTAGGATACAACTAGGTACACTGTGTGTTTGCTAGTATAATGGCTGAGTTTAAAAAAGTTAGAGTGTGCAATGCAGGCAGACGTGCTGCAAATAACGTTCCAATACTGTGAATTGACAAAAGTACAATAGCCACGTTTAGGATACAACTTGGTACAGTGAGTGTTTGCTAGTATAATGGCTGAGTTTAAAAAAGTTAGAGTGTGCAATGCAGGCAGACGTGCTGCAAATAACGTTCCAATACTGTGAATAGACAAAAGTACAATAGCCACGTTTAGGATACAACTTGGTACAGTGAGTGTTTGCTAGTATAATGGCTGAGTTTAAAAAAGTTAGAGTGTGCAATGCAGGCAGACGTGCTGCAAATAACGTTCCAATACTGTGAATAGACAAAAGTACAAAAGCCACGTTTAGGATACAACTAGGTACACTGTGTGTTTGCTAGTATAATGGCTGAGTTTAAAAAAGTTAGAGTGTGCAATGCAGGCAGACGTGCTGCAAATAACGTTCCAATACTGTGAATTGACAAAAGTACAATAGCCACGTTTAGGATACAACTTGGTACAGTGAGTGTTTACTAGTATAATGGCTGAGTTTAAAAAAGTTAGAGTGTGCAATGCAGGCAGACGTGCTGCAAATAACGTTCCAATACTGTGAATAGACAAAAGTACAATAGCCACGTTTAGGATACAACTTGGTACAGTGAGTGTTTGCTAGTATAATGGCTGAGTTTAAAAAAGTTAGAGTGTGCAATGCAGGCAGACGTGCTGCAAATAACGTTCCAATACTGTGAATTGACAAAAGTACAAAAGCCACGTTTAGGATACAACTAGGTACACTGTGTGTTTGCTAGTATAATGGCTGAGTTTAAAAAAGTTAGAGTGTGCAATGCAGGCAGACGTGCTGCAAATAACGTTCCAATACTGTGAATTGACAAAAGTACAATAGCCACGTTTAGGATACAACTTGGTACAGTGAGTGTTTGCTAGTATAATGGCTGAGTTTAAAAAAGTTAGAGTGTGCAATGCAGGCAGACGTGCTGCAAATAACGTTCCAATACTGTGAATTGACAAAAGTACAATAGCCACGTATAGGATGCCACTAGGTACACAGAGTGTTTGCTAGTATAATGGCTTAGTAACAATGAGTTGTAGTGTGCAATGCAGGCAGACGTGCTCTGCAAATGTCTTTGCACTAGTGGGACTATAGCAAAGTCCAATAGCCACGTTTAGGATGCCACTAGGTACACTGAGTGTTTGCTAGTATAATGGCTTAGTAACAATGAGTTGTAGTGTGCAATGCAGGCAGACGTGCTCTGCAAATGTCTTTGCACTAGTGGGACTATAGCAAAGTCCAATAGCCACGTTTAGGATGCCACTAGGTACACTGAGTGTTTGCTAGTATAATGGCTTAGTAACAATGAGTTGTAGTGTGCAATGCAGGCAGACGTGCTCTGCAAATGTCTTTGCACTAGTGGGACTATAGCAAAGTCCAATAGCCACGTTTAGGATGCCACTAGGTACACTGAGTGTTTGCTAGTATAATGGCTTAGTTATAATTAGTTGGAGTGTGCAATGCAGGCAGATGTGCTCTGCAAATGTCTTTGCACTAGTGGGACTATAGCAAAGTCCAATAGCCACCTTTAGGATGCCACTAGGTACACTGAGTGTTTGCTAGTAAAATTGCTTAGTTTAAAAAAGTTGTAGTGTGCAATGCAGGCAGACGTGCTCTGCAAATGTCTTTGCACTAGTGGGACTATAGCAAAGTCCAATAGCCACGTATAGGATGCCACTAGGTACACTGAGTGTTTGCTAGTAAAATTGCTTAGTTTAAAAAAGTTGGAGTGTGCAATGCAGGCAGATGTGCTCTGCTAATGTCTTTGCACTAGTGGGACTATAGCGAAGTCCAATAGCCACTTTTAGGATGCCACTAGGTACACTGAGTGTTTGCTAGTAAAATTGCTTAGTTTAAAAAAGTTGGAGTGTGCAATGCAGGCAGATGTGCTCTGCAAATGTCTTTGCACTAGTGGGACTATAGCAAAGTCCAATAGCCACGTATAGGATGCCACTAGGTACACTGAGTGTTTGCTAGTATAATGGCTTAGTAACAATGAGTTGTAGTGTGCAATGCAGGCAGACGTGCTCTGCAAATGTCTTTGCACTAGTGTGGCCTATAGCAAAGTCCAATAGCCACGTTTAGGATGCCACTAGGTACACTGAGTGTTTGCTAGTAAAATTGCTTAGTTTAAAAAAGTTGGAGTGTGCAATGCAGGCAGATGTGCTCTGCAAATGTCTTTGCACTAGTGGGACTATAGCAAAGTCCAATAGCCACCTTTAGGATGCCACTAGGTACACTGAGTGTTTGCTAGTAAAATTGCTTAGTTTAAAAAAGTTGTAGTGTGCAATGCAGGCAGACGTGCTCTGCAAATGTCTTTGCACTAGTGGGACTATAGCAAAGTCCAATAGCCACGTATAGGATGCCACTAGGTACACTGAGTGTTTGCTAGTAAAATTGCTTAGTTTAAAAAAGTTGGAGTGTGCAATGCAGGCAGACGTGCTCTGCTAATGTCTTTGCACTAGTGGGACTATAGCAAAGTCCAATAGCCACTTTTAGGATGCCCCTAGGTACACTGAGTGTTTGCTAGTAAAATTGCTTAGTTTAAAAAAGTTGGAGTGTGCAATGCAGGCAGATGTGCTCTGCAAATGTCTTTGCACTAGTGGGACTATAGCAAAGTCCAATAGCCACGTATAGGATGCCACTAGGTACACTGAGTGTTTGCTAGTATAATGGCTTAGTAACAATGAGTTGTAGTGTGCAATGCAGGCAGACGTGCTCTGCAAATGTCTTTGCACTAGTGTGGCCTATAGCAAAGTCCAATAGCCACGTTTAGGATGCCACTAGGTACACTGAGTGTTTGCTAGTAAAATTGCTTAGTTTAAAAAAGTTGGAGTGTGCAATGCAGGCAGATGAGAAAGCCACGGACCCACTTGGGGGGAGGGGCGACATGACCAAGGGGGAGGTAGGGAGTGATGGGTTAATAGGGACAGTGGTATATGCCTAATATGGCTTTGGGGGATGGTTTTAGCCGGGGAGGAAGAGGAGGAGCAGGGAAAGGGTTAGCTGGGAGAGGAAGGAGTTACCTCCTCTTCTGTTTCCGGACGCCGAACGATCTGCACGTGCACCTCCATGGCAGATCTTCAGGAGCTCCAGCGTCTGATTCAGGCAGCGGTCGCAGCGCACGGGCCCCTGGCAGTGCAGACCCACATCAGGGCTGCCGGGGTTAACCCGTCGGCGCTTGCCCCTCGTCCCCCCAGCAGCGGCGGGCGCCAGTCGCGGCCCCCCCGCAGGTATTCCCCGGGCGCGGGGGGGGCGAGGAGGAGATGTAAGAGCCCCTCCAGGGACCCTCCGCAGAGTGCAGCGCAGCAGCAGCGTCTGGCTGCTGCAGAGGCCGGCGGGAGGAATCTTCGTTCCAGCCGCGGCGGTCGGGAGGTGGGAGTGGCCAGCACGGGGCCTGCTTCCGGTCCCGGCCTCCGGGCTGGAGTTACTGAGACTGCAGCGGCTCCAGGCCGGGAGCGCGCTCGGCGCAGGAGAGAGGCCAGCAGATCCCCCTGCAGTCGGCGGGGGGGACCGCGGGGCTGCACGTGGCGGTAGGTCCGGCGCCGGGGGGGGGTCTGCGGTGCCTGACCCCGGTGCGGCTGAGAGAAGGAGTGACGGCGGGAGCCCTGCGGCAACCGCCGGGTCACTCAGTACCGCTGTGCAGCCCCCGGATGTGGCAGTCTCCCGTGGGAGCGGGAGGACTCGGCGGATGGAGGCCTGCGATAGCCCAGGAGGGCCAGAGGCGACGACGGCTGAGATCCGGAGCCGGGCGTCTGGTCGTCCGCGCCCAGAGGCCCCTTGCAGTCGGCAGGGGGGCGGGCGCAAGAGGTCGAGGCCCGGGGTGCCGGCGCGGGGGACAGGACGGTCTCCTGGGTTGTCACCCCGGGGCAAGAGATGGAGCGGGGATGACTCTGCCCACGCGGCGGCCCTGTCTGGCGGCCGTGGTGGGGGGGGTGCTGCGGCGGCGCCCCCCGGATGTCGGATGGAAGATGAGGCCAGCGGCGAGGAGGGGGAAGAGGCTTTCGGTTCGGAGGAGTCGGATGGACGACAGACGGAGGACAGCGAGGCGGCGGTCTCGGGAGACGCCGAGCGGCGGTCGGGTGAGACGGCCGCGGAGGCGGCAGGGGCTGCGCTGGCGGGGGGCTTCGGGGGGGGGGGCGGCTGCGGCTACGGCAGCGCCCGCTGGTTTCGCAGTGGGGAGTCAATTGTTGGGGCTGTTGCAGGGGCTGGCGGCGGCTTCGGGAGCGGGGGGGGGAGGGGGCCCAGGCGCCGGTGGCGGCGTGGGTGGGTGCAGCCGGTTTAGGGGCCTCGGCGGCGACGGGGGGTGACGGAGCGGGTGCGAGTAGAGGGGGGGGCGAAGGGGGGAGTGAGACGGGGGGGGGAAAGGAGAAGGAAAAGGAGAAGGAAAAGGAGAAGGAAAAGGAGAAGGAGGATGAGGTGGTGCGCTTAGATGATAGGGCTAAAAGCGAAGTTTATGTTTGTTTTGAGGGCCCGCTGGGGGCCCATTTAAAGAAGGAGGTGCGGGGAAAAAATTTGGAAAGGGGAATATGTGGAGATATTTTCTCTGCTTCCCCTGGAGAAATTTAATTTGGATAGGGTTAAGCCGAGTGATTCCAAAAAGGAGAAGGACGAGGAGGAAAAGCGCCGTTATAGGCTTATTCCTCGGACTTTTGCCAACTGGCTACAGGCATTTGCGATTTTGGCGAGCGTGGTCGGGGAGAAGGAGCCGGAGCATTGTTCGGCTTTGTTCGGCTACATGGATGCGATAGGGGAGGCTTATCGAGTTTATGGCGGACTGGCGTGGCTGCGCTACGACGAGCAATTTAGGCAGCGGAAGGCATTGCGGCCAGATATGCGTTGGGACCATAAGGATATTTCCTTATGGATGCGATTGATGTCGGCACCGGCTCAGCCCTTTCGGGGGGGCGCCGGGGGTTCGGGGGGGGCCGGGTCCCCGGCAAGTTTCAAGAAAGGTTTGTGTTGGCAGTACAATGAAGGGCAGTGCAGGTTTGGAGCGGCGTGCCGTTTTAAGCATGAATGCTCCGGATGTGGGGGGGGACATAGCTTGTCCAAATGTTTTAAAAAAGGAAAAGGAAAGGCTGGTGATGGGGCTGGTAAGAGGGACGACGCCGGTGAAGGTAGAAGTGATGGTTCCGTTTTTAAATAGGTATCCGGACAAGGAGGCGGCGGCGTTGTTAAGTTCTGGTTTTTCGGATGGTTTTCATATTCCGTCGGTTGTTAATGCATCGGTTCCGCCGTATCGTAATTTGCGTTCCGCTCGGGATCACCCGGAAGTGGTGGATGAGAAGCTGGAAAGGGAGGTGGCTTTGGGCAGGATGGGCGGCCCTTATGTCGCCCCGCCGTGCGGGAATTTGGTGGTGTCACCGTTGGGGGTGGTACCAAAGAAGGAGCGGAATAAATTTCGGCTGATTCATCATTTGTCTTACCCGGAAGGGTTATCGGTGAATGATGGCATTGCGCCGGAGTTGTCGGCGGTATATTATGTGTCGTTCGATAAGGCGTTGGACCTGGTTAGGGCGGCGGGGCGGGGTGCATTGATGGCAAAGGCGGATGTGGAAGCAGCGTTTCGGTTGTTACCGGTTCATCCAGATAGTCAGCATTTGTTGGGTTGCTGGTGGGATGGCAGTTATTATGTTGATCGTTGTTTGCCAATGGGCTGTTCCATTTCGTGTTCGTACTTTGAGGCATTTAGTTCGTTTGTTGAGTGGGTGGTTCGGGACGTGTCCGGGCTTACGTCCATCATTCATTACTTGGATGATTTCCTGTGTGTCGGGCCGGCGGGTTCGATGGTTTGTGCGGGTTTGCTATTTGCGTTGCAAAAAGTTGCGGCCAGTTTCGGGATTCCTTTGGCGCCGGATAAGACGGAAGGCCCGGCGCCGGTGATGTGTTTTCTGGGAATTGAAATTGACACCATTGCTATGGAATGCAGGTTGCCGGCGGAGAAGGTCCGTGATTTGAGGTCCGCAGTGTCAGGGGTAAAAGCGGCGAAGAAGGTGCGGCTTAAGGCGGTGCAGTCTTTGCTTGGAAAATTGAATTTTGCTTGCAGAATTGTGCCAATGGGGGGAGTGTTTGCGAGGCGTTTGGCGACGGCGACGGCCGGGGTACGGTTGCCGGCGCATTTTGTGCGGATCACAAAGGCGATCAGGGACGATTTGGAAGTATGGGATCAATTTTTGCAGCATTTCAACGGCCGGACGCTGGTGATGGAGAGGGTGGCGTCTAACGGGGCGTTGCAGCTGTTTACGGATGCGGCGGGGTCGGCCGGGTTTGGGGCTGTCTTCAGAGGTCATTGGTGTGTCGGGCAGTGGCCACAGGCGTGGCGGGAGAGCGGCTTGGTTAGGAATTTGGCTCTGTTAGAGCTATTCCCCATTGTAGTGGCAGTGGAGCTATGGGGGTCGCACTTTGCCGGAAGGAAAGTGTGTTTTCATTGTGATAACCAGGCGGTGGTGCACGCGATTAACAACTTGTCTGCTAAGTCGGAGCCGGTGGTGGTGTATTTGCGGCATTTAGTGTTGAGATGTCTGCAGTTGAATGTGCAGGTAGTGGCAAGGCACGTTCCGGGTTGACAACGAGGTGGCTGATGCTTTGTCTCGTTTTCAGTTCAGCAGGTTTCGGGCGCTGTTGCCGTGGGCGGACGAAGTTGGAGTGGAGTGCCCCGAGGATTTGTGGCATCTGGTGAGGCGGTGATCTCAGACTTGATTCGGAACTCGGTGACCGAGGTGACTTGGTGCCGGTATGCTAAGGTGTGGGCTGAATGGGAGGAGTTGTTGCGTCTGATGTTTGGTGGGGAAAGCGTGGATTACTTGGTGGCTTTGTTGTCATTGGTGAGTACGGATTTTTCAGCCGGGCGATCGGCATCGGCTGTGGCACATCGGGTGTCGGCAGTGGCATTTTGGTTAAAAATGAGAGGGGAGCGTGATGTTTCACAGGATTTTCGGGTTCGTCAGGCTTTGCGGGGCTTTCGCCGTGGCGTACGGGAGAGGGACAAGAGGCGCCCTGTATCGTTTGGTTTGTTGAGACGGATGGTGGGTGGCCTGAGCGGCATTTGTGAGTCTGTGTACGAGACGGTTCTATTTACAACGGCTTTCGGTCTCGCTTTTTATGGGGCGTTCCGGATAGGCGAGCTGGTGAGCCCGTCCAGGGTGACGGGTGGTGGTTTGATGTTTGAGGACGTGCAAGTGAGCAGTAGTCAGGTGGAGTGCCGGATTCGCCGGTCAAAAATGGATCAGCTGGGCCGTGGTAGATTGGTGGTGTTATATGCGGTTCCAGGAGAGGAATTGTGCCCTGTGCGTGTAGTCGAGAGATTTATGGCCGTGAGGGGAGGCTTACCTGGCCCGTTGTTGCGGCATTTGAATGGGTCGTTTTTGTCGAGGTTTCAGTTTGTGGCGGTGCTGCGGCTAAGTCTACGTAACGCGGGGGAGCGCCCGGAGGAATTCGGGTCGCATTCATTCCGAATTGGTGCAGCAACGGAGGCAGCCCGTTGGGGGCTTGGAGATGAGGTGGTAAAGCGTATTGGTAGATGGGAATCTTCTTGTTTTCGGCGGTATGTGAGACCGCAGTTGTTGTAGCATCATGGGACTTTGGTTACGTGCGGAAGGTTTGAGGAAAGGGGTGTTTTTTGATGTGTTGGTGGTTGTGCTGTTATTGGTTTTGATATTTTCGTTTTGTTTTATTTGTTATAGGGAAGTGCCTGATCTGGATCTTGGGGCACTCCTTCGTATTTTGGGGTGCCCGTCGGGCGGAGGTCCGCCCGAATGGTCGACAGCTGGGTTTGGATCGTGCGCAGGCGACTGTTCGATGGATCGGAGTTCGGGGCATGGAGTGGGGCAGGGTGGTCCCGGAATTTCGTTTCCATTGTAAAGTTGAGCGGCCCCCGGATGTGCTGGTATTGCATGTGGGGGGTAATGATCTTGGTGCCAGGGCGTCGCGGGATTTGATCCGAGACATAAAGATTGATTTAATGCAGTTGTGGAAGCGGTATCCTGGTTTGCTGGTCGTATGGTCTGACATAGTGACCAGGTTGGCATGGAGAGGGGCTCGGTCGGTGGAGAAGGTTAATAAGGCCAGGGCCCAGGTGAATAGGGTAGTGGCTAGGTTTGTGACCAGGAATGGTGGGATTGTGGTACGGCACAGGGATTTGGAGCCGGCTGATTGGCGATTTCGGAGGGGTGATGGTGTGCACCTCAACGAGGTCGGTCTGGATTTATGGGCGTTGGGTCTGCAGGATGGTGTGGAGCGTGCTTTTGGTGTGTGGCGGGTCCAGGCCACGTAAGGTGTCACGTGGTCTGTCCTGTGGCGGTGGGGGTAGGTCTGGTCCAGAGGTTTGGAAGTGATTGGTGGCTGGACCGGGAGTCATTGTCTTGGTATGGTGGCTCTCGGTTTCCGGGATGTGGCAGGCACGGGGTTCTGCCAAAGTGTGGGGGTCAATCCGTGGGTGATTGGCACCTCGTCTCTGGGTCGGTGTGTTGCGGCCGGGGACAGGGGGAGTAGTAGTAGTGGACTGGGCCTACCCCGGGGGGTATTGTAAATGTTATTGTCTATTGTTACCGTTATGTGGTTGTTTTGGGTCGCCCGTTGGACGGCGTCCCTAAGGTACTAGTCTGTAAAACAATAGGCAATAAAAAGGCTGCTGTGGCCATTTGAACCAAGTCGCATGCAGTCCGTGTGTTTAATTTTAGAGGATAAGGGGGTTTGGTTACACAGACATCATGACCGGAGAATCCTCCCTCAGCTGGTCAAGAAAGCCACGGACCCACTTGGGGGGAGGGGCGACATGACCAAGGGGGAGGTAGGGAGTGATGGGTTAATAGGGACAGTGGTATATGCCTAATATGGCTTTGGGGGATGGTTTTAGCCGGGGAGGAAGAGGAGGAGCAGGGAAAGGGTTAGCTGGGAGAGGAAGGAGTTACCTCCTCTTCTGTTTCCGGACGCCGAACGATCCCCGCCCACCCTCCCTTTGTGTTGTCATGTGGGAGATGTTTTTGGGTAGTTGGGATACCTTTTGTCACAGTAGCGGTGGGGGTAGGTCTGGTCCAGAGGTTTGGAAGTGATTGGTGGCTGGACCGGGAGTCATTGTCTTGGTATGGTGGCTCTCGGTTTCCGGGATGTGGCAGGCACGGGGTTCTGCCAAAGTGTGGGGGTCAATCCGTGGGTGATTGGCACCTCGTCTCTGGGTCGGTGTGTTGCGGCCGGGGACAGGGGGAGTAGTAGTAGTGGACTGGGCCTACCCCGGGGGGTATTGTAAATGTTATTGTCTATTGTTACCGTTATGTGGTTGTTTTGGGTCGCCCGTTGGACGGCGTCCCTAAGGTACTAGTCTGTAAAACAATAGGCAATAAAAAGGCTGCTGTGGCCATTTGAACCAAGTCGCATGCAGTCCGTGTGTTTAATTTTAGAGGATAAGGGGGTTTGGTTACACAGACATCATGACCGGAGAATCCTCCCTCAGCTGGTCATGCTCTGCAAATGTCTTTGCACTAGTGGGACTATAGCAAAGTCCAATAGCCACCTTTAGGATGCCACTAGGTACACTGAGTGTTTGCTAGTAAAATTGCTTAGTTTAAAAAAGTTGTAGTGTGCAATGCAGGCAGATGTGCTCTGCAAATGTCTTTGCACTAGTGGGACTATAGCAAAGTCCAATAGCCACTTTTAGGATGCCACTAGGTACACTGAGTGTTTGCTAGTAAAATTGCTTAGTTTAAAAAAGTTGGAGTGTGCAATGCAGGCAGATGTGCTCTGCAAATGTCTTTGCACTAGTGGGACTATAGCAAAGTCCAATAGCCACGTATAGGATGCCACTAGGTACACTGAGTGTTTGCTAGTATAATGGCTTAGTAACAATGAGTTGTAGTGTGCAATGCAGGCAGACGTGCTCTGCAAATGTCTTTGCACTAGTGTGGCCTATAGCAAAGTCCAATAGCCACGTTTAGGATGCCACTAGGTACACTGAGTGTTTGCTAGTAAAATTGCTTAGTTTAAAAAAGTTGGAGTGTGCAATGCAGGCAGATGTGCTCTGCAAATGTCTTTGCACTAGTGGGACTATAGCAAAGTCCAATAGCCACCTTTAGGATGCCACTAGGTACACTGAGTGTTTGCTAGTAAAATTGCTTAGTTTAAAAAAGTTGTAGTGTGCAATGCAGGCAGACGTGCTCTGCAAATGTCTTTGCACTAGTGGGACTATAGCAAAGTCCAATAGCCACGTATAGGATGCCACTAGGTACACTGAGTGTTTGCTAGTAAAATTGCTTAGTTTAAAAAAGTTGGAGTGTGCAATGCAGGCAGATGTGCTCTGCTAATGTCTTTGCACTAGTGGGACTATAGCAAAGTCCAATAGCCACTTTTAGGATGCCCCTAGGTACACTGAGTGTTTGCTAGTAAAATTGCTTAGTTTAAAAAAGTTGGAGTGTGCAATGCAGGCAGATGTGCTCTGCAAATGTCTTTGCACTAGTGGGACTATAGCAAAGTCCAATAGCCACGTATAGGATGCCACTAGGTACACTGAGTGTTTGCTAGTATAATGGCTTAGTAACAATGAGTTGTAGTGTGCAATGCAGGCAGACGTGCTCTGCAAATGTCTTTGCACTAGTGTGGCCTATAGCAAAGTCCAATAGCCACGTTTAGGATGCCACTAGGTACACTGAGTGTTTGCTAGTAAAATTGCTTAGTTTAAAAAAGTTGGAGTGTGCAATGCAGGCAGATGTGCTCTGCAAATGTCTTTGCACTAGTGGGACTATAGCAAAGTCCAATAGCCACCTTTAGGATGCCACTAGGTACACTGAGTGTTTGCTAGTAAAATTGCTTAGTTTAAAAAAGTTGTAGTGTGCAATGCAGGCAGACGTGCTCTGCAAATGTCTTTGCACTAGTGGGACTATAGCAAAGTCCAATAGCCACAGATAGGATGCCACTAGGTACACTGAGTGTTTGCTAGTATAATGGCTTACTTAGAATGAGTTGGAGTGTGCAGAGGACAAGAGGGTACAGTGGCAGGATTGTGGTGCTCTGGGTAGAGGAATGGAAGCCTGCCTTTCTATTCCCTCCTAATGGTGAAATGCAGGGAGGAAATCCCTGACCTGGGCTACACAGACGCTGTTGCTGTTTGCAGGACCTGTCACCTATGGCTCTCTGACCCTGCCGCTTTGAGCCCTTAAAAGGACTGCTAGAAAGTGCTCTCCCTAAGCTGTCTAACGCTGTGTATGCAGCGCATACAGCTGTATCGGCTATAGGACTCAGGAGGACGGAGCTGCGACACTGATGTCTGACACCAAAGACGCAGAAGGCAGATAATGGCGTTCGTGAAGAAAATGTCCGGTTTTATAATGCAGGGACATGTGACATGCAGATCCTATCACACATGCCGTTGCTTCTCTGGGTCAAAGTCCACTTAGCTGTGTGTGTGTCTGTGATTGGCTGACATGCTGGCCCGCCCCACAAGACCCGCGCGCTTAGGGAAGGAAGACAAGAAAAAAAAAAAAAAAAATGGCGATCGCCATTATAGAAACAGCAGTGATCTGAAGGCGCTGTTCACGCACACTATACACTGAAATGTGATAATAGTTTGATTCACAGAGTGACTTACACTATTACAGCAGAAACCAAGCTATGATTTAGCTGTTTTTTTGCTGCTAGAACCGTTCTCGAACGTTTCTAGAACTATCGAGCTTTTGCAAAAAGCTCGAGTTCTAGTTCGATCTAGAACATGCCCCAAAAGCACTCGAGCCTAGAACTGGAGAACCACGAACCACGAACCGCGCTCAACTCTACTAGCTATATCATCTTTTTTTAATTAAAGGTGACTATTTTTCCCTACCACTCCACTGATACTGCCCTAACCAAAATTACTAACAATTTGCTTACCACCAAAGCTAACAGACAATTCACTATTCTCCTCCTTCTAGACCTGTCTTCTGTCTTTGACATTGTTGACCACTCCCTTCTACTACAAATCCTCAATTCCATTGACATCCTAAATCCCAGAATATCTATCAGCCAAAAATGCCTTTTTGTCCTTTTTCTCATCATGCTTACGAAAGCTGAATGTGGAGAAAACTAAACTCATCATCCATCCTCTATCACTTAACTCCGTTTCCCAATTTATCGTTCTATCACAATAAATGACATTTTTCTTTCCCTTATACCAGAAATCTATTGCTTCAGAGTAACCTTTGACCCCGCCCTGTCCTTCACACCATAAATGCAAGCATTTACCAACTCTTGTTGTGTCCAACTCAAAAATATTTCCAGAAACTGTCCTTTCCTTAATCCTGTTCTACTAAAATCCTAGTGCAGACACTCATCAACTCTTTCCATGGCTTCTGCAATATTTTCCTATGTGGCCTTCCTGCTAACACTCTTGCACCTCTCCAGTCTGTCTTTAACTCTGCTGCCCGACTAATCCACCTCTCTCCTCTCTTCTCCTCTACTTTTCTCTTCTTGAAATCCCTTCATTGGTTCAGAATTTCCCAAAATATCCAGCTCTACTAACATTGTCCTACAATGCAGTCAATAATCTGTCTCCTCCATATATCTCTGAGCTAATTTTTAAATATCTTCCCTCACATAATCTCTGGTCCTCCCAAGACCTTCTACTCTCTTCTACACTTGAATGTTCTCACTCAATTTCTTCTAAGACTTCTCCGAGTATTTCCCATCCTCTGTAACTTTGTACCCCAACACGTCTGACTATTTAGCACATTTTGGAACTGTCAGATGGAAGTTGAAGAGAGCTTAAAGCCTGGAAAGACAGTGCTGCCACCTCACCATCGCTAGGGCTGCTGTAACCTTCTGTCTTCTTTCCTATTATCCTTTAGACTGTTAGCCCATGAGAGCATGATCGTCTTCCCACTATTTCAGTCTGTGATTGTTATTTTGCTCATTGTAATTTATGTTTGCATTTTGTATTTAAACACCTATTTACATGTACAGCACTATGGAATCATATGTTGCACTAGAAATAAATAAAAATAATAATATTGCTAACACTACCTATCTGTTCTACAAGGGTCCCGCACAAAGTGGTAACTGACAACAGTTGGCTTTTTCTCATTCGATCTAATCTGTCAATGGGGCTTGACTGCTGATGTCATGTTGATTGTCTGACAATAAGCTTGATGTTTGCAGTCACATTCTGCCAATAAAGCAGAGTGAATGAGAAACTGCAGCTCCAGTGATGTGACATCAGTGGAAGCTGCTGAATTGCTAGGCAGGAGGAGCCTATGAGCGCTCAGTGCCGGCAGAGATCAGTGCCGGGCACAACAGGCAGGCACTTAGCAACTACCTACCTGTTAGTTCTTAGGCAAATGGTAAAAATATAGTCTCAGAAAACCCCTTTAATAACTTAATTAGTAGTTTAAAACTAAAATCCTAGATCAGGAGATATTATAAAGCATAGCAACCATCATCCACCTTTTCCTCATCCACATTAAATTAGGACTACTTTAATGTATTATTTCCATTATTTGATACCTGGAGAGATCCTGTAGACCAGGAGTGGGGAACCTTTTACTGCCGGGGGTCATTTGGAAATTTCTACTAACCTTCAGGGGCCGCACAAAATTATCAATGTGAAAATGACCCTGCTATATTTGGTCAAACAATTAATTAACTCACCCCTACTGTGGAGGCCGGAGCAGCTTCTCTTTGGTGCGGCTGTGATGTGTGGTGATACTGATCATGTTGCTTCTCACAATTGCTTTTCTACATTTGTCTCGGTCTGAAGCGCAGTCAACTCTTTGTCATAATAATATTTGATAAATCATATACATCACATAGGAGACGCTGTATATACATCACAGGAGACGCTGGAGGCACATATAACACATAGGAGACACTGGGACTGCTCTATATACATTACAGGAGTCACTGAAGGCACATACAACACTAGAGGGGCTGGGGGCATATACATCACATTGAAAATGCTGGGACTGACGTATACACAACAGAAAGGAAACGCTGGGACTGCTGTATATACACATCACAGGAGACACTGGAGGCACATATATCACATGAGGAGATGGGGACATGTATATGCTCCCAGCCCCTCCTGTGATCTAAATGCCCACAGACCCTCCTGAGGTGTAAATGCCCACAGCCCCTCCTGTGTTGTGTATGTCCCCAGTGTCTCCTGTGATGTATATGCCCCCAGCATCTCCAATGTGATGTATAAGTCACAGGAGACGCTGAAGGCAAACAACACAAGAGGGGCTGGGGGGCATACACATAACAGGAAACGCTAGGGGGCATACACAATGCAAGAGGTGCTGGGGGGCATACACAATGCAAGAGGGGCTGGGGGCACACACATCACAAGAGGGGCTGGCAGCAAAGATATCACTGAGGGGGGCACAGACATCACTGGGGGAACACAACACTGAGGGTGATACACAGCATTGGGAGGGCACACAGCACTGCCCCCCAGTAATGTCAGGGCTCTGCACACAGCACCTACAGAACCCTGACATTACTGGGGAGCCACAAACCTGAGGTGTTACACAGCATGGGGTGAGGGACACAGCACTGATCATTGCACACAACTCTGAGTGGTGATACACAAAGTACTGGATGGGGAGTAGAGTGCAGGCGCGCGCACACACAGCGCTGGAGATAGTGCAGGCCGGAGGGCAGAGGGGCAGTCACACCGCACGAGAGGACAGAGGGGCGGGCACACCGCACGAGAGGACAGAGGGGTGGGCAGATCGCTCCAGAGTTCAAAGGTGCAGTCACACCACACGAGAGGACATAGGGGCAGGCGATTGCTCCGGAGGGCAGAGGGGCGGGCACACCGCACGAGAGGACAGAGGGGCGGGCAGATCGCTCTGGAGGGCAGAGGGGCGGGCACACCCCATGAGAGGAAAGAGGGGCGGGAAGATCGCTCCGGAGGGCAGAGGGGCGGGCACATTGCTCCGAAGAGCAGAGGGACGGGCACACACCGCTGATCACGCTAACACTGGACAGCGGGAGAGCCCATTGGTTTGCCCAAACAGTGCATGTGGTCATTTAAAGGGCCGGCAGCCCCAGCACTGCAGCCCCCAGGAATCTGCCCGGGGGCCGCATAAAAGGTCATGGCAGGCCGCATGCGGCCCGCGGGCCGGAGGTTCCCCACCCCTGCAGTAGTCTGTTAAAATCTCTATCATCATGCTAAGATATATATCCACAATCGCTCTTCGTCAATGAGTACTACCATATATCTGCGTTTTGGCCTGAGCTAATCAGATCTCTCCATCTGGTATATAGCCACTATTCAATGAAGTCTATTGTGGACACCTTTTCTCTACTATACTCACTTTTGGAGTTTTTGAGCAGGAATTATATGTTCATTACAGAATGCAAAAAGTCATATTGCTGTCTTCATTTCACTTTTTTTCTTCTTTCCTTTTTCACGTTATCTTTAAATATAATTTGTTGAAAGATTTCAATAAGTTTCAACAAAAACAATGAAAAAACAAAAAATATAGTTAAGATTAATTTGTATAGCTTTACATAAGTTGGAATTTCAACTTGTCAGCAGTAATAAACCAATGCTCATTCAAAGCAGAAATTGAGAACACACAAGCTGTCATGGCATTCTTAAGCTTCCGTCACATTTAGCGACTTACCAGCGATCCCGAAAATGATGCGACCTGATAAGGATCGCTGGTAATTTGTTGGGAGGTCGCTGGTGAGATGTCACACAGTCAGACCTTACCAACGACTCAGTAACGATACAGGTCGCAGTAGCGACCTGTATAATGATCTCGACTGTTATTGGGACCCTGTCACACAGTGTCAAGCATAGCGATGCGTCTTGCCCAGCAGGACATTGCCTTTGAAGAAAATGGTCCAGGACATTCAGCAATGACCGCCGACCTCACAGCAGGGCCAGGTCATTGCTGGATGTCACACATAACGAGATCGCTGTTGCGTCACAAAAACCATGACTCAGTAGCGATGTCGCTAGCGATGTCGCTTAGTGAGACGTGGCCTTTAGTTTTTCTCAAGTTTTATGCCACTGAATGTTAGGTACAATACTCTATTTCCCTTGCTTAAAACTATTTAAGAGTTAATCATGTTTTAAAAAACTTATCCAAAATTTAATTTAGTCAAAGGAAGTTGTGGCCAGACAAGTATTTTCTCTTGTTTGTGTAGTAGCTTCACTAGAGTTGGGTATATTTTTTTGTGGGACTAAGGCTGCTGGACAAAAAGTTCATGAATCTCTTACCTTCTTGGATCCTAAGTGCAGCCCTAGATTAGCCAGATGTGATGTCATCATTGCTACATGGCACCCAGGTGACATTGTGTAATCCCACCTAATCATATGGCTTACCAGCAATTTTGGAACTTAAGAGGTTCACAAACTTTCCATCCAAAGATTTCTGACCTCTCTGATGGACCAGAGTCCCGCAAATTGATCTGCCCAACTCTAAAGGTCCTGTCACACACAGAGATAAATCTGCGGCAGATCTGTGGTTGCAGTGAAATTGTGTACAATCAGTGTCAGGTTTGTGGCTGTGTACAAATGGAACAATATGTCCATGATTTTACTGCAACCACAGATCTGCCAAAGATTTATCTCTGTGTGTGACGGGGCCTTAAGATTCACCTTTAGCAAAACATTTTCACTTCCTTCCTTCCTTCCTTCCTCAATCCTTTCCTTCCTATTTTTTTCTCTTTCCTTTCCTTCCTTTCTTCCTTCCTTTCTTTCTTTCTTTCTTTCTTTCTTTCCTTCCTTCCTTCCTTCCTTTCCTTCTTTAATTCCTTCCTTTGTTCCTTCCCTTCTTCTTTACCTCATTACCAACCTCCCTACATTTTTCCCTTCCTCCTTTCCTCCTTCCTTCCCTCACCGTCCGTCTCTCACGCTTCTTACTGTTCTACTTCCAACCTCTCTCTATCTTTTTAACAGTGAGTGAATTGATCAGTTTCATTTCATTACAAATAAATTTTATATGGTGCACATATCTCGAGTAGGCTGTCCTCAAAATCTACCAAGAGGAAACATAGAAGGATACAAAAAATAACTATAAAAGATCTCAAAGAATTACAAGTCTTCTGTGGCTCAGTTGGAAAAAACTGTGTGTACAACTCATGCTTTCTGCTAGAAAGAACCACTGTTCCAAAAAACTCATGGACACCTCTGTTAGTTTGCCAAAAGGCATACAGCGGACTGTCGAAAAAAGTTCTATGTTCCAGTAAGAAAAATGTAGTTTACTGGATAATTATATTTTTTTTTTTTTTAGTTTTTGAAGTTAGCAAAACACTCCACATCATCAAATCAAAAATACAATTTCTGTGGTAAGTCGTGCTGTAGAATGCAATATTCTGTTATACTATAGCTCTGTAATAAGCCTTGAAAGACTTCTGAAAATAAAAGAGAAAATATATGCTTGAAAATAAAAGGAACTCAAAAACAAAAACTTTCCGCATGCTGGAAGAGAACAGTACTGGGAGAATATTTAATTTTCAGCAAAAATAGTATTCAGAAGAAAATAGGCAAAATAGAACCTATCAACAGAAAAGGAGTTATTTCAATAATATTTGTTAATATAGGGAGGTTTTTTTAATTGTTTGTTGCAATGTAGCAAAAAACCTGAGATTTTGTTTTTAAAGCTGGTTTCACACTACGTTTATTTAACATGCGTCAGGAACGTTTTTTTGCTGCAAAAGCGGATCCTGCTTTTACAGCAAAAACGCATGCAAACGCATCTGTTATTTTGCAGGATCCTGTCACTGGATGTTTAGGGGCGGGCATTGGAGTCATGTGATCAGGAGTGAGGGGAACTAGACTGGGAGCCGGCTTCTGACAGCTGCAGACGCTGGTAACCAAGGTAAACATCGGGCTTGGATACCCGATATTTATCTTGGTTACGAGTGTCTGCAGCTGCTAGGAGAAGGGCTGTCTGCACACGTAACCAACGTAAACATCGGGTAACTAAGAGAAGTGGTTACCCAATATTTACCTTGGTTACGAGTGTCCGCAGCTCTCAGGTGGGAGAGAGAGGGAGGGGAGGAAGGGGGAAAGACAGAGAGAGAGGGAGGGGAGGAAGGGGGAAAAACAGAGATAGAGAGAGAGAGGGTGAGGGAGGGAGGAGGAGAGAGAGACAGATCACGCGAGACTGGTTCTGTGCATGCTCAGTAGAGCAAGCAGAATCCTGTCTATCAGCATGCCAGCGTTCACCTGCGTTTGCGTGCTGTTTAGTCAGGATCCGGTGACATGCAGTATTTGGACGCAGCTCAAAAACGCTACAAGTAGCGTTTTTGAAAGATGTTAAAAAACTGCAAGTCGCTGGATCCTCACTATAACGCACGCAAACGCAGGTGAACGCATGTTAACGCGAGTCCATTGCAAATGCATTGAAGTGAAAACGCATTTGCACTGGATCCGTTTTTCCGCTAAAAAAACGTTATGGACGGATGTTAAATAAACGTAGTGTGAAACCAGCCTAACTCTGTTGTTCGGTTTGCGTCCATATGACCTGAAATGAAATTTGAGACCCTGCAGATTATTTATTATGAAGATCTAACACTCGTGATTAGTTGACTTTTTCTCACTTGAGGGCTTCTTACAATGAGTGTTGTTTTTTTTTTTTTGTTTTTTTTGTTTACTTTTTGCTACACGCTGATTGTTATACACTTGTATTGTTCGGGTCATTATGACCCGATAGCATATTATACTGTTCAACAGGTCACTAATTATTTCAGTCTGCAAAATGTATTTGTTTTCCTGTGTACTTTATCTCATTATTCAAATGAGTGAAGGTTTCACTGTTCTAATCAATAAGAGAAAGACCTGAAAAAAATCAGGGTATGCGATTTGTTCTCGATTTGAAATCAGGGTATGGGAGTTGTTCTCAATTTGACTTATGGACAAAAAAGACAAAATGTCACATGTGATACATTTTTCACATCCTACCAACTGGGCCAAATGTTGTGAAAAAAGACAACTTACCATGCAGGGTACTCTAAGGAAAAACAAGCCAGAACTGCCGCAAGGTATCCTTAGTAAAAGAGATATGTATAGTTCTACTTTTTATTTTACTGGAGATACAACAGTTGTGTCTTATGTCCGCAAAAAAAACCCAAACAGGTCTTTCTAATGAGCACAACGCACCATGACAATAGAATAAGTAATCGAGAAGACAGAAAGCTTGACAATATTATTGATTAATATTAGATTATAATGCTACAAAAGGGGCAGTTGATACTCTACATCAAGCAATATAAACATACACATGCAAAGGCAAAACCAATCGGTGGTCAATAATTATATTTTACAACATTCTGGATGTTTCTGCATATAATGTTGTTTTTTTTATGGAGAAAATTCAACCCCAATTGGAACAGAAATAAGCTGCAGAAAAGAAGAATTTTTCTCAAAGAATTAAAAAAATCCCTAGTTAGGCGATATATCGAAGCATAAAAGTAATCCCCAGAAGTGAAGGAGCAACAGCCATTGTGAATAGTGTCCAGCAGCATGCTCAAGAAAGAGACTCCCCGTCTTCATCAGTAGGGATAGGCGATCCCGAACTGTAAAGATCGGGGATCATACGAATCACATAATGATCGTGTACACGAGCCCGATCACGAGCTTTCCTGAGAAGCTTACGTTACAGATTGGGTCCAGATCGGGTCCAGGGACTGAAAAAAAAGCACATTATTAAAAACCAATATGATCATACTTACAGGTCCCGTGATGCATCCCGCAGACTCTGCCTCCCAGCGCTTCTGCTTCCACATCCGTCCTATCATTGCTGTGCCACCCGCTAACCAGCACTGACTATTAAAGGACCTTCAATTATATCATAGCCATGTGACCCAGTCACATGTGAATGCTGTATTACCTCATTGGCTACAGACTGGTCACATGACTATGACATCTCGAAGGTCCTGGTAACTGAACTTTGACTGTCACTGTGCTAATTTCGCATTGCCATCACCTGGTACGGCCGCACACTCTCCTGACAGGAGTGGTCGACGCTCATGTCCGGAGAGTGTCAGTTCATTCGGGGAGATGCTGATGTGAGACTGCACGAATCACACGTAAGTGCAACTTCGACCTCAGTGTTAGCTTACATCTCACTCTGCTGTTGTACAGAGTGATGTAGCAGAGTTGACATTGCTCATTGCTCTTTCTGCTTCTCACACTGTATAGACTGTCTGTACAGAGTGATGAAGCTGAGGTGACATTGCCGTACCTGGGGACAACGGATTTTTTATAATAAAGATGGAGTCTCTAAATGTTTTTTTTTTATTTCTAATAAAAAATGTTCTCTGTGCTGTGTTTTTCTTTTACTGTTTACTAGAAATTCATGGTGGCCATGTCTAATTTGGTGTGACACCATGAATTTAGTACCATCTGAGAATACAAAGCTGGTATTAACCCCTTTATTACCCAGCGAGCCACCCGGCACCAGGGCCGCTGGCAAAGCTGGGTAATGCACCTGGAAATGGTGCTAAGAAACAATGCGCCATTTTCAGGGGCAGCTGCGGGCTGCCGGGAATCCCAGCCCCCAGCTGCTTGGCTTTGCCTGACTATCGATCAAAATACGGCGGGACCCCCACGCATTTTTTTTTTAAATAAAAAAAAAATAATTGGCTTCCCTGTATTTTGATTGCCAGCCAAGGTGAAGCCAGGCAGATGGGGGTGAGGGTGAATGCCCAGAGCCGTCCGCTTTATCTGCACTGAGAATAAAAAATACCGTGGAGCGCTACGTCATTTTTTAAAATTATTTATATTTATACAACTATTACATATTGTGTGTGTGTATATATATATATATATATATATATATACACAGTGGAACCTCAGTTTACGAGTAACCCGGTTTGTGAGCATTTTGCTATACGAGTAAGGCTTGTTGTAAATTTTTAACCCAGTTTACGAGCAAGCTTTGCCATACGAGCAAATACTCACCACACACACTTCCGGTTCCGTACTTCAACCGTGCTCTGACCCGCTCTTGCACTCCGCACAAACACACAAAAACACACACACGCACACACACATATTATGCTCACCTTACCTTCCGTTCCCTCGCCGGTCTCATAGTTTTTGTAGTTCGCCACTACAGGATGTATATTGGGTAACCATCACGATGATGGAGGAACTTCCGCTGTCAGCCTCTACTCAAAGGCAGCGCGCTGACCAATCAGAGGCAAGTGTCTCGTGCCTTGTACGTCAGCACTCTGGCAGTGAAAGTTCCTCCATCGTCACGATGGTTATCCGGTATTTGTACTTGATGCTGATTAGAGATGAGCAAACCGGTCCCGGTTCGGCTCGAGGTCGGTTCGCCGAACGGAGGTCCCGTTCGAGTTCGGTTCGTCGAACGTTCGACGAACCGAACTCGAACTGCATAGGAAACAATGGCAGGCATTCACAAACACATAAAAACACCTAGAAAACACCCTCAAAGGTGTCCAAAAGGTGACAAACAACTCACAACACAAACACATGGGAAAGTGACAAGGACATATACTTATGCGAAAACAAAAGAGCAGGACAAGGAAAAAGTGGAGGACACACAGATATAGGCATGGCACGCCCTTCAAAAATCATGTAAAACACCGCAAGGTGACTCCAAGCGGAGTATCCCTTTTTTCCAAAAATTGGGGCCCACACACACCCACCCCTTCAGTGGCAGCACTTGTGCCCTAGTTGTACAATTCACAGCTACATTTGCATCAAGCACATTGAAAAATACGCTATTCTTAACCGTCCCCAGGATGACACCGGGGTAGGTAGCAAAGTCTTTGCTGAACCATGACTTGTTCATCTTGGCTTCTTTTAAAAAACACAGCAAGCAAGGGTTACTCCAAGCGGAGTCTCCCTTTTTTCCAAAAATTGGGCCCCACACACACCCACCCCTTCAGTGGCAGCAGTTGTGCCTCAGTTGTACACTTCACAGCTAGATTTGCATCAAGCACATTCAAAAATACGCCATAATTAACCGTCCCCAGGATGAGACCGGGGTAGGTAGCAAAGTCTTTCCTGATCCCAGCTCTGTTCATCTTGGCTTCTTTTAAAAACAATGTAAGCAAGGGTTACTCCAAGCAGAGTCTCCCTTTTTTTCCAAAAATTGGGCCCCACACACACCCACCCATTCAGTGGCAGCACTTGTGCCCCAGTTATACACTTCACAGCTAGATTTGCATCAAGCACATTCAAAAATACGCCATAATTAACCGTCCCCAGGATGAGACCGGGGTAGGTAGCAAAGTCTTTCCTGATCCCAGCTCTGTTCATCTTGGATCATTTATAAAAAACACAGCAAGCAAGGGTTACTCCAAGTGGAGTCTCCCTTTTTTCAAAAAATTGGGCCCCACACACACCCACCCCTTCAGTGGCAGCAGTTGTGCCCCAGTTGTACAATTCACAGCTACATTTGCATCAAGCACATTCAAAAATACGCTATTCTTAACCGTCCCCAGGATGACACCGGGGTAGGTAGCAAAGTCTTTGCTGAACCATGACTTGTTCATCTTGGCTTCTTTTAAAAAACACAGCAAGCAAGGGTTACTCCAAGCGGAGTCTCCCTTTTTTCCAAAAATTGGGCCCCACACACACCCACCCCTTCAGTGGCAGCAGTTGTGCCTCAGTTGTACACTTCACAGCTAGATTTGCATCAAGCACATTCAAAAATACGCTATTCTTAACCGTCCCCAGGATGACACCGGGGTAGGTAGCAAAGTCTTTGCTGAACCATGACTTGTTCATCTTGGCTTCTTTTAAAAAACACAGCAAGCAAGGGTTACTCCAAGCGGAGTCTCCCTTTTTTCCAAAAATTGGGCCCCACACACACCCACCCCTTCAGTGGCAGCAGTTGTGCCTCAGTTGTACAATTCACAGCTAGATTTGCATCAAGCACATTCAAAAATACGCCATAATTAACCGTCGCCAGGATGAGACCGGGGTAGGTAGCAAAGTCTTTCCTGATCCCAGCTCTGTTCATCTTGGCTTCTTTTAAAAACAATGTAAGCAAGGGTTACTCCAAGCGGAGTCTCCCTTTTTTCCAAAAATTGGGCCCCACACACACCCACCCATTCAGTGGCAGCACTTGTGCCCCAGTTATACACTTCACAGCTAGATTTGCATCAAGCACATTCAAAAATACGCCATAATTAACCGTCCCCAGGATGAGACCGGGGTAGGTAGCAAAGTCTTTCCTGATCCCAGCTCTGTTCATCTTGGATCATTTATAAAAAACACAGCAAGCAAGGGTTACTCCAAGCGGAGTCTCCCTTTTTTCCAAAAATTGGGCACAAACACACACCCACCCCTTCAGTGGCAGCAGTTGTGCCCCAGTTGTACAATTCACAGCTACATTTGCATCAAGCACATTCAAAAATACGCTATTCTTAACCGTCCCCAGGATGACACCGGGGTAGGTAGCAAAGTCTTTGCTGAACCATGACTTGTTCATCTTGGCTTCTTTTAAAAAACACAGCAAGCAAGGGTTACTCCAAGCAGAGTCTCCCTTTTTTCCAAAAATTGGGCCTCATACACACCCACCCCTTCAGTGGCAGCAGTTGTGCCTCAGTTGTACACTTCACAGCTAGATTTGCATCAAGCACATTCAAAAATACGCCATAATTAACCGTCCCCAGGATGAGACCGGGGTAGGTAGCAAAGTCTTTCCTGATCCCAGCTCTGTTCATCTTGGCTTCTTTTAAAAACAATGTAAGCAAGGGTTACTCCAAGCGGAGTCTCCCTTTTTTCCAAAAATTGGGCCCCACACACACCCACCCATTCAGTGGCAGCACTTGTGCCCCAGTTATACACTTCACAGCTAGATTTGCATCAAGCACATTCAAAAATACGCCATAATTACCCGTCCCCAGGATGAGACCGGGGTAGGTAGCAAAGTCTTTCCTGATCCCAGCTCTGTTCATCTTGGATCATTTATAAAAAACACAGCAAGCAAGGGTTACTCCAAGTGGAGTCTCCCTTTTTTCAAAAAATTGGGCCCCACACACACCCACCCCTTCAGTGGCAGCAGTTGTGCCCCAGTTGTACAATTCACAGCTACATTTGCATCAAGCACATTCAAAAATACGCTATTCTTAACCGTCCCCAGGATGACACCGGGGTAGGTAGCAAAGTCTTTGCTGAACCATGACTTGTTCATCTTGGCTTCTTTTAAAAAACACAGCAAGCAAGGGTTACTCCAAGCGGAGTCTCCCTTTTTTCCAAAAATTGGGCCCCACACACACCCACCCCTTCAGTGGCAGCAGTTGTGCCTCAGTTGTACACTTCACAGCTAGATTTGCATCAAGCACATTCAAAAATACGCTATTCTTAACCGTCCCCAGGATGACACCGGGGTAGGTAGAAAAGTCTTTGCTGAACCATGACTTGTTCATCTTGGCTTCTTTTAAAAAACACAGCAAGCAAGGGTTACTCCAAGCGGAGTCTCCCTTTTTTCCAAAAATTGGGCCCCACACACACCCACCCCTTCAGTGGCAGCAGTTGTGCCTCAGTTGTACAATTCACAGCTAGATTTGCATCAAGCACATTCAAAAATACGCCATAATTAACCGTCGCCAGGATGAGACCGGGGTAGGTAGCAAAGTCTTTCCTGATCCCAGCTCTGTTCATCTTGGCTTCTTTTAAAAACAATGTAAGCAAGGGTTACTCCAAGCGGAGTCTCCCTTTTTTCCAAAAATTGGGCCCCACACACACCCACCCATTCAGTGGCAGCACTTGTGCCCCAGTTATACACTTCACAGCTAGATTTGCATCAAGCACATTCAAAAATACGCCATAATTAACCGTCCCCAGGATGAGACCGGGGTAGGTAGCAAAGTCTTTCCTGATCCCAGCTCTGTTCATCTTGGATCATTTATAAAAAACACAGCAAGCAAGGGTTACTCCAAGCGGAGTCTCCCTTTTTTCCAAAAATTGGGCCCCACACACACCCACCCCTTCAGTGGCAGCAGTTGTGCCCCAGTTGTACAATTCACAGCTACATTTGCATCAAGCACATTCAAAAATACGCTATTCTTAACCGTCCCCAGGATGACACCGGGGTAGGTAGCAAAGTCTTTGCTGAACCATGACTTGTTCATCTTGGCTTCTTTTAAAAAACACAGCAAGCAAGGGTTACTCCAAGCAGAGTCTCCCTTTTTTCCAAAAATTGGGCCTCACACACACCCACCCCTTCAGTGGCAGCAGTTGTGCCTCAGTTGTACACTTCACAGCTAGATTTGCATCAAGCACATTCAAAAATACGCTATTCTTAACCGTCCCCAGGATGACACCGGGGTAGGTAGCAAAGTCTTTGCTGAACCATGACTTGTTCATCTTGGCTTCTTTTAAAAAACACAGCAAGCAAGGGTTACTCCAAGCGGAGTCTCCCTTTTTTCCAAAAATTGGGCCCCACACACACCCACCCCTTCAGTGGCAGCAGTTGTGCCTCAGTTGTACACTTCACAGCTACATTTGCATCAAGCACATTCAAAAATACACCATAATTAACCATCCCCAGGATGAGACCGGGGTAGGTAGCAAAGTCTTTCCTGATCCCAGCTCTGTTCATCTTGGCTTCTTTTAAAAAAATGTAAGCAAGGGTTACTCCAAGCGGAGTCTCCCTTTTTTCCAAAAATTGGGCCCCACACACACACACCCATTCAGTGGCAGCACTTGTGCCCCAGTTATACACTTCACAGCTAGATTTGCATCAAGCACATTCAAAAATACGCCATAATTAACCGACCCCAGGATGACACCGGGGTAGGAGCAAAGTCTTTGCTGAACCATGACTTGTTCATCTTGGCTTCTTTTAAAAAACACAGCAAGCAAGGGTTACTCCAATCGGAGTCTCCCTTTTTTCCAAAAATTGGGCCCCACACACACCCACCCCTTCAGTGGCAGCAGTTGTGCCTCAGTTGTACACTTCACAGCTAGATTTGCATCAAGCACATTCAAAAATACGCTATTCTTAACCGTCCCCAGGATGACACCGGGGTAGGTAGCAAAGTCTTTGCTGAACCATGACTTGTTCATCTTGGCTTCTTTTAAAAAACACAGCAAGCAAGGGTTACTCCAAGCGGAGTCTCCCTTTTTTCCAAAAATTGGGCCCCACACACACCCACCCCTTCAGTGGCAGCAGTTGTGCCTCAGTTGTACACTTCACAGCTAGATTTGCATCAAGCACATTCAAAAATACGCCATAATTAACCGTCCCCAGGATGAGACCGGGGTAGGTAGCAAAGTCTTCCCTGATCCCAGCTCTGTTCATCTTGGCTTCTTTTAAAAACAATGTAAGCAAGGATTACTCCAAGTGGAGTCTCCCTTTTTTCAAAAAATTGGGCCCCACACACACCCACCCATTCAGTGGCAGCACTTGTGCCCCAGTTATACACTTCACAGCTAGATTTGCATCAAGCACATTCAAAAATACGCCATAATTAACCGTCCCCAGGATGAGACCGGGGTAGGTAGCAAAGTCTTCCCTGATCCCAGCTCTGTTCATCTTGGCTTCTTTTAAAAACAATGTAAGCAAGGGTTACTCCAAGCAGAGTGTCCCTTTTTTCCAAAAATTGGGCCCCACACAGACACCTTATCAGTGGCAGCACTTGTGCCCTAGTTGCAAACAGGATGTTTTGATTTGCATCAAGCACATTCCAAATCCACAAGCATTTACTCTCCCCAGGATGATACAGGGGTAGTAAATTCCTTCTGGATCCATGACTTGTTCATTTTGATGAACGTCAGTCTGTCCACATTGTCACTGGACAGACGCGTGCGCTTATCTGTCAGCACACACCCAGCAGCACTGAAGACACGTTCAGAGACAACGCTGGCAGCTGGACACGACAAAATCTCCAAGGCGTAACTGGAGAGCTCTGGCCATTTTTCTAGATTTGAAGCCCAAAAGGAGCAAGGCTCCATTTGCAAAGTCATGGCATCGATGTTCATTTGGAGATACTCCTGTATCATCCTCTCCAGCCATTGACTATGTGTCAGACTTGTTGTCTCTGGTGGCCTTGCAAAGGAGGGTCTAAAAAAATTATGAAAAGATTCCATAAAATTGCTGTTACCAGCACCAGATACAGTCCTACTGGTACGGGTAGACTGTTGAAGATGACGAGACCGTCCCATGTTTGTCAGGTTACAACTGGGAGAATCACTCCCTGCACCTGCACGGTTGTTTGGTGGAAAAGCCGAGCTAAGATTGAGTAACAGCTTCTGCTGATACTCCTGCATACGTGCGTCCCTTTCAATGACTGGAATTATGTCACAAAATTTGGACTTGTACCGGGGATCTAATAGTGTGGCAATCCAGTAGTCATCATACTTCTAATTTTGACAATACGAGGGTCATGTTGGAGGTAGTGCAACAAGAAGGCACTCATGTGTCTTGCGCAGCCATGCGGACCAAGTCCACGCTGTGTTTGTGGCATAGAGGTGCTAACCGTTCTTTCTTCCTCTGACATCTCCCCCCAACCTCTTTCAACAGAAATTTGACCAAGGTCTCCCTCATCCGCTGAGTCTTCCATGTCCATGGACAGTTCGTCCTCCATTTCTTCATGTTCTCCTGCACCTTCCTCAACATTTCGCCTGCTACCATGCGCCCTTGTTGATCCCTGTCCCCCATGGTCCCATGCCTGCCGCGTTGGTGATGATGAACGTCTGGACCTTGGTGATGTTGTTGTGTCTTGCGCATATGAATCCTCCTGTAGTTCCTCCCCTTCCTGTTGTCCCACCCCCTGACTCCGAATAGTGTTTAGCGTGTGCTCCAGCATGTAAATGACTGGAATTGTCATGCTGATAATGGCATTGTCAGCGCTAAACATATTCGTCGCCATGTCGAAACTGTGCAGAAGGGTGCATAGGTCCTTGATCTGAGACCACTCCATCAGGGTGATCTGCCCCACCTCTGCATCTCGTTGGCCCAGGCTATACGTCATGACGTATTGCACCAGGGCTCGGCGGTGCTGCCACAGTTGCTGTAACATGTGGAGAGTTGAATTCCAGCGTGTCGCCACATCGCATTTCAGGCAGGCCGAAAGACTTCTGGAGCGATGCAAGTCGCTCAGCTGCGGCGCTTGAACGGCGGAAGTGAGCAGACAGTTTTCGTGCCCTGTTCAGAAGGCCATCTAGGCCAGGATAGTGTGTTAAAAATTGCTGGACGACAAGGTTCAACACGTGAGCCATACAAGGTACGTGTGTCACCTTGCCCAGGCGAAGGGCCGCACCCAGGTTTGCAGCATTGTCGCACACGGCCTTACCAGGCTGCAGGTTGAGTGGAGACAACCATTTATTAAACTCGGACCGCAGAGCTGACCACAACTCCTCAGCTGTGTGACTCTTATTCCCAAGACATGTCAAGCTAAAGACCGCCTGATGCCGTTGCGCTCTGCTGCCAGCATAGTAATGAGGGGTGCGTGATTCCTTCTGCGCAGTGAGAATGCTGGTGGCCTGACCAGGCAGGCTTGGGGCAGAGGTGGAGGACCCAGATGAGGTGGAGGAGGCAGAAGCAGTGGCGGAACTTGGACAGACAGAGGATTGACACACAAGTCGTGGGGACGGCAAGACTTGTGCAGCAGACCCTTCCCCATCTATCACCATAGTTACCCAGTGCCCAGTCATGTAACGTCCCTGTCCATGCTTACTGGTCCAAGTATCGGTGGTGAAATGCACCCGTTCACACACAGAGTTTCTCAAGGAAGCGGTGATGTTGTGTGCGACATGCTGGTGTAGCGCGGGCACACCTTTCTTAGAGAAGTAGTGGCGACTAGGCATCTGGTACTGGGGCACAGCGACAGATATAAGGTCTCTAAAATCCTGTGTGTCCACTAGGAGGAAAGGCAGCATTTCTGTAGCCAACAGCTTACAGAGGGATAGAGTCAACCTCTTCGCTTTGTCATGGGTCGCAGGAAGTGGCCTTTTATTTGACCACATCTGAGGTACAGAGATCTGGCTGCTGTGTGTAGACGGTGTTGAGTAGGGTGTCCCTGGAAAAATGCAGGTTTATGAGGAAAGTGCAGGCGGAGACATGATGTTGCCTTCATCCAACGTTGGTGCTATCGATGTCTGAGAGAGCTGTACACACTCACTTGTTTCCCCTTCCAAACCAACTGACGACCTACCAAGCAAACTGCCTGTTGCGGTTACAGTGGTGGAAGTTGTGCGTGGAAAAACAGGTGTGACAGCTGTCCCCACAGTCCTAGAAGATGAAGAGCGCGCGGATGCACTGAAAGGGGCAGGCGGTGGATGGTTCGCTACGCTAGGCCGCATTGCAGCACGGTGAGCTTCCCACCGGGACATATGATATTTATTCATGTGACGATTCATGGAAGAAGTTGTCAAACTGCTGAGGTTTTGACCTCTACTAATAGAACCATGACAAATTTTACAGATCACATAATTTGGGCGATCTTTAGCTATGTCAAAAAAGGACCAGGCTAGGCAAGGCTTAGAGGGCATGCGACCTGTTGATCCACCCCGACTAGTGCTCAGAGGCAGAGTGGTGGCTGAGGATGCAGTTGTAGACGTGCTACCAGTACTCCGACTCTGTCCAGGAAGGCGCAAGGTAACTTCGTCATCAGTTGCATCCTCCTCCACCACCTCTGTTGATCTCCTCGAGTGCCTGACTGTGGGTTGACAGTAGGTGGGATCTACAACTTCATCATCAATTGTTGTGTTTGCACTCCCCTCACCCTCAGACCGAGCCTCTTCTTGCCCTGACCGAATATTTAAGTTGTCATCCCAATCGGGTATCTGCGTCTCATCTTCATCAGTATGTTCCTCATTGTCTATAACCACAGGTGTTACAGTTTGTGACAAAGGGTCAACATTATGCTCAGAAACTTGGTCCTCACGGCCTGAATCAGAGTCACAAAGGTTCTGGGCATCACTGCAGACCATTTCCTGTTCTGTACTCACTGTAGCTTGGGAGCAGACCTCTGATTCCTAGGCTATAGTGTGACTGAACAGCTCTGCAGACTCAGCCATCTCAGTTCCACCATACTGTGCAGGGCTGATGGAGACTTCAGAGCTGGGAGACAGCAAGTTTGATTGGGATGACAACTCTGAGGACTGGTGTTTTTTGGATGCGGTACTTGAAGTGGCTGAGAGGGCACTTGTTGGACCACTTGAGATCCATTCAAGCATTTTCCTTTTTTGGCCATCATCTACCTTTGTTCCTGTTGTTCGTGTACGTAAAAAAGGGAGCACATCAGATTGTCCACGGTAAGTAGTAGACATCTTACTTTTGCTGGTAGATGGTCTATCTTCAGCAGATGATAATGGAGCTTTGCCACCTTCCCCACGGACAAACCCTTTTTTTCCTTTTCCACCACGCCTCTTCCCCTTTCCACCAGCATCTGTCATTTTGCCACTCATGTTGATTGCGACAAGATTGTGCACTGAAAATGTGGTAGTAAAAATTGAGAGGTGGTGTAGATTGCAGCGGTGGTCTATCTTTATTAACAGCAGAATAATAAAGAATTAATATCCCTGACAATGCAACTACGGCCCAAAAACTGGCAGCATAAATTGCTAGTATAATAGATTAGTAAATATCAGTTTGAGTGTGCAATGCAGGCAGACGTGCTACAAATATCTTTGCACTAGTGGGACTATACAGAAGTCCAATAGCCACGTTTAGGATGCCACTAGGTACACTCAGAGTTTGCTAGTATAATGGCTTAGTTATAAGGACTTGGAGTGTGCAATGCAGGCAGACGTGCTGGAAATATCTTTGCACTAGTGGGACTATACAGAAGTCCAATAGCCACATTTAAGATGCCACTAAATACACTCAGTGTTTGCTAGTATAATGGCTTAGTTATAATGAGTTTGAGTGTGCAATGCAGGCTGACGTGCTGCAAATATCTTTGCACTAGTGGGACTATACAGAAGTCCAATAGCCACGTTTAGGATGCCACTAGGTACACTCAGAGTTTGCTAGTATAATGGCTTAGTTATAATGAGTTGGAGTGTGCAATGCAGGCAGACGTGCTGCAAATATCTTTGCACTAGTGGGACTATACAGAAGTTTAATAGCCACGTTTAGGATGCCACTAGGTACACTCAGTGTTTGCTAGTATAATGGCTTAGTTATAATGAGTTTGAGTGTGCAATGCAGGCAGACGTGCTGCAAATATCTTTGCACTAGTGGGACTATACAAAAGTCCAATAGCCACGTTTAGGATGCCACTAGGTACACTCAGTGTTTGCTAGTATAATGGCTTAGTTATAAGGAGTTGGAGTGTGCAATGCAGGCAGACGTGCTGCAAATATCTTTGCACTAGTGGGACTATACAGAAGTCCAATAGCCACGTTTAGGATGCCACTAGGTACAATCAGTGTTTGCTAGTATAATGGCTTAGTTATAATGAATTTGAGTGTGCAATGCAGGCAGACGTGCTGCAAATATCTTTGCACTAGTGGGACTATACAAAAGTCCAATAGCCATGTTTAGGATGCCACTAGGTACACTCTGTGTTTGCTAGTATAATGGCTTAGTTATAATGAGTTTGAGTGTGCAATGCAGGCAGACGTGCTGCAAATATCTTTGCACTAGTGGGACTATACAAAAGTCCAATAGCCACGTTTAGGATGCCACTAGGTACACTCAGTGCTTGCTAGTATAATGGCTTAGTTATAAGGAGTTTGAGTGTGCAATGCAGGCAGACGTGCTGCAAATATCTTTGCACTAGTGGGACTATACAGAAGTCTAATAGCCACGTTTAGGATGCCACTAGGTACACTCAGTGTTTGCTAGTATAATGGCTTAGTTATAATGAGTTGGAGTGTGCAATGCAGGCAGACGTGCTGCAAATATCTTTGCACTAGTGGGACTATACAAAAGTCCAATAGACACGTTTAGGATGCCACTAGGTACACTCAGTGTTTGCTAGTATAATGGCTTAGTTATAAGGAGTTGGAGTGAGCAATGCAGGCAGACGTGCTGCAAATATCTTTGCACTAGTGGGACTATACAGAAGTCCAATAGCCACGTTTAGGATGCCACTAGGTACACTCAGTGTTTGCTAGTATAATGGCTTAGTTATAATGAGTTTGAGTGTGCAATGCAGGCAGACGTGCTGCAAATATCTTTGCACTAGTGGGACTATACAAAAGTCCAATAGCCACGTTTAGGATGCCACTAGGTACACTCAGTGTTTGCTAGTATAATGGCTTAGTTATAATGAGTTTGATTGTGCAATGCAGGCAGACGTGCTGCAAATATCTTTGCACTAGTGGGACTATACAAAAGTCCAATAGCCACGTTTAGGATGCCACTAGGTACACTCAGTGTTTGCTAGTATAATGGCTTAGTTATAAGGAGTTTGAGTATGCAATGCAGGCAGACGTGCTGCAAATATCTTTGCACTAGTGGGACTATACAGAAGTCCAATAGCCACGTTTAAGATGCCACTAGGTACACTCAGTGTTTGCTAGTATAATGGCTTAGTTATAAGGAGTTTGAGTGTGCAATGCAGGCAGACGTGCTGCAAATATCTTTGCACTAGTGGGACTATACAGAAGTCCAATAGCCACGTTTAGGATGCCACTAGGTACACTCAGAGTTTGCTAGTATAAAGGCTTAGTTATAATGAGTTGGAGTGTGCAATGCAGGCAGACGTGCTGCAAATATCTTTGCACTAGTGGGACTATACAGAAGTCCAATAGCCACGTTTAGGATGCCACTAGGTACACTCAGTGTTTGCTAGTATAATGGCTTAGTTATAATGAGTTTGAGTGTGCAATGCAGGCAGACGTGCTGCAAATATCTTTGCACTAGTGGGACTATACAGAAGTCCAATAGCCACGTTTAGGATGCCACTAGGTACACTCAGTGTTTGCTAGTATAATGGCTTAGTTATAATGAGTTTGAGTGTGCAATGCAGGCAGACGTGCTGCAAATATCTTTGCACTAGTGGGACTATACAAAAGTCCAATAGCCACGTTTAGGATGCCACTAGGTACACTCAGTGTTTGCTAGTATAATGGCTTAGTTATAAGGAGTTGGAGTGTGCAATGCAGGCAGACGTGCTGCAAATATCTTTGCACTAGTGGGACTATACAGAAGTCCAATAGCCACGTTTAGGATGCCACTAGGTACAATCAGTGTTTGCTAGTATAATGGCTTACTTATAATGAATTTGAGTGTGCAATGCAGGCAGACGTGCTGCAAATATCTTTGCACTAGTGGGACTATACAAAAGTCCAATAGCCATGTTTAGGATGCCACTAGGTACACTCTGTGTTTGCTAGTATAATGGATTAGTTATAATGAGTTTGAGTGTGCAATGCAGGCAGACGTGCTGTAAATATCTTTGCACTAGTGGGACTATACAAAAGTCCAATAGCCACGTTTAGGATGCCACTAGGTACACTCAGTGTTTGCTAGTATAATGGCTTAGTTATAATGAGTTGGAGTGTGCAATGCAGGCAGACGTGCTGCAAATATCTTTGCACTAGTGGGACTATACAAAAGTCCAATAGACACGTTTAGGATGCCACTAGGTACACTCAGTGTTTGCTAGTATAATGGCTTAGTTATAAGGAGTTGGAGTGAGCAATGCAGGCAGACGTGCTGCAAATATCTTTGCACTAGTGGGACTATACAGAAGTCCAATAGCCACGTTTAGGATGCCACTAGGTACACTCAGTGTTTGATAGTATAATGGCTTAGTTATAATGAGTTTGAGTGTGCAATGCAGGCAGACGTGCTGCAAATATCTTTGCACTAGTGGGACTATACAAAAGTCCAATAGCCACGTATAGGATGCCACTAGGTACACTCAGTGTTTGCTAGTATAATGGCTTAGTTATAATGAGTTTGATTGTGCAATGCAGGCAGACGTGCTGCAAATATCTTTGCACTAGTGGGACTATACAAAAGTCCAATAGCCACGTTTAGGATGCCACTAGGTACACTCAGTGTTTGCTAGTATAATGGCTTAGTTATAAGGAGTTTGAGTGTGCAATGCAGGCAGACGTGCTGCAAATATCTTTGCACTAGTGGGACTATACAGAAGTCCAATAGCCACGTTTAAGATGCCACTAGGTACACTCAGTGTTTGCTAGTATAATGGCTTAGTTATAATGAGTTGGAGTGTGCAATGCAGGCAGACGTGCTGCAAATATCTTTGCACTAGTGGGACTATACAAAAGTCCAATAGCCACGTTTAGGATGCCACTAGGTACACTCAGTGTTTGCTAGTATAATGGCTTAGTTATAAGGAGTTTGAGTGTGCAATGCAGGCAGACGTGCTGCAAATATCTTTGCACTAGTGGGACTATACAGAAGTCCAATAGCCACGTTTAGGATGCCACTAGGTACACTCAGTGTTTGCTAGTATAATGGCTTAGTTATAAGGAGTTTGAGTGTGCAATGCAGGCAGACGTTCTGCAAATATCTTTGCACTAGTGGGACTATACAGAAGTCCAATAGCCACGTTTAATATGCCACTAGGTACACTCAGTGTTTGCTAGTATAATGGCTTAGTTATAATGAGTTGGAGTGTGCAATGCAGGCAGACGTGCTGCAAATATCTTTGCACTAGTGGGACTATACAGAAGTCCAATAGCCACGTTTAGGATGCCACTAGGTACACTCAGTGTTTGCTAGTATAATGGCTTAGTTATAATGAGTTTGAGTGTGCAATGCAGGCAGACGTGCTGCAAATATCTTTGCACTAGTGGGACTATACAAAAGTCCAATAGCCACATTTAGGATGCCACTAGGTACACTCAGTGTTTGCTAGTATAATGGCTTAGTTATAAGGAGTTTGAGTGTGCAATGCAGGCAGACGTGCTGCAAATATCTTTGCACTAGTGGGACTATACAGAAGTCCAATAGCCACGTTTAGGATGCCACTAGGTACACTCAGTGTTTGCTAGTATAATGGCTTTGTTATAATGAGTTGGAGTGTGCAAAGGGCAGGAGGGTACAGTGGCAGGGTTGTGGGTCTCTGGGTAGAGGAATGGAAGCCTGACTTTCTATTCCCTCCTAATGGGGAAATGCAGCGAGGAAATCCCTGACCTTAGCTACACAGACGCTGTCTCTGTTTTCAGGACCTGTCACCTATGGCTCTGACCCTGCCGGTACGAGCCCTTAAAAGGACTGATAGAAAGTGCTATCCCTAAGCTGTCCAGCGCTGTGTATGCAGCGCATACAGCAGTATCGGCGATAGGACAAAGGACGGAGCTGCGCCAGTGATGTCTGACACCAAGGACGCAGAAGAGATAATGGCGTCCGGACGGGCAGATACTCGTTTTTATAATGCAGGGACATGTGACATGGACATCCTATCACACATGCCGTTGCTTCTCTGGCTAAAAGTCCATTTAGCTGTGTGTGTGTCTGGGATTGGCTGCCATAATGGCCCTCCCCACTAGATGCGCGCGCTTAGGGAAGGAAGACAAGGAAAAAAAAAAAAATGGCAATCGCCATTTTACAAACAGCAGTGATCTGAAGGCGCTGTTCCCGCACACTATACACTGAAATTTCATAATAGTGTGAGTCACAGAGTGACTTACACTATTACAGCGGAAAGCCAGCTAGGAATTAGCTGTTTTTTTGCTGCTAGAACCATTTTCGAACGTTTCTAGAACTATCGAGTTTTTGCAAAAAGCTCGAGTTCTAGTTCGATCTAGAACAGGCCCCAAAATCACTCGAGCCTAGAACTGGAGAACCTCGAACCGCGAACCGCGCTCAACTCTAATGCTGATACACATTAAAGGTGTCAGCCACTTCTGCGGTGAATCTGGTCTTCAGCCTCTTGATAATCAAGGCTTTGGTCGCAGGGTGGATTTTTGGCATGTTGTCAGAGGTCAAGTTGCAGTTGAAGTGAAGGTCTGGGGTGCTGGGTTTCTTTTTATGCACACCCACTAATTAAGCGATCATTTAGTATGCACAGGTGAGGATGTAAACTAGGATTGGGGAAATTATATGACAAGGCGACAAAACTTTTGTCTTGCCAAAAGCTGACCTTTCTGTGTTCATTAAATGACCAATATTTCAGCTTTGCGCAACTTTATTTTCATAACCTAAAACAAATTTAGGAGGGTTTCAGCTTTCAAAAGAGTAATTTATAAAACCAATGGATGAATTTAAAGTCAGTTTATATGCTTTTATTTACATAACATGGATAAGCGACAGAACTTCTGTCAGGGAGTGTATTATCAACGTAAGGGGGCATAAGACATTGTCTACTAATGGACAATTCCTTATTTTTGGCTCATGAATGTGGCATTAAAAAACCTCTAGACTCACCTCTTATATCGGCATTACTCCTCCCCTTCTTATTCCTTGTTGTCCACTGTTTTCCTGATTTAAACTATATGAAACAGAAATAAAGGGATACAGGAGCACTCTGTAAGTGTCAAGACATATGCCAGCAAAGAATATATGAAATTTAAACTGCATTAATGCTATAACTAATATACATAAAAAATGAAGGTTCTTTGCTCAAAAATTAGCCAATTCTCGTGTGATCATCAACTGTGGCTTTTAGTCCAGGACAGTCATGACACTAGTAAAAAGTTCCATCAGAGAAAGGTCACCTTGCCACAGTTGATCGGCACACAATAATTGGCCAATTTTTGCAGAAAAAACCTTAATATATTTAAGTATATTCTATATAACATTAATGCAGTTTAAATTTCATAAATTGTATGTTTGTATGTGTAGTTTTAACAGCACCTGTTCACAGATGCAGATTTTGTTTTTTGCAGTATATATTGAAGGAGTAGACAGCCTTCTATTCTGACTGTGCTCTCCTCTCATCAGCCACAGGGTAGTTTTAATTAGGGACAGATCCTATCTGCCCAAACATTTGTGGACTTTTAGCCCAGGAGAGGCATGACACTAGGATAGGGTCCCATCAAAGGAAGGTCACCTTGCCGTGGTAGATGGGCACAAAAGAATTGACCAATTTTTGTGCAAAGAACCTTCATTTTTTAATTAAATTCTACAGTATATAGCATTAATGCAGTTTAATTTCATATATTCTATGTTTGCTCATATCTTGGTGCATACAGAGTGCTGCTGCATCCCTTTGCATGTGTATTGTATAGTTTTAGCAGTTAGCACCTGTTCACACTTGCTATAGATGGAGATGTGGGTTTTGTTTTTTTGTTCTGATATAAACTATGTCACATGACCACTGCAGCCAATCATCAGCCTTGATCAGCTGCTGCCTTCACAATTCTTTCCAAGCAGAACAGTGAGCCACATGTGACAATATCCAAATGGTAATATGATGTATTGTCTTTAAAAATAAATTATATGAGTAGCGGTATTGTTAGCAGAATGCTGCAACTAAATAATTAATCAAATACATAAATAACATTTTTCAAACTTGTTTAACGAAAAACCCTTGACTTAACATTTGCCCATTTTTGGGAATCATTCCAGTGTAAGCAAATGAAATGTTTTCAACTTTATCTTAGTTTGAGCAAGAAGCTGAAATCATCTAGTTTACAGTCACATGACATTTAGAGGGCTCTCAAATCCTGGACAAATTTTCTAAGCGTCCTTTATTCCACATCTCGTACAGTGAAGCAAGCCATGGAATTCTGCTGACCACAGGATGTAGTTGAGAGGTTTTCCAGTCCAGTCTTATGAGATGTCTCACCACAAGAACTTCCTATTTTGGCTGAGTTACTTTAATCAATTTATGGTTTACTTTTGTTCATTATGATCAATATATGTTTAAGGATGGGTTGTTTATTGTTAAATTTTGTTACTCACAATCTTAGTTTACATCAGAATCTCTTATGTTTGCTTTAGCTGAAGAACTAAAGCTTAGTTTCCATGGAAATGATGCTCAACTACTCCATTACACTAAATACAAAGTTATTACACTAATGATATCATATCCACATGGCTGAGAAGAACAGCGTATGCTAGAAGCAAAATAGTTTCTCTGTTCTTTACATTTACGTAACAGATGAAACCTGAAGTTTAAAGGGAACCTGTCATCAGAAATTTAGCTATAAAACTAAAAGTTTCCCCCTCTGCAGCTCCTGGGCTGCATTCTAGCAAGGTTCCTGAACTTTTTGTGGCCCATTTTAAACCAAATTAAATACTTTATAAACTTGTACCTTTTGCTATGTAAATTTTGTAAATCGCCCATGGGGGCGGGCTCTCTGGTGACCGTCGCTGTTCCTCCAGCAGATTTACGCCTCCCCCCAACGCTGAATTTCATATCTCAGGACGCCGCCCCTGGGCACCCGTGGTCCCGCGCATGCGCTGTGCAACTGTAGCGGGACTGTGCACTGTGTGCACGTGGGACCGCTGGTGACATTTTGCGCAGGCACAAGGTTATGGGCGGCGCTGTGAGTGTCTTCAGCAAGTGCCGCCCATAACCTCGTGACCGTACTTTCCCCTCTTCCTCCAGCGTTCTGAACAAGCGCTTGCTGGCCAGATGACCCGACGTCACCTCTTTCCCATCTTGCCCTGCTGCAGGGTAAGATGGGAAGGAGGTGACGTCAGGTCATTTGGCCGGCGAGCGCTTGCGCAGAACGCTGGAGGCAGTGAGGGAAAGCGCGTCCACGAGATTATGGGCGGGCACTTGCGATGCAATCACAGCACCGCCCATAATCTCGTGCTTGTGACACACGTCATCAGCGATCCTGGCGTGGGCAGCACCTCGGGCACAGTGGGCGGCGTCCTGATGGATGAAATGGAGTGTGGGGGGACGGCGTCAATGTGCTGGAGGAAAAGCAACGGTCAGCAGAGAGCCCGCCCCCATGGACAATTTACAAAATTTACATAGCAAAAGGTACAAGTTTATAAAGTATTTAATTTGGTTTAAAAGGGGCCACAAAAAGTACAGGAACCTTGCTAGAATGCAGCCCAGGAGCTGCAGAGGGGGAAACTTTTAGGTTTATAGCTAAATTTCTGATGACAGGTTCCCTTTAACGTATAGTGATCATAGAATGCACCATTATCTTAAAAGACTTTAAAGGGAACCAATCAACAGGATTTTCGTATATAAGGTAAAGCCAGAGCTATACTGTCACTATCAGGCTGATTCTCTACATACCTGTAGTGGTCAGCTCTGATATTTAGGTTTTTAAATCCAAGAAAATAATGTTTATAAAATCATCAGCTTCTTGAGTGACAGCAGCTGAGGATCAGATAATATCTGGGGGGTATTCATAGTTAACCCCTCCCCCTGTTAGAATTAATTTTTGACTTGCAGGACCTGTGCTGAGGTCATACCTATTTGACTGGAAGGGGCGGGGCCTCAGCCAACAAAGCTGATATCGGGAAGAAACATTTTTCTGTTAGCTGAGGCCTTGCTCCTCACGCTGCGATTTGAGGGAAAACCAGCAGATATGCTGTTCTCTATTAAGAACCTATATACAATATACAAAATTCAAGGCCACACCAATTTGCTCAATAGAAGATTTATTAAATAGTGTGCAAGTACATACAAATTAATATTTACTTTTTGCATAGACATCAACTATAAAGATTAAGGGGGAAATAGTGTTGCACTATAAAAGGTAAGGAAAGGGAAAACGGTGCATAGATCTGTATAAATCCTAGCTGTAACAGCATATAATGGCTCACATATAGGAAAAAGGTAGCAGGAGCAATGGCTCTGAATGACATATGGTATAGTTAGCAAATTCTTGTGAATCGAATATGGCTGTACAAATGAACTCAATATCCCATACTACCTTCCAGTCTGGCTGACCTAACAAATGATAAATACAACAGTTTAACATGTCAGCCCCATTGGCCTTCCTGCCCCACCAGAAAAGCGTTCGTGCCCGTGTAACTAACCTGTAGCCATGTATTTGTCTATGCAGCTCTTCCCGTACACTACCTCACATTAACGCACTTTTCACCACACTTCCGATGTCATCTGGAGGCATCACATTGTGTTCTGCTCTATTGTTTAACATTGGTGAGGGTGCAATGCAATTTTGTATCACATTGACCTCTTAGATTAAATACACAGATGTGCCTGAACCCTGAGAGTGTAAACTTTTGTGGTCATAAGGGTTCACTCTTCTCTCATCTCCCAAACATGTATTTTCTGAACAATTACAAGTGTTCTAGTAATGAGATTTGAACTAATTCCTTCACCAAAAATTTTGAGGAAAAATTCCAAGAACATGGTGAACTTAAACTTCAAAAGATCTGTTCTAATTAACTCCTTCATCACCCAGCAATTTTCCATTTTTCATTTTCATGTTTACTTCCCCTTCTTCCAAGAGCCATAACGTTTTTCATTTTTCTGTCAACATAGCTGTATGAGGGTTTTTTAAGGCAGAATGTGTTGTACGTTTGTTTCAAACCAATAATTTTACCATACAGTATACTGCAAAATGGGAAAACAATTTCAAGTGTGGTGAAATTGCAAAAAAAGTGCCTTTCCACAATGGTTTTTTTTTACTTTCATTTTAATGTAATATGGTGTAACCCATCAATAAGATTCATCAGGTCAGTAAGAGATCATAGATACCAACATGTTTAGTTTTTATGTATTGAATTGGTGAAAAAAAAATCAGAAGTTTGCCAAAAAAGCATGGCGTTTTTGTTGCCATTTTTCCAAACTGATAAAATTCTCATTTTGAGTTGTTTGATGCTTTTATTTTTTGCTCCTTGAGCTGACACTTTTAATTATACTATTTTTGGGTAGATGCAATATTTTGATCGCCTGTTATTACCTTTTGCTGCAATGTTGCGGGTGTCCAAAAACCATAATTCTGGCTTTTTTGATTTTTTTTTGTTACGCTGTTTACCGATCAGATTATTTACTTTATATTTTGATAGAGTGGGCATTTCTAAATGTGGTGATACCAAATATGTGTATTTTTTATTGTTTTATTTTTAATGGGGCAAAAGGTGGGTATTTTGAACTTTTATGTTTTATTATTTTTCCTATTTTTAAAAACTTTTTATTGTTTTTATTAATCCTCTTAGGGGACTTGAAGCTGATATATTCCAAGCAGTGTACAGAACAAATGCTGTGTCCCTATGACTGCCAGCAGTTCACAGAAACTACATCATGACAGTGACAGGGCTCATCAGCTAACACCCGGACATCACGACAACCCTTCTGCACCCCATGATCACAAAACAGGGCTGTCGATGGGAGCAGGAACAAATGGTGAGTGCCAATTCCAGGGTCAGCTCTACATACATTGCCTTGCAAAAGTATTCACTCCTTTGGCATTTTTTGTGTTTTGCTACCTCACAACCTGGAATTGCACTGTTCTTTTGAGGGTTTGCATTACAGTGCCTTGCAAAAGTATTCGCCCCCCTTGAAGTTTTCAACCTTTTCCCACATTTCAGGTTTCAAACATAAAGATAAAAAATTAAAATTTATGGTGAAGAGTCAACAATACAAGTGCAACACAATTGTGAATTTAAACGAAATGTATTGCTTATTTTAAACTTTTAATACAAATAATAAACTGAAAATTGTGGCGTGCAATATTATTCGTCCACTTTAAGTTAATACTTTGTAGCGCCACCTTTTGCTGTGATTACAGCTGCAAGTCGCTTGGGGTATGTGTCTATCAGTTTTGCACATCGAGAGACTGAAATTCTTGCCCATTCTTCCTTTGCAAATAGCTCAAGCTGAGTGAGGTTGGATGGAGAGCGTTTGTGAACAGCAGTTTTCAGTTCTTTCCACAGATTTTCGATTGGATTCAGGTCCGGACTTTGACTTAGCCATTCTACTATCTGGATAAGTTTATTTGTGAACCATTCCATTGTGGATTTTGCTTTATGTTTTGGATCATTGTCTTGTTGAAAAACAAATCTCTGTCCCAGTCTCAGGTGTTTTGCAGACTCCAACAGGTTTTCTTCAAGAATGGTTCTGTATTTGGCTCCATCCATCTTCCCATCAATTTTAACCATCTTCACTGTCCCTGCTGAAGAAAAGCAGGCCCAAACCATGATGCTGCCACCACCATGTTTGACAGTGGGGATGGTGTGTTCAGGGTGATGAGCTGTGTTGCTTTTACGTCAAACATATCGTTCGGCATTGTGCCCAAAATGTTCGATTTTGGTTTCATCTGACCAGAGCACCTTCTTCCACATGTTTGGTGTGTCTCCCAGGTGGCTTGTGGCAAACTTTAAATTACACTTTTCATGGATATCTTTGAGAAATGGCTTTCTTCTTGCCACACTTCCATAAAGACCAGATTTGTGCAGTGCACAACTGATTGTTGTCCTATGGACAGACTCTGCAACCTCAGCTGTAGATCTCTGTAGTTAATCTAGAGTGATCATGGGCCTCTTGGCTGCATCTCTGATCAGTCTTCTCCCTGTTTTGAGATGAAATTTTGGAGAGATGGCTGGGTCTTGGTAGATTTGCAGTCGTATGATACTCCTTCCATTTCAATATGATCGCTTGCACAGTGCTTCTTGTGATATTTAAAGTTTTGGAAATCTGTTTGTAATCAAATCCGGCTTTAAACTTCTCCATAACAGTATCAGACCTGCCTGTTGTGTTCCTTGGTCTTCATGATACTCTCTGTGCTTTAAACAGAACACTGAGACCATGACAGAGCAGGTGCATTTATACAGAGACTAGATTACACACAGCGGGCTTATATTTATCATCATCAGTCATTTAGGACAACATTGGATCATTCAGAGCACCTCAATGAACTTCTGGAGGGAGTTTGCTGCACTGAAAGTAAAGGGGACGAATAATATTGCACTCCCCACTTTTCAGTTATTTATTTTTTACAAAAAAGTAAAATAAGCAATTAATTTCGTTCAACTTCACAATTGTGTCCCTCTTGTTGTTGATTCTTCACCATAAAATTTAAATTTTTTATCTTTATGTTTGAAGCCTGAAATCTGGGAAAGAAATTGAAAAATTCAAGGGAGCCGAATATTTTCACAAAGCATTGTAGTTCATGTAAAGAATGTGCCTACAACTGTGAGCATTTAGTTATCATTTTATAGTGAAGCACACAACAAATAGGACAAAATAACTGAAAACTTCAATATGCATAACTATTCATCCCCCTAAAGCCAGTACTTTGTAGAACAATTACAGCTGCAAGTTGCTTTGGATAAGTATATATGAGCTTTCACATCTTGCCACTGTAATTTTTTGCCTATTCCTCAAGGCAAAACTGCTCCAGCTTTTTCAAACTTAGATGGTTTCCTCTGGCAAACAGCAATCTTCAAGTCGAACCATGGATATTCAATTGTATTAAGGTTTGGTCTTTGACTAAGCCGCTCCAATATATTTACATATTTCCCCTTAAACCATTCGAGTGTTGCTTTATCAGTATGCTTTGGGTCATTGTCTTGATGGAAGGTGAACCTCCGTCCCAGTATTAAATCACTGACAGACTGAAACAGGTTTTGTTCAAGAATATTTCTTTATTTTGCATTCCTCTTCCCCTTGACTCCGGCCAATTTCCCTGTCCTTGCTGCCGAAAAACATCCCCATAAGATGTTGCTGCTACTACCATGTTTCACTGTGGGATGGTGTCCTTGGGGTGATGAGCTGTGTTGATTTGGTGCCAGACAGAGTCTTCACCTTGGTCACCAAGAAGATAATTTTAGTCTCATCTGACCACAACACCTTCCTCCATAGATTTGGAAAGTCTCCCACATGTCTTTTGGCAAATTCAAAACAAGCCTTCCATTTTTTTGCTTTAACTAAAGGTTATTTTCTGGCCACTCTTCCAAAAGGTCCAGCTCTGTGAAGTGTATGGCTTATTGTGGTCATATGGATAGATACTCCAGTCTATGCTTGGGAACGCTGCAGCTGCTTCAGGGTTACCTTTGGTCTATGTGCTGCCTGCCTGATTAATGCCTTCCTTTCCTGAGCTGAGGGTTTTTGGTGAGTGACTCTCTGTCTTGGCAGGTTTGTTGTGGTACCTTGTTCCTTTCCATTTGATGATAATGGGTTTGATCATCAGAGATTAGGATATATATTTAAAACAAAACCATGACGTGTACTTCTCAACAACGTTGACACCGGCTGGTTTGAAGGTTTCAAAAAGGGAAGGAGGAAACACTGGCACTATTCAGTGAGCTAACTACTCAATCCACTTATTCTAGGCTGATGAACGCACTCTTTGGCAGTAAAATCCAAAGCACATTGGTCATGGTGCTCTTCAGCCAGTTTGTACGTTTAAATAGAATTACTAATGACCCTTTAAAATTGAATAAACAGACCATTGAATTAAAAAAATCGTTTTTTAGAACAGGGTTACTCAGAGAGAAACATAGAAGAGGCTAGTGAAAGAGCAAAATTGGCTTGTGCCTCAAGCAAAAATAGTATAGTTAAAAAGAAAGATAAGGAGGGTCCCTCAAGGTTTGTTTTTAATTTTCGTTCTGGTCCTATGGATAGTCAGATTCGTACCATCATTAACAAGAACTGGCATTTAATAGAAGGGGATAAAGATTTTATGGAATTAGGTAGACAGAAACCCATTATATCACATAGGAGATGTAAAAATTTGGGAGACATTTTAATCAAAAATCAAAAAACGATATATACCCCCTCATACCTGGCTGCATTCTTTGGGCCCCAAGGGTAACCACAAATGTGGACATTGTTCCTTCTGTAGGTTCCTAGTGGTGGGTAAAAGCTTTAAGGTGGGGGGAAATTGGCATGTAATGAATCAGCTAATTACATGCAGAACCAGGATGGTAGTATATATTGTTTTTTGTCCCTGTGGGTTGTTTTTTTACATAGGAAAGACCATTCGTCCCATGTTTGTTCGTTTCAGAGAGCATAAAAATTCGATAACTGCAATAGGAGCAACTAAATTGATTAACCATATTAGAGAAGTACATCAGGCAGATAGTACGGTCCTAAGATTTGCGGGCTTGGAACGAGTGGAGCAGAGGATAGAGGGAGGAGACCTTCATAAATTTCTGTTACAAAGAGAATCTCAGTACATTATTAAATATGGTGCATTAGGACCATTAGGACTGAATGAGAGGAAGGACCTAACGGTTTTCCTCTGAGGCATATTTGTTCTCTTTAAATACATTCCTTTTACTAGAATTAAATTGCTCTCATATGCTACAGGTAAAAAGGAAAAAAAGTCTGTTCTCCCTTTCGTTAAGTATAGGAGGTTCTCCCCTCTCTCTTTTTTGCTCCACCTGGTAAAGATAATATATAAAATATATTCTGATGCTTGTTTTGAAGTGGATATTACTAAAAAGTGTATTGAACTAAAATGTAATGTTTTGTATCTGTTTGTTTTCTAGCATTGCATTTCTGTATGTTTTTAAATACATGTTTTTACATTCACTAATTGACGGTGTACATCAGGTGTGTCCTGAATGTGCTTAAGAGTAGTACACTCACATCATTTTGTATGGACTCGTGGAAGCGTCGGTTGTAAAGACGCGAAACGGCCGTCGTCCAGACGGATCGTGTGTTTCCAACTCCATAACGCCTTTCCCCTGACCTGATGGTCGAATAAAAACAGCATTTTTTACCGCATATTTGGTGAGTGCCTTCCGTCTCTTCTTATGGACTGGTTTGAAGGTTTTCCTTGGTCTTCATGGTGTTGTTTGGATATTGGTGCATATTTTTTCATGCTGTTGCATACACTGTGCCCTTTCAGAAAAGGTGTTTATTTACTGGCATCTCATGCACCACTTAAATTGCACACAGGTGGACTTCCTTTCACTAAACATGTGACTTATGAAAGTAGTGTGTTGCACCAGAAATGTTTAGGGGCTTCATAGCAAAAGGGGTGAATACATATGCACATGGCAATTTTTATTTATTTCACAACTTAAATATAATTTGTCTCTATATTTTTCTCACTTCACTTCCCAACATAGACTATTTAGTGCTGACCCATCACACACAAGTTGGATTACAAAAATATTTAAACACAGATTGTAATGTAATAAAATAGCTAAATAGCCAAGGGGATCAATACTTTTGCAAAACACTGTACAAGGTATGCTGTATTAGACAAATATGGTAAATACTGACCTGGTTTACTATTGACAGTAAAGGATTCCAAAAATGTACAACCTCGGCAAAAATATTGGAAATGCCACAATTAAAAGTTGTTCACTGAGCTTTTTTACATTTCAATTTTCAGAGTTAATAAATATTTTACATGATATGACACAAAACAAAATTTGGTAATTCCAAAAAGTCTTCAATTTATTATAAATTCATAAAATCCATATTGATGGTCAAGGGAAGCAGTCCCAGTTAACACGTTTCGATCTGTTGTGGTCTTAGTCATAATATGTTACGACTTAGACCACAACAGGCCGAAACACGTTAACTGGGACTGCCTCCCTTGACCATTAATATGGATTTTATGAATTTATAATAAATTGAAGATTTTATGAAATGACCAGACAAATACTTTTTTTTTTTGGACTTATTATTGCCCATGTGTGGCTGATGGACGGTCTGGTCTCCACATTTAAGAATTCTAAGAGAAGTATCCTGAACAAGTCAGTGGTGAATGTTTTTCTGCAACTTTGGTTAAAATTTGTTTAATGGCTGGGTATTCTGGCTTCATGACACATATCTCGACCAAATGAAAGTAAATTATTTTAAGTAATAGCATATATTTTGAGATCAAGAAGTAATAATTATTATGGAAACGTTATGGAAACACTGTGTAATTTGTATTTCAGGACAAAGAAAAATAATAACAATAATAACAGGACAAAACAATTAGTATGAAACAAAAGATGACTGCCCGAAGAAAACAATCACGTTCCCTTCTCATTTATAAAATGTGGTTGCCTGACAGGTAAGGACAAGCGAAGATGGCGTTACCTCGCCCTGACCTCAACAGTCAATACAAATCTGCACTTTTCTCATTCCACTGATAGAAAATTGGTTTGATGATAATGAAGTCCTTGTTTTTAAGATGATAATTCATCTTGTCACAAAGGAAAGAATATTAAAGATTTCTTCAAGAAAAGCAAATAAACTCAGACATGGCCAGCAAATGATACAGATCTGAATCCAAATTAAAGTGTATGGTAGGAATCCAAATTATTAGTCCATGACAAAACTCCAACTTACACACCCTTTAAAAAAAGTTAGTACCAGCTTGATTTAGAAATTAAAGTTTTTTTCCTTTAGGTGATTGTCCAGAAAAAAAGAAAAAATCAGAAAAAAGAAAAAATCAATACAAAGGCATCTAAAATAATTAGATGATAAATATTCACCGTTTTACTCCTCGTTATTCCAATGGATCCGGACATCAGAGACTCAGCACTGGGACTACCAGTGTAGAATATGTCAATATTTAACTTTTATTATTGTGGTGTGGAGTTTTCACTATCTTGGACAATGCTTTTAAAGAATTCATAATGTCCAAAAAGCCTGAGTAGAAGCAACAAAGTAGTAATTAAGATTTTATTTGGTTGATAGTACCATACTTTTTCCGTGTTTTCATAATTATTACTTAATCTGCAAAGATGCACCAATTTAATTAATCAATTTGTTTGAGGTAAGGCAAAATGTTCAGCTAATAAACAAACACTGGTATGTATAATTTTACTGACGTACAGTGTTTTTGCTAGACAGTAACAACAAGTTGGGTTACAGCCTTTAAGTGTATTGATAAAATAATTTTGTCACGGGTTGTATGCTTTTCTTTTCAATATTTTATTTATAAATACAATCATAACAATACAAAAGAGATCAGTTATTTCAATCAAATATCAATATAGGATCAGGTGAGCATATTGAGTGAAGAAAATACAGAAACTGAAGTAGAATAGGTACATAGGCCATATCAATCATTAATAATCTTGAGGCTCTTAGCATGGAGCAAAACGCAAACCGTTAGAAATACATAACAACTTGTATTATTTTCATAAAAAAGGAAATAAAAGGGGATGAGCAAAAGAGGTGTATATGGAGGTTAGAGAATAGAAGACAGGGCATAGGCAGGTAAGAAGGATGAAGAAGGTAGAAGGGGAAGGAAAGTAGACAGTCCCAAAGCCAGTCATTCTTATGAATCTCAACAAAATATTATAAAAGGGTAGGGGGGGAGTAATGTTCGCTAACGTGGAATATTATCAGCTTATGAGCGCTATGTTTTGGTGTAAATTAATTACTAGGGATGATCGAATACCTCAAATATTCTGATACACGAATATTTTCCGAATAGGTCGCTGATATGCGAATATTCAATGTGCAATGTAAGTCTATGGGAAGCCCGAATAGTTCCGAATAGTTGTTATTCGGGTTTCTCATGGACTTACATTGCTCATCGAATATTCGTGAATAGTCGAATAGTGGCAACCTATTCGGAAAATATTTGCGAAGCCGAATATTTGAGGTATTCGATCATCCCTATTAATTACACTCTCTTGGTTTCATGTGGGTGTGGCCATAAGGGAGGCAAAGCTGGCTTTAGCTCTGAAGATTTGCCATAGTCTCCAGATCTGTGAGAAGGAGGGAAGATTGTGCTGTGAGACAGCTGACAGTTCTTCAATGTGGTAGAGTTGGTAAATTTTTAGTAGAAGATGTCTCTTAAGTGCCACTTTTGCTGAGTGCCAGAGAGGGGCGATTAACAATTTACCTGCTGAGATAATGAATACCATGAGTTTGGAATTGATTCTGTTGTTTGGCCATACAGGAAAGTTTAAGAGAGCCTGGCTTGGGTAAGAGTAATGTGTTTGGATGACAATGCGCATAAAAGAAGGGAGACCTCTTTCAAAAAGGGGAAAGCATTGGACAGGACCACCACACATTAAGGAAAGTCCCTGTGGCCATGCTACACCTCCAGCACTGATCCAATGAGGAGGGATACCATCTATGAAATAAAGAAGGACGTATATGCCATCGTGTGATGACTTTGTATGAATTTTCCTGAACTCTGATACAGTACGATGGTCCATGTGAGGCGTTATATATGGAGTTGGCTTGGGCCTCCGTGAATGTGGTCCCTTGTTCATTTTCCCAGCCTAATGCGGGCGTCACACAAGATGATCCATCGTGCGATATGTTGTCGGGGTCACGGTTTTCGTGACGCACATCCGTCATCGTTTGCAACGTCGTTTCGTGTGACATCTATGAGCGTCTCAGAACGATCGCAAATCGGTTACAAATCATGTATTGTTTACACGTCGTTAATTTTTAAAAAATCATTTCATCTTCTCTGCGCCAGTTGTTCATCGTACCGGGGAAGCACACATTGCTCCGTGTGACACCCCGGGAACGATGAACACAGCTTATTTGCGTCCCGCGGCTCCCGCCGGCTATGCAGAAGGAAGGAGGTGGGCAGGATGTTTATGTCCCGTTCATCTCCGCCCCTCCACTTCTATTGGCCGGCGACTGTGTGACGTTGCTGTGACGCCGAACGTCCCTCCCCCTTCAGGAAGTGGATGTTCGCCGCCCACAGCGAGGTCACTCAGCAGGTAAGTACGTGTGACGAAGGTTTAAAGACTTTGTGTGCCACGGGCAACTAATTGCCCGTGACACACAAACGACGGGGGCGGATACGATCGCTCGTGCGATCGCACGATAGATCGTATTGTGTGACGCCCGTCGTAGATGAATGCCCATTTTGTTGAATTGTACTATTGAGTAGTGGGAGAGAATATTTATCGGGTGTCTCCCTTGTGCGCAGGTGTACTCAAATGTTGTAAACAATCTAGGTATGTTGTCATGAGTGTTGTCATGAGTTAAAAATTGGCGGGTCGCCTGCTTTATCATCAAAGGATGAAAGAAGGTGAGTTTTCACAAATCAGATATCTTTTACATCTTCTGGTAGGATATGAGGGAGCCCTCCAATATTAGCCGGTCAGCTAGGACGTGGGTGTTAGCTTGAGGTAGGGATTTCACAGTGTTTGTTGCATCTACATTGGAATCTAAGATATCTGAAATCTAGGTCAAAAGATATAAGGGAGGGGAAAGTGCATTGGCATACTTTTTCCAGCATTTCACCATGGCACATGTTAGACAGTTAGAAAATACTCTCTTGGCCATATGAGGGAAAGGTGCGAGTGTCATAGGCTGTATACAATAAAATAGATGTCTATGCATGACCTCAAAGCTTTCACTTCAAACTGAGAGAAATCTTTCAAGATCTTATATATAGCCATCTTCTTTTGCACACTAATTTCATGTGGAATTGATATGCATAAAATGTTGAAAGCTTTCCTGCAAACTTGGTTTATCTGGGACTCAAACTGAAGAGTTGTAATATGCAAGGTAGAAACAATAACAGTGAGTCACATGCTGCATTGTTAAACATCCAAAATATTTCTCTACCTAAATATCTAAACTGTAGTCTTCTTTCCAGGAATAATTTACTGGTACAGAGAGATACATCTCTACATGGCAGTACATTATGGGTAAAAAAAGCTGTAAAGCAAAAATACTAACTTTTTTCACATAAAGATACTTAATAATGATTCAAAAACAATTTATAATCACACTTAGTAATACACTTTTTAACCCCTTAAGAACCGGGTGATTTTCTATTTTTGTGCTTTATTTCTTCCACTTATTCCAAGAGACATAACTGTTATTTTTTTCCATCTATATAGCAATAATTTTATCAAACGATGTGTCGATAAGCACAGGGACTTGAAGTTGCAAGTATCTCATTCTTTATGCTATACAGAGCTGTGCATCAGCAAAACCTCCACAACCTCCTTTGAGGGAGCTGGGAGATGGCATTTACAGGAGGATTGTCATGACAAACAAAGGGATCAGCTGACCCCTGGCTGTCATGACAACCCATCGACACACCATGATAACATCATGGGAGCACTGATGGGAGCCGGGAATGACTCGCCTATGTGTTGGTGCATGTTAGAGTCCTGCTGTCAGAGAATGACATTGGATTTAACTAGTTAATAGCCATGGGAAAATCTCCCACCCACTCGCAGCTGCTTGAGGCACATCTTAGATGTTCAATTCAGCCAACATGTGCCAGAAAAAATGGACGCTCAACCTGCAAACCCACATCAAAAGCAGGGAAACGACCAAAGATGGCCATAGTACATCATGGGTTATTAAGGGGTTAAAAAAATGACATAAATATGTAAATAACCTGACCATTAAAGGGGTGGTCAGAAGTCAAAGTAATTTCCTCCTAACTTCTTATCAATTTGATGCCATAATCTAAGCTATTTTCTAATATATTTACTTACCAATTTCCTAATGCTTCCTTCACTACTCTATCTAACTGTTCTTCTATTTTTGTTTTCACTTCCCGTCTTATGATGCTTTGTTTGAGAATTCTCAGTGCATGCTAGGATGCTTAAACAAAGTGTCATTAGACCGGAAGTGAAAAAAATGGAAGGACAGTTAGATAGACTAAAGAGGGAAGGGTTGGGTATTTTAAAAAGGCATCAAATAGATAGGGAGTTAGGGAGGAAAATGACTTTGTCTTTGGACCACCCCTTTAACATTGGTATCTCTATAATCCTAATGTAATGTACAATACATTGAAGATGTTGTTAATTGTAAATGGTAAATTAAGTAAAAAAAATGCAATATTTTCCAATTTAATTCAAAGCAAAAATAAATGTAAATACAAATCTTACTTACGGTATATGTATGGCAAAGTGATGTCTTGATTTTTTATCTTGCAAAAACAGAACCTTATGTTCTGAAGTTTACACAAAAACTATAATAAAAGAATTAACACATTATTAACCGTAAATAGTAAGTTAAGTAAAAAAATGCAATATTTTCAATTGAATCCAAAGCAGAAATTAATGTAAATGCAAATCTTATGTTTGTGTATGGTAAAGTGATGTCTTGATTTTTCATATCGCAAAAGCAGAATCTTATGTTGTGAACTTTACATAAAATTATAATGAAATAAAAAAATAAAAAATGGTATGGCTTTTGAAAATGGGAAGGTGAAAGTAAAAAATAATTCTTCTGGCTATCTAAAATTTACATATGTATATTCATAGGTTATATTCATAGGTTAATTGTCTGTCTAACAGAGGTGTGTCTGTCAACAAGTGTCTTGCCTTTTTCCATGGCAGCCAATACAATTGTATATTCATCTCTAGTAAACAATGCAAGCAATAATACAGGACACATACAAAATAAGTAGATAAGTAATGTAATATGCATTAAATATTCTTGTGCGTTTTATGAAAATTATACCTAGAGATAATGAACAAACCCCGTAGGCAAATTTTTACTTAGTACAAGGTAAATTGTCAAAACATATAAAGGCACATTGTACTAAAACTTTAATACGATTAGATTCTTTTTTTTGTTGTTTTTTTATTTGACTCATCTAGAACATTAACTGCTCATATGAAACAAGGATATTCTTTACTGGACACCATAAAAACACTGAAGAATTCATGTCTATGATACGTATTCCTAGTACGTGTGAATAAACATGACAGCTTGTGATTAATGAGTGTTCGGGAAAAATGTTTTCAAAACAGAGCTGAGCATATTTCACTGAACATCTATGGAAAAATTAAAATAAAATAAACACAAGGTAATATCACAGTACTTTATACAGCTCCAGAGTCTTGTTTCTACCACCCAATTATCATGTTAGAAGCATAAACTGTAGAGCATAAAGCTATTTTACTTTGCACAGATCTAATCCCATGGCTTCTCTATCTGTGGTGTCATGCACCACTGGGTACAGATAGGTAAAACTTTAGATTAATAAATGTAGATTACTGAATCACTAAACACCACACTATCCTCTGTCCACTGTGATCTGACTGGTTATTGTGTATAGAATAGTGAAATGGAGGTTGCAATGGTCTATGACACGTTTTTTTTCCGGGGTTCCAAAATTAAGATACTTGTAATTACATACTGGTTATGCTGAGCTCTTGTCTGAAAAAAAAAATAGAATACAAGTCATATTTTAATTGCCTTAATTGGGTTGTTTCTAATTGGGACTGGTCAGAAGAGCAGGGACAGCTCAGTTGAGGTTAGGAGGTGTCCATCTACCCTCTCACTAGTGCCAGGACTTACCAATGTTATTGTGTCCCCGGTGTTCCCCCCTTGCCTGTAGTTTTGTTTAGATGTTTTTTTCGTTGGGTCAGACCTCGGTTGGTCTGAACGCAATTGTCATGCACGTAGCATGACACTAGGTCAACAGTATAAGATCCATTGGATTCCGATACCTGGCACCCTCAATGTGACCAAATGTAAATCGTGTAAAAGAAAAAAACATGACAAGTCAATACACTTCTTAGTTGATGCTGCTTGTTACTGCAGATCAGCGTCTAATCTTTTCAACAGGACAACCCCTGTTGTACCATAAAAAGCCCATCTGGGCTCTAACATAGAAAGTTACCTCACATCTATAAACTGTAGAGGCAGCATTCAATGGATCAGGCTCTACTGAACATCCATGAGTGGCTTTCCAATCTTTGACTCAGACCTGCATTCACTTCATATTGTTCCACTTTCAGTTTTTTTAATGCGATTTGTTAATCCCAAACAAAATCTGTTAAGGAAAGACTGAGACTTTCACCTTGACTTTGGACTTAAAGGCTGCATCTAAAACATTCCGAGTATTAAGCTCAAGTCTCATATGAACTTTCTGAGGAAAATTAGTCAGACCAGCAGTGGAGGAAACGGAATGACAATCATATTACCAATAAATTATAACTGTGTAAAAATCCAGGCCCAGTAAAAGACCTTTACCAAAAAGCTCAGAAAACTAGTTATTTTTCAGGATTAGGAGAAAGTAAAGATATGTATATGTGGACTAAAGACATCAGTTATTCTTTTAATTAATTGGTCATACATAGCATTTATTACAATAATTTGTATGATAATGTGTAAATAGTTGATCTTTACTACCGTTCGATATGTACATACACAATTTGTTAGCACACAGAGATTAAGTAATACATGAACTCCACTATTGTTGTAAATGTTGAAGTCGTAAGGTATATAGTTAGCATTTTTTGATCAAGAAGCACAATGTCCATTTAACCTTATCAAGGTGTACCTAAATATGAATGGACCCTATGTTCTATCTCTTCATGTACCAAACCAGATCTCACCTGAATGGGAAAGTGAAAGAAAAATAGGCACACAACTCTCAATTAAAACCTTTTCTGGAAGGATGTGTAAATAAATGTGTTAAACCCTGGAGGGGGCCACTTCTTCCAATTTATGCATAACCCCACCAAACAATAGAGTCTGCACACCTTTAGTATTAAACTAATGTATAGGTACACAAATATGCTATGTGGTCAATATGGAAGATCATGGATGTAATCCATGCTGCTGATAATTCAGTGAAAATTAGAGTAAGAAGTGGAAGGACATGTGGTTTATGGAAGTCAACATGTTTCGAAACCCACCAGTTTCTTGATCATGACAAACCATTATCAATGATGATGGTTTACCTTGATGAAGAAATGGTGGGTTTTAAATAGCGTTGATTTCAATAAACCACATTTCCTTCCACTTCTTACTCTAAGGGGTACTTTGCACGCTACGACATCGCAAGCCGATGCTGCGATGCCGAGCGCGATAGTCCCTGTCCCCATCGCAGCTGCGATATCCTTGTGATAGCTGCCTTAGCGAACATTATCGCTACGGCAGCTTCACATGGACTCACCTGTCCTGGGACATCGCTCTGGCCGGCGACCCGCCTTCTTATTAAGGGGGCAGGTCATACGGCGTCACTGCGACGTCACACGGCAGGCGGCCAATAGGAGCGGAGGGGCGGAGATGAGCAGGATGTAAACATCCCTCCCACCTTCTCCCTTCCGCATATCCTGCGGAAGCCGCGGTGACGCCGGTAGGAGCTATTCCTCGCTCCTGCGACTTCACACACAGCGATGTGTGCTGCTGCAGGAGCGAGGAACAACATCGGACCATCGCGTCAGCGTAATTATGGATTACGCCGACGCTACACCGATAATACGATTACGACGCTTTTGCGCTCGTTAATCGTATCATCTAGGCTTTACACACTACGATGTCGCCTGCGATTCCGGATGTGCGTCACTTTCAATTTGACCCCACCGACATCGCACCTGCGATGTCGTAGTGTGCAAAGTACCCCTAAGTTTCACTGAATCATCGGCAACGCAGATTATCTCGATTATCTCCTATCCTTTGACCTTCACATATTGTGGAGCCGCAGCAGCCATTTATTTGGATGCTTCTACAGGAGTTGTGTCTTTCACAACCTAATCAGGTAAGCACATCTCCCTCCTGATCTCCCACAGTTAAGACCCTATTTTACTTTTCTTGACTTTCCAGGCTTATTGCATCATGTGGCCTAGAAATATATGTACATAGAAATATATGTATATATATATATATATATATATATATATATCCAGTACAGACCAAAAGTTTGGACACACCTTCTGATCTCTAGAACTGTTAAGAGGAGACTTTGTGCAGCAGGCCTTCATGGTAAAATAGCTGCTAGGAAACCACTGCTAAGGACAGGCAACAATCAGAACAGACTTGTTTGGGCTAAAGAACACAAGGAATGGACATTAGACCAGTGGAAATCTGTGCTTTGGTCTGATGAGTCCAAATTTGAGATCTTTGGATTCAATCATCGTGTCTTTGTAGAAAAGGGGAACGGATGGACTATACATGGCTGGTTCCCACCATGAAGCATGGATGAGGAGGTGTGATGGTGTGGGGGTGTTTTGCTGGTGACACTGTTGGGGATTTATTCAAAATTGAAGGCATACAGAACCAGTATGCCTACCACAGTATCTTGCAGCGGCGTGCTATTCCATCCGGTTTGCGTTTAGTTGGACTATCATTTATTTTTCAACAGGACAATGACCCCAAACACATCTCCAGGCTGTGTAAGGGCTATTTGACTAAGAAGGAGAGTGATGGAGTGCTATGCCAGATGACCTGGTCTCCACAGTCACAAGACCTGAACCCAATCGAGATGGTTTGGGGTGAGCTGGACCGCAGAGTGAAGGCAAAAGGGCCAACAAGTGCTAAGCATCTCTCAGAACTCCTTCAAGACTGTTGGAAACCCATTTCCAGTGACTACGTCTTGAAGCTCATCAAGAGAATGCCAAGAGTGTGCAAAGTAGTAATGAAAGCAAAAGATGGCTACTTTGAAGAACCTAGAATAGAAGACATATTTTCAGTTGTTTCACACTTTTTTAAGTATTTCATTCCACATGTTTTAATTCATAGCTTTGATGCCTTCAATGTGAATCTACAGTTTTCAGAGTCCTGAAAATAAAGAAAACTCTTTGAATGAGAAGGTATGTCCAAACTTTTTGTCTGTACTGTATATATATATATACAGTTTGCATCAACACGTGGCTATTAATGAATACATGGACTCCACTACTACTGAAAATGTTAAGAAAGGTACTTAGCTCTTTTCCTAGCACAAACGTTCTCCAACCACGACAGGTGTCTTAGATATGGATGGTCCCTATGCCTTCATGTGCCAAGCCAGGCCTCATCTTAACTTAGTAAATGAAAGAAAACCAGGTGTAGAACAATTACAACCTTGTCTTAGAAGGATGTGTAGACAAGGGTGCTGAGCCCTGGAGGAGCCCTGAATGCGTGAACACACCCTAAATGTCCCAGTTATAAGTTCAGAAGTATCATCCCAGCTTTGTGAGGATAGTTAATAAGACCTGCACTGAAAGAATAGGGAATGCCAATGTCATTACCAAAAAAAACACTATTCTATAGAAATCCAGGCCCATAAAAAGACATTTACCAAAAGCCTAGGTAGACTATCTCTGTTTCAGGATTAAGGAAATCCAGAGATTATATGTATATTTGAAATAAAGACATCAGTAATTGTCTTGTAAAATGTTTTGATTGTTCATACATAGCATGTATCACCCTACTTTATATGATAATTGTAAATCGTTGATCTTCAACTACTGCTGTACTATACTATGGCATTTGAGAAAATGAAGGTAATTGTTTATAATACATAAGAGCCAATTACTATATACAGTATATTGTCAAGTTCTCAGAATTCCTATATTACTGACAAGAAAAATTACTACGTCAATGAAACTGTGAATATCTTATTTACATACTCCTTTTCTAGCACCTTCCTTCTGTTTCTAATAAAAGTGGCATGTCTTCCTACAGCTAGGAGTGGATTTATTTACCTGCACTATTCAGTTTGGAAAAAAAAATACTGGTACAATGCAAGCTTTCTTCATCTGGCCTGGGCGTTCCCTAGCGTTATCTAGCATAGGCTCACATTCCTATTGTTGATAACTTTGTAATATCTGGCCATGTTGTCAAATCTTGTACTTCCATAAATAAAAGATACAAACACATAATGCAATTTTCATATCTCTTAACAGAACTGATTGGATTGATACAAAACTTGTAAAAATGAAAAAAAGAATATAATAAGTTGCTTTATAAAGTTGCTCACAATGTAGAGAATCCTTTTCCATCAGCATCTGTGAGGACTATAAAAACAAGCTTTTGCCAAGAATGAGTATCAACATTTTAATCTACTGTGCACAGGGTTCGTTTTCATTCTTCAGAATGTACGGGAAACAGAACACTCTTTGTTCAGGAATTTATTGCACCTGCATTAAGTTCATTACCATCATTGTGAAGAGAAAAGTGAATTTAGCCTGTTTATCCAGATTTTCTGTTCCGTATTTTTAATATTGTGGAATTTGTGGCATACCGGGCATCATTCATAATAACACTGACAAGGTTTTTGTTCAACAATGAAAGGGAGTAGGACTTCTTCACCTAGGTTTGCTATCAGTACATCTTCTCGGTAAATGCACCTGCACCTGGCAGTTGTATAGTAAATTCTGCAGGGCTTCATACCTCGGTGACAGGTGTCAGATCTCAATTTCCTATCTTTCACAGAGGAGTGCTAGGAGCATTGTTTGGACATTAACATTTTCTCCGAATGCACTTCATTGTAGTGTAACGAAGAGCAAAAGCCTTATTATGAGAGGAACAAAATGCATTTATTACACACTTCATTCATGCAAATGTCAACCATTATCCACCTCATTACATGGATTTAGTTATCATAGTGCTTTTAGACTTTACATTTGAACATATATCTTTGATTATGGTTACTTTTATTCTGTGTTTGGATTCAGTTCCTGAAATAATAGCATATTCGAAGAATATACTGTTTTAAAATGTACCATGCTCTACAGCAATAGATACAATTGAGCAGAAAGTACCTTAATAAACAACAATGGGAGTAGCAAGACAAATTAATAAGAGTTTTGTTTTATTGTTTTACCTAACACTCACTGACATTTTATGGAAATACTGTGTATGGCACTTTTTTTTTAAGTCTTGTGCGAGGTAAAAGACTTGTAAGAAAGCTCAGCACAATTTATCTGTGTTTCTTTCTGTGTCTTTTCTCATTCTACTCCTCAATAGTGATGGGCAAGCATTAAAATTCTTTGCTCTTCGATTCGAGCTGGTCAGATGCTCGGACAAGCTCGACGCGAGTAACAATCATTATGGAAAGTCAATGATTGGCCTATTCAGGTTTCTGCCCACATACTGCTAGCCATAAGCATAGCATTTCCATAGGGGAGGGTGTTTTTATCACACTACATCCAAGAACATTGTTTTATCCCCAGGGAGAGTCATTCAGAGATTGCAGATTGCTCTCCCTGCGGTGCCTGCACACATCATGTGTTGAAACAAATATCAGAGCATCCGCAATACTTAGCCAAGCTCCACGAGTACCCGAGCACCTTGAGTAATGAGCAGTGCGAAGCATGCTCAAGAATCATTACTCCACAATCCTTCTCTCTCTGCCCTCTCCATAGAGTAAATAGGAGGTGTAACCTGACACCTCACCATGCTAGAAATCTACCTGTCTTATGTTGAGCAACATAGATTTTATCTGTTTATTTCAGAGTGAATGGTGAGATCAGGAAATGGAATTAAGTGACAAAGTGGTGCCTAACTGGAGAAAGAAGTAGCTTTCTGTGAATAGATATATTAAAAAATTGTATTTGCTTGTACTTTTGATTTATGCAAAATCCCCTTTAAAATTATTAAATGCTTAAATAAAATTCAGTTTCAGGAGAAAAGAGTTTTTAATAAGAGGCTAAAATTCGAAAACAAAGGAGCACAATTGAAGACTACTTTTGGGGAAGATCAATAGCAATGTCTTAACTTATTACTTTACCGGAGGCTAGTAGATTCCTGGAACAAACTTTTAGTAGATGTAGTTGAAAATCTACAGTAAATGAGTTTAAACATGCCTATGATAAATCCAAACATCATTGATTTTTCTAGTCACACTTGCTCATAGTTTTTTAAGGCACTCGACAATGCAGTTGGTCTAAACGTCTTGGAGAATAAACCACATCTTCTGTGAATTAGGCTTGCATAAATCATTTCTACTATTCATGTAATCCCAGATAGGCTTAATTATGTAGAGATAATGACTCTGTAATAGACATATTGCTTCCAGAACATCTTGTCCTTTGTGCTGAAGATAGTCTTTAATGAGATTATCTGTGTGTTTGGTGTTATCCCTGCTCACAATAAATTTATAGAAAATCAGACACCTTCTTGATGGTATTGCATGATGGATAAGTATCTACTTACATTTCTCAGCATTGAGGACACCAAGAAATTGGAAATGTTGCGGACCATGGACACAGTGGTTGATCAAACATACTAGCAGCAGATAAAAACACACATGATGCTTGCTTATCTCCAACATTAGAAAATGATCAGCCATTTCATTAGGTTAAAACTGGTAGGAACCAGTGAGATCCATCTACACCTATCTACTTCTGGAGAAATCTGACCAGAAGTGCTGTTCATGGAAGAATTGCAGCCAAAAACCATGCCTTCAATGTGGAAACAAGTCCAAGTGACTAAACTATGCTTGAAAAAACAAGAACTGGGCTGCAGAGAATTGCAGAGAATGGCAGCAGGTTCTGTTTACTGAATAGTCAAAATTTGAAATATTTGACTATATTTACTGTCTCCAAGCAACAGTTAAGCAAGGTATGGGTGCCACTAGGAATTTCAGGGCCCCTGAGTGGCATAATTTTGGGGACCCCTTGAGACTCCATCCCAGCTCCACCTCCATCCCTGCTCTGCCGCAACACGTCACACACAAATCAATAAATGAAGCATGAAGGGGCCCCCCTTCTGTTGGGGCCTGGGACTAGAGTCCTGTCCCCCCCCCCCCCCCCGGTGGCGGCCCTGAGCAAGGTGTAGGTTTTTTGTAAGTTTGGGGCTGCATTTCAGAAGTATATAGAACAGTGTAGGCAAAGCACACCGCCTCCAATGTCCTTTGTTCTCGTATATGTATAATCCATACTTCTTTGCCTTGATAAGGCTTTTGAGGCAATAAGAAGCTCTGATAGAAGTCAAAACAAAAAGTTTGTCTTATGCAACACAAGATTACAAGTAAATAATCCTCATTTCAACTTGATTAAAATATGTGATGTAGGCACATAAAAAGTATTTTGATGCTTTTCAAGTCTAGCCAACTCCTAGTAATAGATTTCAGAAATTGATAGTTGGGTATTTGATCAATATAAATGATGTCCTCAATGTTCAGAAATAAATACAAGCACACACTTATCCATAATGCAATATCATCAAGGAGATGTCTGGCTCCAAACTTACAGCCAATGTCATTAACAAGTATTTTCAACATAAAGAAGATCAAGGAGTCCTTGAAGTGATGATTTGGCCACCACATAACTCTGATCTCAACATAATTTAGTCTATCTGCAAGTGTACCTCAAATCATTGTTGATCTGATACTGTTTTAGAAGACAAGGGGTTCAGACCTGATAGACCGTTTGGTCTTTTCTATCATCAGTCCTCCATGTGTACTATGCGTACTCGAGAATGAGTGCCACGTTCTGAAATCCACCCACTTACATGTCTTGGCAAGCTATCAGTTAAGTTTTTAATAGTTGTCTGAGGAATGATCTGCCATGCTGAATGAACTTGGACAGATAAATAATCAAGATTCGCTGGCAGCTCCCTTTGCAATTGCAATGATCAAAGATCAATAATCAATGATCTCCCAGATGTGCTTGATGGAAGATATGTCAGGAGACGCCATAGAAAACTTAAGAAAAATGGCTATACCACTGGTCCCACAATTGATCTATTCTGTACTACATAAAAATTAAGACATTGCATACGAAGCCTATGACATCAATGTCTACCCAAATCATGATAAGAGATTTGCCCAACATTGGGCTACAAGCCAGACATTCAGCTACAGGTTTTTCATTGACCTCAGGACACCAGTCTCAGAAGATCCTATGGTGCAAAGCAAAAAAACAAAGGGGGCTGGAATGGAAGTCTACTCTCTATAGTGATGAGTCCCACATTTCACTTGGATGTGTTGGTAGCTAGAGATTGGTCTGAAGGCCAGATGGGCAACACCAAGGAGCCTTCATAAGGTAATCTTACTCCTAGTTTTATGATGTTTGGTAGCAAAATGTATAGTAGTTAGATCCCTCTAATATTAATTCCAGATACATTGATTTGGTTTTGGAAACAGTGACACTGCTGTTTCTCCAAAGTATCACAGGACCCATTGTTACATGACTACACATGCTTCTATTTGTTAGTGCAACTTTGAGAATCCTTTATGACCTAAATATCGTGTGCTGGCCTGCAGTGTCTCCAAGCTTGTCACCCATTGAGCACATCTGGGACGTCAAGGTCAGCAATTGCATAGAGAGGTTCCTGCAGCGGATCTTGATGATTTGTGTAAGGGCATTCAGCATGAGAGAACATTCCTCATGTATAAATAACAGAACTAATAGCATGCTAAGTCATGTCAGAGATCATATTTATGAGCATGGGGTTCATACTCAATGCTGAAGTACAATACCATTACATTTTAATGTGTCTAATTACAGTCTAATGTGCATACAAAGAGCCCAAAGCCTGCTCCGTTGCTCTATGTGACCATCGGAAAGATTTACCCTACTAATTATTGTTGCCTGTGTTCAGCTTTTGATGCATTAGACACAGCTTTAGTAAAACTGACTATTTTTTGTGATAGGCTGCCTAGAAGCAGTGGCAAAGTTCATTTTCCTCTGCCTTACCAGCCTAATTATAGCAACTGCTTATGGAAGACATCATTTCTAGAATACAATTATACTACAGCAAATATTTAACCTTGAACATCCCTTTTAACTAAGTAATATAATAATATATCTTTAACTCCTTAGTATCACAGTCAGTTACAATCTTTATTACCCATTTTAATTCTCACTTTTTTATTGTCCCCATTCATTAGCCATATCTTTTTTTTTTCAGCGACATGCTTAATATAAGCGACCTTAAATGAGAACTTAGATTTTTCAGGATGACTTACATCATTTTAAAGTACATATACCTTATTAACAAACTTTTATTAACTCTTTCCTAGGAGGTGTCCAAAAACTGCGATTCTGTCACTGATTTTTGAAGTCAAAATTTTATGCTGTTCACTCTGCTGTATACATAAAATGATAGCTTTATTCTGTGTCAATATGAACTGATTACGGTGAGATCCAATTTATTGTTTTACTACTTTTCACATTATTTTGTTTGTTATGTTATGACCACTATATGTTTTATATTTTTATGAGCACATGGTTGTTTGTATGTATTTTACACAACAAGCTGTAGTTCTTATTGGGACCATTTTGGATACACACGACTTTTGAACACTATTATATAATTTTTGTGTGGCAAGATGAAGAAAAACAGTAAGTCTGACAATTCTCATATTTTTATGGCATTTAGCATGCAGGATAAATAATTATATAGTTTTATATTGCATGACGTTGATACCATATACTGTATTTTTCGGACTATAAGACGCACCGGACCATAAGACGCATCCTGGTTTTAGAGGAGGAAAATAGGAAAATAAAATTTTAAGCAAAAAGTGTGGCCATGACACACTGTTATGGGGTGAGGATCTGCTGCTGACACTGTTATAGAGGTAATGACCCCAAATTCTCTACTAAGGTACCCCATCCTGGTAATGATCCTCCTTTCTTTTATATGACCCCAATCCTTGTATAAATGTCCCTCATCCTGGTATAGCCCCATCCTAATAAATATCCCCATCCTGCTAAATACCTCCATCCTGCTATATACCCCCATCCTGCTATATACCCCCATTCTGATAAATACCCCATTCTTATAAAAACCCCCATCCTGCTATTTACCGCCATCCTGCTATATTCCTCTATCCTGCTATATACCCCCATCCTGATAAATACCCCCATTCTGATAAATACCCCCATCCTGCTATATACCCCTATTCTGCTATATACCACCATCCTGTTATGTACCCCCATCCTGCTATATACCCCCATCCTTATAAATACCCCCATCCTACTATATACCCCCATTCTGCTATATACCTCATCCTGGTATATGGCCTGCATCCTGTGGCACACAAAAAATAAACGTTTATACTCACCTTTCCTCACTCTAGCAGCATCACTCGTCCGCCTGTCTGTGTCAGCAGCAGCGCCGGTGATCTGTGTGGAGCTGGTCACCATTCCCTGCAGCATCGCGATGTCCTCCAGTCTGCCACCCATTGATGTGTGTGGAGAGCGGTGAGTACAGCGATGATCTCATCCTTGTGCTCTCTACACAGAAAAGCAGGAGGCTGACAGCAGGACATCATAATGCTGCAGGGAACGGTGAGTATACCGTACTTATTCACTGCCCCCCGCGCTGATGACAATATGCGGGGGGCAGTGAATATAGCCGCACGTGATCACTTCAGGCTGTAGCTGCCAGGGGTGATCACACGAGTTAATTTTGTGCGCATCCCCTGGCCATCATCCCGCCCACCTGTCAGCGCCGGCTTCAGTGCTGAGAGATGATGGGCGGGAGGATGCATGCATATGAAATGAGCAGGCCCACGTGGTCACAGCAGGCACTGCTACAGCCTGCGCATGTTGCCGATGACCCACTCCACCGCAGCACCCTCATTCCCTGCAGCCATGCCCTACATTCAGACTATAAGTTGCACCCCCCACTTTCCCCCAACATTTGGGGGCAAAAAAGTGCCTCTTATAGTCCAAAAAATATGGTGTACAGTATCAGGAACGTGAGTGCACCCCTCACATTTTTGTAAATATTTTATTATATCTTTTCATGGAACAACACTGAAGATATGATGCTTTCATACAATATTAAGTAGTCAGTTTACAGCATGTATAACAGTGTAAATTTGGTGTGCTCTCTATATAACTCAATGCAAACACACAGCCATTAATGTCTTACTCACTGAGAACAAAAGTCAGTACACCCCTTAGTGAAAATAACCAAACTGTGGGCAATTAGCCATTTTCCCTCCCTGGCATCATGTGACTCCTTAGTGTTACAAGGTCTCAGATGTGAATGGGGAGCAGGTGTGGTAAATTTGGTGTTATCCCTCATACACTCTTATACTGGTCACTAGAAGTTCAACATGGCACCTCATGGCAAAGAATTATCTGAGGATCTGAAAAAAAGAATAGAAAAAATAATTTGTGCTGATTGATTTCACATGGTGAAGGAAGTGCTTTTTTCTATTTAATCTAACTTTAATCTAACTTTAGTATATTGTATTGTACTCTATGACTAAGGGCTTATAACCAGAAATAAATTAGAGAAATGATACATTTTTAATGGATGGACATTGTATTTCATGGATATTTTTGTCACTAATAAGACTAAACACATGATTTTAAGGAAGTGCTGATCCTCATCTCTTTTTTGTGCTAATTGACTGAGTTTTGGATCTCTGCATCCACCTAACAGCAAGTCCTAATACCTACAATAGCATGGTGAGGCATTTTCCATATATTTTCTTTTTTATCTGCCTGAAAAAAAGAATTGTTGCTCTACATAAAGATGGCCTAGTCTATTATAAGATTGTCTACAGCCTAAAACTGAGCTGCAAAACGGTGGCCAAGACCATACAACGGTTTAACAAGACTAGTTCCACTCAGAACAGGCCTCACTATTGTTGATCAAAAAAGTTTAATGCATGGTCAGCATCATATCAAGAGATTGTCTTTTATAAACATATGTATGAGTGCTGCAGAGGTTAAAGTGATGGGAAATCATCCTGTCAAAGCTTAGATGATACACAGTAAACTATATCAAATTAGTTTGCATGGCAGTTGTCCCAGAAGGAAGCCTCTTCTAAAGATGATGCACAAGAAAGCAGTATACTGAAGAAAAGCAGACTAGGGACATGGATTACTTGAATCATCTCCTATGGTCTGCTGAGAACAACATAAATTTATTTGGTTCAGATGGTGTGAGGTGTACCGACCCAGTGCCAGCAGCCAGGCTGCTGCTCGGATCCGGATCCGTGGTGGTTCGAGGGGTCTTCGGACCCGAGAGGGGGGATTGCGCGGACACCCAAAATAAAAGGGGGTATTTACAGGGGAGTTTGTGATTGTAGTTTGTGACGCCACCCACGATTTGTGGTAAGGTGGGATACCACCGCTGCTGTTAAGCGCGCCCGGTGGCAGTGGAATGGAAGCTGGATTTTTAACCCCTCCATGGGTAGGGGGATGATGCCCCGGGGCTTGGCGATGGTGAGCTGGGAGTTCCATTTGGGAGGAAAGGGGTCACTGCGTATTCACTCAGTCCAATAATGCTGACACCGACAACTTGTAAACCAGAATTCGTAGCACCTCTGTAACCAGGAGGGAGCACGCCGGGATCCCGTGCCCATGGGGTTGCCTGTTAGCCTGTGACCTTGACCTTGGCCCCTTGTTCTACAGTTGGTCCCTTTCAGCTGGGAACTGAATGGGTCCCGCTCACCCATATGGTTAACGGAGTGAGCTTGCTCTCATGGTTCATGCTTGGGATTTTCTGGACTGTATAGTGGGAAAAGTCCTATCCCTCTCGTTGCGCTAGCTAGTACCCCGATTTTGGGACGGGCGGAGGGCGAGTCTTGAAGGCCTTGTCCTTGCCGGGTAAATTACCAGGACGCGTGAAGCTACTTCCCAGCCTAGGGTCCACGTACCCCGTCGTGCCCTGGCACCTGCCCGGAGAAAGCTCAAGGCCACCGGCTGCCCTGCTCGGCAGTTCCGTGCCCCTTGACACAGTCCCCTGCGACCGAGGTTCCAGCTACTACCAGGCCCAGACCAACGTCTGCCACCTAGTAACTCAGGAGCCCAGCTCCCTGACCTCTCCACACGAGAGTCACCACTCAACTCCTGTCTACAACTGTCTCCTGACATTCCTGACCTCCCCTTACCAACCCCCCAAGTAGCCATCCCTATTCGCTTCAGGTTGTCCACTGGTGTGTCTGGTGGGTGTGGTGCAGAGTGTTTCTAGGATTTTGATTAGCTTGTTCTTGGCAACACCACAGGCTAGAGATCCGTAACCAAGGAGAATTGGATACTGTGCTGAAGGGAAGATTGCACAATACCCTGTGACGACCTGATAGGCCAGGGTGTCACATCATGCGTGTGTGGCAGCAATCAGGTGAGGAGGGAAAGACAAGTGAGGCTTGCATAAAGTCAAGTATGGGGATGGGAATGTCATGGTTTTTGGGCTGCATCAGTGCTGCTGGTTGAAGGAGCTACAGTTAATTGAGGGAACCATGAATGCCAACATGTACTGTGACATACTTAAACAGAGCATTATCTCCTTCCTTCAGAAACTGGGCCGCAGGGCAGTATTCCAACACACCAAGCATGACAAACACACATTAAAGATGACCACTACCTTGCGAAAGAAACTGAGAGTAAGGCCTGCGACACACATCCGTGCTGCCGGCACATTTTTGTCATTTTTTGCACGTACCGGCGGCACGGAGACATGTTAAGCAATGCTACCCTATTGTAGCAGGCACACACACGTAAAACCACACGGAACGTGTGTCCGTGTGCGTTTGTACGTGTGTGCGTTTTTCTAACCGCTGACATGTCAGTGTTTTCTCCCGCAGCACGGGTGTTACACGGGCCGCACCCGTACCACACGAGTGTAGTGTGGATGCGGTCCCATGTGACACGCGCCGGAGAAAACACGTGTCAGAGAAAAAAAAAACATAACTCACCTTCTCCAGCCCTCCTGTCTCTGCCGCTGCTGCCACTTTCTGCTGACCGCCGCTCATTATTCTCATTTAATATTCACTTACTGCCTGGCAGCAGCAGCAGCGGGGAGACGGGAGGGCTGGAGACCGAAGATCAGCACCATGGACAGCAGCGTGGACAGCAGGAAGGACCACGTGAGTATGCAAATTACCGGTTCTACGTGTGCTATCGCGGATAGCACACGTAGAACACACATGGCCCGCACGTACCAGAGACACGTACTTACCTGCACGCAACACGCAGGGGAAATACGTGTCTCTTGGCACGTGCATGATTTTCACGTGAGTGTGGCAGAGGCCTAAAGGTGCTTGCTGGAGTGGCCAAGCATGTGTCCAGACCTAAACCCTATTGAGCAACTGTGTGGCATGTTTTAATTTGTATTTCTATACATAAACCAATTTTTTGTTAAAACTGAGATTTGGGGCGTTTTGTATATTTTTGATAATTGAAGACACTGAAAAACATGTTTTTAATTTTTTATAACAATTCTCACAAGGGATATTAGACATGAGTCATCCTGTGGTTGCATTGATAATAGACTACTACCGTACTTATCCTGTATATGTAGTACACAGAATTGTGTAATCTGTTATTTATTGACTGACAGCCTATTATACCCTGCCTCCAGCAGAATCTAATAAGCTGAGAAATATGGTAGACATGGAAGGCATTATTTTGCCTCTTTTGGCATAGCACTACATTGACATACTAGCTATGGTGCTGCAGGGATGTTGATGTGCTGGTAGAGGCAAAATTTGGGAAACTCGTCACATGCTCCTGACACTATTGCTGTAGCTATGCCATCTCTTGGATGTAACTACACTGCAGATTGCTGTTAATTACTTGCAATCCAGATATACTGTACACTTAGGTCAATTTGCGGGATGATGTTAAAATGATGACATTTGCTTAGAATACATAATCAATATAAGGTTGATGGGAGTCTGACACCTGTATCCTGGATTATCAACTAATCTTTTCAGCCAGAATAAGAACTGATTTGGAGTACTAGGCAGCCCTACAGATCCGTACACTATTTACATCCGAATGCAAACAGATGACACTTGATCATTGGGAGTATTAAGTGTTGATGACATACCATAAGGCTAGGTACTGGACAACCCATTTAAAGTAGTTAGGGCTCTGTCTTTCTAATTCTAATCTACAATCAGATGTACACACTTAGGCGGACTTTGCACACTAGGACATCGCAGGTGCGATGTCGGTGGGGTCATGTCGAAAGTGACGCACTTCCTGCGTCGCTCTCGACATTGTAGTGTGTAAATCCTAGATGATACGATTAACGAGCGCAAAATCGTCGTAATGGTATCATCGGTGTAGCGTCGGCGAATTCCATAATTAAGCTGACGTGACGGTCCGATGTTGTTCCTCGCTCCTGCGGCAGCATACATCGCTGTGTGTGAAGTCGCAGGAGCGAGGAACATCTCCTACCTGCGTCACCGCGGCTCCCATCGGCTATGCGGAAGGAAGGAGGTGGGCGGGATGTTTACATCCCGCTCATCTCCGCCCCTCCGCTCCTATTGGCCGCCTGCCGTGTGACGTCGCAGTGACGCCGCACGAACCGCCCCCTTAATAAGGAGGCGGTTCGCCGGCCAGAGCAACGTTGCACGTCAGGTGAGTGCATGTGAAGCTGCCGTAGCGATAATATTCGCTACGGCAGCTAACACAATGAGTACTTTGCACGCTGCGACATTGCAAGCCGATGCTGCGATGCCGAGCGCGATAGTCCCTGCCCCGTCGCAGCTGCGATATCATTGTGATAGCTGCCGTAGCGAACATTATCGCTACGCCAGCTTCACATGCACTCACCTGCCATGCAATATCGCTCTGGCCGGTGAACTGCCTTCTTATTAAGGGGGCGGGTCGTGCGGCGTCACTGCGACGTCACACAGCAGGTGGCCAATAGGAGCGGAGGGGCGGAGATGAGTGGGATGTAAACATCCCGCCCACCTCCTTCCTTCCGCATAGCCGACAGGAGCCGCGGTGACGCAGGTAGGAGATGTTCCTCACTCCTGCGACTTCACACACAGCGATGTGTGCTGCCGCAGGAGCGAGGAACAACATCGGACCGTCGCGTCAGCGTAATTATGGAATTCGCCGACGCTACACCGATGATACGATTACGATGCTTTTGTGCTCATTAATCGTATCATCTAGGATTTGCACACTACGATGTCGAGAGCGAAGCAGGAAGTGCGTCACTTTCGACATGACCCCACCGACATCGCACATGCGATTTCGTAGTGTGCAAAGCCCGCCTTAGAGTTAAAATATAAAATTCTGGGTGCTTTTTGTTGGTGGAATTCTAAGCTTATTTCATACGATTTATACATTGAATTTAATAGTAGCACAGTATGCATTAGGCTTCTAAGCTCCCTCCAAGGGTGGTTGCATACAGCCAGGAGTTTATCATTAAAGTCAATATTTAATGGACTTTATAGCTCAAAAGCAACGTTCTTACTGCTATCAATTAATGAAGAATGGATTAAAGATGAAAATTCATTTAAAGGTATTGTAAAATATATTAGTTAAGGAAACCTAATTTTATTTAAAGAGGTTGTCTCTAACAAAGCTAATGGTTTTGCCATAAATACCTAAGGATAATGCTGCTAAAGAACCCCATATACCTTTTCTGCCAATCGTCATGTTGTTTTGTACTTCTCTCCTTTGCTTCCTGTGCCCTGGCATCAGCTCTATCATAATAGTAACAGGAACTGCAGAAAAGAAAAGCACAATAGGGTCTTAACCGATAAATACACTTGTGTGTAAAAGTAAAGTCTACTCAACTATAGCGGTTGTGCCAGTCACAACCCCTATAATAGCCGAAAAGGTGCTGAGCTGCAGCTCCCTGAGGTAGGAAATTCAGGTATAAAGGAGAAAATAGGATTTTTGCTGGGCTCACACCACAATGCTCGTATGGATTTAATTTATGTATTTTTTATTCCATCTAGGTACAGGTCAACGCGTTTCAAGGGACTCAGCCCTCTTCATCAGGAAACAAGACCAAAAGAACATACAAATGGACTATTTGTATGTTCTTTTGGTCTGCTGTCCTGAAGAAGAGGGCTGAGTCCCTTGAAATGCGTTGACCTGTACCTACATGGAATAAAAAAGACATAAATTAAATGCATACGAGCATTGTGGTGTGAGCGCGGCAAAAATCCCATTTTCTCCTGTATACCTAAATCAGCTCTATCATCACATTCATCATTTCCTTTTCAGAATTATCTGCTCCCTTCCGACTTCCATCAACTCAGCAGTGAGTACATCCATTGTAACTCTTCCTAAACCACTCACACAGATTGACATAACACCATGCCCAGGACAATACTGCAGGCAAGGCACTGAAAAAGTGAACACACAAAGCAAAAGAAGACCAGTTTGGTAATAAAGATTATCTCCTACACCCCTTCACTGACAAATAATGTTGTACTATGATTGGATTAATGGATGTATGGGTGGGGAGGGGATTATAACCTCCTAACAAATATAGTAATTGGCAATATATTCAGAACTATATCTTAACGCAGAATCAACTAATCTAGGGTAAAGTGTTCCCCTTAGGGATCTTGACTGTAGGACCCTTGACTATAGGACTGTTTAGGGATATAATTATAATTATGCTTAACTGACATTTGTTTTTGTTTTTTCCTCCTAAATAGGGGAAACACATAGGAATATAATCAGAAGGGGGATATATGTCTCTATTGTTTGTTTGGCACTAAATGGATTGTTTGCTATATACTGTGGAAGTGTTTTTATCTGATTGCTTCTGTTAATAAAATTACATTTTATAAAATTAAGGAGTTTTTTAGTCTGTGAATCTGGGGAGGGGATTTTAAAAATATATGTATATAATAAAAGGAATGAAGCAGAGTACATATATACATATATATATTTGCTATATACTGTGGAAGTGTTTTTATCTGATTGCTTCTGTTAATAAAATTACATTTTATAAAATTAAGGAGTTTTTTAGTCTGTGAATCTGGGGAGGGGATTTTAAAAATATATGTATATAATAAAAGGAATGAAGCAGAGTACATATATACATATATATATTTGCTATATACTGTGGAAGTGTTTTTATCTGATTGCTTCTGTTAATAAAATTACATTTTATAAAATTAAGGAGTTTTTTAGTCTGTGAATCTGGGGAGGGGATTTTAAAAATATATATATATAATAAAAGGAATGAAGCAGAGTACATATATACATATATATATTTGCTATATACTGTGGAAGTGTTTTTATCTGATTGCTTCTGTTAATAAAATTACATTTTATAAAATTAAGGAGTTTTTTAGTCTGTGAATCTGGGGAGGGGATTTTAAAAATATATGTATATAATAAAAGGAATGAAGCAGAGTACATATATACATATATATATTTGCTATATACTGTGGAAGTGTTTTTATCTGATTGCTTCTGTTAATAAAATTACATTTTATAAAATTAAGGAGTTTTTTAGTCTGTGAATCTGGGGAGGGGATTTTAAAAATATATATATATAATAAAAGGAATGAAGCAGAGTACATATATACATATATATATTTGCTATATACTGTGGAAGTGTTTTTATCTGATTGCTTCTGTTAATAAAATTACATTTTATAAAATTAAGGAGTTTTTTAGTCTGTGAATCTGGGGAGGGGATTTTAAAAATATATGTATATAATAAAAGGAATGAAGCAGAGTACATATATATATATATATATATATATATATATATATATATATATATATATATATATATAGTTAGGTCCAGAAATATTTGGACAGTGACACAATTTTTGCGAGTTGGGCTCTGCATGCCACCACATTGGATTTGAAATGAAATCTCTACAACAGAATTCAAGTGCAGATTGTAACGTTTAATTTGAAGGTTTGAACAAAAATATCTGATACAAATTGTAGGAATTGTACACATTTCTTTACAAACACTCCACATTTTAGGAGGTCAAAAGTAATTGGACAAATAAACCAAACCCAAACAAAATATTTTTATTTTCAATATTTTGTTGCGAATCCTTTGGAGGCAATCACTGCCTTAAGTCTGGAACCCATGGACATCACCAAACGCTGGGTTTCCTCCTTCTTAATGCTTTGCCAGGCCTTTACAGCCGCACCCTTCAGGTCTTGCTTGTTTGTTGGTCTTTCCGTCTTAAGTCTGGATTTGAGCAAGTGAAATGCTGTCAGGACCGGGAGGACTGATGGGCCCAGGAGGTGGATCCACTGGACCGAGTATCCCACCGGGGGGCAGGGTACACGGCAGCCGGAGCACTGGCGTGGCCGGGACAGGTATAACCAGGTCAGCAGAGTCACAAAGTTCTTCAGGACGGTAAGGAAAACAGGCACAGGTACCAGGGAGCAAAGACAAGAAGTCTACAGGACACGGCACCAGGGAGCCTGAGCACCTAGCACAAAAGACAAAGCTTCTAGACACGTTGATCAGGCAACGCCCCTATGGAAAGGCCAGTCTTATATATCCAGCACAGCCGTATGTCACTTCCTGCTTCAGGTGTGCTGGGTCCATAAAACCAGGAGAGTGGGCGCGGCCTGGTCCTATACAGAGGCATGAGGCTAATACTCAGAGTCAGACTCATGAGACCAGGAGCAGGACACAGGAGAGCACGAGCGGGAGCGACAGCCATGACCGGTGGACACGTTGAGTGGATCAGTGGGTAAGGAGCAGTGCAATGACGGTGAGGCCGGATCAGTGGGTACGGAGTGGTGGTGCGATGCAGGTGCGACTGGATCAGTGGGTACAGAGCGGTGGTGCAATGCAGGTACGACTGGATCAGTGGGTATGGAGCGGTGGTGCGATGCAGGAACCGGCTCAGTGGGTAAGGAGGGCTGCTGGGACACCGGGAGCGTGACAAATGCATGCTCAATTGGGTTAAGATCTGGTGATTGACTTGCCCATTGCAGAAGGTTCCACTGTTTTTCACTCATGAACTCCTGGGTAGCTTTGGCTGTATGCTTTGGGTCATTGTCCATCTGTACTATGAAGCGCCGTCCGATCAACTTTGCTGCATTTGGCTGAATCTGGGCTGAAAGTATATCCCGGTACACTTCAGAATTCATCCGGCTACTCTTGTCTGCTGTTATGTCATCAATAAACACAAGTGACCCAGTGCCTTTGAAAGCCATGCATGCCCATGCCATCACGTTGCCTCCACCATGTTTTACAGAGGATGTGGTGTGCCTTGGATCATGTGCCGTTCCCTTTCTTCTCCAAACTTTTTTCTTCCCATCATTCTGGTACAGGTTGATCTTTGTCTCATCTGTCCATAGAATACTTTTCCAGAACTGAGCTGGCTTCATGAGGTGTTTTTCAGAAAATTTAACTCTGGCCTGTCTATTTTTGGAATTGATGAATGGTTTGCATCTAGATGTGAACCCTTTGTATTTACTTTCATGGAGTCTTCTCTTTACTGTTGACTTAGAGACAGATACACCTACTTCACTGAGAGTGTTCTGGACTTCAGTTGATGTTGTGAACGGGTTCTTCTTCACCAAAGAAAGTATGCGGCGATCATCCACCACTGTTGTCATCTGTTGACGCCCCGGCCCTTTTGAGTTCCCAAGCTCACCAGTCAATTCCTTTTTTCTCAGAATGTACCCGACTGTTGATTTTGCTACTCCAAGCATGTCTGTTATCTCTGTGATGGATTTTTTCTTTTTTTTCAGCCTGAGGATGTTCTGCTTCACCTCAATTGAGAGTTCCTTAGACCGCATGTTGTCTGGTCACAGCAACAGCTTCCAAATGCAAAACCACACACCTGTAATCAACCCCAGACCTTTAAACTACTTCATTGATTACAGGTTAACGAGGGAGACGCCTTCAGAGTTAATTGCAGCCCTTAGAGTCCCTTGTCCAATTACTTTTGGTCCCTTGAAAAAGAGGAGGCTTTGCATTACAGAGCTATGATTCCTAAACCCTTTCTCCGATTTGGATGTGAAAACTCTCATATTGCAGCTGGGAGTGTGCACTTTCAGCCCATATCTATATATATAATTGCCTTATTCTGTCTGTCTGTCTGTCTGTCTGTCATGCTCCAAAATTGTGTCCTTCCGGTGACATTGTGTCCTTACGGTGACACAAAGCTGATTGGCCGCTGGGCTCGCCATTGCCCCGCCCCCCCACCCGGATTGGCCGCTCGCCCAGGCTGCGCCCCCACACGGATTGGCCAGCCGCTCGCCCAGGCTCCGCCCCCCCACAGATTGGCCTCTCGCCCCGGCACCCTGCAGGCATTGGCAACTCGGCCACGCCACGCCTCGCCCCCCTCACGCAATGCACGCTAGCTCTGGCGCCCCCCCCGCGCATTAACCGAACTGACACGGTCACGACTCCCAGGTGAGTACTGTACTCCCCCCCCCCAACGGGAGCCCACATCAGCGTACGCCGCCAACCCAGCTGACACTTACCCTCGCATTGCTGGCCTTGCCGCCGTATGCTGGTTTGGGCTCCCGTGCGATCGGGGGACGGGATATGTTGGTAACCATGCTAGCATAGTTACCAGCACATCAAGGTCCTGCAGCGGCAGAAGATCCACACGCACATACATAACAGCACACACACACACATACACACACATCAGATCACACTCACTCTCACAAACACCTCACACACACCTCACACACACATCGCATCCACACACTCACAGCATCCGGCGATATCGCTTGCTTCTCGGCCTCGATACTGTGCTGTTGTGACCTTCCAGGACCTGCCGGAGGATCACATGGCCATAAGCATGTGGTATCTCCGGATGTTGTGAGTATGAGCGCGTATGTGCAATATCGTCAATGTGTGTGTGCGTGAGTGTATGCGATCGGGTGTGTGTAAGTGTATGCAATCGGGTGTGTGTCGGTGTGTGTGAGTGTATGCGATCGGATCTGTGAGTGTCGGCAGAGGAGCATGGCGTGCTGGAGGAGGCTGGGAGGAGAGAGGCTGATCCTGGGGAAGGCTGGGATGGGGAGGCTGATGCTGGGGACAGAGAGGCTGATGCTGGGATGAGAGAGGCTGATGCTGGGATGAGAGAGGCTGATGCTGCGGACAGAGAGGCTGATGCTGGGGACAGAGAGGCTGATGCTGGGGACAGAGAGGCTGATGCTGGGGACAGAGAGGCTGATGCTGGGGACAGAGAAGCTGATGCTGGGATGAGAGAGGCTGATCCTGGGGAAGGCTGGGATGGAGAGGCTGATGCTGGGGACAGAGAGGCTGATGCTGGGATGAGAGAGGCTGATGCTGGGGACAGAGAGGCTGATGCTGGGGACAGAGAGGCTGATGCTGGGGACAGAGGCTGATGCTGGGGACAGAGAGGCTGATGCTGGGGACAGAGAGGCTGATGCTGGGGACAGAGAGGCTGATGCTGGGGACAGAGAAGCTGATGCTGGGGACAGAGAGGCTGATGCTGGGGACAGAGAGGCTGATGCTTGGGACAGAGAGGCTGATGCTTGGGACAGAGAGGCTGATGCTGGGGACAGAGAGGCTGATGCTGGGGACAGAGAGGCTGATGCTGGGGACAGAGAGGCTGATGCTGGGGACAGAGAGGCTGATGCTGCGGGGAGAGAGGCTGATGCTGGGAGGAGAGAGGCTGATGCTGCGGGCAGAGAGGCTGATGCTGGCGCAGCATGGCGGATGGAGCACGTTTGGGAGTGCGCAGCATTGCGGATGGAGCACGTTTGGGAGTGCGCAGCATGGCGGATGGAGCACGTTTGGGAGTGCGCAGCATGGCGGATGGAGCACGTTTGGGAGTGCGCAGCATGGCGGATGGAGCACGTTTGGGAGTGCGCAGCATGGCGGATGGAGCACGTTTGGGAGTGCGCAGCATGGCGGATGGAGCACGTTTGGGAGTGCGCAGCATGGCGGATGGAGCATGTTTGGGAGTGCGCAGCATGGCGGATGGAGTACGTTTGGGAGTGCGCAGCATGGCGGATGGAGCACGTTTGGGAGTGCGCAGCATGGCGGATGGACCACGTTTGGGAGTGCGCAGGATGGGAGATGGAGCACGATGGGGGTGCACAGCATAGGGGATGGAGCATGTTTGGGAGTGCGCAGCATGGCGGATGGAGCACGTTTGGGAGTGCGCAGCATGGGGGATGCAGCACGATGGGGAGTGCGGAGTATGGCGGATGGAGCACGTTTGGGAGTGCGCAGCATGGCGGATGGACCACGTTTGGGAGTGCGCAGCATGGCGGATGCAGCACGTTTGGGAGTGCGCAGCATGGGAGATGGAGCACGATGGGGGGTGCGCAGCATAGGGGATGGAGCGCGATGGTGAGTGCGCTGCATGGGGGATGGAGCATGTTGGGGAGTGCGGAGTATGGCGGATGGAGCACGTTTGGGAGTGCGCAGCATGGCGGATGGAGCACGTTTGGGAGTGCGCAGCATGGCGAATGGAGCACGTTTGGGAGTGCGCAGCATGGGGGATGGAGCACGATAGGGAGTGCGCTGCATGGCGGATGGAGCACGATCGGGAGTGCGGAGTATGGCACATGGAGCACGTTTGGGAGTGCGCAGCATAGCGGATGGAGCACGTTTGGGAGTGCGCAGCATGGTGGATGGAGCACGTTTGGGAGTGCGCAGCATGGGGGATGGAGCACGATGGGGAGTGCGCAGCATGGCGGATGGAGCACGTTTGGGAGTGCGCAGCATGGGGGATGGAGCACGATGGGGAGTGCACTGCATGGCGGATGGAGCACGTTTGGGAGTGCGCTGCATGGGGGATGGAGCACGATGGGAAGTGCACACCTCCCCCCAACACACACACGCGCGCGCACTGCACAACACACCACACACACACACTGGGAACCACAAACAACTGCCCTACACAGACACCCACACACAGACAACGCTGCACACACAAATATACGCACATACCGCACAACACACACATTGCACAAAACATACCTCCCCCCAAAACACACCACACACACACAAACCGCGCAACACACACACAACGCTACAGACACACAGCGCTCCACAAACAACGCAACACACAAACAACACCGCTCTCACCCCCCATCACACCCAGACAACACCCAGAACATGTACAGCGCCCTACACAAACACTTGGTAACTACACAGAACAACATCTATATATATATATATATATATATATATATATATAACAAAAATCATACATGAACTACACAATACGTAAATTCTAGAATACCCGATGCGTAGAATCGGGCCACCTTCTAGTTATATATATAATTGTATTTCTGAACATGTTTTTGTAAACAGCTAAAATAACAAATCTTGTGTCACTGTCCAAATATTTCTGGACCTAACTGTATATATCTATATTTATATATATTTATACATATAGAGTGATCTATTTCAAGTGTCTATTTTTGTTAATGTTGATGATTATGGCTTACAGCCAATGAAAACTCAAAAGCCATTATCTCAGAAAAATAGAATATTGTATAAGACCAAGTGAAAGAATTTTATATATATATATATATATATATACATACTGTATATATATTACACATCCACAGAGGGAGAAAAGAAATGGTGGCACTCACCTTTGGTAGAAACCTTTTTATTTCAGCAAAAAATTAAAAACACGCAGGAGGGGGATGCAGGATACATCTAAAACGCATAGCACACGAAGACGACGATGACCGTTTTGCGCACCTAGGCGCTTCGTCGGGTCTGATGAAATAAAAAGAATGGTGAGTGCCACCATTTCTTTTCTTCCTATGTGGATTTGGAGTTTTGTGCTGATTGCGCACCTCCCTGTATCTGAATGTTGGTATCACCTGAGCTCCGTCTATTTCTGTTTGGAGACTATTAAGTGGAACTAGGGTTGTGTTTGGAATTTTGGAATTGGACCTTCATCTCCCTTGTGGATATATATTACACAAGGTGCAAGATATACACAAACATATATATATATATATATATATATATATATATATACTCTTCCACATACAGTGCCTACAAGTAGTATTCAACCCCCTGCAGATTTAGCAGGTTTGATAAGATGCAAATAAGTTAGAGCCTGCAAACTTCAAACAAGAGCAGGATTTATTAACAGATGCATAAATCTTACAAACCAACAAGTTATGTTGCTCAGTTAAATTTTAATACATTTTCAACATAAAAGTGTGGGTCAATTATTATTCAACCCCTAGGTTTAATATTTTGTGGAATAACCCTTGTTTGCAATTACAGCTAATAATCGTCTTTTATAAGACCTGATCAGGCCGGCACAGGTCTCTGGAGTTATCTTGGCCCACTCCTCCATGCAGATCTTCTCCAAGTTATCTAGGTTCTTTGGGTGTCTCATGTGGACTTTAATCTTGAGCTCCTTCCACAAGTTTTCAATTGGGATAAGGTCAGGACACTGACTAGGCCACTGCAACACCTTGATTTTTTCCCTCTTGAACCAGGCCTTGGTTTTCTTGGCTGTGTGCTTTGGGTCGTTGTCTTGTTGGAAGATGAAATGACGACCCATCTTAAGATCCTTGATGGAGGAGCGCAGGTTCTTGGCCAAAATCTCCAGGTAGGCCGAGCTAGCCATCTTCCCATGGATGCGGACCAGATGGCCAGGCCCCTTGGCTGAGAAACAGCCCCACAGCTTGATGCTGCCACCACCATGCTTGACTGTAGGGATGGTATTCTTGGGGTCGTATCCAGTCTCCAAACGTCACGTGTGTGGTTGGCACCAAAGATCTCGATCTTGGTCTCATCAGACCAGAGAACGTTGAACCAGTCTGTCTCAGAGTCCTCCAAGTGATCATGAGCAAACTGTAGACGAGCCTTGACATGACGCTTTGAAAGTAAAGGTACCTTACGGGCTCGTCTGGAACGGAGACCATTGCGGTGGAGTACGTTACTTATGGTATTGTTAGGGCCAGATGGACGGGCAGACCCGGGAGGTGGATCCACTGGGCCGAACTCCCCGATGAGGGAAAGGAGTCCGGTAGCCGGAGCACTTTAGGTAGCAGGGCAGTCCGTGCACTGGAACACAATGGAGAAGTCCCTGGGACCACGGAGTCACTGATGGTGGTCCGGGTGACGGAGCTCAGGTTCGGAAGCCGTGATGATGTCAGGCGGGGTCCGGAACCGTTGGAGCGAGATGACGGGTCACCGCAGGGAACCGAGATGGTGCGGACTGTCAGGATGGCAGATGGGCAGCGTTCGGGGTTCGAGACACAGCAGGACCGGATGGCGATGCAGGATCGGCTCTAGAAGACAGAGAGGTAAGTATCTCACAGAACACAAGGAGACCTGACTCCTAGCTTGGGAAAACACGAAGAACAGGCCCCGCTCCCTTGGACATTAACCCCCTATATACCCTGTACCTGTGTGCATCATTTCCTGTTCGTGGACACTGGCCCTTTAAGAAAGGGTCAGTGACCGCGCGCGCGCCCTAATGCGCATGCGCGCGGCCCGGGTGCCAGAAGCCAACACAGGAAGCTGAGAGGAGGACGCAGCAGAGCCGGCCATGGACTGGGAAGCCGACGGGCGCCGGGAGCGGGGACCAGGGGGCCTGGGAAGCGCTGGGACTGGAGGCTGGAGAGCGGGGAGCGTGGCAGGTGAGCCGGGGAGCGGAGCAGAGGACCCGGGGAGCGTGACAGGTATTGACTGAAACCAATGTCCCCACTGCCATGAGATCTTCCCGGAGCTCCTTTCTTGTTGTCCTTGGGTTAGCCTTGACTCTTCGGACAAGCCTGGCCTCGGCACGGGTGGAAACTTTCAAAGGCTGTCCAGGCCGTGGAAGGCTAACAGTAGTTCCATAAGCCTTCCACTTACGGATGATGCGCCCAACAGTGGAGACAGGTAGGCCCAACTCCTTGGAAAGGGTTTTGTACCCCTTGCCAGCCTTGTGACCCTCCCCGATCTTGTCTCTGATGGCCTTGGAATGCTCCTTTATCTTTCCCATGTTGACCAAGTATGAGTGCTGTTCACAAGTTTGGGGAGGGTCTTAATTAGTCAGAAAAGGCTGGAAAAAGAGATAATTAATCCAAACGTGAAGCTCATTGTTCTTTGTGCCTGAAATACTTCTTAATACTTTAGGGGAACCAAACAGAATTCTGGTGGTTTGAGGGGTTGAATAATAAATGACCCTCTGAATAAACTTTTCACAATTTTAAAAAAAAGAAATAACATTCTTTTTTGCTGCAGTGCATTTCACACTTCCAGGCTGATCTACAGTCCAAATGTCACAATTCCAAGTTAATTCCGAATGTGTAAACCTGCTAAATCTGCAGGGGGTTGAATACTACTTGTAGGCACTGTACATACAAATACCAGGTTACAAGTGAAATCTCTAGCTCTAGATGGAGAAATAAGCAGGGAGATGAAGGTGCTGTGTCTGCAGCTGCCCATCAATACAACATGAGTCACATAACACATCAGGTTTCAGAGGAGAGACCAGGAGAGCATCTCAGTTTATAAGAGAATTTAGTTCACAATAAAGGGACCAATAAAATAGTGACCAAATCCTTTAAATTTGCCAAACTACAATATGTTCTATGATTATTTTTAACTAATAGTTTGTGCCAGCTTATTCACTTTAAACATACAACCCCAATTCCAAAAAGTTGGGGCCCTGTGTATAATGTAAAGAAAGAAGAAAGCAATGATTTGGAAATCTCTTATCTTAGACTTTTTGGGAATTGGGTTTGTCGTAACCTGCATTGTATTACTTATTTTTTATTAAAGTCAATTTATCTTGGTGAAGCAATTCTCTTCAGTCATTTCCGCTCATCCTACAAAGTGAAAATAGTAAATTAATTCTATTCTACAATCTTTCTTTTTAACATTGCACAATACGGAGATTTCATAAAGTAGTTATCTAGCGTTCCTAAACAATATACAGTCTTCATAATTTAAAACATTAGCTTTTAGAGCAAATGTCTTTCACAAAAAAAACACATTAGAATCTCTAGGAGATTGAGTCTGAAGAAATAATTCTAACTGCAAGAATGTTTTATGTGTTTGGAAGTGAGACTGAGCTTGAACTGCTGAGCATCTTGGCAGCCATTGTAGGACCTCCCTGGTGACTAAAACACTGCAAAATCCTTTCCAAATCCTTTCGGAAATTGCAAGTTTGATCAAATAACATTCTAAAATGTAATACTGAAATTGACACCAAATGGGTTTAGACTGTAAATGAAATTTATAAAATAATGCAGATTGGAGAACATGGACATAGTTAATAAGACAAAATATAAAACAATGTATCCATAACTTACATACTGTAGAGACATAGAGATTTAAATACTATGTATGTTTTAAGAAGAAACATGTTCATGTAAGGCAGGCTAACTACTGTATATTCTGTACATCTTAAAGAGAACTTACTTGGGGCATCAATTCCTGAGCTGTTATATTTAGACTACATTTATACTTTGAGAATTTTGACTGCAAATTTGCTCATAAAACCACGACAAATCCGCAACAAATCCAAAACAAATCCACATATATTAATTGGCAGATTTGGCTGCGGATTTAAATCTACTCCATTTACATAGCATTAAATAGGGTAAACACTGCAATGAAACTGCATGGTAAACATCAAGGTATCACATATATGAAATGCACCCCATGCCTTCATTTTTATGCAGAGTTTTTCCTGCAATCTGTGACTGGGTCTTTGAAAAACCCATTCAGTTATTTTGTATTGTAAATCACAAAAAATCTGTGCTATGTGAACTTGCCTTTAAGAAAACCATCATCTGCAAGCTAGGTACAGTAGACATATAATAGTCAGCTATGTTACAGTATTATTATTATTATTATTATTATTATTATTAATAATAATAATAATAATAATAATAATAATAATAATAATTTATAGAGCACCATTATTTCCATGGTGCTGTACATAATAAGAGGTTACATAAAAAATACATAGACAAGTTACAATAGACAGACTAGTACAGAGGAAAGATGACCCTGCCCTTGCGGGCTAACATTCTATAGGATATTGGGGAGGAAACAGTAGGTGCAACGGTGGTGAGGCAGCAGCTCCGGCAGTGGTGAGGCAGCAGTTACGGCAGCGGTGAGGCGGTGGTGTCATTGGAGACTGTAGGCATTACTGAACAGATGAGTTTTCACGTTCTGTTTGAAGCAATATCACAGATATATCCTTTCTTAAATTAACCCAAAATAAAGAGATCACAATGCATAACTCTAAACACAACAAAAGCCATTGACTTTGTATACTGCAGTTAATTACTGAGCTACATTTTTAAACACCGGATATCTTTGTCATTAAGAATATTAGGTATTACAGGTGAATCAATGAGTCATAATTATAATTAAAAATTAACATTTTGTTCCTAAATAATTAAAAACAATGAAGCTCAACAAATGACTTCCACCAGAGTAGTATGACAGAACCATATTGGAAGTACACCTATGCAAAAGTATCCACGTTTCATGAAGAGGATATAAAACATCTACACACCTCTGTTTATGTCATGTAAAAAAATAACACTAAGAATTATTACAAATTTCTTTTCACCTTTAATGTCAACTATAAACTGTACAATTCAATCAATAAACAAACTAAAATATTTTTGGTTGGAAAAATAAATAATTAAAGAACTAAAATAATGCACTAGCATAAATATGCACACTCTTAATATTTTGTTGAAGTACACAAAAATTTATGACAACATTCAGACTTTTTGGTATACACCAGGTATAAAGCAGCATGGCACATCTAAAATTGGCAATCTTTCACCATGCTCCTTGGAGTAGGACTCTAAATATGCCAGACTGTGGAGCCATAACCTGAGTACAGCGCCCTCTTTAGGTCACCTACAGATTTTCAATGGGTTTCAATTCAAGGCTTTGGCTAGGCCATTCCAAAACTTTGATATTTTTTGTGTGATTGTGAGGAATGCTTAGTGGCGTTGCCATGCTTAAAGGTGAGAGTTCACTTCATTTTCAGCTTTTTAACAAGGGCCTTAAGGTTTTGATGCAAAATTGACTGACATTTAGAATTGTCCATAATTCACTCTATTTTGCCTAAAACCACAGTTCCAGCTGCTGAAAAACATCCCAAAGCATGATGCTGCCTCTGTCTTGTTTCACTGTAGGTATTGTATTCTTTTGTGCCAAACATGCCTTTTGGAATTATGACCAAAAAATACAGCCTTGGTCTTAACAAACAATAATACCTTTTCCCACATGCTTTTGGCAGACTTGATGTAGGTTTTGAATAAACATAGCCAGGCTTGGATGATTTTCTTTGTAAGAAAAGAATTCCATCTTGCCACCCTACCTTTCAAACTCAGACATATGAAGAATAGGGGAGACTGAATTCACATGGAGTACACAACCAGTACTTGCCAGAAATTCATTCAGCTCATTTGAAGTTGCTATAGGCAAGTAAAAAGTTCTGAAATTATTCTTTTTGGTATGATTTTTTGTACCTAATAAAAATGTAGCATTTTTTTAGCCATGGGTGGACTTTTTATATCCACTGCTCATTTACATTAAAATATATATATATATATATATATATTTATATATATATATATATATATATATATATATATATATATATATATATATATATATATTACATGCAAGACCACAGAAAGTACACCTGTCTAATTTCCTGGATCGTGCTAGCCAACAAAGATTAGGGATGACCTTATGCATTATGTGCCTTTTCATCTCGCTGGCCCCAATATGAATTTATATGGCTTGCTAATAGGTCTGTAGCTAACTATGCCAACTTCATGAGAAAATAAATCAAAATCGCCAACTGGAAACTCTGGTTCCTCAATTGTCTGCCAAAGTTATCATTCTACATGGATCTTAACATTAAAGGTGTTTTTTAGCCTACACACAAAGTGTACCAGACCACTGCAATCTTTGACCTCCATGATTAGATGACAAAAAATTGATTTCATTGCTTATTGTCACTATACAGATCAAGGAGTCCCCTGCTTTGTATCCATACAGTTTAAAGCAGGTGACTATACTTGATTTCTGTAATAATACATGTTACATGCACACCATCACCTAAAACCATACCTATCACTTACCATTGAAGGGGTTGTCCAATCTAAATCGACTCTATGTGTCACTCTATGTGACTGCAGACCTGTGAATCCTCACATCATATGCACTGTGCACTGTGAGAATTCGCCTGTGTGAGAGTCAAGAATGGCGGTCATGTGGCCACATGTATATAATATGTGTACTCTCAGCCAGATCCAACTAGATGGGCCTGCCTCGCTAAATACACTTACAGACTTGACTGCAGACTTGTGGATTTAGACCAGACAATGCCATTAATTATTCAAGCTAATATCAACATGCCTGGAACTAAATGAGAAACACATTTTATTTTAATTTCCCACTTCAGTGAAAATTTGCGAGAATATAAAAATATTACTTTTAGTACTTTTTCCTCGGTGTAAAACTAAAATAAAAAAATAGTTATAATCATGATAGTATAAAAAAAAACATGGTTTTAGAAAAAAAAGCTTTGTAAAATGGATTTGAGTAGAAAAAGAAAAAAAAGTGCTGCCACAAAGTGTACAAAATTGATACAAATTATGGTTCAACACTGAAATGCCTGATTTGTCATCAAGGAGTTAAATCTCTCAATATAAACACCTGGAGCATCAAGTAATACTTTTATGAACAGTACTGACTTCTGGCAATTTTATAGTATCAAATATAAATTTTTAGGTATGAAATCTGCATGACTTACTGTAACATCATGGTTGTACTGTGTGAATTTAATGCTTGAGAAGTCTTTGTATATTGAGGCTTGGAGAAGTAACAGCTGTGTGGGTGTCTCCTGTGTCTTCCAGGGCTTTCCAGTAAATTACATTTTTTTCTGGGCAGTTACAAATGACGTTAAGAACTTGGAAAGACTCTGCACATAGCAGAATGACTGCGAAGAAGTGAGTTCTCTCCACTGAATCATTCTACTTAAAGTGATTCACTTGAGCCTATTCTGCTACCTTTCTAATTCATTGTTGAGTAGACATGAGCAAATAAATCAGAAAGGAACTGAATTCTACTTGAAATTTACAAACATCCACATTCGCTAAAAAAGCTGAATGTATGTACAGTATATAGCTTTCGAACAGATTCAGCAAAATGACGTCCGCTCACCCCCATTTCTCTGCACTATAATGGTCCATCAAAAGGTTAAAATTATAAAAAAGTTCTAATACTCACCTGTGCTCATCTCTCCTGGCCCTCTGCTACTCACTTCTACCCATCGGTCTTAAGGCCCCGTTACACGCAATGATGTATCTAACGATATATTGCCGGGGTCATGGATTCCGTGACGCTCATCAATTGTTAGCGACATTGTTGCGTGTGACAGCAAGGAATGACCGTTAACGATGGGAAATACTCACCTTATCATCCATCGTTGACACATCGTTTATTTTCGAAAAATCATTGATTGTTGATCTCACAGGTTGTTCGTCGTTCCCGAGGCAGCACACATCGCTACGTGTGACACCTCAGGAACAACGAACTGCAGCTTACCTGTGGCCACCCGCAATGCGGAAGGAAGAAGGTGGGCGGGATGTTAAGTCCTGCTCATCTCCACCCCTCCGCTTCTATTGGGCAGCCGCTTAGTGATGCCGCTGTGACGCCGCACGAACCGCTCCCTTAGAAAGGAGGCGGTTCGCCGACAACAGCGACGTTGCTAGGCAGGTAAGTCCGTGTGACGGCTCCTAACGATATTGTGCCCGTGACGCACAAACAACGGGGACGGGTGCTTTCACCAGGAAATTCGCTAGTGATATCGCTGCGTGTATCACCCCCTTTAGTCTCATCTTCTGATGCTTTGCCATTCACAACGGAAAGGAGGGTTCTGCACTTGTACACGTCATAATGGCATGACGACATGACCTTCCATTCATTGCCGCAGAATATTTCCAGGCCTCATGACAGCCAAAAGTCTCAGATGAGAGTGAGATCGCCGGGAATTACTGTATGAGCAGTGAGGGATCAGAAAGTGCTGCGAGGACCAGACAGACCAGAAGATGCTGTGAGAACCGACAAGTATCAGAGGGGCCAGAGAATTGAGTGCTGAGGGGAGTAGAAGGATTTTTTTTTATATTTTTGAATATTACATTTACTAGGCATTATAAGAGATATTACATTTGATGTAGAATAACTTTACTTCTAATTAAATTTCCTGGGAAAAAAACATGTGAATAGACGAGTTTGTAATTTTGACTGATCTGCCCACCTCTATTGTTGAATTCTACCTATCTCCTCCTGTTTGACACAAAGTTAGAACTATGTTGACTCACTGTCTTGATTCATTCTTCATGCTTTTGTCTATGATAAAAGTAATTTCCTTTCAAAAAGTCAGCATGTATTTTTAAAAAAAATGGAACAAAAAGATGAACTGGAAAGTCATTTTAGGAAGAAACAGATATTACAAATAACAGAGCATTGTGACTGATCTATGCCCCAATACAAGGAGGAAGTCTTAAAAATACGAATGAGTCAATTGAAATGCCAGGGTTGAAACATAGTGCAAATGGTGCCGTCATTTACAATATTCTCAAAACTGTGAAATTAGGATAGACCTATAAGAAAATATCTATATTCGAATGTAAGTATAAGACATACAGTACGAATATAAATAGACTAGGTTAAAGTTTCATTAGCTACTCCTGCCGGCTTCATCCAGAGCATATCACATTTTTTGTTTTGTTTTTTTTTTGTTAGAAAAAATAAGGTTTCAAGTAAACGTAGATTAATTCTTACCTATGCTTTCATAATTTCTAAGTGAGTACATTTTTTTTCAAATCTATAATTTTATTAGTGGTACATACCAAGAATAAAACAGTTTCTATATGAATATAGCATGCCGTACTGTATATACAGTGGGTACAGAAAGTATTCAGACCCCTTTAAATTTTTCACTATTTGTTTCATTGCAGCCATTTGGTAAATTCAAAAAAGTTATTTTTTTTTTCTCATTAATGTACACTCTGCACCCCATCTTGACAGAAAAAAACCCAGAAGTGTCGAAATTTTTGCAAATTTATTAAACAATAAAATCTGAAATATCACATGGTCATAAATATTCAGACCTTTTGCTCAGTATTGAGTAGAAGCACCCTTTTGAGCCAATACAGCCATGAGTCTTCTTGGGAATGATGCAACAAGTTTTTCCACACCTAGCTTTGCAGATTCTTTGCCATTCTTCCTTGCAGATCCTCTCCATTTCCGTCAGGTTGGATGGTGAACATTGGTGGACAGCCATTTTCAGGTCTCTCCAGAGATGCTCAATTGGGTTTAGGTAAGGTCTTTGGCTGGGCCAGTAAAGAATGGTCACAGAGTTGTTCTGAAGCCACTCCTTTGTAATTTTAGCTGTGCACTTAGGGTCAGTGTCTTGTTGGAAGGTAAACCTTCGGCCAAGTCTGAGGCCCAGAGCACTCTGGAAGAGGTTTTTCTTCCAGGATATCTCTATACTTGGCCGCATTTATCTTTCCTTCAGTTGCAACCAATCATCCTGTCCCTGCAACTGAAAAACACCCCCATAGCATGATGCGGCCACCACTATGTTTCACTGTTGGGATTGTATTGGGCAGGTGATGAGCATTGCCTGTTTTTTTTCCACACATACCGCTTAGAATTATCACCAAAAAGTTCTATCTTCATCTCATCAGACCACAGAATCTTATTTCTCATTGTCTGGGAGTTCTTCATGTGTTTTTTTGCAAACTCTATGCAGGCTTTCATATGTCTTGCACTGAGGAGAGGCTTCCGTTGGGCCACTCTGCCATAAAGGCCCAACTAGTGGAGGGCTGCAGTGATAGTTGGTGATAGTTGACTTTGTGGAACTTTCTCCCATGTCCTTTCTACATCTCTGGAGCTCAGCTACAGTGATCTTGGGGTTCTTTTTTACCTCTCTCACCAAGGCTCTTTTCCCATGATTGCTCTGTTTGGGTGGACAGCCAGGTCTAGGAACAGTTCTGGTGGTCCCAAATTTTTCCCATTTAAGGATTATGGAGGACACTGTGCTCTTAGGAACCTTGAGTACTGCAGAAATTCTTTGGTAAACTTAGCAAGATCTGTGCCTTGCCACAATTCTGTCTCTGAGCTCCTTGGTCAGTTCCTTTGACCTCATGATTCTCATTGGGTCTGACATGCACTGTGAGTTGTGAGGTCTTATATAGTCAGGAGTATGCCTTTCCAAATGAAGTCCTATCAGTTTACAAATTAAACACAGCTGGACTCCAATGAAAAAGTAGAACCATATCAAGGAGGATCACAAGGAAATGGACAGCATGTGACTTAAATATGAGTGAGCAAAGGGTCTGAATATTTATGACCATGTGATATTTCAGTTTTTCTTGTTTAATAAATTTGCAAAAATTTCTACATTTCTGTTTTTTTTCTGTCAAGATGGGGTGCCTAAGGTACATTAATGAGAAAAAAAATGATTTTTTTTAATTTACCAAATGGCTGCAATGAAACAAAGAATGAAAAATTTAAGGGGGTCTAAATACTTTCCATACCCACTGTACTATATAAACACATAGTATATAAAAGTCAATACAACTGTAACATTTACCCATGGAAGAATCACCATTAACGTAATGTTTGATGTCTGTATATCCGTCTAAAGAGGTATTCTTTTGGATAAAGTCAAGCTATTAATGAGTGAAAACTGATCAATGAGTCAAAATTAAACCAGTTCATCAAGACACAGATACAGTGGTGTGAAAAAGTGTTTGCCTCTTACCTGATTTCTTGTTTGAGATCACCAAACAAATGTAACATTTATACAAAGATAAGACAAGTAAACTCAAAATGCAGTTTATAAATCATGGTCTGTATTATTAAGGAAAAAAGAAATCCAAACCCACAGGGCCCTGTTTGAAAAAGTGATTGCCCCCCATAAACCTAATGCCTGGTAGGGCCACCCTTTACAGAAACAACTACATTTGCAATAACTGGAAATGAGTCTTTACAACCATTCTGAGGAATTTTTGCACGCTCATCTTTGCAGAATCATTGTAATTCAGCCACATTGGAGGGTTTCAAAGCATTATATACCTTTTTAAGGTCATGTCACAGCATCTCAATTGGATTAAGGTCAGGACTTTGACTAGGTCACTTCAAAGTCTCAACTTGATTTTCCTATATTAAATTTGCTGTGAATCCCAATTCTGGAATGTTTCTAATTAACAGCTTGATAAGTTGTGATAGACCCTTGATGTTATAGCTACAGGGCCCAATGGGGAGGCCTGCACAGAAGTACAAGATATTATTAGCCCACTGTTTAATCCATTCAGAATATGGAGTGGAAAATGGTGTCAGGCATGTGAGGTTTTTTCTTACAATTCTCGCAGATCAAATTTTAAAGTGTTCAAATTCGTGGAACTGTGAATTTCATGATATATGAATCAGTCAATCTTCGGCAGATTGATCAGGTCATCTCTAGTGTAAATGTGAAAGGTTAAATACATTAAAATGTATCAAATGTTAGCCATACAGCCTACTAATATGTAGGGTAACCTCACCTTTAATTGTTCCCTTACAGATGATGTTGTAGAGAGAAGGATTTGGTAGTTCAGTTTGCATTCAAATGCCAGACCCTTTTGTTATCCAGGTAGCTACAGCTATTGTCCAATACTTTAACATTGATAGCCTTTCTTTAGGATAAATATCATTACTTACAGCAAAGATGAAACTACAGCTGTACATTACCTAGGCCAAAAACTAGTACTCTAGCAGGATACAGCTAAGCTCCCACTAGGTGGAGGCATCACAGGTGTAGGAGGAGCAAATCACACACACGATTCCAAACATGGAGGGGGTGATTGCTGGATGGTAAAACTGCACACTGATGGCTTGCATAGTTCGCTGTTCCCACTTGCAGATGCACAGTGACAAACCTGCAGCCTATTAGGCGACACCCATACTATTAGATCACGCAGGCTGCCAAGCCGTACTCAACTGCGCATCATACAGGGACAGGAACTCTAATATGCAAGGCTTAACAAAAAGGGGCCTGGCTGTATCCTGTACAAAAAAAATGAGGTTTTAAGTTAGTGTTATGGCCATAAGACGGAAGCCTACAACCCTCATCACGGGAACCTCATGCTTGTAGGTCCTTACACTATATACAATATAAAAAAGCAACAAAAAAAGAGGAATAAATATCATTACTTACAGCAAAGATGGAACTGCAGCTGTACATTACCTGGGCAAAAAACTAGTACTCTAGCAGGATACACTAGGTGGAGGCATCACAGGTGCGGGAGGAGCAAATCACACACACGATTCCAAACATGGAGGGGGCAATTGCTGGATGATAAAACTGCACATTGATGGCTTGCATAGAGCACTGTTCACACTTGCAGATGTACAGTCACAAACCCTTCAGCGTATTAAGCGATGACCATATTATTAGATCAGGCGGGCTGCTAAACCGTACTCAACTGCGCATCATATAGGGACAGGAACTCTAATATGCAAAGCCTAACAAAAAGAGGCCTGGCAGTATCCTGCGCAAAAAAAATGAGGCTTTTAGTTAGCGTTATGGCCATAAGACAAGAAGCTTACAACCCTCGTCATGGGAACCTCATGCTTGTGGGTCCCTACACTATATATTATATAAAAAAAAGCAAGAAAAAAGAGGAATAAATATCATTACTTACAGCAAAGATGGAACTGCAGCTGTACATTACCTTGGGCAAAAACTGGTACTGTAGCAGGATACAGCTAAGCTTCCACTAGGTGGAGGCATCACATCTTTAGGATAGAAAATAAATGCCTCTACTCTGGCTGACAAGAGTACACTTTTATGGGCAGCCAGGAACCTGCTAATAGTAAATTAAAAATAGCCTTAAGCTGGTGGGAAAAGAGTGCTCAGTCAGAAGGCATGACCCTGTAATCTAAAATAAGAAAACTGTTGCTGCTGGGCTCACATAAAACTGGGCTTTTTATGTGCTAAGTTTCTCAATTGTTTAATCTATTTCCATAGAAGAAATGCATGTCCAAGTTCCTGTAGTCATTGTCAGTGTACTTCAGCATCTCAGAGTGCAGCTGCTTATTTGTTAGTTACTATCTTTTGGAAAGGTCATCAATGTCTGATCGGCTGAGGTCTGACACCCGCACCCCTGCTGATCAGCTGCCCTCAATGTCGGTTCCAGCAGCAAGCAGCCCGAAATGCCCAGAGTTGCCTCATCAACTGATAATGGCCACTGCATATTCGCCTCCCATTCAAATTACTGTAATAGGAAGCATATGTGCAGTACCCTGCCACTATCAGAAAACAGGACAGCTCTATAACTGAGCATTTCCACCCACCTACTGCCACCATAAATACCAAGAACAACTGATCAGCAGAGGTACGGGGTGTCACACCCTGACCGATCGGACATTGACAAATTGTAGGCCATCAATGTAAGAGAAGTGGACAACCTCTTTAAACTGCTGTGGCTGCTTCCTCTGCTGTCCCCATAAAGAACACATGAATGCTCAACTGAACTGAGTGTTCTTGTGAAGGAAAAAGTCAAGACAAACAGTTGTGGGTTGAGCTATTTAGCTGACAAATATCCATGGTGTATGGGCATCTTAGGAAAAATTGCTAAGCTAAATTTATCTCTTTAGGTAATAACTCCAACCGAGGTCATAAGTTTCAGAAAAAGGATTAATAAATGCAATAAATAGGGAAATCAATGTATTTTCAGAATACTGTATATATACCATGCAAGGAAAAATATGCTTTATTTTTCTTACTCATAGTAACAAAACGTTTTAGACCTCACACTAATCAAGAAAAAGCCACAATGAATCACATGCCTTTCTTGGTTTTATGTCATCTTAAACATAGAAAGGCATCAAGCCAACTTTCTTTCAGGATTACTTCCTCCATGCTATGATTGATTAGTAAATTAGTTTTGAAAGCCCTACATTTGTATATACTTCCTTTGTGTACAATTGCTGTACAAGTACAATGTGTGTTCTTTTTTTCTTTTGCATGGTTGTCACAAATTCTAATAGAATCAGGACTTGAATTTATTTTCCTGTTTTGGTAATGTGCAGAATCAATTCATATATTCAGGTTATAAGCAAAGTATTAAAAATATTTTCTTAAGAATAACTTGTTTTACCCTACCAGTCTAAGTTTACACTTGTAAAGCTTACAGCACTAAGATTTTATTTTTAAATCAAAAGAGATACAGTTAAGGAACTGCAAAATATTACCTATCAAAGTGCTTTTTTCCATGCATCAAGAAAAAGAGGATTGTGTTGGTATAATACTGAATATTTGTTTATTGATATGTTTAGGAATGTAGGTAATGGAATAGATAACTCATGTTAGGGCCACCAATTGGAGGAGAAAAGATGATTGTTAAAGGAGCTCTCCAGCCCTGGTGAAATTAGCAGTTTAAAGGATTATCACGTGACCCCAATTATGTGATTGGCATACTTATGGCATAGGACAACTAGCATCTTATCCACTTCTCACAACAGATCAATAGAGCATTAAGAAAAAATAGTCAGCACACAACAGCACATATACAGATTATATAATTGCGAACAAGTGACAGTGGATCGAACCAGCATGTTCCATTTAGAATAAAAGATAAGAAGCTAGTCAGCACATAACTTGAAGTATGTTTATTGCTATCTTGCATTCACATTACGACCACTTGACCAGCTAGCATAACCAAATCCTAAATGTACATATATTACACACTTTCAATATTCAGCAAAGCACTAGTTGCCAAATATTGCCCCAGAGTTAGACTACCCTGGTAAAGATGTTTTTGGGGATTATTATTATTTATTATTATAGCGCCATTAATTCCATGGTGCTTTACAAGTGAAAAAGGGTTTACATAAAAACTAGTACAACAATCATTATCAGTACAAAACAGACTGGTACAGGAGGAGAGAGGACCCTGCCCGTGAGGGCTCACAGTCTACAGGGGATGGGTGAGGGTACAACAGGTGAGGACAAAATATTGCACAATATTGATAGGCCATCAATACGAGATAGGTAACAGTCCATCTCTCAGTACATTTTAAAGGTGACACGGCACTATAGCAACTGCTGAAGGATCCTTAATATGTATACTGCTCCATCTATCATTTACATGTAGCAGCTGCTTTGCTGGGTATTGTAGTGTTGTCTTATTCACTTCAATGAGACAATGCTACAAATCCTAGCACAAAAACTTCTACATATACACAAGTGCATCTCAATAAATTAGAATATCATCAAAAAGTTAATTTATTTCAGTAATTCAATACGAAAAAGGAAACGCATATATTATATAGAGTCATTACAAACAGAGTGATCTATTTCAAGTGTATATTTCTATTAATGGTGATGATTATGGCTTACAGCCAATGAAAACCCAAAAGTCATTATCTCAGAAAATTAAAATATTGTATAAGACCAACTGAAAAATAATTTTAACCTCAGAAATGTTGGCCTACTGAAAAGTATGTACAGCAAATACACTCAATACTTGGCCGGGGCTCCTTTTGCATGAATTACTGCATCAAGGCGGCATGGCGGCGATCAGCCTGTGGCACTGCTGATGGCTTATAGAAGCCCAGGTTGGTTTGATAGCAGCCTTCAGCTCATCTGCATTGTTGGGTCTGCTGTCTCTCATCTTCCTCATGACAGTACCCCATAGATTTTCTATGGGGTTTAGGTCAGGCGAGTTTGCTGTCCAATTAAGCACAGTGATACTGTAGTTATTAAACCAGGTATTGGTACTTTTGACAGTGTGGATAGGTGCTAAGTCCTGCTAGAAAATTACATTTTCATCTCCAAAAAGCTTGTTGGCAGAGGGAAGCATGAAGGAGTCTAAAATTTTCTCCTAGACAGATGCACTCACTTTAGTTTTGATAAAACACAGTGGACCTACACTAGCAGATGACATGGCTCCCCAAACCATCACTGATTGTGGAAACTTCACACTAGACCTCAAGCAGCTTGGATTGTGGCCTCTCCACTCTTCCTCCAGACTCTGGGACCTTGATTTTGATTTGAAATGCAAAATTTACTTTAATCTGAAAACAACACTTTGGACAACTGAGCAAAAATCCAGTTATTTTTCTCCTTGGCCCAGGTAAGATGCTTCTAGCGTTGTCTATTGGTCATGAGTGGCTTGACACAAGGAATGCGACAGTTGTAGCCCATGTCCTGGATATGTCTGTGTGTGGTGGCCCTTGAAGCACTGACTCCAGCAGCAGTCCACTCCTTGTGAATCTCCCCCCAATTTTGGAATGGCCTTTTCTTAACAATCCTATCAAGGCTGCAGTTATCCCGTTAGCTTGTGCACCTTTTTTACCACACTTTTTCCTTCCACTTAACACTCCATTGATATGCTTGGATAGAGCACTCTGTGAACAGCCAGATTCTTTAGCAATGACTTTTTGTGGCTTACCCGAACAGTACATTTTTTAAGTATGGCTGGACCCAGCGAATCCAAACATCCTAGCCTCCTCAACCCCATTCCACACCATCAGCAGTTTCCAAACCAAATCACCCAATCTTTGCTTTCTTTCTGAGCCATGTAGTTGTTCAAAGGTCTGGTTAACTCTTTATTAAAATACAGGGCTAACAATATAGACTTGACAGACAATTAATGTCTCACGTTAGCCGAAGAAGCTGCTGACCAGAGCTATTACTCAAGAAAGACTGTCTGCCCCCCATTCTCAGCAACCAGGAATTAAGAAGACTGTAGAGCTGTGTGCTACTCATGACACAACTTGAGAATAACTTTTTAAAGTGGTATTCATATCTTGTATATTTATGGCACATCTAAAGGTTATGCTATAATTGTATTGTAGAAGTGGGGCCCAAAAATAGGGCATGCATCTATTTCGACAATGGGGCCCTGACACACATCAATGTCCAAGAAGAGGTGGCAAAATGTCTTATTCATTTGTATGTCAATTCCAACAACATCTTCATGAACAACAGCATGCAATAGGGCCCACTTCTCAAAAACAGATCCAAGTCCCGTTGGTGGAACATGCATCTAAGGGTACGTTCATATGAGCGTTGAAATCGGACGAGTGCAATGTGAGAAATCCTCGCATTACACTCTGAGCAATACTAGTCAATGAGGGAGAGTATGTGGTCAGCTTTTCTCGCATCCAGATTCTGGATGCGAGAAAAGCGGCAGCATGCTGTGATTTGATCCACAATATGTCCAAGACTCGCCAATACAAGTCAATGGGTGCAAGGAAAAAACGGACGTCACACAGACGGCACATGGATCATCCTAGTGACATCCGTTTTTCTAAATACAATCCTATCATGTAGCACAGAACACTGTAAATGCTCCTGTACATGACAGTAAAAGATTAACAGCTGCTGAGGAAAAACACGAATTGCACACTGAGAGCACACTGATGAAAATTGTCCTACTCTCGCAAATGAGAGTGGGACCGTTTTTTAATACGTTTTTGTGAGTCCAGCCTAACATACATATCGGGCATATCCTATGCATATGACATAAATATAAGACGTGGGAAGACGTGGTTAACAATTAAAAGGTTATTCTAATTATAGAAATTTACACCATATCCACAGATAATACCATCAATATTTGCTAGAAGCTTGTTACACATTTACATATAAAATAAAGGTCACCTGACCCTTCTTTGCCTAATGAAGTGATCACCAAATTGAGGTTGAAAATTTTGCATTAGCTGTATTCATACATACAGGCATTCATACATACTGCATTTACAAAAAACAGCCAAATGCCTAATACAATGCCATACATAAGAGGATTAAAAGCATACTAGTTTTTTGTTTTGTTTTTGAAAAAAAAATTGTTTGCATTTTTTGAGTAGTTTATTCCCAAGATGAGTTCACACAGTAACTTTCCATTAGTCACTTGAGCATTTGTTTCCAAAACCGTCCAATGTTGTTAATTTGGGTTGCTATAAAAAGAGAAATGGAAAAAAAAGAAATGGAAATTTTAGAACCATGTCACACTGAGAAACAGCTGGGGTATAATGCAATATATTCATTGGAACTGTCAATACATTGAATAGAAAGAGAAAAATCAAAAGTAAAAATGTACGTATATGTAGCCTGGAAAACAGTCTGTAATATTTGCTTAGATTTTCCCTTGTAAATTGGTGGTTCATGTTGTGTACAAGACCTTACCAGACACCTTTATAAACGTTGTAGTTACTGACCTCTAGCTCAGAGTTTCCTTAATATTGGTTTTGATATAGCCACATGAGGTAGTTTCTAAATCAAGTCAAAATGGTGACCTTATAGTATGTGAGAAAAGGAAAAACCAGGTCTGTGGTGAAATTGCAAACAAATAGCACAAATTGTACCTTCAAAATATTAAATCCTCCAAGATGGCTTCCAAAAAAATGTATATATAGATCGTACTTGTCTTCAATGTACGTACAGTCAGTAAAATTCTAGTTGGGAAGAAAGAAAGTAATTTACACAAGTATCTTTTCCCAATCAAAACACAGACCTGGACATGCGGCAGAAACTGAGTGAAGGACGTGCATGTACTCACATTCTCCGATCGAACTCCGAAACTCTACTAATTCCAGATGAGGAAGGCAATTCTAAGGTTTAGTTTGATATGATTTTATTATGCTTAACTATGAAAAGTTGAAGTGACTTTTCAATAAACTATATTTTTTTTGTGAAATTCCTTAAATAAAACTGTAAAATGGAATAGTTTTCTGAATTCTACAGTATTCATAATGCACTTTCAGAATGCCTTATTATTCATCTATCTATCTATCAGTTTTAGAATTATCCACGTGGTAAAACAGATGAAATATTAATTTAGAATATAATTACCATAAATATGTTGACAACAATAAGTTTTTTTTATACAACTAGGTCACATTTAGTATATAGGAGAGACAAGAGAATACACACATAGAGTCATGGCCCAAAGTGTTGGGACCCTTGAATTTGTTCCAGAGAGTGAAGTATTTCTTCCAAAAACTTTTTGCAATTGCATGTTTTGTTACACACATGATTATTTCCTTTGTTTCTATTGGAAAGCCACCAAAAAAACAGAGAAAAAAAGGGAAATTGGACATAATTTAACACAAAACCCCTAAATGGGCAGCACAAAATTGTTGGCATCCCCAACTTAATATTTGGCTGCACAACCATCATCAATCTTCTTACACCTCTCAACTGGAATTTTATACCACTCTTCTTTTGCAAACTGCTCCAAGTCTCTTACATTTGAAGGCGCCTTCTCCCAACAGCAATTTTAAGATCTCTATTCAGGTGTTCAATGGGATTTAGATCCTGACTCATTGATGGCCACTTCATAGCTCTCCAAGGCTTTGTTTCCACCCATTTCTAGGTGCTTCTTGAAGTATGTTTGGGATCATTGTTCTGCTGGAAGACCCATGACCTATGACACAACCCAACTTTTTAATCTGGTAATATTCAGATTTAATGATGCTTTACACACATTTAAGGCTTGCAGCAAAACAACCCCAAAACATCTTTGCACCTCCACCGTATTTCACTGTAGGTACTGTGTAATTTGCTTTCTAGGCCTCATTTCATTTTAGGTAAACAGTAGAATGATGTGCTTTACCAAAAATCTCTTTTTTGTTTTTTTTTGTTTCATCTGTCTTCAAGACATTTCTGTATCACCAGTGGGGCCCTCCTGGTTTTTCTGCCATAGCATTTAATTTAATTTTATTCAAACATTGACAGATAGTTTGTGCTGCCACTGATGCACCCTCAGTCTGCAAGACAGCTTGAATTTCTTTGTAATTTGATTGGGGCTGCTTATCCACTAACCGGACTATGCTGCTTTGCAAACTTCTATCAATTTATCTTTGCTGTCCACTTCCAACAACATTCGCTACAGTAAGATGGGTTGTAAATTTCTTGATTATGTTGTGCACCATAGACAAAGGAACATCAAGATCTCTGAAGATGCACTTGCAACCTTGAGATTGTTAATGTTTTTCAACTATTTTGGCTTTCAATTCCTCAGATTGTTCTATTTTCCTCTATCTGTTTTCCATGCTTAGTGTGGCACACAAACACACAATGCAAAGATTGAGTCAACTTTTAATCTGGTTTCAGGTGTGATTTTCATATTGCCCACACATCTTACTTGCCACAGATAAGTTTGCATGTGCATCACATGCTTGAAACAAAGTTGTTTTCCCACAATTTAGGAAAGGTGCCAACAATTATGTCTTGTCCATTGACAGGGATTTGTGTGAAATTATGTGAAATTATGTCCAATTTGCCTTACTGTCTATGTTTTTCTGTATAGTTTTCTGTGAGAAATACTTGATTTTCTGGAAACACTTTCAAGAGTGCCAACACTTTTAGCCATGCTTGTATATGGCGTCTGCATAGCAGTTACTCCAGAAACAGGCTCCAATAGCACATTAAATCTTTATCCACAAAAAAATCAAGACAAAAGATTTTTAAACTATATTTCTGTCAGTTTCTTTTCTATACATATACTTTGTTTTATGCATCTGATTACAACTGAAAAGGGCCTGGCTATTTATAGGAATTCCTGTTGACAGCCAGGAAATCATGAATAGTGTTGATAAGTGGGCATTTTGCTTACTACATGGTCCATGTGGTCGGGGAATCTGTGTTTAGAAAGTAGCATAGGTTCCTCAGTAGTAACTATATTTTCTTTCTCTTTAGTTCCTTACCTGCTTTTCCTTTTTGTGCTTTGGGACCTACAAGTGAAAGAACAGTCAAAGTTGTCCTGCAGGCACGCAAAGGTTCTATATGCTTCCAGTAAGCTTCAATCTAAATGGTAAAAGCAACATAAATTTTTAATAGAAATATTAGAGGTTTTGGCAGGCTTGTGTCTGTGAAAAGAAAGGAAGACCTGCAGCATTGTACCTTATATTGTGGTATCACAATAGTAATGTGTCCTATACACTGTACACAAATATTAGGCAAGTGAGTATTTTGACCAAACCATCATTTTTAAGTATATAACTCCAAGCTGTGCAAACTTGAATGCTTATTTGATGAAACATATAAGTTGACCTCTATATGTGCAATGAGGGGAAGGCGTGACCTAAGGCCGGGGCCACACGGAGGACTAATGCGATCCTCGCATGACACTCGGCTCACGCTGGGAGCACAGCGAGAGCCGAGTGTCATGCGAGTGTCACTGCGACTGAGGTCTGATCATGCGATCGGACCTCAGCTGCAGGGGGTGGGCTGGCACTGAGGAGGGGAGGGAGGGATTTATTTCCTTCTCTCCTCCATAGCCAGCTATTGCTATTCTCGCCCTGCACTTGCGGTACACCAAAATAAACCAGGAACACATTACGGTCGCAGCATGCTGCGATTGTTTTCTCGGTCCGATTAGGGCTAGAGAATAAATCGCTCATGGGTGCTGCCCCATAGAGTAATATTGGTCCGAGTGGAATGTGATGTTTTATCGCATTCCACGCGCTCTGATTTTCATGCCGTGTGTCTTAAGGCCCTGTCACACAAAGAGATAAATCTGTGGCAGATCTGTGGCAGATCTGTGGTAGATCTGTGGTAGATCTGTGGTAGATCTGTGGTAGATCTGTGGTAGATCTGTGGTAGATCTGTGGTAGATCTGTGGTTGCAGTGAAATTGTGGAAAATCAGTGCCAGGTTTGTTGCTGTGTACAAATGGAACAATATGTCCATGATTTCACTGCAACCACAGATCTGCCAAAGATTTATCTCTGTGTGTGACGGGGCCTTTAGGCTTAAGGATATCAACATCCTTTATAAAAAATAGTTTTAACAGACTCTGAAAAGTAAAAAAAATGTTAAAAGTTTGACAGAGTGATGCAGCACTCTAGAGATTGCTAAGATATTGTCACGGTCACCTCTTGGTGAGATTAGTGACAGGCTCAGGGTCTCTTTTATCATCCAAGGCCTTACACATTAAACTTATGTTTTTCTTTTGGCAGTTGCAGAGTTAATGTGAATTTTCCTTGATAGTAGCAAGCTCATTAAAGGGCCATTTACACGCTGCGACATCGCTAATAATATATCGTCGGGGTCACAGTGTTTGTGACACACATCCGGCGCCGTTATCGACATTGCAGCGTGTAACAGGCAGGTCGTTTATTTACCAAAAATCGTTGTCTCGTACCTGGCGAGGTTGTTTCTCGTTCCTGCGGCATCACACATTGCTATGTGTGACACCGCAGGAGCTACGATCATCTCCTTACCTCCGTCCACCGGCAATGAGGAAGGAAGGAGGTGGGCGGCATGTTCAGGCCACTCATCTCCGCCCCTCCTCTGCTATTGGATGGCCGTTTTGTGATGTCGCTGTGACGCTGAACGCAGCTCCCCCTTGAAGAAGGGATTGTTCGGTGTCTCCAGCAACGTCGCAGAACAGGTATGTGCGTGTGACACTGCCGTAGCGATAATGTTCGCTACGGTAGCGATCACCACCTATCGCACCAACGACGGGGGCGATGTCACAGCGTGTAAAGCACCCTTTACTCTGTCCAGGTGATTTCTCTGATGACCACTTCCAGTCTGGATAAAACTCCTCTGCTTCCTGCAGAGGATACTGATTATTCAGTTCAGTCTGAGGCAAGGCCTGGAACTGTGAGAAGGTGTTTTTGTTTGTTTTTGGGTTTTTTTTTTGCTGCTGCTGGTTTTTGCATTGGTGTGTGTGAAGGTAGCTTGTTTTGTTACTTTCTCCTTTCTATGTTTTCCCCTGCGTGTATACCTTTTGTCATTTATTGGTGCGGTTTTTTACTTCTGTCCTTTCCCTTGCCCCCTTGGGTGGTGGGTTGTGGAGGGGGGTCTTACCATCAGGGTCTAGGACAAGTGATAGGGAGACGTTGGGGCCCAGGCCTTGCTACCATTTAGCATACCTCTGTGATGGAGGAAAGCCTAGTGTACCCTTAGTCTGAGGGTCAGAGTAGGGTCTCCCTTCCATTCACCTCCCCTTTTTCAGTTACTCCGGTGATACATATTGGGAACTGATTAAACTACCATCAAAAATTATGTTGCAAATAGTCAACAGAGTTGCAAAAAATTTGTTGAAATAAAAAGATGCATATTAACTGCCAAAAATTTGAGAATCAAACATGAAGGGAGTAGGAATTATTATTATGCTTTGCTTAATAGCGCTAACATATTCCGCAACGCTTTTCAGAGATTATTATCACTATCCTCATTGGGGCTCACAATCCTTACAGATGTTGTCTTTGGTGGGATTTGAACCCAGGACCCCAGCAACAGCTAACCACTGAGCCACAGTGCTGTCCATAATCCATCATCCTTCAATTCTTTCATATTCCTGAACTGCAAACTACCTGGAGTACCCAGAAGTACAAGGTGTTCAATGCTCAGAAACAGGTGCAACCTATACAGCTGCACAGGTATCAAAGAGGTAATGGGGACCCATTTCCACCTTCAATGCATGGGGAACTGTGTATTTTGTTTAGAGTTCATGAATGTTGCTTGTATCTGGAGCCTTATCCTATCTGTGTCTGCTCCTGCTCATAGACATGGCCAAAGTAAGGGAGGCTGAAACCTGACTACCAGTGAACAAGTTACAGACGTGACAATATCAAGACTGGGAAAAGAAATACCTAAAGACAGATTTTTCAAAGGTTTTATGGACTAATGAGATAAGTGTGACTCTTGATGGACCAGATGGATGGGCCCATGGTTGAAACAGGCACAGACCTCCATTTCGACTCAGATGCCAACAAGGTGAGGATGGGGTGCTGCTATGGGCCGGTATTATTCAAGATCATTGAAATTGGACCTTTTCAAGCTGAAGATGGACTCAAAATCAACTTCCTAAGTCACTGCCAATTTTTAGGAGGCACTGTCTTCAAGCACTGGTACAAGTAAATGTCTGTATCTTTCAAGAAAACCATGATTTTTATGCAGGACAATGCTCCATAAGTTCTCCACTACTTGAATGCTAGTAAAGGCATTAAAAATGAAAGAATAATTACACGGTCTCCTTTCTGAGTAAGATCATCCTGTGATGCTGCACATTCATTAGCATGTTAGCACACCCACAGGGGCATACTAACATGCTAATGGGTCGACCAGCAAGGGAAGCAATGCCCTTGGGACTAGTCCCAGCACTCATTAGCATACGATAAAAGATCTTTAGAAACACTTTTTCTAAAAAGCCTTTTATCTGTGCTAGTGCATACAGGGACAGTTACTGTATTTTCGAACTATAAGACGCACCGGACCAGAAGACGCACCCTGGTTTTAGAGGACGAAAATAGGAAAATAAAATTTTAAGCAAAAAATATGGTCATGACACACTTATGGGGCGAGGATCTGCTGCTGACACTGTTATGGGAGTAATGTCCCCAAATTCTCTACTAAGGTACCCCATCCTGATAATGATCCTCCTGCCTTGTATATGATCCTCATCCTTGTATATATGTACCCCATCTTGGTATATATTCCCATCCTTCTATATACTGCCATCATGGTATAGCCCCCATCCTGCTACATAGCGCCATTCTGGTATTTGCCCTTATCTTGCTATATACTGCCATCCTGCTATGTACTGCCATCCTACTAAATGCTGCCATCCTGCTATATACCGCCATCCTGCTATATACCGCCATCCTGGTATATGCCCTCATCATGTTATATACCCCCATCCTGCTATATACTGCCATCCTGGAATATGCCCCCATCCTGCTATATACCGCATCCATCCTGCTATTTACTCCCATCCATCCTGCTATAAATCCCCATCCTGCTATATACCCCCATCTTGCTATATACGTCATCCATCCTGCTATATACCCCCATCCATCCTGCTATATACCCCCATCCATCCTGCTATATACTTCTATCCTGCTATATACCCCCATCCATCCTGCTATATACTCCCATCCTGCTATATATCCTCATCCTGCTATATGCGCTACATGTGGCAAACAAAAAAAATGCAGCATCATTCCTCCTGTCAGTGCCGGCAGCAGCGCCGCTGACCTGTGTGGAGCTGTCCTCGTTCCCTGCAGCATCGCTCGTCCTCCTGTCTGCCTGTCAGCTGACCTGTGTGGAGACCAGCGGTGCGCACAGCAATGACGTCATCCCTGTGAGCACTGCTCTCTACACAGATCAGCTGACTGGCAGACATGAGGAGATCGCGATGCTACAGGCAACGGTGACGGGTGAGTGTACTGATTCACTGCACCCCGCGCTGATGATGATGCACGGGGGGCAGTGAATACACATGATCACTCCACGCTGTAGTTGCCAGGGGTGATCACGCTGGCCAGCTCTTTACTATGCGTGCACTCCCCGCCCATCATCCCGCCCACCTGTCAGCGCCGGCTTCAGCGCTGAGGGATGATGGGCGGGAAGATGGGCGTGCATATGAGCGGGCCCACGTGGTCACTGCAGGCTGCAACAGCCTGCTCATGCCCCCGATGACCCACTCCACCGCAGCACCCTCATTCCCCGCAGCCACATTCAGACTATAAGACGCACCCCACCTTTCCCCTAACATTTGGGGGAAAAAAGTGCATCTTATAGTCCAAAAAATACAATAGGTAGGGATTAGCAATATGCACCCAGAACTGCTCGTGGTTCTGGGTACATATTGGAACTGACAGGTTGTCTTTAAAAGATGAAAATAAACACCTGAGATGAGAAAATGTACGATTTTCACTTAGTTGCATAATAATTCTTCATACTACTAGTTGTCCATTAATTAAGAACACATACAAATTCTCCTAAGAAAGACAAAACCTCACTTTTACTCTCTTACATATTCAGGATTCTGGTTTATTAATCTTTTAGATTGACCGACGGCATTGTAATTGTTGAATAATTAAACTAATCATCAGAAATGCAGTTGCCTAATAGATGTGCACACAGTGTATCTAAAAAAGGTCTGATGTATTAAATATTTCATGAATTCTTACTCGGTATTAATAAGGTTTGTTAATTGTAATGAATTATGATGATGTTGATGTTCTACATGACCAAATAATCCAATACTATTCAATCACATGTGCTTGCTGCCAAAATATATAAAACCAACAACTGCTGAACACAAGATAAAATAATGCTGATTTTGTGATTCTTCATTGTAATTTATAGAGCACAGTTCATGGAGACACTCAGTAATAAAAATTACAGCACTATCTGATTTTTTTCTACTTACTAGAAGGAAACATAATGCAGAATTATGACCTAAAGTAGAATATATGGTGTTTATGTTTTGTTTAATAACTCATCTATGAATAGTAAAAAATAACAAGAAAATATTGTTCTTCATTATAGGGATTTGCAAAATCACATGGATTTTATCTCCTAATCCTGGTCCTCTGTAGGTATTATTTTACCTTCTAAAGTAAGTCCATATTAAACTTTCCTCCCGCCACTCGCCTGACGAGGGTCGGACTGGGGTGTCTGGGGCCCACCAGAAGAATTGACTCCAGGGGCCCACCCTACAGCTATATGCAAATACCTGTTAGCTGTTATCCCCGACCCTAATATAGTGGACCATCGGCTGTAAAACACAGGCGGCTGCTGCACATTTACTATGTGCACCATAAATGATGTACAATTACAGAAGTTTGCAGTAAAGGGGTTCTTTGGTGAAATGAAGGGAGAAAAGGGTTTCTGCGTACTCACTCGGTCCAAGAATACTGACACCAAGAGCTTGTAAACCAGAATTCTGAGCACCGCTGCAGCAAGGAGGGAGCACGCTTGGATCCGTGCCCTTGGTGTTGTTTGTTGGCCTGTGACCTTTTCCGTGGCACCTTATTAACTGTTTGGACCCTATAGCATGGAACTAATCGGGTCCCGTTCACCCGTATGGCTAACGGAGTGAGCTTGCTCTCAGGGTTCACGCTTGGGATTTGATGGACTGTTTTTTTGGGAAAAGTCCTATCCCCTCGTTGCGCTAGTACCCCGATTTTGGAGCGGGTGAGGGATGAATCTTGAAGACTTCACCCCCATCGGGTAAATCACCAGGACACTTGAAGCTACTTCCCGGCCTAGGGTCCGCGTACCCCGTCGTACCCTGGCCCCTCCCTGGAGATGGCTCAAGGCCACCGGCTGCCCTCCTCGGCAATCCGTGCCCCTTGACACGATCCCCTGTGACCGGGGTTCCAGCTCCTACCAGTCCCAGACCAACGTCTGCCACCTAGTAGACTTCAGGAGCCCTGCTCCACACCGGTGACCTCTCCCTCTCAGAGAGTCACACTCTACCTCCTACTCTTTCCACTCCTTTTCTCTTCTCCTGTCACTTTTTCACTTTTCCCAACCAACCCCCCAAAAGCAACACCAAAGAACAGGGATCCGTAACCAAGGAGGATGTGGATACTGTGCAGAAGGGCAGATTGCACAATACCCTGTGACGACCTGATAGGCCAGGGCATCACATTCCCCCTTGGTTAAACATAGCTCGTCCCCGAGCTACAGGACACCAGAGGTTTATTTTTGTTTTAACTGTAGAAGAAAAAAGGAAATTTTAACTTGACAAAATATTTATTAACGGGTTCATCCCACACAGGGGAGGCACTTTGCTTAAACATTGCTAACTTTTTAGAGTTCACCGTCCAACAGTGGGATGCTACCGGTTTCAATGGTAATGGAAGCTCAACCCACTCCGTTGCAGCCCCTTCATGCGACAGTCCGGTCCCAATGTCCCGGATCCAATAACCCGCCACCCAAACAACCTGACCCCCTGGAAACCTATCCACGTTTCCATGACCAGGTTAAGGTCCCGGATTTTGTGTTGAGACGACTCGACTCTGGTTGGCACAGGAGGTGCAACTATGTACAATACACAAGTTCTTGACGGTCATGCCAGTCCTGTGACCATGGTCCATATTTACTTATATATACCTAAAAAATATAACGAAGTCCATGTACCGGTTGTACACATTAGAAAGGAATTTAGTTGTTATTCAGGTAACTTCTTCCTTCATTTTCAATTATTTACTCAAACTTTCATTTGCTGATACCTATATGAAAAATAACAAACTGTGAAAAACAATAAACGAAAGCACCGATACCTAACAGTTCTATGGCATCGTAAAACTACTGGCATTATAACATTTTTCAACATTCTTAGTAGTAGATCGTCGGGTCCCATAGCCACGCCTCCTTGCGACTACGTGCTACTGATGCCGACACAAACCTTTCTTCAAACATCACATGTTTGGTTACCTCTAGGGCATACCAGCCCCTCTCTCCGCAATGCCGCGTATAGGTAACCATCTCCTCCGGTTGAAGATTGCGCCCTGGGTGCCCCCAAGGGAAGTGCTGCGCTACGTCCCAATGGGGCACATACACCCCTGCTGTGAGGCCTGCTTCGCAGATGAACCCCCAACCCAGATTGGGGTCAAACCGCTCCACAAGGCCATGGCACCGTGGCTTTTAACTCAAGAAGCAGCGCTCCTCACTTGCTCTTTTTCTGCTCTGTTACGGGCGGGAAGCTCCTGTCGTTGTCGGTCTCAGGCTGCGATCTCTGCTTGTAGCTGGTACTGGTGTTGTTCCCAATAGGGGGTATCAGCGTCTGACTTCAGCTTCCTATCTGGCTCTGGCTTTATTTGGACTCTGGTGGCCCCAACAGCCATCGGGATGTTGCGCGGTAGCGGAACAGGTGGACTTCTTGGCTCCGCTTCCGTGGCTGGAAACTGTAAAACCGACTGCTCCGCAGTCATGGTTGTAGGGCCCGGGTGCTCTGCCTCTGAGGACGGGCCCAGTGATGTGGCCGGGTCTGGTCTGGTCAGGCTCCGGACAACCGCTGCCATGACAGGGATGATGGTCGAGATCGGGGCTTCTGCATCTGGAGCTTCATACTTAAATACTGCAGGTTCCACTGCCGGGATTGGTGTGGGCAGCTCGATGCCCACCGAGGACAGGGTAGGTGACTGTGGAGTGCTCACCGCAAGCGGGGGGCGGTCCGGACCCCTGTGTCGCTGTGGCCGGATTTTGGCAATCAGTAGGGACTGGTATCCGCTTACCCTCTCTTCACGTGGGATTTCAATCTCATGGGCTCGCACCACCATCGCCAGGCTTCGCATCTCTTCCCTCCAGTAGTTCAGTATAAATAGGAACTGCGTCCGCATATTCCTACACAGCTCCTCCGTCTCCTCTTCGATCCATGTCGCGGTCCTGGGAACAGCATGCTCCAATGAACAGTCTCGCTCCGCCATCTTGACTCTGCGTCGTCCAGGAATGTTATGGCAGAGTCCTGGCATCCCTGCTTCACTTCTGCTAGGATTACATTCCGGCACGCCCACTCGGTCTTTTCTCAGCACTCTTTTGCATGCTGTGGCCCTCTGGGAACTTCCGGTTCCAGCCTTACACGCAAGACGAAGGGCGGGGCTTAGGCTTCGCGCGCTTTCTCGGAGAAGACAGCGTTTTGGCGTTAAAAGATGGCGGGAAAATGGTGGAATTGGCAAGAAAAGGACTCTTGGCTCGCGGTTTTCGATTTTCAAGGCGCATGTCACCCAGGTAAGTAGGTCCTGCTCGTCTCCTGTTCGTGACGCCAGGTTTTTCAAGGAGTACCGCCCCTGTGTCAGCGGCTGAGCCGCTCAGATCCATAACCGCGGTAGCTCGATGGGTCTCCGGACCCGGGGGTTCGTCCGGACACTCGAATTTAAAAAGGGGGATATGTACAGGGGAGTTAGAAGTTTGTGACACCACCCACGGTGCGTGGTAAGCTGCTGTTGGGGGAGCCCGGTGGCGGTGGTATGGCAGCAAGGTGTCTAACCCCTCCGTGGGTAGGGGGGTGTGCCCCAGGGCCCAGTGGTGACAGTGAAGGGGTGCCGTTAGGGACAAAAGGGTTTCTGCGTACTCACTCGGTCCAAGAATACTGACACCAACAGCTTGTAAACCAGAATTCTGAGTACCGCTGCAGCAAGGAGGTAGCACGCTTGGATCCGTGCCCTTGATGTTGTTTGTTGGCCTGTGACCTTTTCCGTGGCACCTTGTTCACTGTTTGGACCCTATAGCGTGGAACTAATCAGGTCCCGCTCACCTGTATGGCTAACGAAGTGAGCTTGCTCTCAGGGTTCACGCTTGGGATTTGATGGACTGTGTTTTTGGGAAAAGTCCTATACCATCGGTGCGCTAGTACCACGATTTTGGAGCGGGTGGAGGATGAATCTTGAAGACTTCACCCCATTGGGTAAATCACCAGGATGCTTGAAGCTACTTCCCGGCCTAGGGTCCGCGTACCCCGTTGTGCCCTGGCCCCTCCCTGGAGATGGCTCAAGGCCGCCGGCTGCCCTCCTCGGCAATCCGTGCCCCTTGACACAATCCCCTGTGACCGGGCTTCCAGCTCCTACCAGTCCCAGACCAACGTCTGCCACCTAGTAGACTTCAGGAGCCCTGCTCCACACCGGTGACCTCTCTCTCAGAGAGTCACACTCTACCTTCTACTCTTTCCACTCCTTTTCACTTCTCCTGTCACTTTTTCACTTTTCCCAACCAACCCCCCAAATGGGCGGCCCTATTCCCTTCAGGCCCCCCAATGGTGTGTCTGGTGGGTGTGGTGCAAAGTGCTCATAGGGTTTTGACTGGCTCTGATCTTAGCAACACCAAAGAACAGGAATCCGTAAACAAGGAGGATGCTGATACAGTGCAGAAGGGCAGATTGCACAATAACCTGTGATGACCTGATAGGCCAGGGCGCCACATCAGCATCACAATATGCAGGGTACACTGGGAGCACAATACAATAGTGGGACATGGAGAGAAGGAGAGGGGAGCGAGGACACCTCTTGCTTCCTGCACTCCCTAACGTCACTATACTGGTTCTTTTACCCTGTTGCCGATCACGTGTCTAGGTCCTTGCTTGCCCTGGACTCACCCTGGCTAGTGAGAAGGGCGGCGAGAGCACTAGTCTCGCAGACTAGACAGGGGGAAATAGACACAAGAGGAAAATACTTTCCAAGTTACTCCAATGCAGATAATATCACAGTTGCAATAGTCACAAACATCAGTCTTCTCCCAGAATCAGGCTCTTGGCTAAGATGTAAGAATATATTACCAACATCAGATATTAGGACATGAGACTATTTATAGAGAAAGTAAGTAGTCACAAAAGAGCTGCTAATATGATTAAGGCTCCAAAGGATAGTCAGATACGAAAGAGTCTTTAACCCCTACAGCACCAATGGAAAGAAAATACATTTAAACATGACAAGCAGACCTGTGCACAATAGGGCGCTGTGACATTCTGGTCCCTGACTTGCCAGAGATCTGAGATCCACCAGAGCGTGGCACACCCCTGACACAGCGCATTAGGACATGCATGCATTGACACTTCTCAGCCCAGGCTGCAGCTTGTAGTTGCTGCCTAGTGTCCAGAGGTCCAGGGTTTCAAAGATCATTGGTGATAAGTATATAAATACTTTAAGTTAAGTGGGCACCACCAAAATTCTGATCTCTGACTCGCCAGAGATCAGAGATCCCCCCAAAGTAGGGCACACCCAAGACAGCTCATTAGGACATACATGCATTGACACTTCTCAGCCCAGGTCACAGCTGGTAGTTCCAGTCTAGCGTACAGAGGCCCAGGGTTTTAAAGAGCATTGGTGGTAAGTATATAATACTTTAAGTTAAATGGGCACCACCAAAATACTAGCGAATGCAAATTGCATAGTAGAGAAACATGGCTGTTAAAAAAAAAAAAAGAAAAGAAACTAGGCCCATCCCAAAAACAAAATCTAAATTTTAATTAAAAATCAAATAAAACAAAACATTTTATAAACAAAAAACCTCCAATTCTATAAGATAAAACCAATTAAAACCTGCACAAAACAGTTTGCTACAAAAGAAAAGGCCATCTAAGCTCAAATAATGAAAAAATACACCTCCCACAAGGAATATAAATAAGTACTTGAGAAAAAAATCCTGAGACCATGAAACAGAGGTGTGATAAATAGGGATGAGCAAGCATGCTCGCTGCTACTCGGTGCTCGCCAGAGCATCTCAGTGCTCGGTATACTCGGTGAGCTCTGAGTACCGGCGAGATGCTCGGGTAGATGCATGGCTCCCCCTCCCTGCATGTTGGCGCTGTTTACAGAGTCAGCCCACATGCATGGATTGGCTGTCACACACTGTAATGCCACAACCAACAAGGCTGTGACATTACAGTGATTGGCTGGCAGCACAGCGTCATCAGCTCTATATTACAGCTGACGGCTCTGTGTTCGGCAGGGTGATCCACAGTCAGCTAGTATAGGAGGAGGTGCTGCTGAGCTAGGGACAGACTTTAGTGTGTGTCTTAGGTAGTGTAAGTACTAGGAGATGTAGCGTTATCGCTGCCACCGTTGCCATAGTAACCTACCGAGCGGGTTACTATAGCATCGGTAATCTCCGATCAACTGATTACCGGGGCTGCAATGCACTGTCTCCTGCTGCTCCCTGTTTATTGGTGCCGCTACTCAGCGTGTTATGCAGGAGCCGTTGAATAGCGGCATCGGGAATCAGCTAATCGGAGATCACCGTTGGTGACTATGGCAACGGTGGCAGCAGTGACGTCACCGCCTACCAACCCGCTGCAGCTTCTGCTCGATTACACAGCACGGGTGGAGCAGTGTTCTTCCTCCCTTTGCTGTATGATATTGCAGATCTGCATGGGTTGAAGAAAACAGAAGACCAGGATCGTGGAGGGGTGAGAGGAAGTAATAAAGATGGAGTCCCTAAGTGTATCTGTGTATTTATTTATAATAAAGTATTTTTTCTCTGTGTGGTGTCTTTTATTTAACCCTTTATTGGAGAGTCTTAATGGTTGGGTCAAACTTGGCCTGACATTAAGAATCTCAGGGTTAATGCCAGTTGGTAAAACAAAGCTAGTATTAACCCCTTATTACCCAGCGTGCCACCAGGGCCGCTAGTAGAGTTGGATATAGTGCCAAAAAAGGGCTCTTCTATTAAAGCGCCATTTTCTGGGGTGGCTGCGGACTACAATTCTCAACGGGGGGGCAGAAAGCTTGGGCCAACCTGCACTGTGGATTCCAATCCACAGCTGCCTAGTTGTACCTTGCTGGATACAAAAATTGGGCAAAGCCCAAGTCATTTTTTTTTAAGTTATTTCATGAAGCGCAGGTTGACCCAAGCTTTCTGGGTCCCCCTGCTGCAAATTGCAGTCTGCAGCCATCCCGAAAATGGCACGTTCATGGAAGCGCCATCTTCTGGCGCTGTATCCAACTCTTCCAGAGGACCTGGTGCAGGGTGGCTCGCTGGCTAATAATGGGGTTAGCCTGAAATTCACGGTGTCACGCCAATATTAGGCATGGCCACTAAGAATTTCTAGTAAAGATATAAAAAAAAAACACAACACAGAGAAAAATATTTTTATTAGAAATAAAACACAACACAATTAGGGACTCCATCTTTATTGAACTAAAGAACGCCCCCTCAGCCGTAGTCATAGATCGAGGGTCCCACGATGTCCAATCGAACCCAATATAATCTGATAGGTTTACCAGAAGGCAAAGTGATCAGATGTATCAGGTTCAAGGACCTGAATCACATGACACATCAGATGATTGTTTAAAAGCCATTTACACAATCAGCTGATCCATCAGTAGAAAAAAAAATTATACTCCTCTGTGCAGACTCTTGTCCGATCGTTCCAGGACCCACTGGTAATCAGCTAATGCGGTCACCTGATGGCATCAGCTGATCGTTTAAACCGGCTGGTAAAAAGCCGGCCTCACCACTGGATCACTGGCAGGTCCTGGAGCGATCGGACATGGAGTCAGCCGACAGGTGAATATGATATTTTTTTTTCTTCTTCTACTGTTCACTTTTGGTTTTGCTTAGCAGTGAATGTACAGGCAGAGAGAAGCTGCCGCACATACGCTACAAAGCGAAAGTGCATGTCACACATATAAAAATAGTAACAAAAAGAGGCCCAACAGAAAGAGGCCTTGCTGTATCCTGTATCCTGTACAAAAAAATATGAGGTTTTTGTTGGTATTTATGGCCATAAAACGTAAGCCTACAACCCTCGTCACGGGACCTCATGCTTGGAGGTCCCTACACTAAATATAAAACTAGCAACAAAAAGAGGAAAATATCCTCCAAAAATTAAGTATTACTTACAGCAGGATGGACTGCAGTGTGTACATCGCCCATGTCAAAAATTAGTACTCTACCAGGATACAGCTAAGCCCCCACTAAAGTGGAAGCATCACAGGTGCAGAAGGAGCAAATCACACACACACCTCCATGGAATGGAGGGGGGCGATTGCTAGATTATAAAACTGCACACTAGTGGCTTGCATAGAGCGCTGTTCACACATGCAGATAACACAGTCACACACCCGCAGCCTATTAGATGATGCCCATACTATTAGATCAGGCGGGCTGCCAAGCCATACCTCACCTGTGTATCATGCACGGACAGACACTCTACAGTGCAAGGCCCAACAGAAAGGGCCCTGGCTGTATCCTGTACAAAAAAATATGAGGTTTTTGTTAGTAACACCAAAATACGGCTTCATAATGAGTTAGACTAGATGCTGAGGACCAGGCTGTGGATAGTGAGCTTCAGGTGTGGCCAAACAAGTGAACAGTCAATTATTAGTTTATTATTTGTTTGTTTTATTTTTTTATCTTTTTCGACTGTTATTTTGCTGAATTCAAGTTGAGTGAATTCTAAAAATCAGTGTTTGGAAGACTATGTTTGGTTTATTTTTTGTTTTGTTTTTTAATCAAATAGAATTCAAATACACTTGAATAAGTTTGCTCATACCTGCTTATTCCCCAGTAAAAGTTATAATTTTTTTAAGAGATCTGATGTGCCAGTTATGAGAATCCTAGCTTAAAGGGAACCTGTCAGCAGAATTTTCACAATTAAACAGGTCCTGGGCTGCATTCTAGAAAGGTTCCTCTTTCTATTGTGCCCCCTTTGAGACCTAAATAAACACTTTATAAATTCTTACCTTTTTGTATGCAAATGTGGTTTTATGGTCATGGGGGCGGGTGTATTTTGTCCGTTATTCGCAACCCTGCCACTGTACGCCGTCCCCCATTGCTGATTTACATACATGAGGACGCCGCCCTCATGTAACTGTGTCCTCCCGAGGTCTCGCGCATGCCCAGTGGCACTCTCACGGGACTGAGCACTGTGCAAAGCGTGAACGCTGGTGAGGTGATTGCGCAGGCGCGAGATTATGGGCGGCGCTGTGATTGTCATCAGCAGCGTCGTCCAAGTACCAGCCCATAATCTCGTGGCCGCGCTTTTCCCTCTGCCTCCACCGTTATGCGCAAGCGCGTCTCCTCTATTGATCGGTGGTGTGCTGCTCCTCCCATCTATTTCCTGCTCCAAAGAAAGATGGGTAATAGGTAACGTGGTTCATATGGCCAGCGCTTGCGCATAACGGTGGAGGCAGAGGGAAAAGTGCGGGCACGAGATTATGGGAGGGTACTTGGATGACGCTGCTGATGACAATCACAGCACTGCCCATAATCTCGCGCCTGCGCAATCACCTCACCAGTGTTCACGCTTTGCACAGTGCTCAGTCCCGTTAGAGTGCCACTGGGCATGCGTGAGACCTCGGGAGGACACAGTTACATGTGAGCAGCGTCCTCATGTATGTAAATGAGCAATGGGGGACGGCGTTCAGCGACAGGAGGGCAAATAACGGACGCAAGACAGCCCCCGTGACCATAAAACCACAATAGCATACAAAAAGGTAAGAATTTATAAAGTGTTTATTTAGGTCTCAAAGGGGGCACAGTAGCAAGAGGAACCTTTCTAGAATGCAGCCCATGAGCTGCAGAAGAGAAATCTTTTAGTTTAATTGCGAAAATTCAGGTTCCCTTTAAAAGTTATATACAAGTAAGATTGGAAGTGCACTGGGGCTTGTCAATGCACTTGAATTGCTTCTTCAAAATGCCTTGGCATTTCCCCCTGTGCACTTCAAGCCTGATTTGCATATAGCTTCTACGCTAGACTTCCCTTAACTGATATATTAGATCAATTAAAATAAAATTGGGATTTTTTTTTTCCCACAACTTCCAGAAATATATACATTCTGAGAGTTTCCCTTTGGGCTATGTTCACACAGTATGTTTTTGCAGCATTTTTTTCCTCACCAAAACCTGACCAAAACCTGATCTTGCGGCAGGATTTCTCCTGGAAATCATCTGCAGTTTTGACATAGCTTTTGTGACTTTTTTATGGCATTTTTCAAGCTTTTTTTTCTGTGATGTCAAAATCAGCAGGGGTTCAAAAGTACCCGAGTGCTGGGCCGGGATTGACCTGGATCCGGCATTTGGGTAGTTAAAAACAAAAAAGAAAAAAAAAGTAAAGCAAGCGTGCTGTACTTACCAGTCTCCAGCATCGCTGTAACTGCTCGGTAGATGCTAGAGTATATGGGCTCCTTCCAGTTTTCCCAGTGCATCGGTATCTGTGATTGGTTGCAGTCAGATGCACCCACAGCCTGTGTGACAGCGTCTGACTGCAACCAAAATAAATTAATTAAAAAAATTATGTAGGCTTCCCCCATATTATGATACCCAGCACAGATAAAGCCCATGGCTACAGGCTGCAGCCCCAGCTGTGTGCTTATCTTGGCTGTGTATCAAAATAAAAGGGACCCCATTCTATTTTTTAGTTATTTAAATAAAGAATTGAAAAAAAACAGCATGCAGTCCCTTACAAATTTGATACCCAGCCAAGGTAAAGCCCACAGCTGGGTGCTGGTATTCTCAGGCTGGAGAGACCCAGCCTAAAAATATCAGCCTGCAGCTGCCCAGGATTGTCACATCCATTAGATGCGACAATTGCAGCACTTTACTCAGCTCTTCCTGAATTGCCCTGGTGCGGTGGCAATTGGGGTAATATCAGGGGTTAACCCTAGAACGTGCAACCAAAGAAATCTACAATAGAAAACAAGTAACCTAGAAGGCCTGCAAGGCCCCAGGTATGCGTTCTAGGGTTAATTGCAGCCGACAACTGCGACTAAGCCCTAGATTGGTAATGACAGTCGTCTATGTGACACCCCATCACCAATCTGTAATAAGTGAAAAGAAATAAACACAAACATCGAAAAAATCCGTTATTTCAAATAAAATACCAAAAGTCCCTTCTTTCACCACTTTATTAACCCCATAATCACCCCTGCAGGTCCGAAGTGATCCACATGAGGTCCCACAGCGATTCAGCTCTGCCTACATCTGAAGATAACAGAGAGCACCATAGAACTGGACTGCTTGCTGTGAGCGCCAGAGAATGAATGAGCCTCACGATCAGCAGTCACTGCACTCATGTGATTCCCGGACACAGCTGTCGATACCTGTGACCGGAAAAAGCCTGAGTGAGGTCACTGCTGAATGCACGGCTCATTCATTCTCTGTACACTAAACACGCAGACCAGTTCTGTGATTGGTTGCAGTCAGATTCTGGGGGCTGTTTTTGACTGCAACCAATCACAGTTGAAAGCAGGCAATATGTGAATATGTAATGAGCGGCGAAGTGGAGGAGCCATGGGAGTGTACAGCTGTGCCGGTGAGTCAAAAAATATAACGTGGCTGCTCCAATCCCCCGCACAATTTTTAAGTGCCGGCCAGATACCCTGGATGAATTCTGGGCCAGAACCGGGTTTTCATTAACCCGGTTAGATCCGCTGATCCAGAGTATCTGCAAGTCTATCTGTCACTAGGGTGAAAAAACGTAGCAAAAGCGCTGAAAAGAATTGACATGTTCATTCTTTTTAGAGGTATTTCAGGAAAATCCTGGAGATGTTTTGTGTGTGTGTGTGCATGGGATTTCAGAAATCTCATAGACTATGCTGGGACTGTAAAAAGCAGTGTTTTATTAGCATGGATTTACATAAAATCAAGGCAAATCCGTAGCTAAAAAAACGCCGCTAAAACGCTGTAAAAACGGCCAGTGTGAACATAGCCTTAGTGGAACAGTTCTTGTAAGTACAAAGTATAGTATTCCTCAAACATTAATAGTGAGTATTAAATATAGCTTGTGACGTAGATTTAGGCCTTGTGCGCACTAGGCGTTTTTGCCGCGTTTTTAGCGGCGTTTTTTACCGCGTTTTTTTGCTGAAAACGCAGTGACATTGCTTCCCCAGCAATGTCAATGGGTTTTCATAAGTGCTGTCCGCACACAGCGTTTTTTTTAGCTGCGTTTTTGTGGTGACCACAAAAACGCAGCATGTCAATTATTTCTGCGTTTTTCACTGCGTTTTTCACCCATTGAATTCAATGAGATGTTAAAAACGCAATGAAAAATGCATATAGCCGCGTTTCTATGACTAAAAACGCAGCTATAAACGCAAGGGGTGGGTACTACAGTGACGTGTACAGGAAGAGGATTCCTTCTGTTGGTAAACACAGAAGCGTGAATCCTCCCGGTACCGCCACTGCTGCTTCCACCTCCCGTCCTGTGCATGTCAGCTCCGTGCGGCGCCATGTCTGGGTGGGAGGTGGAGGCAGTGGCGAAAATCAAAGTGAACAGTAGAAAAAAAAAAAATGTCATATATACTCACCTGTCCGCAGGGTCCCGGTGCCATGCCCGCTCCCATCTCCTCCCGGTCCCGCCGCTCTGGCTGTGTGCAGTCTCCCCGGGGCAGGACCTTGCTTGCAGGACCTGGCGGTGGATCACCTGATGCAGTCACCTGACGCATCAGCTGATCGTAGTCTTGCCGGCTTTTTCGCGCCCGGCCGGCTATCAGCTGATCCTGCCGTCAGGGGACTTCATCAGCTGATTACCGGCAGCTCTTGCAGTGATCGGACGGGATCAGACTCCTGTCCAATCGATCGCTCCAGGAGCTGCCGGTAATCAGCACAGCACATAAGTGAGTATTATTTTTTTTTTTTTTTTCTACTGATGCATCAGCTGATTGTATAATCGGCTTTTATACAATCAGCTGATGTGTGATGTGATTCAGGCACTTGATCCTGACACATCATCTGATCGCTTTGCCTTCCAGCAAACCGATCAGATGATATTGGATCCTGATTGGACGGCGCGGGACCCTGACCCAGGATTACTGCGGAGGGGGGTTTATTTCAATAAAGATGGAGTCACTAATTGTGTTGTGTTTTATTTCTAATAAAAATATTTTTCTGTGTGTTGTGGTTTTTTTTTTTATCTGTACTAGAAATTCATGGTGGCCATGTCTAATATTGGCGTGACACCATGAATTTCGGGCTTAGGGCTAGCTGATAATATACAGCTAGCCCTAACTCCATTATTACCCGGCTAGCCACCCGGCTTCAGGGCAGCTGGAAGAGTTGGATACAGCGCCAGAAGATGGCGCTTCTATGAAAGCGCCATTTTCTGGGGTGGCTGTGGACTGCAATTCGCAGTGGGGGTGCCCAGAAAGCATGGGCACCCTGCACTGTAGATTCCAATCCCCAGCTGCCTAGTTGTACCCGGCTGGACTCAAAAATTAGGCGAAGCCCACGTCATTTTTTTTTTTTAATTATTTCATGAAATAATTAAAAAAAAGGACTTCTCTATATTTTTGGTTACCAGCCGGGTACAAATAGGCAGCTGGGGGTTGGGGGCAGCCCGTACCTGCCTGCTGTACCCGGCTAGCATACAAAAATATGGCGAAGCCCATGTCATTTTTTTTTTCTTTTTGGGCAAAAAACTGCATACAGTCCTGGATGGAGGATGCTGAGACTTGTAGTTCTGCAGCTGCTGTCTGCTCTCCTGCATACACTAGTGAATGGAGGATGCTGAGACTTGTAGTTCTGCAGCTGCTGTCTGCTCTCCTGCATACACTAGTGAATGGAGGATGCTGAGACTTGTAGTTCTGCAGCTGCTGTCTGCTCTCCTGCATACACTAGTGAATGGAGGATGCTGAGACTTGTAGTTCTGCAGCTGCTGTCTGCTCTCCTGCATACACTAGTGAATGGAGGATGCTGAGACTTGTAGTTCTGCAGCTGCTGTCTGCTCTCCTGCATACACTAGTGAATGGAGGATGCTGAGACTTGTAGTTCTGCAGCTGCTGTCTGCTCTCCTGCATACACTAGTGAATGGAGGATGCTGAGACTTGTAGTTCTGCAGCTGCTGTCTGCTCTCCTGCATACACTAGTGAATGGAGGATGCTGAGACTTGTAGTTCTGCAGCTGCTGTCTGCTCTCCTGCATACACTAGTGAATGGAGGATGCTGAGACTTGTAGTTCTGCAGCTGCTGTCTGCTCTCCTGCATACACTAGTGAATGGAGGATGCTGAGACTTGTAGTTCTGCAGCTGCTGTCTGCTCTCCTGCATACACTAGTGAATGGAGGATGCTGAGACTTGTAGTTCTGCAGCTGCTGTCTGCTCTCCTGCATACACTAGTGAATGGAGGATGCTGAGACTTGTAGTTCTGCAGCTGCTGTCTGCTCTCCTGCATACACTAGTGAATGGAGGATGCTGAGACTTGTAGTTCTGCAGCTGCTGTCTGCTCTCCTGCATACACTAGTGAATGGAGGATGCTGAGACTTGTAGTTCTGCAGCTGCTGTCTGCTCTCCTGCATACACTAGTGAATGGAGGATGCTGAGACTTGTAGTTCTGCAGCTGCTGTCTGCTCTCCTGCATACACTAGTTCTGCAGCTGTCTGCTCTCCTGCATACAATGAACATTTTGAAGAAGGAAATGACATCAGACCTTTTTTTTTTTTCATCAACAATCTTTAATGGCATTGTGCACTGATTAAAAACGCAGTGAGCAAATACGCAGCAAAAAACGCACCAAATCGCGGCAAAAACGCATGCGTTTTTGCCGCGTTTTTTAGCCGCGGGTGCGTTTTTTTTAGACAAAAACGCACATAAAAACGCAGCGTGAAAAAAACGCCTAGTGCGCACATACCCTAATTGATGTGTGCATGAAGTGGTTAAAAGCTAGTGCTCCACATCTAGCTCACACCTACAGAACTGGTTTTTATTTCCTCCTCTGGTGCCAAGCACTGACAACTGCTGCCTTCTCTAGGGCACCAGGATCACTGCTGTAGACGGAATGAAATAGGGAAAGCACACAGACCTGTTATATTTTCGAGGATGAGTCACTTCCTAGCAATAATCTGGAGATTGCATTAATTGTAGTTTTGCTGATATGCAGCCTGGTTAAGTTTCACAGCAGAGTAATAGGACATCATAACTTCCCCTGTCTGTCTATTAATCATTAGGAATTGTTACCAGCCGAGCAAACAGTGTGGGAGTTACATATGTGAGTGGCTTTTGCTGTCTCCAGTTCAGCCAAATGACCCAGTGTGAAGCTTTGTTTTATAAGAGATTGCTTTATTTGCAGCTAAACTACTTCCTCCACTGTTTGATAAGTACAAATATTTGCTGCTCATAGTTACCAGTGTCACATTTGTTATATTGCTCCAGGAATAATCTGAATTTTCTAATACGTAATTACTAGAGATGATCGAATACCAAAATAGTCGACTTCGTAAATATCCGACGAATAGGCCGCCACTATACGACTATTCACAAATATTCGATACGCAATGTAAGTCTATGGGAAACCCCAATAATTTCACGTTGGACCTAACAGGGAGTTGTGGTGGCTGAGGAAAAGGCTGAAATGAATGGGAAAAGGCTGAAACAGTATGGGCACAGCCTGCAGAAGGTGCAAGACTGTATTTCTGGTGTCTTAGAATAACGTGGTCAGAGCAGCACGCAGCGTTTACGTAGTTGCCAGAACAGCTCTCAAACCAAAGTAAAAGAGGAGAAATTGATAAGAAATAGTTTGTAGTGCTTAATCACTTTAATAAAATGTAAAATCAAGGCCCCAGCTAAAAAAAAACACTTTAGCATATGTACACACGTTTTGTTTTTTCCTTTTTTCTCCCTTTTTCAATTACAAAGGGCTGTAACTTATATATTATATTGGTGTCTGTCTCACACCTCCTTTTTTGGGACATAATTGACAGCACTTTAAAAGGTCAGCTACAATGTGCCCGTTGGGATGTTGGCCTTGCCCTCCTCCTCCTCCTCCACCAGCACCACTCGCTCCATTGGCCCTCTATTCAAATGTAAAAAGGGCCACTGCCTGTCCTCAAATCTCAGACTTCTTAGGTCCCTCAGGTGAGCCCTGTAACATACATTGGGGAGGGACGGCAGTCATTTGTAGTTTTCTGCGTCCCCTATATTATTAGTGTGAAAGTTGGAATACGTACTCCATAACACTTTACAGTGCTATTGCTAATGTGGCCATTTGGGTGTTAGCCTTGCCCTCTTCCTCCTCCTCCTCCTCCTCCTCCTCCACCAACACCACTGCCTCCAGTGGCCCTCTATTCAAATTCTATTCAAATTATTCAGTAATGTCTGTTTTATGGACAAATGAATGCTACGCTGGGAGATCGAAGCTGATGTCATTGATGATGATTGCATCTGGCCAAAATCAGGTTGGAAGCAGGAGGCATCATCACCTGCTTCCTAGACCTCAGTTTGTGAAGCATGCAGCACCGTGGAAGTGGCAGTTGTTTCACTCTGGAACTCAGGCTTTGTTCCACTAGCTAACACCGAGGATTTCATAAAATTCAGTTTCCCCAGGGGGGAATGGTTCAGACACCATGGAGCACAGCATCAGACGGTACTTCCAACTGCTTTTTTTTAAAAAAAAATTGGGAGGATTTGCAACATGCCAAGGAGTTTAAAAAAAAATCTGATTCTGCAGGCGGCCATGTGTAACACACCGTGGAGCACAGCATCAATAAAGAACACAAATAGAGACTACCTGACCAATTGTTATAGACAGTGTAGCCTCGACAGTGGTTGTGCCAGTGCATAATGTACAAAGGCTTGAAAAATATTACCCTGGGTGATTGGGACGAATAATTAAATCGCAGCAGCATAACAAGTTCCATTAGTCATGTGGTCTCATGATGATAGAAGACAAAATAGTCTTGAATGAGAAACAATGGAACTTATTTGAACTTAACAAATACAACTTTTGAGGCTACAGTTATTATTGAGTCTTGTTAACAGGCGGCCTGAGATACTCTGGGGCAATCTATCTATGGTTCATTTTGATCATCGTCAAACTGTCTACACTTTCCGTGGATAGTCGTGTGTGAGTATCTGTTATTATTGACCCCGCTGAGCTGAAAACACGCTCAGACAATACACTCGCAGCAGGGCAAACTAGCACTTACAAAGCGTATAAGGCGAAGTCTGGCCAAGGGTTGAGCTTGGAAACCCAATAGTTAAAGGGAACTGTAGACTCTGAAAGCATACTGATATGGTCACCTACATAGTCCCTCACCATCTTACTTAAGTGTTCCCTCCTTGTCATAGTTCCCCCAACCGGTATCTGATTCGAAGTTGACGGTTTGTGAAAAATAGACCAGTTTTGGCACATTAGTCCCCCGCCTGTGTTGCTCCTACTATGCATAGCCCTTTCTTGTAATCCTGTTGCGTGAGATGACATGCTACCTCTGACGCCAGCATTATCTGAGTGTAATCGATTCATCAACTGGTCCACTACAGCCCTCTTGAATGTTTCCATAGTACAATCCTTATTTGCCTCGACAAGTAGCGAAGCGAAATTGTCTTTGTAGCATGGGTCAAGGAAGGTACATAGCCAGTATTTGTTTTCTGCCAAAATGTGGACTAGCCGACAGTCATGAGAAAAGCAGTATGACATGAACTATGCCATGTGTGCCACACTTCGAACTGGAAACCTTTGTGTGTCACTGCTAAGAATACATTCTGTCTCCCTAAACCTCCTCTCCTCCTCAGTCTTTCTCTCCTCCTCCTGCTCCTCCTCAGGCCATCCATGCTGGACAGCCCTGAAGCTTGGGTTGTCATTCCCTTGGTTACCAACTTCAAACCATTCCTGTTCTTAATCATCCTCCTCATGATGCTGACCAAAGGTGGCCTGAGCCTGTTGTCCGAGGTTCTGCGGATTACTAGCAACCATTGTGAAGTCTGGATCCACAGACACCTCAGGTGCACTAACACTTTGGTCAGTCAGACCATCCAGAGAGCGTTTCAATAAACAAATCAGTGGAATGGTAATGCTGATAAAAGCATCATCACTGCTCACAATGTTGGGACAGTAATCAAAATTCTCTAGGACCTGACAAATGTCTGCAATCAACACCTACTCTGCAGTACTTATGTCTGGCAGCTGCATCTGACAGGCATGTTCCAGCTGGAATTGTGATACTGCCCTCTGCTGCTCATGGATCCTGGCCAATATATGATAGGTTGAATTCCACCTTGTAGGGATGTCACATGACGAGTCTGTGACGAAGTAAGTGTAAGAGCTGCTGCAGCACTGCCAGGCCAGAAAAAGAGGGAGATGATGGGCGCTAATACGTCGTACTTTGGTAAGTAGGTCTGGTATGTCAGGGTATTTTTTGAGAAAGTGCTGAACTACTAAATTTACAACGTGGGCCATACAAGGAATGTGTACAAGCTTTCCAAGCTTTAAAGCCGCCACCAGATTACGACCATTATCACACACTACCATCCCTGAACGGAGGTCCAACAGTGCAAGCCACTCATCTGTCTGCTCAGTTATTGCTTTCAAAAGCTCAGGTGCCGTGTGCGATTTGTCACCGATACAGATGAGCTTCAGTAGAGCGTGTTGCCACTTAGCCGAGGCAGTGCTGCAGAGATCCCAGCTGGGGAATGATGTTGAAGGTTAGACACCGGCGGATGTTGAGGAGGATGCACAGGAGCCAGATGAAGAGTAGGAGGAGGAGGGAGTTGTTGCTGTTTAGGAGGCAATTGAAACTGTGTTTGAAGTTGAGCCTGCTATTCTGTGTGTGGAAATTATATGGGATGTTGCCGGCTCAGACTCTGTACCAGCCACCACCAGGTTCACCCAGTGTGCTATCAGTGAGATGTAGCGTCCCTGTCCACTTCCGCTTGTCCACATGTCTGTGGTTAAGTGGACCTTCCCTGTTATGGCGTTAGTGAGAGTCCATTTGATGTTTATGCACATGTGATTGTGGAGTGCGGGGATGGCACAATGAGCAAAATATTGGCGGCTAGGCACAGAGTACCGATGTTCTGCCACCGCCAAAAGGTCGTGGAAAGCCTCTGTTCCCACAAGCCAATACGCAACATCTCAAATGCTATCAATCGTGCAATGTGTGTAGTTATAGTTTGTGCGCTTGGATGCGTAACGGGGTATTTTCGCTTCTTTTCGAAGGTCTGTGGTATGGACAACTGAACGGAATGCTGGGAAACCGAAGCGGATGTTGTCGATGATGATTGAGTGTGGCTAATATCAGGTTGGGAGAAGGAGGCATCAGCGACACCTTCTTGCATACGAATTTGGGAAGCAAGCAGCTCAGGGGAAGTGGCAGTGTTTTTAGTCTGGAAATCGTGTTTTTTACTTAGAGCTTTCAACCACCTAGTGGTGTGCTTGACTAACATATGGTTTCTCATGCTGGAGGTGCCCAAGCTGGATGTATGTATGCCTCTTCTAAGCTTGGTCTGACAGATTTGACAAATTGCAACTGTTTGGTCCGAAGGACTCTTGGAAAAAAACTCACAATTGCAGCACAGACCCTTGGACTCTGAGATGACAAAGGTGGTGGTGTCATGTGCACAGTTGGTTGACCTCTGGCAGTGGTCGAAACTCTATCTCTTACAGCCTTTTTGCGGACTATGGGTACATGTTCCTCTGTGCTGCTGCTCTCGCAATTCATGCCACCCGTCCATGTTGGATCAGTCACCTCATCATTGACCAGGTCGTCTTCACATTCCTGAAGGTCAACATCTTCAGTAATGGAGGTTTCAGGCTGACCTGAGGGCAACTGTGTCTCATGATCCTCAAACACTTCCACCTGTTTGCCCAGAATGTCACGGCCAACAACATGGCTTTCTTCTGGCCTTGGGTGCTCAAAGATCTGCGCATCACTGCACACCATGGCCTCACGTGCGTTGGTGGTGTTGCACTGTGAGAGGCAAGAAAGGTCAAATGTTCCCATAAGCAGTTCCTCAGAGTAACCAGCTTTGGGGTCATATGTTTCCTTAGAATACTGATGTTGTGAGGAAGGAAGACCAGGCGGAGGATTCGATGGCCCAGCCTCTGGGCTACTCAAGTCAATCTGTGTGGACCCTTGGGATTTGCTACTCGACAAGTAACTGGAAGCATTTTTGTGCTAGCCAACTCGTTACCTGTTTGCACTGTTCAGGGTGCAAGAGTGGTTTCCCATGTAGAACAGTAGATTGGGATAGGAAGTCAGAGGTAGATGAAGCAGGAACCTTTTTCTTTTCTTGTTCACACTGCTTGGGCGACCACCATTGTCACTACCACCTCGTCTCCGGCCCTTACCGCCTTTTTCCCATTTTTTGGGTTTGATTATTTGAAGGTGAACACTGTAATGTGACCTTTTGTACAAGCAGTGGAAAAACACTGATACCACTTGGAGGAGTCGACAAAAATGTTGAGAATGTCTTTCAGTCCTAAAAGAAATCAGGGTTTGACACCACTTTTTTATTTTAGTATTGGTTTTTGGCACTCAGACTGTGTTTTAGTAGCAGCAGGTTACTATCTAGGTTCTGTAAGATATGAAGCAAACACCAGGATGCTAGCTTGGTGCTATGACGGTATTTGGCTTCAGGCAGAAGTAGAGCCACTGACACTGACTATTAATTAAAATTTTGTAACACTGACACTGTTTTAGTAGCAGCAGGCCACTATCTAGGTTCTGTAAGATATGAATGAAACACCAGGATGCTAGGTTGGTGCTATAACGGTATTTGGCTTCAGGCAGAACTACAGGCTGTGACACTAATTCTTTAGGGTTTTTTTTTACACTTACATTAGGTTTTCTTAGCAGTAGGGTACTATGGAGTTTTTTGTATGCTATGAAGCCAACACAAGGACGCAACTGTGCTGGTATGAATTGAGATGGTGGCTGACAGGCACTACACTACACTACATGTAATTTTGGCATTTGTAATTTTTTCCTCACCACGCCGTGTACTTATCAGATTAATTGATTTTATATTTTGATAGATTGGGCATTTCTGAATGCCACGATGCCAAATATGTGTATATTTCTTAATTTTTTTAACTGTTTTATTTTCAATAGGGCGAAAGGGGGGTGATTTTTTACTTTTATTTTTTTTTTATTTTTTCTTATTTTTAAAAACTTTTTTGTGCATGTTTTATTTATTTTACTAGTCCCCCTAGGGGATTTTATATCTGTACAGTGCAATCACTTGTTCATTTCTGCTGATCAGTGCAACATCACTCCGCGCTTCCATGGCAACACATTGGTTCCCCATGATGTAGTCATAGGTTTGCTGATGGTGGCAGGGTACAACCTGATTCCCGCCATGGCCATTTAAATCGTGATGTCAGTATTTGACAGCGCAGCCTAAAGGGTTAACAGGTGGGGGTCGATCTCTGATCCACCTGCGCCTGTGAGACACACATCTCTGCTGATCAAATCAGCAGAGATGTGCAGGGATTACTAGAGGTTCGCCGTCAGAGCCCGTGGTAATGGGAGATAGGCAACCAAGGACGTACAGGTGCGCCCTTGGTCATAAAAGGTTTAACCCCTTAAGGATTGTGCAATTTTTAGTCTTTGCACTTTCATTTTTCCCTCTCATTCTGCCAAGAGCTGTAACGTTTTTATTTTCCTGGTTAGTGACAAAACCATATGAGGGCATGTTTTTTGTGGTACTAGTTGTACTTTTGAACAACACCATCCATTTAATCATATCTTTAACTGAGAAATTGAAAAAAATACCAAGTAAAATTAAATTATACAAGTCTGTATGATCACAATGATACCAAGTATATATATATATATATATATATATATATATATATATATATATATATATATATATATATATATATATATATATATATAAATACAGTATATATATATATATATATATATATATATATATATATATAGTGAAGGAGATAATTATTTGGTCCCTTGTTGGTTTTGTAAGTTTGACAGACATGAACAGTCTATAATTTTAAGGGTAGGTTAACTTTAACAGTGAGAGATAGTATATAAAGAATAAAATCTGGGAAATCACATTGTATAAATTATAAAAATGTATTTACATTGTATAGAGAGAAATAAGTATTTGATCTTTCTGGCAAATAGGACCTCATACTTGGTGGCAAAACCCTTGTTGGCAAGCACAGAAGTCAGACTGTTTTTGTAGTTGATGATGAGGTTTGCGCACATGTCAGGAGGAATTTTACTCCACTCCTCTCTGCAGATCATCTCTAAATAATTAAGATTTTCAGGCTGTTGCTTGGCAACTCGGAGCTTCAGCCCCATCCATAAGTTTTCTATGGGATTAAGCTCTGGAGACTGGCTAGGCCACTCCATGACCTTAATGTGCTTCTTTTTGAGCCACTCCTTTGTTGCCTTGGCTGTATTTTTGGCTCATTGTTGTGCTGGAAGACCCAAGCATGACCCATTTTTAATACAAAATGGATACAGCCGCACACTAAATGCCAACAATGTATAAGGGAACTCTGGTACTGCATTACTGCTATATGAAAAAATGAGATTTTTAGCTTATGAATTGGCCAATGCATGTAAGCCCGGAAACCAAACGGCAAGGTAAATCTCAATATTCCAGGTCCCTAACTAAAATGCCACTATATAGGTTAAAAACATCCTTGTCTGGGCAGCTAGACTAAAAATCTAACTTGAAATGCCACTATCTGGACTAACCTCCATGTCTGGGCAGCTAGGACTCCTGGCATAAGGATTGTGAACACAGCCTGGTTTATAGGGCGGAGTGCTCAGTCAGAAAAAAACTCACTGCAAATATTTCAAGTTAGATTTTTAGTCTAGCTGCCCAGACAAGGATGTTTTTAACTTATATAGTGGCATTTTAGTTAGGGACCCGGAATATTGAGATTTACCTTGGCGTTTGGTTTTCGGGCTTACATGCATTAGCCAATTCATAAACTAAAAATCTAATTTTTTCATATAGCAGTAATGCAGTACCAGAGTTCTCTTATACATTGTTGGCATTTAGTGTGCGGCTGTATCCATTTTGTATTTGCTAGGTTTTTTCAGCTGGCACCTATACACACTTGTAGGATGTGCAGGTCAGTCTTTTGAAATATTTGCAGTGAGTTTTTTTCTGACTGAGCACTCCGCCCTATAAACCAGGCTGTGTTCACAATCCTTATACCAGGAGTCCTAGCTGCCCAGACATGGAGGTTAGTCCAGATACTCCCTCCTACTACAGATCCTCTCTTCCCTTGGTGTCAGAGACCTCGCCCTCTCTTGGATCTCTTCATACCTCTCCAACCGCACTTTTACTGTCTCCCACTCCCACACAACCTCTTCATCCCGTCCTCTCTCTGTTGGTGTCCCTCAAGGCTCTGTCCTGGGACCATTACTTTTTTCTATCTATACATTTGGCCTGGGACAACTCATAAAGTCCCATGGCTTCCAGTACCACCTATATGCCGATGACACTCAGATCTACCTCTCTGGTCCAGATGTCACTTCTCTGCTGTCCAGAATCCCAGAGTGCCTATCTGCTATATCTTCCTTCTTCTCCTCCCGCTTCCTAAAGCTCAATGTGGCCAAAACTGAGCTGATCATCTTTCCTCCATCTCCCCTACACTCTCTACCTGATCTATCTATTACAATAAATAACATCACGCTCTCCCCAGCATCCAAAGTTCGGTGCCTCGGAGTGACCTTTGACTCTGCCTTGTCCTTCATACCACACATTCAATCCCTCACCACCTCCTGTCGTCTTCAACTCAAAAATATTTCCAGAATCCGTCCCTTCATCAATTCTCAATCCACAAAAATGCTAGTGCATGCTCTCATAATCTCCCGCCTCGACTACTGCAACATCCTCCTATGTGGTCTCCCTGCTAACACGCTCGCCCCTCTCCAGTCCATCCTTAATGCTGCTGCCCGACTGATCCACCTCTCGCCTCACTACCACCCCGCTTCTCCTCTCTGCATGTCCCTTCACTGGCTCCCAATCTTCCATCGTATCCAATTCAAACTACTAATACTGACTTACAAAGCCATCCACAAATTGTCTCCTCCATATATCTCTGAACTAATCTCTCGCTACACTCCAAAACGTAATCTCCGGTCCTCCCAAGATCTCCTTCTATCCTCCTCTCTCATTCGCTCCTCATGCAACCGTCTCCAAGACTTCTCCCGAACATCCCCAGTCTTCTGGAACTCACTGCCTCAACACGTCAGATTATCTACTACACTTGCAAACTTCAAACGGAACCTAAAGACTCATCTGTTCAGAAATGCCTATAACCTTGAATGACCTCACTGCCCCACCACCGTGCGGAGCTGCCGCCCCACCACCGTGCGGAGCTGCCGCCCCACCACCGTGCGGAGCTGCCGCCCCACCACCGTGCGGAGCTGCCGCCCCACCACCGTGCGGAGCTGCCGCCCCACCACCGTGCGGAGCTGCCGCCCCACCACCGTGCGGAGCTGCCGCCCCACCTACACCCCACCTACTGTCTCCTCCCCATAATCCTATAGAATGTAAGCCCGCAAGGGCAGGGCCCTCTTCCCTCTGTACTAGTCTGTCTACTGTAACTTGTACATGTATTTTGTATGTAACCCCCTTCTCATGTACAGCACCATGGAATCAATGGTGCTCTATAAATAAATAATAATAATAATAATAATAATAGTGGCATTTCAAGTTAGATTTTTAGTCTATCTGCCCAGACAAGGATGTTTTTAACCTATATAGTGGCATTTTAGTTAGGGACCCGGAATATTGAGATTTACCTTGCCGTTTGGTTTCCGGGCTTACATGCATTGGCCAATTCATAAACTAAAAATCTCATTTTTTCATATAGCAGTAATGCAGTACCAGAGTTCCCTTATACATTGTTGGCATTTAGTGTGCGGCTGTATCCATTTTGTATTTGCTAGGTTTTTTCAGCTGGCACCTATACACACTTGTAGGATGTGCAGGTCAGTCTTTTGAAATATTTGACCCATTTTTAATGTCCTGGTGGAGGGAAGGCGGTTGTCACTCAGGATTTATGGTACATGGCTCCATCCATTGTCCCATTGATGCAGTGAAGTAGTCCTGTGCCCTGTGCAAATAAACACCCCCAAAACATAAAGTTTCCACCTGAATGCTTTACAGTGAGGACAGCGTTCTTCATAAGTAGCATTTCTCTTCCTCAAAACACAGCAAGTTGAGTTAATACCAAAGAGCTCAATTTTTGTCTCATCTGACCGCAGCACCTTCTCCCAATCACACTCCAAATCATCCAGGTGTTCATTGGCAATATTCAGATGGGCCTGCACATGTGCCTTCTTGGAAAACAGCTGTGGAAAAACAAGCGCAATAGGGTCTTACCCCAATATGTAAGGGGTAGGGATAGGGGAGTAAACCTACTCACCAATTGTAGTTGTGAGAAGCCACAACTACTATAATCGCATATATCAAACGATCCAGGGCTGCAGCCACCAATGTGGTAGATAACAGAGAGCACAAGAGAGAGGTGTTCGATGCCGCGCCAATAGATCACTTCAGAAGATGTTCAGATCAGTGTCACTTTATTGTCATTCAGGTCGACGCGGCATCGAACACCTCTCTCTTGTGCTCTCTGTCATGTGCCTTCTTGAGCAGTGAGACTTTGCGGGCACTGCAGGATTTTAACCCATTACAGCGTAATGTGTTACCAATGGTTTTCTTGATGACAGTGGTCCCAGCTGCCTTGAGATCATTAACAAGTTCCCCCGTGTAGTTTTAGGCTTATCTCTCACCTTCCTTATGATTCTGGATACCCCACTAGGTGTCGATGTTGATTGTCACTCATTTTGTATTTCTTCCATTTTCTTACTAGTGCACCAACAGTTGTCTCCTTCTCCCCCAGCATCTTACTAATGGTTTTGTAGTCCATTCAAGCCTTGTCCAGGTCTATGATCTCGTCCCTGACATCCTTAGAAAGCTCTTTGGTCTTGCCCATGTTGCAGAGGTTAGAGTCTGACTGATTAATTAAGTCTGTGGACAGGGGTCTTTTATACAGCTGACAATTTAAGACATCTGTCTTTAATGCAGGTAACTAACGGGTTGATTAATAGTGTCTAAGTGGTCTATAGGAGCCAGAACTCTCAATAGTTGGTATGGGATCAAATACTTATTTCTCTCTGCAAAATGCAAATACATTTTTATAATTTATACAATGTGATTTTCTGGATTTTACTTTTGATATTTTATCTCTCACTGTTAAAATTAACCTACCAAAATTACAGACTGTTCATGTTTTTGTCAGTCGGCAAACCTAAAATATCATCAAGGGATCAAATAATTATTTCCTTCACTGTATATATAATATATATACAGTATATATGTATATTTTCACCATATGTATATATATATATATATATATATATATATATAGTGGTGAAAAAAAATCTGATATTTGTAAAAAAGTCAAAATTAGCATTTTTCAAGCCCGAATCATTTTTTATAGAGCTATGTGAGGGCTCATTTTTTTGTGTGTTGACCTGATGTTTTTATTGATAATAATTTGGGGTAGATTTACTGCTTTGATTACTTCTTAATGTATGTTTTTGTGGTGTTGCGGCAACCAAATGCCCGAAAATCTGGCATTATGATTTTTTTCTGTAAAAACTGTAAAGATTTCAGGTTAATCAATTTAATATTTTCATAGATTAAACTTTTCAGAAAATGTTGACACCAAATATGTGTATTTTTTTTTTTACATATTTTGTTAAATATAGCAAAATAGGGATAATTCAAATATTTTTTACTTTTGTAAAACTTTTTTTTTTTTTGCTAATTGTTAGTCCCTTTAAGGGCACTTAAAGCTACGATCGTCTAGTCCCTTCTACTATGTACAGTAAGTGATTTTTATTATTTACAAAATAATAAAAATCCATTTTTTCTATGATTCATAGGCAAAGGCTGGATGTCACAGAAGTGATCCCATAATAAGCACAGGGGCATTCAGCTAGGTTCCGGCTAACATAGAAACCCATCGGCCCCCTGCTATTGAGTCGCAGGAAAGCCAATGGCCGCCTGAGCTGATGTCCAGGCTGTATTGCAACACTTAAATGCTGCTGTGAGCAATTGATAGTGGTATTTAAGAGATTAACAGCAGCAATGGCCACAGCAATTATCTACAGTGTGTCCACCCATATCCTGTCTACCGCCATTAACTTGAGAACGGCAGCAGCTATGGGAATAGAAGTAGTTTCTAGGTATAGTAAAGTAGCCATGCGCTATGCAATGAAACCACCTATTGCGCCACCTGGTGGAAAACAACGGAGTTAGTATGTTTATCTCAAAAACGGAACGAGATAGAGAAAAAAGTGATTTACAAAGTTGTAGGGCATCATCAATTCAATATGAATCGACACCTTGCATACAGAAATTATATGATTAGAACGTGTAAAATTCACAAGGCTGCGGACGTGAAGCGATACCTCATGGAGACCTTCCTACAAGTCAATGGGTATGGTGGCTGCGTGGAGTGGCCTCCACGCTCACCTGACCTGGCGCCATTGGACTTCTTTCTGTGAGGTCACATCAAACAGCAGGTGTATGCCATGCCTCCACTAACATTGCAGGACCTACGACGACGTATCACAGATGCTAGTGCAAACGTGTCACCTACATATTGTACAATGTGCAGCAAGATACAGTATGCTGTCCAGAGTCCATATGTGCATTGCAGCTGACGGTGGCCACTTTGTGCATCAAAGTTAAATGAACGCCTTATGCGTGACCATTGAATTTCGATAAATCTCTTGCTACATTACTTGTGTTGAGTTCTTTCTCTTGTTTTTGCTTGGTTGATTTTTTTGGTTCATTGCAAAAAGCAGAATATTTCTAAATTTTGCCAATAAACTTAATTCCCAATGAACGTTGAAAAATTTTGATTGCAACTGTATCTAGGGTATAGGTTCACCTTTTGCACTAGTACTATATAAAGATAGGACGCTGCCAGAGAATTGTCAGGCAAACAAGGTAAGTATTTCTGCAACTGAAACCCATTCCATATGTGTGCATAGTGTTGTTTCTGCAGGATATGCGGTCATAAGTATGTCTTCAACAAATCGTCACGTGTAAATATACCCTTAGGCTATGTGCCCACGCTGCGGATTTACCGCGGATTTTGCCGCGGATTTGCCGCGGATTTCCCGGAAATCTGCAGCAGCGGCACTTCCAAGCCATTTCAATGGCATTTTGGAAATGCTGTGTCCATGCTGCGGATTTTTCCGCTGCGGATTTGCCGCGGATTTTGATCTGGAAAAATCTGCAGCATGTCAATTGTTTGGTGCAGATTTGGTGCGGATTTTTGGTTTTGAATGGGGAAAAAAAAAAAAAAATCCGCCTCAAAATCCGCGGCAAATCCGCGGGTGCGGATTTGCCGCGAAAGTCGCGGATTTTCAGGCAGAAAAATCCGCAGGTACATTCTACCGTGGACACATAGCCTTAGGGTGCTGCTTGCTAATCTTTCAATTCACTAATTGAGAAAATGAAGAATTAGAATTTAATAGCATTCATTAAATACTGTGTTTCTTTTAATGATGGTAAATGAAGTGACTTGAGCCATGCAGGTGCTTATCAGTATCACTGCCTAAGCAAATGTTTTCCTTTTTATAGTTTGCATTCTCTGCTCAGGAGAAATAACTCTTCCGAGGCAATCGAGTTCACAAAATAATCTTGAAGAGTAGGTCATAATATATCAAGATATGTGACACGGAACGTACGTAAAAAATGGAACCTATAACAATAAATCACAGTTGTCCAATGGTTTTTATTTTCTATCAACACTGTAAAAAAATCATAAATTAAGGAGTGTCAACAATTGAAATCACATTTTTATGATCAAAGGTGTAACTCTGAGCTCATGATTCCCTTTACAAAATGGGACAATTTTCTCAGATTGTTCATAGTTCTCTTTGGTGGACTTTGTGGACCTCCTCAGACCCAGGTGTGATCATAACCTTTGCTTGCCAATAGTTTTGCTCTTGTATATAGTCTACCAACTCACAACCTTAAACTTTAAAGGCTATGTTCACCGGTTTACTGATGCTGCAGCAGTGCATGAAATAAAAGAAACTTTACTATACTCACCTCCTCTAGTGTATCAGAGGCTTCTTTCTCAGATTTCTTCTCGGCCTTGGCACAACCTTGCCTGTCCCATGTGATCACTGCAGTCTCTGATTGTCTGCAGTGGTTATATGGAATAAGATGTCATGACATGAGGCCAATATAGAACAGACTGGGGAGGAGAGTCTAGTTTTTTCCTTGTGTTTTAAACTTTGAAACTTATTTTAAACTTAGAAAATCTTTTTGGCTGTGAATTTCAAGGTAATCCTAGGAAAGCACTGCAACAAATATGGTTAGATGGAGACTTTGCCTTCCCATTAAAATAACTCCACTAAACGCACAAGAAATGTGCAACATAAATTTTCATGCTTTGAATTAACCCCTTACCGACTTTGCGCCATACATGTAGCAAATAGCAAGTGTATGAGCCAGGCTCACGGAAAGAGATCGCACCATACCCAGCAGGTAATGGCTGCTTGTCAGGACCTTCCTCTAACAATCACGCATGGAATGCAGCTCCACCTGCAATTGTTATTGTTACCACATAGTGTACACCGTAAAACTATTCCCAAAAAACAATGTCAGAATGTCACATTAATGTCATGTTTTTTTCACAATTTCACCACAATTGAAGTTTTTTACCCATTTTCCACTACACTATGTGGTAAAATTAATAGTGCCATTCAAATGTTCACCTTTTTCCCAAAAAAGACCTTATAACTCTATGTGGATTAAAAAATAATTTACTTATAGATCTGGGAAGAAAAGGAGGAAAAAACAAGAATGAAAAAATTGAAATTTGCCATTATGAGAGGGGATTAAAAACCTACACCACATGTCAATTTCTATTGAGGATATTTATTATATCCTCACCCACTTTTCTGCTACTGTAATTTGCCACAGATTTTCTGTCCACAAAAACATATTAAAATTCTGCATTGTATTCATCACATGCAAGCATACCCTGTTACGAACCGGCGCCACCATAGCCGCAAGCAGCCTGCCGCGGTTCCTGTTGCGCCCAGGCGCCGGCTGCCGTTCTTGGCCGTGCCTCGGGTTGTCCAGTTAGCTGCTCCTTCCACCACGTCTAAGTGTGGAGAGGCGACTAGTGCGCATGCGTGCGCCTATTTTCCCCAGCCAGAGTCTAAGTCTGGTGTTTTGCCTACTGAGCATACTCAGCCTGATTGTGTCATTTCTGAGACTTAAGCCCGCTTTACATGCTGCAATGTATCTTACAATGTGTTGGCGGGGTCACATCATAAGTGACGCACATCCGGCATTGTAAGTACATTGCAGTGTGTGACAGGTACGTGCGATTGCGATTGAACGTTAAAACGTTCATCGCATACACATCGTACTTGTCTCTAGAATTGCACGTTAGATTGTTCATCGTACCCGGGGTAGCAAACATTGCAGTGTGTGACACCCCGGGAACGATGAACAGATCTTACCAGCATCCTGCGGCTCCCGGCCCACAATGCGGAAGGAAGGAGGTGGGCGGGATGTTTACGTCCCGCTTAGCTCCGCCCCTCCACTTCTATTGGCCGGCTGCCGCGTGACGTCGGTGTGACGCTGAACGTCCCTCCCACTCCAGGAAGTGGACGTTCGCCGCCCACAGCGAGGTCGTATGGACGGGTAAGTACGTGTGACGAGGGTTACTCGTATGTGCGGCACGTTCAACAAATTGAACGTGCCACACATACGATGGGTGCGTTGCAAATCGCATACGAAATCGTATGCGAAATTGCAACGTGTAAAGCAGGCTTAAGTCCTCAGATCAGGCTACTGAGCATGCTCCCACAATTAATCCTAACAGCCTCTTTGCACAGGTACTTGGACTTCGTGCTGTGTCTAGGTTCTAGGATGTTCCTACTGAGCATGCTCAGGCAGATAGTCTGATTTCTGAGTCTGTTGATCAGGCTACTGAGCATGCTCAAGCACTTGGTTCTTTAGAGGCTAGGTCCGGTAAGCACCGCACTGAGCATGTCCGTGAGGTGGCAGGCCCTGATAGGGTAGAGGGTGTCAGGTGTCCTGATGACGTGGCCACTCCGGACTGGCTCGCAGAGGCATGCCCCTATGATCTGGCACCTCACAATTGGTCGACAGACGATGACTGGTGAAGTGTTTGGGGTGTGGCTGCGATTAGGTCATCAGTGACGTGGAGGTTCCGGATAGGCCACTGGTGACGTCGCTGCTGACATGGCACTCTGCAATTGGACCTTGGTAGTTCCACCCTAGGTTTGGGGTGGACCCAGGTTATAAAAGGGGCTGGAAACAACATGGAGGTGTGCAGTCTTCACTTAGAATTCATGGTGGCATAAGCCTTGTTGGAAGCGGTAGGTAGGGCTAGGCGAATGGTGCTTGTCATGCCAAGATTCGTGGCTCAGCACATGAGGATCAGGCGCCGTGCTTCCTTGCTACCGTTCCTGTTGTGCTAGAGCAGTCCAGTGGCGTTAACTGGGCTGCGGCTGCTGTGTCACCTGTCCAGTTGTGCCTCCAACGCACACGGACAGCATACCTGCTGCGTCACATGTCCGAGAGTGCCCTCTATGCACACGGACAACACACCTGTTGCGCCACCTGTCCGGTTGTGCCTCCTACGCGCACGGACAGCATACCCCAGGACCCCTGTGGAGTTAACAGGATGTTCCAGGATTAGGTGTGTGAACCTATTATCCTCCTTGGCTTCCCAGTCAACGCTACTGGTGTGATCCCTTGGCCTGACGTGTCCTCTACACACGTGGCCATTCATGTAGTGACCAGAAACGCTAATCGAAGGACCGCTCGGCCTGTCATGTCTGACACACGTGGCTTACAGGGCGCTGTCGCAGCAGTCTTCTCAGTCAACGCTACCTGGTCACCATCCGGCCTGACGTGTTCCCTGCACACGTGGTCGGGGTTGCGCCAATTCCACCGAAACGCTAACTGGGTTGTCGTCCGGTCTGACGTGTCACTACACACGTGACCAGTTCCCTGGATTATCTCAGAGCCATCCAGCTCTATAGTCTCCGCCTAACCCACAGGGTGCTAGCAGCTCCATTACCAGCTGGAGCACGGTGGGCCCCGACTGGCGATTGGGATCTATACCCCCTGGTCCTAATCCGCCGGTTCCCCCGTAACATACCCAAAGTAATAAACTCAAAATGTTATCATTAGAGATGAGCGATGTTCGAGGTTCGCCAATTTCATGTTCGAGTGATTTTGGGGGGTGTTTGAGTCATTTGACGAACTTGAACGATTTGATAAAAGTTCGGTAGTTCAAATTACGTTTGAGAACGGTTCAATCAACAAAAAGCCTCGCTAGTTACTAGCTGGCATTTCACTGTAATAGTGTGAGTCACTGTGAATCACGCTATTATCAAAATTCAGCGTATAGTGTGCGGGGGCGACGGGATTTAGATCAGTTCTGCTGCTGAGTCCTGAAAGAATGCTGATCACCATTTTTTTTTTCTTTTTTTTTCCCCTAACCGCACGTACAGTGGGGCGGGCAAGGCTGTCAACAAATCACAGAGACACACACTGCAAAGTGGATTTTTGCCAGACAAGCAAGGGCATGTGTCATAGGCTGTGCATATCATATGTCTTTGCTCTATAAGATCCGTCCATTTTCCCCGTTGCCACCATTATCTCTCTGCTGTGGGTGGTTGACAGTCACCGCTCCCACTCTCGCTCCCGCTGCTGCTGTGTGCACTATAGCCATACAGTGCAATCTACACAGCGCTTTAGGGATTAGGGACTCTTTGTAATTTAAGCCCTTTTCAGGGCTGCACTACAGCCGTTCATAGGCATTGTTGCTAGGCTGGTCCGTGCAAACGGTGTGCAGGGCTTTAGATAACAATGTCTGGCTACATCAGCTCTGGCAAGTCCTTGCTGCATTTTCTCAGTGGCAGGAATAGAAACTGAGGCTTCCTTTGCTGTCCTGCTACCAACAGCACCTGTGCATTTTACCCTCCTGCCCATTTTTGCTACGCTATTTTTATAGCAAACAGTGCTGACATTTAGTGGCATCCAAAAAGTCTCTGCTATACTAACTTAGTGTCCCACAGGTGCAAAGCAAGGTCCACCACCTATGCATTCTACCCTCATGCTCATTTTTGCTATGCTATTTTTATAGGAAACAGTGCTGACACTTAGTGGCATCCAAAAACTGTCTGCTATACTAACTTAGTGTCCCACTGGTGCAAAGCAAGGTCCACCACCTCTGCATTCTACCCTCCTGCCCATTTTTGTTACGCTGTTTTCCCCGTCGCCGCCATTATCTCTCTGCTGTGGGTGGTTGACAGTCACCGCTCCCGCTCCCGCTGCTGCTGTGTGCGCTACAGCCATACAGTGCAATCTACACAGCGCTTTAGGGATTAGGGACTCTTTGTAATTTAAGCCCTTTTCAGGGCTGCACTACAGCCGTTCATAGGCATTGTTGCTAGGCTGGTCCGTGCAAACAGTGTGCAGGGCTTTAGATAACAGTGTCTGGCTACATCAGCTCTGGCAAGTCCTTGCTGCATTTTCTCATTGGCAGGAATAGAAACTGAGGCTTCCTTTGCTGTCCTGCTACCAACAGCACCTGTGCATTCTACCCTCCTGCCCATTTTTGCTACGCAATTTTTATAGCAAACAGTGCTGACATTTAGTGGCATCCAAAAAGTGTCTGCTATACTAACTTAGTGTCCCACTGGTGCAAAGCAAGGTCCTCCACCTCTGCATTCTACCCTCCTGCCCATTTTTGTTATGCTATTTTTATAGCAAACAGTGCTGACACTTAGTGGCATCCAAAAAGTGTCTGCTATACTAACTTAGTGTCCCACTGGTGCCAAGCAAGGTCCACCACCTCTGCATTCAAACAGTACTGCCAGTTTTAGGGCCATAGTTGCATTGTCAGGGTAGTCAGTGTTGGTTCTTCAGCTGTCAATAAAGCTAGACCACCTCTGCATTGTACGCCACCTCTCCATTTTTGCTACGACATTTTAAGTGTCCAATCTGGTCACAAACAAAATGAGTGGCAAAAGGACAGATTCTGGTGGAAAGGGGAACAGGCGTATAGGAAAGGGAAAAAAAGTTTGTGTCCATGGGGGAGCTGGTATAGCTACAGTAACATCTGCTGAAGAAAGGCCATCTTCAAGCAAAAGTAAGATGTCTACTACTTTCCGTGGACAATCCGATGTGCTCCCTTTTTTACGGAACAGAACTACTGTAAAAAAGGTAGATGATGCACAAAAAAAGAACATGCTTGAATGGATCGCAAGAGCTCCAACAAGTGGCCTCTCCTCCACCTCAACTTCAACATCCAGAAAACAACAGTCCTCTGAATTGTCACCGCAATCGCACTTTCTCCCAGCTCTCAAGCATCCACCTGCCCTACAGAGTATGGTGTAACAGAGATGGGTGAGTCTGCAGAGCTGTTCTGTCACACTATAGGCTGGGAATCAGAGGTCTGCTCCCAAGCTACAGTGAGTACAGACCAGGAAATGGTCTGCAGTGATGCCCAGAAGCTTTGTGAGTCTGATTCAGGCCCTGATGACCAAGTTTCTGAGCATAATGTAGACCCTCATTCACAAACTGTAATACCTCTTGGTGGAGACAATGAGGAACATACTGATGACGATGAGACTCAGGTACCTGATTGGAATGACAACTTAACTATTCAGTCAGGGCAGGAAGAGGTTAGGTCTGAGGGCGAGGGGAGTGCAAACACAACGGTTGATGATGAAGTTTTAGATCCCACTTACTGTCAACCCACAGTCAGGCACTCGAGGAGGTCAGCAGAGGCGGGTGGAGGAGGATGAGACTGACGACGAGGTTAGCTTGCGCCTTCCTGGACAAAGATGGAGTATTGGCAGCACGTCAACAACTGCATCCTCAGCCACAACTCTGCCTCTGGGCACAAGTCGGGGTGGCTCTGCAGGTCGCATGGGCTCTAAAAGTTGCATTGCCTGGTCTTTTTTTGCCATCGCAAAGGATCACCCAACTCATGTGATATGTAGGATTTGTCAGCAATTTGTTAGTAGAGGCCAAAAACTCACAAGTTTGACCACTTCGTCCATGAACCGTCACATGAATAACAAGGCTAAGTCCCAGTGGGAAGCTCACTGTGCTACAATGTGGACTAGCGGAGCGGGCCAACCACCGTCTGCCCCTTCAACTGCATCCGCGCGCTCTTCATCCTCTATGACTGTGGGGACAGCTGTCACACATGTTTTTCTACGCAGACCTTCCACCTCTTTAACCGCAACAGGCAGTTTGGTTGGCAGGTCATCATCAGTTATTTTGGGAAGGGAAACAGGTGCTGTTGTAGAGCTCTCTCAGACATAGAGAGCACCAACTTTGGATGAAGGCAATATTATGTCTCCGGCTGCACTTTCCTCACAGACCAGCAGTTTTCCAGGGACACCCTACTCACCACCGTCTCTGCACAGCAGCCAGATCTCGGTCCCTCAGATGTGGACAATTAAAAGGCCATTTCCTCTGAGCCATGACAAAGCTAAGAGGTTGACTTTCACCCTCTGCAAGCTGTTGGCTACAGAAATGCTTCCTTTCCGCCTGGTGGACACAGAGGATTTTCGAGACCTTATGTCCGTCGCAGTGCCCCAATACCAGATGCCCAGTCGCCACTACTTCTCTAAGAAAGGTGTGCCTGCGCTACACCAGCATGTCACACACAACATCACCACTTCCTTGAGAAACTCTGTGTGTGACAGGGTGCATTTCACCACCGATACTTGGACCAGTAACCATGGACAGGGGCGTTACATTTTGCTGTCTGGGCACTGGGTAACTATGGTGCGAGATGGAGAAGGGTCTGCTGTACAGGTCTTGCCATCCCCATGACTTGTGTGTCAATCCTCTGTATGTCGAAGTTCCTCCACTGCTTCTGCCTCCTCAACCTCGTCTGGGTCCTCCACCTCCGCCCCAAGCCTGCCTGATCAGGCCACCCACATTGTAACTGCGCACAAGGAATCCCGCACACCTCCTTACTATGCTGGCAGCAGAGCTCAACGGCATCAGGCAGTCTTTACCTTGAAATGTCTTGGAAATAATAGTCACACAGCTGAGGAATTGTGGTCAGCTCTTGCGAGCGAGTTTAGTAAATGGTTGTCTCCACTCAACCTGCAGCTAGGGAAGCCTGTGTGCGACAATGCTGCAAACCTGGGTGCGGCCCTACACCGGGGCAAGGTGACACATGTACCTTGTATGGCTCACGTGTTGAACCTTGTTGTCCAGCAATTTTTAACCCACTATCCCGGCCTAGATGGGCTTCTGCACAGGGCACGGTCACTCTCTGCTCACTTCCGCCGTTCAACCAGTGCAGCTGACCGACTTGCATCGCTCCAGAAGTCTTTTAGCCTGCCAGTTCATCGCCGGAAATGCGATGTTCCTACATGCTGGAATTCGACTCTCCACATGTTGCACCGACTGTGGCAGCACCGCCGAACCCTGGTGCAATACGTTATGACGTATAGCCTGGGCCAACGAGATGCAGAGGTGGGGCAGATCACGCTGCTGTAGTGGTCTCAGATCAAGGACCTATGCACCCTTCTGCCCAGTTTCGAGATGGCGACGAATATGTTTAGCGATGACAATGCCATTATCAGCATGCCAATTCCAGTCATTTACATGCTGGAGCACACGCTAAACACTTTTCGGAGTCAGGGGGTGGGACAATAGGAAGGGGAGGAAGTACAGGAGGATTCATATGCGCAAGGGATACCAACATCTACAAGGTCTAGACGTTCAGCATCACCAAGACAGCAGGCATGGGGCGGTGGGGGAGAGGGATTAAAGAGGGTGCATGGTAGCAGCCAAAATGTTGAGGAAGGTGCAGGAGACCAGGAAGAAATGGAGGACGAACTCTCGATGGGCATGGAAGACTCAGCAGATGAGGGAGACCTTGGTCAAATTTCAGTTGAACGAGGTTGGGGGAGATGGTCGGAGAAAGAAAGCACTGTTATCACCTTGCCGCCACAAACACAGCGATGACTTGGTCCGCATGGATGCACAAAACACATGAGCGCCTTCTTGCTGCACTACCTACAACATGACCCTCAGATTGTCCGAATTAGAAGTAATGATGACTACTGGGTTGCCACACTATTAGATCCCCGGTACAAGTCCAAATTTGGCAAAATAATTCCAGCCATAGAAAGGGACACACGTATGCAGGAGTATCAGCAGAAGCTGTTAATCAATCTTAGCTCGGCTTTTCCACCAAACACCAGTGGTGCGCACGGAGTGAATCTCCCAGTTGTAACTTGCCAAGCATGGGTCTGTCTCGTCATTATCAGTCAAAACATACCAGCAACACCGTATCTGGTGCTGGTAACAGCAATTTTATGGAATCGTTTCATAATTTTTTTAGACCATCCAGTGCAAGGCCACAAGAGACAAGAACACTGACACATAGTCAATGGCTGGAGAGGATGATACAGGAGTATCTCCAAATGAACATCGATGCCATGACTTTACAACTGGAGCCTTGCTCATTTTGGGCTTCAAATTTTGAAAAATGGCCTGAGCTCGCCACTTATGCCTTGGAGATTTTGTCGTGTCCCGCAGTCAGCGTTGTCTCTGAACGTGTCTTCAGTGCTGCTGGGTGTGTGCTGACAGATAAGCACACGCGTCTGTCCAGTGACAATGTGGACAGACTAATGTTCATCAAGATGAACAAGTCATGGATCCGCAAGGACTTTACTACCCCTGTGTCATCCTGGGGAGAGTAAAGGCTGGCGTATTTTGGAATGTGCTTCATGCAAATCAACCTGTCAAATTTGCAACTGGGGGACAACTGGTGCTACTGAAGTGGTGTGTGTGTGTGGCCCAATTTTTGGAAAAAAGGGAGACTCTGCTTGGAGTCCCCTTGCGATGTTTATAAAAATGAGCCAAGATGAACAATTCATGGTTCAGCAAAGACTTTGCTACCTACCCCGGTGTCATCCTGGTGACAGTTAAGGCTGGCGTATTTTTGAATGTGCTTGATGCTAACCAACACATCCAGTTTGCAACTGGGGTAAAAGTGATGCCACTGAAGTGGTGTGTGTGGCCCAATTTTTGGAAAAAAGGGAGACTCTGCTTGGAGTCACCTTGCGGTATTTTTAAAAATGAGCCAAGGTGAACAAGTCATGGTTCAGCAAAGACTTTGCCACCTACCATGGTGTCATCCTGGGAAGAGTAAAGGCTTGTGGATTTGGATAGTGCTTCATGAAAATCTACCTGTCAAGTTTGCAACTGGGGGACAAGTGATGCTACTAAAGTGGTGTCTGTGGCCCAATTTTTGGGAAAAAGTGAGACACTGGTTGGAGTCCACTTGCTGTGTTTTACATGATTTTAGAAGGGCATGACATGCCTATATCTGTGTCTCCTCCTCTTTTTACTTATCCAGCTCTTTTGTTTTCGTATGAGTATATGTTCTTGTCACTTTCCCATGTGTTTGTGGTGTCTTGGGAGTTGTTTGTCACCTTTTGGACATCTTTGAAGGTGTTTTCTATGTGTTTTTATGTGTTTGTGTTTGCCTCCCCTTGTTTTCAATGGGGTTCGAGTGGTTCGTCAAACGGTTCATCGAACGTTCATCGAAAGGGGCCTCCATTCGACAAACCGAACCAAACTTGAACGCCAGGGGGGTGGCTCATCTCTAGTTATCATATGGCATTGCTTCTTGTTCATCTAATTCTCAAGTTGCCTGGACTTTATGCACCATATGCAGCTACTTTTAGCCTCCAAAAAAGAAATGGTATTTGGAAACATTCCACTAAGGATCTGATTCTCAGTGTATGCCCCACTCCCCTCCCCATCCCGCTAGGCAGGATATGCCACTGTATCCTAGTAACAGCTCTCTTAAAGAGAACCTGTCACCCACTCACCTGTGGGATGGTCTGATCCGGTTCAATTGGTGTCGCTGATCTTGATCCGATGCCTTCTGTCTGCTTGCGATTGCCATCCTTCTTCCTTAATGTAGATAATGCATTCTACATCATCCACACAGTGTCCTCCATTGTCCTTTTGTGCACACGGATTTCTCTCTGCCTTGATGCGGGCAAAGCAAAGTTCTGTAGCGTGCAGGTGTGGGGAAACATCATACAAAACCCACATATGCGCATTACAATACTTTAATCTGCCTTGAGCAGGACAGAGAGAAGTGCGCGTGTGCAGGAGTACAAGGGAGGATACTGTGTGAATGACGTAGGATATGTCATCCACACAAGGCAAGAAAGTGGATGGCGTTCACAAGAAGAGAGGAGGCATCAGATACCAGTTACATCCATTGGACCAGGCTGCCTCACAGGTGAATAGGTGACAGGTTCTCTTTAATAAGGTCCCTTGTTTCGTCCAGACTTTTCTCCCATTTCTATGAGAATGGAGCATCGTTCACACTACACAAATAATGCTCAACAGCCTCTTCCAAGTAGTTGTCCATGGCAGTTTTCATAAATGTTCACAAGTAGAGAGGAATGAACCTTTCAAAGTTCCATTCTCCAAGCCTTACCGAGCAAACACTACATTCGCCGAACTGAACTTTGAACCTTTACAAACCTTTTTGAACCCCACTGAATTCAATGGTAGGCCAAACATAATGCAGGGAAAACACCATTAAGGGGGTCAAAAAGCTTCTAAAACAGCAAACGCAGTTGATTTGGCAGCCAGTGGTTGGGTAGGCCCGGTAATCTGCCTTTCAGCACAGAAAGATTCCCACAGTAATGCATGTTGCTTGCGCATGTGCTGGTTCATGCATGTAGTAGTCAAATTATTTTAATTTTTACCTCTACTGAGTAATGTTACCAGATAATGAAAGTTGGGTCATCAATCGTGGTCTCAAATCCCAGGCTAGGCAACCATTCCTGAAAACTGCAGACTAGAGTTGAGCGCGGTTCGCGGTTCGAGGTTCTATAGTTCGTGGCTCGAGTGATTTTGGGGGCTATTCTAGATAGAACTGGAACTCGAGCTTTTTGCTAAAGCTCGATAGTTCTAGATACGTTCGAAAACGGTTCTAGCAGCAAAAAGACCAGCTAATTCCTAACTGGCTTTCCGCTGTAATAGTGTAAGTCACTCTGTGACTCACACTATTATGAAATTTCAGTGTATAGTGTGCGGGAACAGTGCATTCAGATCACTGCTGTATGGATAATGGCAATCGCCATTTTTTTTTTTTTTCCTTGTCTTCCTTCCCTAAGCGCGCGCGTTTAGTGGGGCGGGCCAGCATGTCAGCCAATCTGAGACACACACACAGCTAAGTGGACTTTTAGCCAGAGAAGCAACGGCATGTGTGATAGGATGTCCATGTCACATGTCCCTGCATTATAAAACCGGACATTTTCCTCCAGCACGCCATTATCTGCCTTCTGCGTCCTTGGTGTCAGTCATCACTGGCGCAGCTCCTATCGCCGATACTGCTGCGTACGCTCCATACACAGCTCTTTACAGCATAGGGATAGCACTTTCTATCAGTCCTTTTAAGGGCTCATACCGGCAGGGTCAGAGCCATAGGTGAAAACAGAGTTTAACAGCTACACAAGATGACAGCGTCTGTGTAGCTAAGATCAGGGATTTCCTCGCTGCATTTCCCCATTAGGAGGGATAGAAAGGCAGGCATCCTTTCCTCTACCCAGAGACCCACAACCCTGCCACTGTACCCTCCTGCCCTTTGCACACTCAAACTCATTGTTACTAAGCCATTATACTAGCAAACACTGAGTGAACTTAGTGGCATCCTAAACGTGGCTATTGGACTTCTGTATTGTCCCACTAGTGCAAAGATATTTGCAGCACTTCTTCCTGCATTGCACACTCAAACTTATTGTTACTAAGCCGTTATACTAGCAAACATTGAGTGAACTTAGTGGCATCCTAAACGTGGCTGTTGGACTTCTGTATTGTCCCACAAGTGCAAAGATATTTGCAGCATGTCTGCCTGCATTGCACACTCAAACTCATTGTGACTAAGCCATTATACTAGCAAACACTGAGTGAACTTAGTGGCATCCTAAACATGGCTGTTGGACTTCTGTATTGTCCCAGTAGTGCAAAGATATTTGCAGCACGTCTGCCTGCATTGCACACTCAAACTCATTGTTACTAAGCCATTATACTAGCAAACACTGAGTGAACTTAGTGGCATCCTAAACGTGGCTATTGGACTTCTGTATAGTCCCAGTAGTGCAAAGATATTTGCAGCACGTCTGCCTGCATTGCACACTGTTACTAAGCCATTATACTAGCAAACAGTGCTGCCAGTTTAAGGGCCGTAGTTGCATTGTCAGTGATAATTATTGTTGTTTATTCTGCTGTTAATAAAGATAGACCACCGCTGCAATCTACACCACCTCTCAATTTTTACTACCACATTTTAAGTGCACAATCTTGTCGCAATCAAAATGAGTGGCAAAATGACAGATGCTGGTGGAAAGGGTAAGAGGCGTGTTGGAAAAGGAAAAAAAGGGTTTGTCCGTGGGGAAGGTGGCAAAGCTCCATTAACATCTGCTGAAGATAGACCATCTTCCAGCAAAAGTAAGATGTCTACTACTTACCGTGGACAATCCGATGTGCTCCCTTTTTTACGGACACGGACAACTGGAACAAAGGTAGATGATGGCCAAAAAAGGAAAATGCTTGAATGGATCTCAAGTGGTCCAACAAGTGCCCTCTCCGCCACCTCAACTACCGCATCCAAAAAACACCAGTCCTCTGAGTTGTCATCCCAATCAAACTTGCTTTCTCCCAGCTCTGAAGTCTCCATCCGCCATGCACAGTATGGTGGAACTGAGATGGCTGAGTCTGCAGAGCTGTTCAGTCACACTATAGCCTGAGAATCAGAGGTCTGCTCCCAAGCTACAGTGAGTACAGACCAGGAAATGGTCTGCAGTGATGCCCAGAACCTTTGTGACTCTGATTCAGGCCGTGAGGACCAAGTTTCTGAGTATAATGTTGACCCTTTTTCACCAACTGTAACACCTGTTGTTATAGACAATGAGGAACATACTGATGACGATGAGACGCAGATACCAGATTGGGATGACAACTTAAATATTCGGTCAGGACAAGAAGAGGCTCGGTCTGAGGGTGAGGGGAGTGCAAACACAACAATTGATGAGGAAGTTCTAGATCCCACCTACTGTCAATCCACAGTCAGGCACTCGAGGAGGTCAACAGAGGTGGTGGAGGAGGATGCAACTGATGACGAAGTTACCTTGCGCCTTCCTGGACAGAGTCGGAGTACTGGTAGCACGTCTACAACTGCATCCTCAGCCACCACTCTGCCTCTGAGCACTAGTCGGGGTGGATCAGCAGGTCGCATGCCCTCTAAGCCTTGCCTAGCCTGGTCCTTTTTTGACATAGCAAAAGATCGCCCAAATTATGTGATCTGTAAAATTTGTCATGATTCTGTTAGTAGAGGTCAAAACCTCAGCAGTTTGACAACTTCTTCCTTGAATCGTCACATGAATAAATATCATATGTCCCGGTGGGAAGCTCACCGTGCTGCAAAGAGGCCTAGCGGAGCGAACCATCCACCGCCTGCCCCTTCTAGTGCATCCACGCACTCTTCATCTTCTAGGACTGTGGGGACAGCTGTCACACCTGGTTTTCCACGCACAACTTCCACCACTGTAACCGCAACAGGCAGTTTGCTTGGTAGGTCATCAGTTGGTTTGGAAGGGCAAACAAGTGCGTGTGTACAGCTCTCTCAGACATCGATAGCACCAACGTTGGATGAAGGCAACATCATGTCTACGCCTGCACTTTCCTCACAAAGCTGCATTTTTCCAGGGACACCCTACTCAACACCGTCTACACACAGCAGCCAGATCTCTGTCCCTCAGATGTGGACAAATAAAAGGCCATTTCCTGCGACCCATGACAAAGCTAATAGGTTGACTTTATCCCTCTGTAAGCTCTTGGCTACCGAAATGCTGCCTTTTCGCCTGGTGGACACACAGGATTTTAGAGACCTTATGTCTGTCGCTGTGCCCCAGTACCAGATGCCCAGTCGCCACTACTTCTCTAAGAAAGGTGTGCCCGCGCTACACCAGCATGTCGCACACAACATCACTGCTTCCTTGAGAAACTCTGTGTGTCAACGGGTGCATTTCACCACCGACACTTGGACCAGTAAGCATGGACAGGGACGTTACATGTCGCTGGCTGGGCACTGGGTAACTATGGTGATAGATGGTGAAGGGTCTGCTGCACAAGTCTTGCCGTCCCCACGACTTGTGTGTCAATCCTCTGTCTGTCCAAGTTCCGCCACTGCTTCTGCCTCCTCCACCTCATCTGGGTCCTCCACCTCCACCCCAAGCCTGCCTGGTCAGGCCACCTGCGTTCTCACTGCGCAGAAGGAATCACGCGCCCCTCATTACTATGCTGGCAGCAGAGCGCAACGGCATCAGGCGGTTTTTAGCTTGACATGTCTTGGGAATAAGAGTCACACAGCTGAGGAGTTGTGGTCAGCTCTGCGGTCCGAGTTTAATAAATGGTTGTCTCCACTCAACCTGCAGCCTGGTAAGGCCGTGTGCGACAATCCTGCAAACCTGGGTGCATCCCTTTGCCTGGGCAAGGTGACACACGTGCCTTGTATGGCTCACGTGTTGAACCTTGTTGTCCAGCAATTTTTAACACACTATCCCGGCCTAGATGGCCTTCTGACCAGGGCACGAAAACTGTCTGCTCACTTCCGCCGTTCAACCGCCGCAGCTGAGCAACTTGCATCGCTCCAAAAGTCTTTCGGCCTGCCGGTTGATCGCCTGAAATGCGATGTGGCGACACGCTGGAATTCGACTCTCCACATGTTACAGCGACTGTGGCAGCACCGTCGAGCCCTGGTGCAATACGTCATGACGTATAGCCTGGGCCAATGAGATGCAGAGGTGGGGCAGATCACCCTGATGGAGTGGTCTCAGATCAAGGACCTATGCACCCTTCTGCACAGTTTCGACATGGCGACGAATATGTTTAGCGCTGACAATGCCATTATCAGCATGACAATTCCAGTCATTTACATGCTGGAGCACACGCTAAACACTATTCGGAGTCAGGGGGTGGGACAACAGGAAGGGGAGGAACTACAGGTGGATTCATATGCGCAAGGGACAACAACATCACCAAGGTCCAGACGTTCATCATCACCAATGCGGCAGGCATGGGACCATGGGGGGCAGGGATCAAGAAGGGCGCATGGTAGCAGGCGAAATGTTGAGGAAGGTGCAGGAGAACATGAAGAAATGGATGACGAACTGTCCATGGACATGGAAGACTCAGCGGATGAGGGAGACCTTGGTCAAATTTCAGTTGAAAGAGGTTGGGGGGAGATGTCAGAGGAAGAAAGAATGGTTAGCACCTCTATGCCTCAAACACAGCGTGGACTTGGTCCGCATGGCTGCGCAAGACACATGAGCGCCTTCTTGCTGCACTACCTCCAACATGACCCTCGTATTGTCAAAATTAGAAGTCATGATGACTACTGGCTTGCCACACTTTTAGATCCCCGGTACAAGTCAAAATTTTGTGACATAATTCCAGCCATAAAAAGGGACGCACGTATGCAGGAGTATCAGCAGAAGCTGTTACTCGATCTTAGCTCGGCTTTTCCACCAAACAACCGTGCAGGTGCAGGACGTGAATCTCCCAGTTGTAACTTGACAAACATGGGACGGTCTCGTCATCTTCAACAGTCTACCCGTACCAGTAGCACCGTATCTGGTGCTGGTAACAGCAATTTTATGGAATCTTTTCATAATTTTTTTAGACCGTCCTTTGCAAGGCCACCAGAGACAACAAGTCTGACACATAGTCAACGGCTGGAGAGGATGATACAGGAGTATCTCCAAATGAACATTGATGCCATGACTTTGCAAATGGACCCTTGCTCATTTTGGGCTTCAAATCTTGAAAAATGGCCAGAGCTCTCCAGTTACGCCTTGGAGATTTTGTCGTGTCCAGCTGCCAGCGTTGTCTCTGAACGTGTCTTCAGTAGAGTTGAGCGCGGTTCGTGGTTCTCCAGTTCGCGGCTCGAGTGATTTTGGGGCATGTTCTAGATCGAACTAGAACTCGAGCTTTTTGCAAAACCTCGATAGTTCTAGAAACGTTCGAGAACGGTTCTAGCAGCCAAAAAACAGCTAAATCCTAGCTTGGTTTCTGCTGTAATAGTGTAAGTCACTCTGTGAATCAAACTATTATCACATTTCAGTGTATAGTGTGCGTGAACAGCGCCTTCAGATCACTGCTGTTTCTATAATGGCGATCGCCATTTTTTTTTTTTTTTTTCTTGTCTTCCTTCCCTAAGCGCGCGCGTCTTGTGGGGCGGGCCAGCATGTCAGCCAATCACAGACACACACACACCTAAGTGGACTTTGAGCCAGAGAAGCAACGGCATGTGTGATAGGATCTGCATGTCACATGTCCCTGCATTATAAAACCGGACATTTTCTTCACGAACGCCATTATCTGCCTTCTGCGTCTTTGGTGTCAGACATCAGTGTCGCAGCTCCGTCCTCCTGAGTCCTATAGCCGATACAGCTGTATGCGCTGCATACACAGCGTTAGACAGCTTAGGGAGAGCACATTCTAGCAGTCCTTTTAAGGGCTCAAAGCGGCAGGGTCAGAGAGCCATAAGTGACAGGTCCTGCAAACAGCAACAGCGTCTGTGTAGCCCAGGTCAGGGATTTCCTCCCTGCATTTCACCATTAGGAGGGAATAGAAAGGCAGGCTTCCATTCCTCTACCCAGAGCACCACAATCCTGCCACTGTACCCTCTTGTCCTCTGCACACTCCAACTCATTCTAAGTAAGCCATTATACTAGCAAACATTCAGTGTACCTAGTGGCATCCTATACGTGGCTATTGGACTTTGCTATAGTCCCACTAGTGCAAAGACATTTGCAGAGCACGTCTGCCTGCATTGCACACTACAACTTTTTTAAACTAAGCAATTTTACTAGCAAACACTCAGTGTACCTAGTGGCATCCTATACGTGGCTATTGGACTTTGCTATAGTCCCACTAGTGCCAAGACATTTGCAGAGCGCATCTGCCTGCGTTGCACACTCCAACGAATTATAACTAAGCCATTATACTAGCACACACTCAGTGTACCTAGTGGCATCCTATACGTGGCTATTGGACTTTGCTATAGTCCCACTAGTGCAAAGACATTAGCAGAGCACATCTGCCTGCATTGCACACTCCAAGTTTTTTAAACTAAGCAATTTTACTAGCAAACACTCAGTGTACCTAGTGGCATCCTATACGTGGCTATTGGACTTTGCTATAGTCCCACTAGTGCAAAGACATTTGCAGAGCACGTCTGCCTGCATTGCACACTACAACTTTTTTAAACTAAGCAATTTTACTAGCAAACACTCAGTGTACCTAGTGGCATCCTATACGTGGCTATTGGACTTTGCTATAGTCCCACTAGTGCCAAGACATTTGCAGAGCGCATCTGCCTGCGTTGCACACTCCAACTAATTATAACTAAGCCATTATACTTGCACACACTAAGTGTTTTTTAGTGGCATCCTATACGTGGCTATTGGACTTTGCTATAGTCCTACTAGTGCCAAGACATTTGCAGAGCGCATCTGCCTGCGTTGCACACTCCAACTAATTATAACTAAGCCATTATACTAGCACACACTCAGTGAACCTAGTGGCATCCTATACGTGGATATTGGACTTTGCTATAGTCCCACTAGTGCCAAGACATTTGCAGCACGTCTGCCTGCGTTGCACACTCCAACTAATTATAACTAAGCCATTATACTAGCACACACTCAGTGTACCTAGTGGCATCCTATACGTGGCTATTGGACTTTGCTATAGTCCCACTAGTGCCAAGACATTTGCAGCACGTCTGCCTGCGTTGCACACTCCAACTAATTATAACTAAGCCATTATACTAGCACACACTCAGTGTACCTAGTGGCATCCTATACGTGGCTATTGGACTTTGCTATAGTCCCACTAGTGCCAAGACATTTGCAGCACGTCTGCCTGCGTTGCACACTCCAACTAATTATAACTAAGCCATTATACTAGCACACACTCAGTGTACCTAGTGGCATCCTATACGTGGCTATTGGACTTTGCTATAGTCCCACTAGTGCCAAGACATTTGCAGCACGTCTGCCTGCGTTGCACACTCCAACTAATTATAACTAAGCCATTATACTAGCACACACTCAGTGTACCTAGTGGCATCCTATACGTGGCTATTGGACTTTGCTATAGTCCCACTAGTGCCAAGACATTTGCAGCACGTCTGCCTGCGTTGCACACTCCAACTAATTATAACTAAGCCATTATACTAGCACACACTCAGTGTACCTAGTGGCATCCTATACGTGGCTATTGGACTTTGCTATAGTCCTACTAGTGCCAAGACATTTGCAGAGCGCATCTGCCTGCGTTGCACACTCCAACTAATTATAACTAAGCCATTATACTAGCACACACTCAGTGAACCTAGTGGCATCCTATACGTGGCTATTGGACTTTGCTATAGTCCCACTAGTGCCAAGACATTTGCAGCACGTCTGCCTGCGTTGCACACTCCAACTAATTATAACTAAGCCATTATACTAGCACACACTCAGTGTACCTAGTGGCATCCTATACGTGGCTATTGGACTTTGCTATAGTCCCACTAGTGCCAAGACATTTGCAGCACGTCTGCCTGCGTTGCACACTCCAACTAATTATAACTAAGCCATTATACTAGCACACACTCAGTGTACCTAGTGGCATCCTATACGTGGCTATTGGACTTTGCTATAGTCCCACTAGTGCCAAGACATTTGCAGCACGTCTGCCTGCGTTGCACACTCCAACGAATTATAACTAAGTTACATTGTCAGGGATATTTATTCTTTATTATTCTGCTGTTAATAAAGCTAGACCACCACTGCAATCTTCACCACCTCTCAATTTTTACTACCACATTTTCAGTCCACAATCTTGTCGCAATCAACATGAGTGGCAAAATGACAGATGCTGGTGGAAAGGGGAAGAGGCGTGGTGGAAAAGGCAAAAAAGGTTTTGTCAGTGGGGAAGGTGCCAAAGCTCCATTATCATCTGCTGAAGATAGACCATCTACTAGCAAAAGTAAGATGTCTACTACTTATTGTGGACAATCCGATGTGCTCCCTTTTTTACGGACACGAACAAGAGGAACAAAGGTAGATGATGGGCAAAAAAGGAAAATGCTTGAATGGATCTCAAGTGGTCCAACAAGTGCCCTCTCAGCCACTTCAAGTACCGCATCCAAAAAACACCATTCCTCTGAGTTGTCATCCCAATCACACTTGATTTCTCCCAGCTCTGAAGTCTCCATCAGCCCTGCACAGTATGGTGGAACTGAGATGGCTGAGTCTGCAGAGCTGTTCAGTCACACTATAGCCTGGGAATCAGAGGTCTGCTCCCAAGCTACAGTGAGTACAGAACAGGAAATGGTCTGCAGTGATGCCCAGAACCTTTGTGACTCAGATTCAGGCTGTGAGGACCAAGTTTCTGAGCATAATGTTGACCCTTTGTCACAAACTGTAACACCTGTGGTTATAGACAATGAGGAACATACTGATGAAGATGAGACGCAGATACCCGATTGGGATGACAACTTAAATATTCGGTCAGGGCAAGAAGAGGCTCGGTCTGAGGGGGAGGGGAGTGCGAACACAACAATTGATGATGACGTTCTAGATCCCACCTACTGTCAACCCCCAGTCAGGCACTCGAGGAGGTCAACAGAGGCGGTGGAGGAGGATGCAACCGACGACGAAGTTACCTTGCGCCTTCCTGGACAGAGTCGGAGCACTGGTAGCACGTCTACAACTGCATCCTCAGCCACCACTCTGCCTATGAGCATTATTCGGGGTGGATCAACAGGTCGCATGGCCTCTAAGCCTTGCCTAGCCTGGGCCTTTTTTCACATCGAAAAAGATCGCCCAACTCATGTGATATGTAACATTTGTCATGATTCTGTTAGTAGAGGTCAAAACCTCAGCAGTTTGACAACTTCTTCCATGAATCGTCACATGAATAAATATCATAAGTCCCGGTGGGAAGCTCACCGTGCTGCAATGCCGGCTAGCGGAGCGAACCATCCACCGCCCGCCCCTTCCAGTGCATCCGCGCGCTCTTCATCTTCTAGGACTGTGGGGACAGCTGTCACACCTGTTTTTCCACGCAAAACTTCCACCACTGTAACCGCAACAGGCAGTTTGCTTGTAAGGTCGTCAGTTGGTTTGGAAGGGGAAACAAGTGAGTGTGTACAGCTCTCTCAGACATCGATAGCACCAACATTGGATGAAGGCAACATCATGTCTCCGCCTGCACTTTCCTCACAAACCTGCATTTTTCCAGGGACACCCTACTCAACACCGTCTACACACAGCAGCCAGATCTCTGTCCCTCAGATGTGGTCAAATAAAAGGCCACTTCCTCCGACCCATGACAAAGCTAAGAGGTTGACTCTATCCCTCTGTAAGCTGTTGGCTACCGAAATGCTGCCTTTCCGCCTAGTGGACACACAGGATTTTAGAGACCTTATGTCTGTCGCTGTGCCCCAGTACCAGATGCCTAGTCGCCACTACTTCTCTAAGAAAGGTGTGCCCGCGCTACACCAGCATGTCGCACACAACATCACCGCTTCCTTGAGAAACTCTGTGTGTGAACGGGTGCATTTCACCACCGATACTTGGACCAGTAAGCATGGACAGGGACGTTACATGTCGCTGACTGGGCACTGGGTAACTATGGTGATAGATGGTGAAGGGTCTGCTGCACAAGTCTTGCCGTCCCCACGACTTGTGTGTCAATCCTCTGTCTGTCCAAGTTCCGCCACAGCTTCTGCATCCTCCACCTCATCTGGGTCCTCCACCTCCGCCCCAAGCCTGCCTGGTCAGGCCACCAGCGTTCTCACTGCGCAGAAGGAATCACGCACGCCTCATTACTATGCTGGCAGCCGAGCGCAACGGCATCAGGCGGTCTTTAGCTTGACATGTCTTGGTAATAAGAGTCACACAGCTGAGGAGTTGTGGTCAGCTCTGCGGTCCGAGTTTAATAAATGGTTGTCTCCACTCAACCTGCAGCCTGGTAAGGCCGTGTGCGACAATGCTGCAAACCTGGGTGCGGCCCTTCGCCTGGGCAAGGTGACACACGTACCTTGTATGGCTCACGTGTTGAACCTTGTCGTGCAGCAATTTTTAACACACTATCCCGGCCTAGATGGCCTTCTGAACAGGGCACGAAAACTGTCTGCTCACTTCCGGCGTTCAAGCGCCGCAGCTGAGCGACTTGCATCGCTACAGAAGTCTTTCGGCCTGCCGGTTCATCGCCTGAAATGCGATGTGGCGACACGCTGGAATTCAACTCTCCACATGTTACAGCGACTGTGGCAGCACCGCAGAGCCCTGGTGCAATACGTCATGACGTATAGCCTGGGCCAACGAGATGCAGAGGTGGGGCAGATCACCCTGATGGAGTGGTCTCAGATCAAGGACCTATGCACCCTTCTGCACAGTTTCGACATGGCGACGAATATGTTTAGCTCTGACAATGCCATTATCAGCATGACGATTCCAGTCATTTACATGCTGGAGCACACGCTAAACACTATTCGGAGTCAGGGGGTGGGACAACATGAAGGGGAGGAACTACAGGAGGATTCATATGTGCAAGGGACAACAACATCACCAAGGTCCAGACGTTCATCATCACCAACGCAGCAGGCATGGGACCATGGGGAACAGGGATCGACAAGGGCGCATAGTAGCAGGCGAAATGTTGAGCAAGGTGCAGGAGAACATGAAGAAATGGAGGACGAACTGTCCATGGACATGGAAGACTCAGCGGATGAGGGAGACCTTGGTCAAATTTCAGTTGAAAGAGGTTGGGGGGAGATGTCAGAGGAAGAAAGAACGGGTAGCACCTCTATGCCACAAACACAGCGTGGACTTGGTCCGCATGGCTGCGCAAGACACATGAGTGCCTTTTTGTTGCACTACCTCCAACATGACAGTCGTATTGTCAAAATTAGAAGTGATGATGACTACTGGATTGCCACACTATTAGATCCCCGGTACAAGTCCAAATTTTGTGACATAATTCCAGCCATAGAAAGGGACGCACGTATGCAGGAGTATCAGCAGAAGCTGTTACTCGATCTTAGCTCGGCTTTTCCACCAAACAACCGTGCAGGTGCAGGGAGGGAATCTCCCAGTTGTAACTTGACAAACATGGGACGGTCTCGTCATCTTCACCAGTCTACCCGTACCAGTAGGACCGTATCTGGTGCCGGTAACAGCAATTTTATGGAATCTTTTCATAATTTTTTTAGACCCTCTTTTGCAAGGCCACCAGAGACAACAAGTCTGACACATACTCAACGGCTGGAGAGGATGATACAGGAGTATCTCCAAATGAACATCGATGCCATGACTGTGCAACTGGAGCCTTGCTCCTTTTGGGCTTCAAACATAGAAAAATGGCCAGAGCTCTCCAGTTACGCCTTGGAGATTTTGTCGTGTCCAGCTGCCAGCGTTGTCTCTGAACGTGTATTCAGTGCTGCTGGGTGTGTGCTGACAGATAAGCGCACGCGTCTGTCCAGTGACAATGTGGACAGACTGACGTTCATCAAAATGAACAAGTCATGGATCCAGAAGGAATTTACTACCCCTGTGTCATCCTGGGGAGAGTAAATGCTTGTGGATTTGGAATGTGCTTGATGCAAATCAAAACATCCTGTTTGCAACTAGGGCCCAAGTGCTGCCACTGATGGGGTGGGTGTCTGTGTGGCCCAATTTTTGGAAAAAAGGGAGACTCCGCTTGGAGTAACCCTTGCTTACATTGTTTTTAAAAGAAGCCAAGATGAACAAGTCATGGGTCAGCAAAGACTTTGCTACCTACCCCGGTGTCATCCTGGGGACGGTTAATTATGGGGTATTTTTGAATGTGATTGATGCAAATCAAAACATCCTGTTTGCAACTAGGGCCCAAGTGCTGCCACTGATGGGGTGGGTGTCTGTGTGGCCCAATTTTTGGAAAAAAAGGGAGACTCCGCTTGGAGTAACCCTTGCTTGATGTGTTTTTAAAAGAAGCCAAGATGAACAGAGCTGGGATCAGGAAAGACTTTGCTACCTACCCCGGTGTCATCCTGGGGACGGATAAGAATGGCGTATTTTTGAATGTGCTTGATGCAAATCAAAACATCCTGTTTGCAACTAGGGCCCAAGTGCTGCCACTGATGGGGTGGGTGTCTGTGTGGCCCAATTTTTGGAAAAAAAGGGAGACTCCGCTTGGAGTAACCCTTGCTTGATGTGTTTTTAAAAGAAGCCAAGATGAACAGAGCTGGGATCAGGAAAGACTTTGCTACCTACCCCGGTGTCATCCTGGGGACGGATAAGAATGGCGTATTTTTGAATGTGTTTGATGCTAATCAAAACATCCTGTTTGCAACTAGGGCCCAAGTGCTGCCACTGATGGGGTGGGTGTCTGTGTGGCCCAATTTTTGGAAAAAAAGGGAGACTCCGCTTGGAGTAACCCTTGCTTGATGTGTTTTTAAAAGAAGCCAAGATGAACAGAGCTGGGATCAGGAAAGACTTTGCTACCTACCCCGGTGTCATCCTGGGGACGGATAAGAATGGCGTATTTTTGAATGTGCTTGATGCAAATCAAAACATCCTGTTTGCAACTAGGGCCCAAGTGCTGCCACTGATGGGGTGGGTGTCTGTGTGGCCCAATTTTTGGAAAAAAAGGGAGACTCCGCTTGGAGTAACCCTTGCTTGATGTGTTTTTAAAAGAAGCCAAGATGAACAGAGCTGGGATCAGCAAAGACTTTGCTACCTACCCCGGTGTCATCCTGGGGACGGATAAGAATGGCGTATTTTTGAATGTGCTTGATGCAAATCAAAACATCCTGTTTGCAACTAGGGCCCAAGTGCTGCCACTGATGGGGTGGGTGTCTGTGTGGCCCAATTTTTGGAAAAAAAGGGAGACTCCGCTTGGAGTAACCCTTGCTTGATGTGTTTTTAAAAGAAGCCAAGATGAACAGAGCTGGGATCAGGAAAAACTTTGCTACCTACCCCGGTGTCATCCTGGGGACGGATAAGAATGGCGTATTTTTGAATGTGCTTGATGCAAATCAAAACATCCTGTTTGCAACTAGGGCCCAAGTGCTGCCACTGATGGGGTGGGTGTCTGTGTGGCCCAATTTTTGGAAAAAAAGGGAGACTCCGCTTGGAGTAACCCTTGCTTGATGTGTTTTTAAAAGAAGCCAAGATGAACAGAGCTGGGATCAGCAAAGACTTTGCTACCTACCCCGGTGTCATCCTGGGGACGGATAAGAATGGCGTATTTTTGAATGTGCTTGATGCAAATCAAAACATCCTGTTTGCAACTAGGGCCCAAGTGCTGCCACTGATGGGGTGGGTGTCTGTGTGGCCCAATTTTTGGAAAAAAAGGGAGACTCCGCTTGGAGTAACCCTTGCTTGATGTGTTTTTAAAAGAAGCCAAGATGAACAGAGCTGGGATCAGCAAAGACTTTGCTACCTACCCCGGTGTCATCCTGGGGACGGATAAGAATGGCGTATTTTTGAATGTGCTTGATGCAAATCAAAACATCCTGTTTGCAACTAGGGCCCAAGTGCTGCCACTGATGGGGTGGGTGTCTGTGTGGCCCAATTTTTGGAAAAAAGGGAGACTCCGCTTGGAGTAACCCTTGCTTACATTGTTTTTAAAAGAAGCCAAGATGAACAAGTCATGGGTCAGCAAAGACTTTGCTACCTACCCCGGTGTCATCCTGGGGACGGATAAGAATGGCGTATTTTTGAATGTGCTTGATGCAAATCAAAACATCCTGTTTGCAACTAGGGCCCAAGTGCTGCCACTGATGGGGTGGGTGTCTGTGTGGCCCAATTTTTGGAAAAAAGGGAGACTCCGCTTGGAGTAACCCTTGCTTACATTGTTTTTAAAAGAAGCCAAGATGAACAAGTCATGGGTCAGCAAAAACTTTGCTACCTACCCCGGTGTCATCCTGGGGACGGTTAATTATGGGGTATTTTTGAATGTGATTGATGCAAATCAAAACATCCTGTTTGCAACTAGGGCCCAAGTGCTGCCACTGATGGGGTGGGTGTCTGTGTGGCCCAATTTTTGGAAAAAAAGGGAGACTCCGCTTGGAGTAACCCTTGCTTGATGTGTTTTTAAAAGAAGCCAAGATGAACAGAGCTGGGATCAGGAAAGACTTTGCTACCTACCCCGGTGTCATCCTGGGGACGGATAAGAATGGCGTATTTTTGAATGTGCTTGATGCAAATCAAAACATCCTGTTTGCAACTAGGGCCCAAGTGCTGCCACTGATGGGGTGGGTGTCTGTGTGGCCCAATTTTTGGAAAAAAAGGGAGACTCCGCTTGGAGTAACCCTTGCTTGATGTGTTTTTAAAAGAAGCCAAGATGAACAGAGCTGGGATCAGGAAAGACTTTGCTACCTACCCCGGTGTCATCCTGGGGACGGATAAGAATGGCGTATTTTTGAATGTGCTTGATGCAAATCAAAACATCCTGTTTGCAACTAGGGCCCAAGTGCTGCCACTGATGGGGTGGGTGTCTGTGTGGCCCAATTTTCGGAAAAAAAGGGAGACTCCGCTTGGAGTAACCCTTGCTTGATGTGTTTTTAAAAGAAGCCAAGATGAACAGAGCTGGGATCAGGAAAGACTTTGCTACCTACCCCGGTGTCATCCTGGGGACGGATAAGAATGGCGTATTTTTGAATGTGCTTGATGCAAATCAAAACATCCTGTTTGCAACTAGGGCCCAAGTGCTGCCACTGATGGGGTGGGTGTCTGTGTGGCCCAATTTTCGGAAAAAAAGGGAGACTCCGCTTGGAGTAACCCTTGCTTGATGTGTTTTTAAAAGAAGCCAAGATGAACAGAGCTGGGATCAGCAAAGACTTTGCTACCTACCCCGGTGTCATCCTGGGGACGGATAAGAATGGCGTATTTTTGAATGTGCTTGATGCAAATCAAAACATCCTGTTTGCAACTAGGGCCCAAGTGCTGCCACTGATGGGGTGGGTGTCTGTGTGGCCCAATTTTTGGAAAAAAAGGGAGACTCCGCTTGGAGTAACCCTTGCTTGATGTGTTTTTAAAAGAAGCCAAGATGAACAGAGCTGGGATCAGGAAAGACTTTGCTACCTACCCCGGTGTCATCCTGGGGACGGATAAGAATGGCGTATTTTTGAATGTGCTTGATGCAAATCAAAACATCCTGTTTGCAACTAGGGCCCAAGTGCTGCCACTGATGGGGTGGGTGTCTGTGTGGCCCAATTTTTGGAAAAAAAGGGAGACTCCGCTTGGAGTAACCCTTGCTTGATGTGTTTTTAAAAGAAGCCAAGATGAACAGAGCTGGGATCAGCAAAGACTTTGCTACCTACCCCGGTGTCATCCTGGGGACGGATAAGAATGGCGTATTTTTGAATGTGCTTGATGCAAATCAAAACATCCTGTTTGCAACTAGGGCCCAAGTGCTGCCACTGATGGGGTGGGTGTCTGTGTGGCCCAATTTTTGGAAAAAAGGGAGACTCCGCTTGGAGTAACCCTTGCTTACATTGTTTTTAAAAGAAGCCAAGATGAACAAGTCATGGGTCAGCAAAGACTTTGCTACCTACCCCGGTGTCATCCTGGGGACGGATAAGAATGGCGTATTTTTGAATGTGCTTGATGCAAATCAAAACATCCTGTTTGCAACTAGGGCCCAAGTGCTGCCACTGATGGGGTGGGTGTCTGTGTGGCCCAATTTTTGGAAAAAAGGGAGACTCCGCTTGGAGTAACCCTTGCTTACATTGTTTTTAAAAGAAGCCAAGATGAACAAGTCATGGGTCAGCAAAGACTTTGCTACCTACCCCGGTGTCATCCTGGGGACGGTTAATTATGGGGTATTTTTGAATGTGATTGATGCAAATCAAAACATCCTGTTTGCAACTAGGGCCCAAGTGCTGCCACTGATGGGGTGGGTGTCTGTGTGGCCCAATTTTTGGAAAAAAAGGGAGACTCCGCTTGGAGTAACCCTTGCTTGATGTGTTTTTAAAAGAAGCCAAGATGAACAGAGCTGGGATCAGGAAAGACTTTGCTACCTACCCCGGTGTCATCCTGGGGACGGATAAGAATGGCGTATTTTTGAATGTGCTTGATGCAAATCAAAACATCCTGTTTGCAACTAGGGCCCAAGTGCTGCCACTGATGGGGTGGGTGTCTGTGTGGCCCAATTTTTGGAAAAAAAGGGAGACTCCGCTTGGAGTAACCCTTGCTTGATGTGTTTTTAAAAGAAGCCAAGATGAACAGAGCTGGGATCAGCAAAGACTTTGCTACCTACCCCGGTGTCATCCTGGGAACGGATAAGAATGGCGTATTTTTGAATGTGCTTGATGCAAATCAAAACATCCTGTTTGCAACTAGGGCCCAAGTGCTGCCACTGATGGGGTGGGTGTCTGTGTGGCCCAATTTTTGGAAAAAAGGGAGACTCCGCTTGGAGTAACCCTTGCTTACATTGTTTTTAAAAGAAGCCAAGATGAACAAGTCATGGGTCAGCAAAGACTTTGCTACCTACCCCGGTGTCATCCTGGGGATGGATAAGAATGGCGTATTTTTGAATGTGCTTGATGCAAATGTAGCTGTGAAGTGTACAACTGGGGCACAACTGCTGCCACTGAAGGGGTGGGTGTGTGTGTGGCCCAATTTTTGGAAAAAATGGAGACTCCGCTTGGAGTCACCTTGCGGTGTTTTACATGATTTTAGAAGGGCGTGCCATGCCTATATCTGTGTGTCCTCCTCTTTTTCCTTGTCCAGCTGTTTTGTTTTCGCATGAGTATATGTCCTTGTCACTTTCCAATGTGTTTGAGTTGTTTGTCACCTTTAGGACACCTTTGAGGGTGTTTTCTAGGTGTTTTTCTGTGTTTGTGATTGCCTGCCATTGTTTCCTATGCAGTTCGAGTTCGGTTCGTCGAACGTTCGACGAACCGAACTCGAACGGGAGGTCCGTTCGGCGAACCAACCTCGAGCCGAACCGCGACCGGTTCGCTCATCTCTAGTCTTCAGTGCTGCTGGGTGTGTGCTGACAGATAAGCACATGCGTCTGTCCAGTGACAGTCATGGTTCAGCAAAGACTTTATCTACCTACCCCAGTGTCATCCTGGGGACGGTTAAGAATGGCGTATTTTTGAATGTGCTTGATGCAAATCTAGCTGTGAAGTGTACAACTGGGGCACAACTGCTGCCACTGAAGGGGTGGGTGTGTGTGGGGCCCAATTTTTGGAAAAAAGGGAGACTCCGCTTGGAGTAACCTTTGCTTACATTGTTTTTAAAAATGATCCAAGATGAACAAGTCATGGTTCAGCAAAGACTTTATCTACCTTCCCCGGTGTCATCCTGGGGACGGTTAAGAATGGCGTATTTTTGAATGTGCTTGATGCAAATCTAGCTGTGAAGTGTACAACTGGGGCACAACTGCTGCCACTGAAGGGGTGGGTGTGTCTGTGGGGCCCAATTTTTGGAAAAAAGGGAGACTCCGCTTGGAGTATCCCTTGCTTACAGTGTTTTTAAAAAGGAGCCAAGATGAACAGAGCTGGGATCAGGAAAGACTTTGCTACCTACCCCGGGGTCATCCTGGGGACGGTTAAAAATGGCGTATTTTTGAATGTGCTTGATGCAAATCTAGCTGTGAAGTGTACAACTGGGGCACAAATGCTGCCACTGAAGTGGTGGGTGTGTGTGTGGCCCAATTTTTGGAAAAAAAGGGAGACTTCGCTTGGAGTAACCCTTGCTTACAATGTTTTTAAAAATGATCCAAGATGAACAAGTCATGGTTCAGCAAAGACTTTATCTACCTACCCCGGTGTCATCCTGGGGACGGTTAAGAATGGCGTATTTTTGAATGTGCTTGATGCAAATCTAGCTGTGAAGTGTACAACTGGGGCACAAGTGCTGCCACTGATGGGGTGTGTGTGTGGCCCAATTTTTGGAAAAAAGGGAGACTCCGCTTGGAGTCACCTTGCGGTGTTTTACATGATTTTAGAAGGGCGTGCCATGCCATGTGTCCTCCTCTTTTTCCTTGTCCAGCTCTTTTGTTTTCGCATGAGTATATGTCCTTGTCACTTTCCCATGTGTTTGTGTTGTGTTGTGAGTTGTTTGTCACCTTTTGGACACCTTTGAGGGTGTTTTCTAGGTGTTTTTATGTGTTTGTGAATGCCTGCCATTGTCTCCTATGTGGTTCGAGCTCGGTTCGTCGAACCGAACTCGAACGAGACCTCCGTTCGATGAACCGAACTCGAGCCGAACCACGACCGGTTCGCTCTTCTCTACTGCAGACCTGCGACTGCTGCAGGCCACAGCCAGAGCTGTGGCTGAGGATGCAGTGCTTGTTCTGATTGCATCACTACGTGTTTGTATGGGAATTGCCAATGTAACCTCGGCTTCCTCATTCCTCTCCTCCTTCTCATCTGCTGAGTTACACAGCTGCGTGTCTCTGGGTTCACCCCAAGTAAGATCTACAACTTTGTCAGGCTCTATGTTGTCCCACTCCTCCTTTTCTTGACCTGACATAACAATATGCGTGCATCTCAAGTATCTGAGTCTAATCATCAGCTACACCCCCGGGTGTTAACATCAGTTCACAAGAGTTGAGATCCTGCTCAGACCCTACTTCGTCTGGGCCAGGATCCAACTGACAAAGATTTTGGGCATCGGTGTTGATGCTTTCCTCCTCTTGAGTCTGGGAATTTTTGGAGCAGATGATGTCAATGGGACAGGATGTTTGAACAGCTCTGCAGACTAATCCATGTGTGGTTCCCCACAGTCAACTTGCCAGTTGGATATTTGTGTCATGGGGTAACAAGTATAATTGGGGTGGCACCTCTGAGAAATGAACTGTGTGTAATGTTGAGGTGCAGGAAGAGGAGGCGAGGCCACTCGATGCAGCGCTTGCCGTCGACTCTAGCACCTGCTGTTTATCAGCCTCATTTGGAAGTTTAAACGATGTGTGGCTGCCAAAGAAATCTAGTATAGTAGGCTGTCCAGTAACGGAAGTTGTTCTCATTTCTCTTGGGATTTTATGATCTGGTGTTTGCACACCAGAGCTTTGACTAACAGAACTTACCACATGTACACCTACAACACCCTGCATATTCACTCTTCCACCACAACCTCGTTGTGATTTACCACTCATGGTTGATGTATCCTTCCCTTTTCAAACAGATGTTTCCCAACCCTACGGCCACACCTGTCAGACACCTAACACAAAAGATAAATTATTTATTTCCTGCCTGAGTTGTCAATATTGTGAAGGCACTAAAAAGTACTAATAACTAGAAATGTGGTTCACTGTGTAATTTTGAGCAGACACTGAAAAAATGCCAAAACCTTTTTAGCTAGTTCACTAGCAAATTTACAGCAGGCAGTACTAACTAACAATGCCTACAAATGTGATTGACTGCGTAATTTTGAGCAGGAAATGAAAACTGCCAAGACCTTTTTAGCTAGTTCACTAGCAAATTTACAGCAGGCAGTACTAACTAAAAATACCTACAAATATGATTGATTAGCTAATTGGAAGCAGACAGTAATAAGTAGCAATAGCTATTTAGATCTTTCACTGGCAACTCTTTAGCACTGACAAGTACCTATCCCTATTTCTATCATTAAATGCCGATTTGTGGCACACAGCTTTATCTACATTGCACGGCTCTATACTATACTATCCCTCTCCTGTCTAAAGCTGGTGTCACACTAAACGACAGCGACAACGACGTCGCTGTTACGTCACCATTTTCGGTGACGTAACAGCGACCTTGTAAGTCGCTGTTATGATCGCTGCTTAGCTGTCAAACACAGCAGAAGCAGCGATCATAAGGTCGCTGTGCTACATGTTCAGAGAGCAGGGAGCCGCGCTTAGCGCTGGCTCCTTGCTCTCCTGCAGCACACATCGGGTTAATTAACCCGATGTGTGCTGCAGCTACATGTCACAGTTCAGAGAGCAGGGAGCCGCGCTTAGCGCTGGCTCCTTGCTCTCCTGCAGCACACATCGGGTTAATTAACCCGATGTGTGCTGCAGCTACATGTCACAGTGCAGAGAGCAGGGAGCCGCGCGCACTGCTTAGCGCTGGCTCCTTGCTCTCTTTGCTACAGTATGCATCGGGTTAATTACCCGATGCATACTGCAGCCACATGTCACAGTGCAGGAGCCGGCACTGGCAGCAAGAGCGGAGGCTGGTAACCAGCGTAAACATCGGGTAACTAGGGAAAGGTCTTCCCTTGGTTACCCGATGTTTACGCTGGTTACAGCTTACCGCAGCTGCCAGTGCCGGCTCCTGATCGCTTCATTTCGTCGCTCTCTCGCTGTCACACACAGCGATGTGTGTGTCACAGCGGGAGAGTGACGACCAAAAAATGAAGCTGGACATTCAGCAACGACCGGCGACCTCACAGCAGGGGCCAGGTCGTTGCTGGATGTCACACACAGCGACAGCGACGGGACGTCGCTGCAACGTCACAGAAAATGGTGACGTAGCAGCGACGTCGTTGTCGTCGTCGTTATGTGTGACACCAGCTTAACTCAACTACCTATCATTAAACCCCTAGCTAAGCTAACTGCCTAGCAACCTTGGAGGCAGCACCTTCCCTAATGTTTAACATTCACAAAATGGAGCTGACGCCGCATGTACGCAATTTATATGCAGACAAACATGGAGCTTAGGCAGTCAATGACACAAGCCCTTGTGTCTGAACCTTGTGGATGTTTGCTGTGCTGTGATTGGCCCTAGGAACATCTGCAAATAAAGTTAAGAAAAAAAAATGGTGACACATGCGTCTGTCCTCTCCCGAGTCCCCACTCCCTCAACTCATACAGCATCACAATATTATCCAAATGCATAACATGTTATTAAAAAGCATTTTTTTTAAACGCCATAAGTGATCGAACAAAACCAAACACTGTTGACTTTTGGGGAAAATGCTCGGGTTACCGAGTCTGAACCAAACAGGCTAAAGCGGGCTTTACACGCTGCAACATCGGTAATGCGAACTCGTTGGGGTCACGGAATTCGTGACGCACATCCGGCCGCATTAGCGATGCCGTTGCGTGTGACACCGTTAAGCGATTTTGCATCGTTGCAAAAATGTGCAAAATCGCTAATCGGCGACACGGGGGTCCATTCTCAAATCTCGTTACTGCAGCAGTAACGAGGTTGTTCCTCGTTCCTGCGGCAGCATACATCGCTGCGTATGACGCCGCAGGAACGAGGAGGCTCCCCTTACCTGCCTCCCGGCCGCTATGCGGAAGGAAGGAGGTGGGCAGGATGTTACGTCCCGCTCATCTCCGCCCCTCCGCTGCTATTGGGCGGCGGTTCAGTGACGTTTCAGTGACGTCGCTGTGACGCCGCACGGACCGCCCCCTTAGAAAGGAGGCGGTTCGCCGGTCACAGCGACGTCGCCGGGCAGGTAAGTATGTGTGACGGGTCTGCGCGATGTTGAGCGGCACGGGCAGCGATATGCCCGTGTCGCGCAACAGATGGGGGCGGCTACCCACACTAGCGATATCGGGACCGATATCACAGTGTGTAAAGTAGCCTTTAGGCTCGTACAAAATTTGAAATTGAGGAACCTTTAGCGAACAGGTTCGTTCATCTCTATTCATCAGTACTTGGTGAATGATAGTACTAGATAGTACTAGATGATGAAAGGAGAAAGTTTGGCCTCATAGACTTGTTATAATAAATCTTTATTCCCTTTTACCTTTCATACACATTGTGCTGGCTTTCATCCACTAATAATACTTGCATAAATGTACTATTAAATCAGGATGTCGGTTTGACCCTTGTGAAATTTGAGAATAAAATGTTGATAAACCTCCCTGTGGTGTGATGGCAGAAAGGATCACATTACCCTAATCTACATTACTGAAAGAATGTTATTTTATTATCAGAAGCAATCCTCCAACTTGCCCTTGAGCTGGCTGACATGGTTATGCCCTCGATAGCATAAACCAAGATAAATGAATCAATAGCTAACTCACTCACTATTAGGGGCATGGTCACCAGCTTACATTTACAGCCTGCCCTTAAGCAATTCCTTAGTACAAGGTCAAAGATTAAGCCTAAAGGTCTTTATTTTAATGATTATAAGTGAATCGACATGCTGAGCATAGGCTCGTTATCTAGGACAAACACTGAGTGTTTCCTGTTTAGACTATATATTTAGTTTACAAGAGCTTTCACTCCTTGTCATGAAGTAACTTGGCTAAGGACTTGTGTAAACATCCTGCAGTTTACTGTATTAGTGAAAACATGGACTTTATTCAGCTACTCGGAGGATCTCGTCTCTACCTGCCAACTTTCTGATACAGTTTAATAAGTTTAAGTGGTTGTTTGATAGTGTTTAATGTTCAAGAACTGTTTGAAGAATTGAGTTTTAAATTGCGCAAGAACGGTAAAAACCCACCTGAGGGTTATTTCCGGATTTTAAGAATGCATTCTTTGGGGGTAATAATTGGGTTATGTAGCTCCCCTTACACCCCCTCCCCCCCTCTGAAAAAAAGGTTGTTGACAGGGTTCATTTCAGTTAAAGGTTTTAATTTACTTTTCTCCTGTCAATGCCATGTAAATTATTACCTGGAAAGTCATTGGTCCTATTAATTTCTTTTCCACGTTGGATGGAACTGAGAGCTCCTGCCCTGAATCAATTAGCGAGATCAGGCTGTCACAATGACAGCTTGACCCTATATTGTGCCAGGGAAGTGAATTGTTGGTAACAGCTCTAGGCACTGTGTTCCCAAGTGTAGAAGTTGTCACTTTTGCCATGGCTTTTTTATAAATTAATAGTGTCATTGATGATATCATTTGATACCTTATAGCAAATGGGGCTAAAGGACATGGAGAATCTTTGTCTTCTCTGTATCTTACTAGAAACAAATATCTCAGTAGTGATCTAAATAGCAGTTACTATTATATTACAGTTTCTGGGGCAGCACAGTGGCTCAGGGGTTAGTACTGCAGTCTTGGGGTCCTGGGTTCAAATTCCACCAAGGACAACATCTGCAAGGAGTTTGTATGTTCTCCCCGTGTTTGTGTGGGTTTCCTCCGAGTTATCCGGTTTCTTCCCACACTCCAAAAACATACTGATAGGGAATTTAGATTATGAGCCCCAATGGGGACAGTGTTGTCTATGTAAAGCGCTATAGAATTAACAGTGCTATATAAATGAATAAATATTATATTATGATTACTGGTGATCTACAGGAACACACAGCACTTGTTTGCTATTACACTCTGCCCCAATAGTGTAAACAAGTGATTGCACGCCCTTCGGGCACGCGGTGGAGGTACGACCTACGCAATGGGGTGCAACAACGCATCAGACTGACCTCGTAATGGGCTGTAGTCACACACCAGACTGGGTATGTGCAGACTAACAGCAAACATAAATACCTGGTGTACATGTCCTGCCACTCATACCTTGTGTATGAAAACAAGAGGGAATAGTGCTATTAGTGCTTCCTTTTTCGATAGCGCTATCCGGATAGTGCTATCTGGATAGCGCTATCCATTCTTTAGGAGTTGCGCTATCGGATAGCTATACACGTTCTCTTTCATTATCAGTAGCACTATGCGGATAGCGCTATCCATGCCCTTTCATTCAAAGTAGCGCTATCAGAGAGTGCTAGCCCGGCATAGTGTTGCCTCAGATATGTTGCCTCACAATATTGCTTCAGTGTTGCTTCACAATATTGCTTCAGTGTTGCCTCAATGTTTCCTCAGTGTTGCGTCAATATTGCCTGAGTGTTCCCTTAATGTTGCCTCAGTGTTGTCTCATAACTTTGCCTCAGTTTTGCCTCACAATGTTCCCTCAGGCTATGTGCCCACGGGACTCTGTATCTACGGATTTTTGTGCATCAAAATCCGCAGCTTTCCCCCGGAATCCACACCTTTTCATAGGTGCCGATTTTGTGCGGATTTGACGCGGATTTTATGCTGATTTGACGCGGATTTTGTTGCGGATTTTGCGATTTTTTTTTTTTAAATTCAATTGAATAGGCAAAATCCGCACGAAAATCCGCAACAATAATTGACATGCTGCAGATTTTTCCGCACGAAAATACGCACGATTTCCGCTGCGGATAAATGGCTGGGGAGTAGCTGTGCTGCAGATTTCTGGAAAATCCGCGGCTTTTCCGCGAGAAATCCGCGGCAAAATCCGCGCATTTTCCGCAGCGTGGGCACATAGCCTCAGTGTTGCGTAAATGTTGCATCAGTGTTAATACTGTTTGGGTAGAGCTATCCAATAGTGCTATTGTTGAAGAAAGTGAACGGGTAGACCTATCCAATAGCGCTTTCCATGAAGAAATGTCAGTTTGCCAGCATAGTGCTCTTCAATACGTATCATCAATTGATTGAGAAGCCCTCTATCGGCAAATGTAACTTGCCGTCATCGAGTGGCTCTTGCTTTTGCGACACATATTCTATCTTGTTCTCGTCTTCGTGAAATTTGTGTCTCAGTTTGTGCATTGTGTGTTGCTCGTTGTCGTGCAGCTTTAGCTGTTCTATGTGATTCACTTACTTCATTCATTTCTCTTGCACTGGCCACCCTCTGTCGGGCTGCATTAGCAGTTCTTTGACAATTTTGTTCATCTTCTGTTTCATTAAGACGCAGGTTACGCATCTGTATGCGATTCACTTCTCTACATGCAGCAGTGCAATCAATTTTATCCATCTTTGCAATGTTGCCTCACACTCTTGCCTCAGTGTTGCCTCACAATGTTGCCTCACAGTGTTGCCTCGCAACATATTGCCTCACACTGTTGCCTCAGTGTTGCTTCAGTGTTGCCTCAATATTGCCTCATACTGTTGCCTCAGTATTGCCTTAGTGTTCCTTCAATATTGCCTCACAATGTTGCCTCACAGTGTTGCCTTAGCAACATAGGGCTGTGGATGGCTGCCTCAGCAACATAGGGCTGTGGATGGTTGCCTCAGCTACATAGGGCTGTGGATGGCTGCCTCAGCAACATAGGGCTGTGGATGACTCATTGCGCATAGACACACGGACACGTCCAAATTAGGTATATTGACAAACAAATCCATTTCTAAAAATGCTACCAAAAAACCTCAAAACACCTATTACACCAAGATAAAATTGTCATACTATATGTCACCACAGGTTTTGCACATACTTGGCAGCACTTATTCTGGGGTAAATATTTTTGATGAAACAAACTTCCTAAGCATTTTTTGGTTGTTTATACAATGGAATAACTGAGTGAACTAGATTAATCACAGTTAGAATTCAGTATTCTTAAAAATTACCTTTTTCTCAGACTTAAAACGCCCCCACTCAATGACCTGTCATTCACTATAATTATTAAGAGAAAAAAAGTAACATCGCATATATAACATGAAATGGACTTTATATGCCCATATGTAATATACAGCAATTATAATTGTAATTTCACATTACAAATGTGTAATTAGTCAAGTAATTGACCACCAGATCAAGCATTGCCTTAATATTTATAATGTAACTATATATATATGTCCTCACCTATTGTACCATCACCCATTCCCTGTAGACTGTGAGCCCTCGCGGGCAGGGTCCTCTCTCCTCCTATTCCAGTCTGTTTTGTACTGTTAATGATTGTACGTATACCATCTTTCACTTGTAAAGCGCCATGGAATAAATGGCGCTATAATAATAAATAATAATTTTTTTATATATATATATATATATATATTTAGATTTATATATATATATATATATATATATATATATATTAACATATTCTAGTTATATTTAGTGCTAATTGGCTTTATATTCTGTAGGGACATTGTATATTTAAGACTTTTTTTTTTAATTAGAAGTATAACTCATGTAACTGAGCATTAATGATGCTTTAAATTTTCAAGGCATAGTATGATAATCTTTCCAGAGCCTCAATGACCTCTGCAGAAAATGAAGGAGAAAGACGGCTATTACATTTCATTTTCTCTGCACAATCATATACTTCTTTCATAAGTGAGAGCTGGTAACTGGTTACTGTAAGTATAACCTTATATGTTATATCCACATTACTGTTTTATTGCAAAAAGTAATATAACACCACATTTTAAGTTCTGTTTACCCAGACAGATTTTTGGCCATAAAGAATGCAAATTGACGATATAACAAGTTAGTTGGCACTTGTTTAAACACCTTTGACACGGATTGATACAAACTGTATGGGGATGAATTATTATTATTATTATTATTTATTTTTATAGCGCCATTTATTCCATGGCGCTTTACAGTGAAAGAGGGTATACGTACAACATTCATTAACAGTACATAACAGACTGGTATAGGAGGAGAGAGGACCCTGCCCGCGAGGGCTCACAGTCTACAGGGAATGGGTGATGGTACAATAGGTGAGGACAGAGCTGGTTGCGCAGTGGTGTACTGGACTGAGGGCTATTGTAGGTTGTAGGCTTGTTGGAAGAGACGGGTCTTGAGGTTCCTCTTGAAGCTTTCCACGGTAGGGGAGAGTCTGATATGCTGTGGTAGAGCGTTCTAGAGTATGGGGGAGGCACATGAATGAATGAGCATTAATGTATAATTAGCTAAAAAGTGCAAATTTTAGGCTGATATTGTAGACATGTTCTAGGGTGAATAAAGTAACCCAACAAGTTCTCCCTTACTGTACACAGCCACTGCATGACACCACTGTGCCACACAACACATTCCGAGGACTTGTCAATATGTGGAAAGGAAGGCAATCATGGCTTTTGTATAAAAGACCATGGCACTTCCAAGTTACCAGTTTGCTCCTGAAAAAGCTTCCCTTCTAAGTGACAGACAACATTTATTACATAATATTCCAATTTGTCTTTCTTTCATTCTTAGTTGCCTCATCGACTGACAATCCCCAAAAGATATCATGCAAACCTAAAGGATTATTCCCATCTCCAAGATGCTATCCCAATATGTAGTAGGTGTAATAATATTAGTAAATACCTCCAAATAGAAATTTAGTATAGATCTCCTAATTAATTATGTTGCTTACCCTATAAAGAACATTGCAGTAGGTTAGGTATCCATGGTTAAGACCACAAACAACTAACTGTCACTATATGCATTGTCAGAAACACGAATATCTAAGCCACTGCAATGAGCTTTATTTGGTAAGCAAAAAGCTAATCAGGAGAGCTATACTACATTTCTAATTGGAGGTATTTGATAATATTATTATTATTATTATTATCAGTACACCTAGTACATATTGGGATAGTATCTTGGAAAATGGGAATGACCCTTTATAGTGTGATGCATAAAACCATATCTTACCCATCTGCATCATTGATGATCAATGGGGCAGTCATTAGAAAATCGTACAGTTCAATAATCAGGGCCCCTGTGAACACTTCTGTTCTCTTAGGCTAAATGCGTACTCTGCATTTTCTGCTTCGTTTCTGCCCCATTTCTTGGTGCAGTTTTGTTGCCAGAAAGTTCTCACTTTTGACTTCCCAGTAAAATCTATGGGGATTCACATTTGCTGTGCACACATTGCAGTTTTTTGTCTGCAGTTTATTTGTCACAAATGTCTGACAAATAAACTGAAACATGTTCTATCTTTTTGCGTTTTGTCCCTGCGTTTCTCACTAGTGATGGGAGGAGTCACAAGTCAATCCCTCACTTACTCGGGGTCTGCGGGGGAATGATCCATGGTATCTGGCCAGATACCGATCCCCATATAATCTATAGGGACCAGAATCCGGTGCAAACGGGTAGGAGCAAATGCTTCATACTCATCGATCACCGCCGCGGCTGTCACACTGCTTCTACGGCCGCTCATGCTTCTTTGAGGGCCACTCATTAGGCTCATACATATTCACTGCTTTCCCCACCCACCGGCATCTACGATCGGTTGCAGTCAGACACGCCCCCACACTGAGTGACAGCGTGTCTGAAGTATCCAATTCGACCTGGCCTGCGAGTCTATTGTGGCATAAAAATAAATTTAAAGAATGGCATAGGGTCCTCCATATTATGATGCCCATCACAGATAAAGCCACAGCTGCAGGCTGCAGGCTGCAGCCCCCAACCGTGAGCTTATCTTGGCTATGCATCAAAATAGGAGGAACCGCATGCAACTTTTTTATTTTTATAATAATTATTATTATTATTATTTTTATTAAATAAATAATAAAAAAACGGCATGCAGTCCCCCCCCCAATTTTGATAACCAGCCAAGATAAAGCCAGATAGCTGGTGGCTGGTATTCTCAGGCTGGGGTGAACCACGATTATTGGAAGACCCCCAAGTCTGTGATAGGAAGCATCATACAGGCTGTCACACAGGCTGGGGGAGCTGTCTGACTACAACCAATCACAGATACCAGTGGGTGGGGGAAGCAGTGAATATGCATGAGCCTAATGAGAGTGGCCCTAGAAGAAGAATGAGCAGCTGTGGGAGCAGTGTACAGCGGCGCTGGTGACTCAATAAGTAAATTGGGCTAGCTTTATTATTTTTTTCTTTATTTTTACTTTATTTTTTTTTATTTCTCGAGTGTATGACCCCTGTGGGTGCCTTTGAACCTGCAGGGGTCAGACTTCAAAGTCTGGTCCAACTATCACAATTTTTTCACAAAAAAAAACACATCAAAATCAGAATTAACAAACACACCGAAACCGCAAAATCATTACAAGCTTTTTTTTACATTTCCACGCTCTCTGGGACAAGGTGCAGTTGTGGTGCAGTTTTTTGTGACAATAAAGCTGCAGTATGCACATGTAGCCTGAGGGGTACTTTACACGCTGCAACATCGCTACCGATATATCGTCGGTGTCACATCGTTAGTGACGCACATCCGGCTCCAGTAGCGACATCTCAGCGTGTAACACTAATGAGCGGCGATCAATGATCGCAAAATCGTTCCAAAACGGTGATTGTTGACACGTCGTTCATTTCCTTAATATCGCTGCTGCCAATGGTACGATGTTGTTCGTCGTTCCTGTGGCATCACACATCGCTATGTGTGACACCGCGACGAACATCTCCTTACCTGCGTCCACCGGCAATGAGGAAGGAAGGAGGTGGGCGGAATGTTACGTCCCGCTCATCTCCGCCCCTCCGTTTCTATTGGACCGCTTAGTGACACCAGCCGCTTAGTGACGCCGCAGTGACATCACTATGACACCGAACGCACCTCCCCCTTGAGGGAGGGATTGTTTGGCGGTCACAGCGACGTCGCTGACCAGGTATGTGCATGTGACGCTGCTGTAGCGATAATGTTCGCTACAGCAGCGAGAACCAAATGTTGCACGAGCGAAGGGGGAGGGAGCTATCACGCTCGACATCGCTAGCAATCGCTAGCGATGCCGCAGCATGTAAAGTACCCCTTAGTCCATGGTGATAAATGATAGGAAACACAAATGACTGTCATCCTTCACTCTGCTCCTCACACACAGGAATTTCCTACACACAGACCTTTTAGAAACTTTGTCATCCACGAGTTGTAATAAAATCATGACAATATTTTCCTATGCTAACAAAAACGTGTTGTGATTGCTGTTATAATCTGTTTCGAAAAGTTTGAAAGAGATACATTAAAGAGTCCGTCCACATGGAAAGAAAACCATTGCATATTCAGTTGAGGATTTGTGTGAATTTTTGTAATTCATTTGTAATTTTGCCTGAAGAAGGAGCCTTGATGCTCTGAAAGCTTGCTAATATAATTTTTTTTTGTTAGCCCATAAAGGTATCACTCCTAAAATACTTTTGTCATTTTTGGGACATAGTATTTCAATTGTTTTTTTTGGCTAACACGGTACCACAATATTACCTTGTATTGCACATTCCTATTCATTGAAAAAGGTCAAATACACACAGTTTCATTGCCTTTAGAGAGGTTGTTAATGGGCTTAGGGAGGAGTAACAGTAGAAAAAAAATCGACACCTACTGGACCCCCCATGTTCTTCCGCATTGCTGTTGGTCTAAAAGTAGTCAAAAGCCCTTTTAATTTATCCTGATCTTTATCTGGGAACAGGAATCAGCCTGCTGTATTCTCCTGCTTTGGGTCCAGCAATAAGTCTACAGAGACCCCTCACCCTCTGTCTGACCTCTACTTGGACTGCAAAGCTGCATGTATTAACAGGAGGAAACTTTTGTTGTGACTAGTGATAAGCAAGTAGGACATTTCTACTTCTTCCCTGTTGGAAAGGTCGATCTCTGCTTTGCAAAATCTGTTTAGGCCCAATTTCATTTTTAAGATTAGTGGGTCCAAATTGTAACAGACCTACCCTAGTAGTGGCCCTGGTGATAAATATATGATTTCTAAGGTGTGCCTGCAGGGATCCCCACTGATCATGAGAATGAAGATGCCAAACTCCCGTGTGATTGAAGTGCTAGCGAGCATGTGCAACCTCCACTTCATTTTCGATCTATAATTCCAATACATTTCATCTGTGCCCTCTGTACTACTTTTGTTGTTTAAAACGCCATTAAACTATTTCAATGAATAGCTGGAATAATTTGTCACTAAAACCGAAATATCTCCACATCTACATCCCAGGTATTTAAAAAAAAGTCTCCTCAATATTTTGATTCGGAAGATGTTTGCACATTCCAAGTATATTTTACAAAGGAAGAACTTTTCTAAGTGAGTAAAATAATGACGTAAAATAAAAACAATTCAACATTCCTGAAACCAAATGAACAATTTAAGGCAGATAGAAAAATTACAGATATGATGTCTGTGATGTGGAACTAGATATAGGTAGAACATCCAAATAACGTTTTAGTCTTTGACTGCAAGTGAATTGTGCAATGAAACACGCTGTACAATAAAATGTTAGATGTTAATAGTATTGGTGAAAAAGACTGCAGAAAAACATAAAAAAATCAGTGGTTACTGAGAGCCCACTGTATGTACAGCAGAGCCTTTCAGCCACTCAGGAAATATATGCTTAACTATAGGTGTCAAACGCTCAGCCACCAACAAAGAAAGAGGAAACGCTAATGGCATGTGTACACAGTCTAATTATCTGGGCAGTGGGTGGCCTGGATTTTGTACATGGAGGAATGTAGAAGTTCATAGCTATAACCACATCTCTTGTTCTCCAAGCTATGGAATGAGACTTTTTTTTAAATGACCTTCCCTTATTGCTTTAGGATGCTGAGCTCAGGTAACATAATATATTCTAAAGTAAAACTGGCCACGACAGATGCCTGATCGAGACTGTCAGCAGGACATCTATCTGTGACCATCACTACAGAGTGACATATTAAATATTTGTGTGACTGATTGCTCATATGTATTAAAAAATATTATGTACATGTGCTGGTAATAAACAGAACTGACAGCTGGAGATTACATTATTGTGCATGTCAGTTTATGTTCTGCACAATCAACGTACATTATTTATTGAGAATATATGTTCTGATTGCATGTGACTTGCATACATTTTAATCTGGCCGTGCAGACAACATAAATGTTAGCTAAAACTCTTAGGGGGGCTTTACACGTTGCGACATCGCTACTGATATATCGTCGGGGTCACGTCGTTAGTGACGCACATGCGGGGCCAGCAGTGACATCGCAATGTGTAGAGCCTAGGTGCGATGATGAACGAGCGCAAAAGTGACAAAAATTGCTGATTTGAGTCACGTCGTTCATTTTCATAATGTCGCTCCTGCTGCAGATACGATGCTGTTTGTCGTTCCTGCAGCACCACACATTGCTGTGTGTGAAGCCGCAGGAACGTGTCACGCGAGTGTCACTGCAACTGAGGTCGGGCTGGCATGGAGGAGGGGAGGGAGGTATTTATCTCCCTCTCTCCTCCATAGCCGGCTATTGCCATTCTCACCCTGCACTCGCTGTACACCGGTGTACCACGAGTGCAGTGCGATCTTTCTCTCGCCCCATAGACTTGAATGTCTATGGGGCATGTCACATGCTGCGATTGATATCTTGGTCCGATTGGGGCCGAGAAAATAATTGCTCATGGGTGCAGACACATAGGCTAATATTGGTCCGAGTGGAATGCGATGTTTTATCGCATTCCATTCGGCCCGATTTTCATGCAGTGTGGCTTAGACCTTACTGTTGCTCTATTTCATTATCATTTGGACTATTTCAACTGTCTACTAATTGGTCTCCCTCTTATTAAATTCTCCCCTCTCCAGTCCATCCCGAATGCAGCAACCAAGATTATATTCCTGTCCAACCACTAAACCGATACCTCTACCCTGTGCCAGTCATTGTACTGGTTGCCCATCTGCTACATAGCACAATATAACTTTTCATTCTCATCCACAAAGATCTCCAGAGTTCTGCACCGCCCTATACCTCCTCCCTTATCTTTGTCTATTACCCTACCCATGCCCTCTATTCTACTAAGGGCTCCGCCACACATCCGTGAAAACCACGTCCGTGTAAAACGGGCCGTTTTTCGGGTCCGTTTTTTGTTTTTTAGGTCCGTTTTTATGGTATGTGTGGCCTGCGTGTGTATCCCGTATGCTAGCCGTATGTGCGTGTGGAATGTCCGTGTGTGCGTGAGTGAAATAACTGACATGTGTATGTGTTGTCCGTGTGAAATGTACGTGTGTGATGCAAAATGTCGTTACTACATGTCGGAAGACAGAGTAGCGGGATGAGAATGAACTCGGGTGAACTTCACCCGACTTCATAGTCATGCTGCGGCTCTGTCTGTGTGCCGTGTACTGATTAGCGGTCACCTGTGAAGGATTCACCGGTGACCGCTAATCCCCCAAGTGACTGAAGTGTCCCCCCCTCTCTCATACTCACCGTTCCCCGATCACCGGCGCTGCACGGCGTTCACACTGCTCCGGCGGCTTTTTCTAATTTGAAAAAGCCGGCCGCTCATTAAACAATCTCGTATTCCCTGCTTTCTCTCCCCACCGGCGCCTGTGATTGGTTGCAGTCACACACGCCTACCACGCTGAGTGACAGCTGTCTCACTGCACCCAATCACAGCAGCCGGTGGGCGTGTCTATACTGTGCAGTGAAATAAATAAATAAATAATTAAAAAAAACGGCGTGCGGTCCCCCCCCATTTTAATACCAGCCAGATAAAGCCATACAGCTGAAGGCTGGTATTCTCAGGATGGGGAGCTCCACGTTGTGGGGAGCCCCCCACCCTAACAATATCAGTCAGCAGCCGCCCAGAATTGCCGCATACATTATATGCGACAGTTCTGGGGCTGTACCCGGCTCTTCCCGATTTACCCTGGTGCGTTGGCAAATCGGGGTAATAAGGATTTATTGGCAGCCCATAGCTGCCAATAAGTCCTAGATTAATCATGTCAGGCGTCTCCCCGAGATACCTTCCATGATTAATCTGTAAGTGACAGTAAAAAAACACACACACACCCGAAAAAATACTTTATTAGAAATAAAAAACACAAACACATTCCCTCATTACCAATTTATTAACCCCGACAAACCCTCCATGTCCGGCATACTCCACGGACCTCCAGCGTCGCATCCAGCTCTGCTGCATGGAGGTGACAGGAGCAGCAGAAGACACCGCCGCTCCGGTCACCTCCACGCAGCTAATGAGATGAGTAGCGCGATCAGCTGCTGTCACTGAGGTTACCCGCGGCCACCGCTGGATCCAGCGTTGGCCGCGAGTTACCTGACTGACAGCAGCTGATCGCGCTACTCATCTCATTAGCTGCGTGGAGGTGACCGGAGCGGCGGTGTCTTCTGCTGCTCCTGTCACCTCCATGCAGCAGAGCTGGATGCGACGCTGGAGGTCCGTGGAGTACGCCGGACATGGAGGGTTTGTCGGGGTTAATAAATTGGTAATGAGGGAATGTGTTTGTGTTTTTTATTTCTAATAAAGGATTTTTTCGGGTCTGTGTGTGTTTTTTTACTGTCACTTACAGATTAATCATGGAAGGTATCTCGGGGAGACGCCTGACATGATTAATCTAGGACTTATTGGCAGCTATGGGCTGCCAATAAATCCTTATATCCTTATTACCCCGATTTGCCAACGCACCAGGGTAAATCGGGAAGAGCCGGGTACAGCCCCAGAACTGTCGCATATAATGTATGCGGCAATTCTGGGCGGCTGCTGACTGATATTGTTAGGGTGGGGGGCTCCCCACAACGTGGAGCTCCCCATCCTGAGAATACCAGCCTCCAGCCGTATGGCTTTATCTGGCTGGTATTAAATTGGGGGGGGACCGCACGCCGTTTTTTTAAATTATTTATTTATTTATTTCACTGCACAGTATAGACACGCCCACCGGCTGCTGTGATTGGGTGCAGTGAGACAGCTGTCACTCAGCGTGGTGGGCGTGTGTGACTGCAACCAATCACAGTCGCCGGTGGGCGGGTAAAGCAAGGAATATGAGATTGATTAATGGGCGGCCGGCTTTTTCAAAATAGTAAAAGCCGCCGGAGTTATTATAACAGCCGTGCAGCGCCGCGCCGGAGATCGGGGAACGGTAAGTATGAGAGAGGGGGGGAACTGACCGACAGACAGCTAGAGGGACAGATAAGACAGAGAGACCGACCGACAGACATAGAGACCGACCGACGGACTGAGGGAGAGAACGAAACAGAAAAAGAAAAAAGACCGACATCACATGAAAAAAGCACAAAACGTACAGGGAGCAAACAGAGATGCGTCCGTGTCACTCGGACATGCGCACAGACCCATTGACTTTCATTGGGTCCGTGCTGCGTTTTGCGTGCAGAAAACGGACATGCTGGCGTGAGACACGGATTAAAAAACGCATCACGGAGACGGACTCACGGATATTAACCAAAAACGCAATTGTAACCGCTGAGATATAGTAACATTGGTGCACGTTTGGCCGTGTCTCCAGTATACACGGAAACGGACCAAACACGCACGTGTTTCACGGATGTGTGTTTCAAGCCTAAGACTGATATCCTCAATATTCCAAACCTCCCACTCCCATCTCCCATCTCCAAGACTTCACACGATCTGCACCAATTCTCTGGAATGCACTACTTAGGACAATGTAATTAATTCCCAATAACAACAGCCTTGAGCGAGCCCAAAAAATGCATTTCTTTAGACTGGCCTATCACATCACTTAATTAACTATTCCTATTTTATCCTTAAAAATATTCCTCCAAATCTGGTCCCTCATAACATCTGTACACACCCTCCAATACCTAATAGCACTCTGTACCTATACTTGTACACGTACATCTGAGAGGAATATGTATGTTATCTCGCATTATTTGAAATCCCTATTTATTATATTGATGGCCGGACCGTATAATACAAGCACTTTTAACCATTTGCGCCTCCCCTCTTTCCTCATAGATTGTAAGCTTCCGAGCAGGGCACTCACTCCTCTTGGCATGTGTTGAAGTATCTCTTACTGTGTAATGTCTTTACTGTCTGTACTTGGCCCCTCTGAATTGTAAACTGATGTGGAATATGTTGGTGCTATAAAAATATAAATTATTATTGTTATATTAATATATTTTTGATTTCTTTTAGAAACAATTGTTTTAAGGTTATATGCAAATGATCATTTGTTATCACCAACAGCAGTCAACAATCTGCCAAGAAAAGGGATTTGCCCTGTTGGAATGTTTTGGCATTAGTAGATAAGAACTAGATTGTACAAGTACATTTGGGCCCATATACAAGAGACAAATGCGGCTGTTAAATGAGCACCGATCATCTACATGAAAGCCAATCGACGGCCTTCTGCTGCCCTCAGTGCCCTGTTTAGACAGGCCGACCAGAATTGTAATGCGCATAGAGCGATAGTTACTATGACTATGTTCTGTGTACACAGGACGATGTGCTCCAGATAATGATTTTAATGCTACAGAAAAATGATCACATTTGACGATTAAGCATTTTGCTTATTTATGGGGTGATTGCTGGCCTGTTTAGATGAGACGATAATCCTATAAACGCTTGGTACCAGATTATTGGCCCATCTAAATGAATGACATGTTGATAGATTTTGTTTCAAAAAGGTCTTGCCGTTGAACAAATTGCTTGGGTAAAAAGAGTATTTTGATTCCTTTGAATTCACCTTTTTACCTACCATGGATTATGATTAGGAGTCTGAATAGATACGTGTATACAGATAGGTCCAGAAATATTTGGACAGTGACACAAGTTTTGTTATTTTAGCTGTTCAGAAATACAATTATATATATAATATGGGCTGAAAGTGCACACTCCCAGCTGCAATATGAGAGTTTTCACATCCAAATCGGAGAAAGGGTTTAGGAATCATAGCTCTGTAATGCATAGCCTCCTCTTTTTCAAGGGACCAAAAGTAATTGGACAATGGACTCTAAGGGCTCCAATTAACTCTGAAGGCGTCTCCCTCGTTAACCTGTAATCAATGAAGTATTTAAAAGGTCTGGGGTTGATTACAGGTGTGTGGTTTTGCATTTGGAAGCTGTTGCTGTGACCAGACAACATGCGGTCTAAGGAACTCTCAATTGAGGTGAAGCAGAACATCCTGAGGCTGAAAAATAAAAACAAATCCATCAGAGAGATAGCAGACATGCTTGGAGTAGCAAAATCAACAGTCGGGTACATTCTGAGAAAAAAGGAATTGACTGGTGAGCTTGGGAACTCAAAAAGGCCTGGGCGTCCACGGATGACAACAGTGGTGGATGATCGCCGCATACTTTCTTTGGTGAAGAAGAACCCGTTCACAACATCAACTGAAGTCCAGAACACTCTCAGTGAAGTAGGTGTATCTGTCTCTAAGTCAACAGTAAAGAGAAGACTCCATGAAAGTAAATACAAAGGGTTCACATCTAGATGCAAACCATTCATCAATTCCAAAAATAGACAGGCCAGAGTTAAATTTGCTGAAAAACACCTCATGAAGCCAGCTCAGTTCTGGAAAAGTATTCTATGGAAAGATGAGACAAAGATCAACCTGTACCAGAATGATGGGAAGAAAAAAGTTTGGAGAAGAAAGGGAACGGCACATGCTCCAAGGCACACCACATCCTCTGTAAAACATGGTGGAGGCAACATGATGGCATGGGCATGCATGGCTTTCAATGGCACAGGGTCACTTGTGTTTATTGATGACATAACAGCAGACAAGAGTAGCCGGATGAATTCTGAAGTGTACCGGGATATACTTTCAGCCCAGATTCAGCCAAATGCCGCAAAGTTGATCGGACGGCGCTTCATAGTACAGATGGACAATGACCCCAAGCATACAGCCAAAGCTACCCAAGAATTCATGAGTGCAAAAAAGTGGAACATTCTGCAATGGCCAAGTCAACCACCAGATCTTAACCCAATTGAGCATGCATTTCACTTGCTCAAATCCAGACTTAAGACGGAAAGACCCACAAACAAGCAAGACCTGAAGGCTTCGGCTGTAAAAGCCTGGCAAAGCATTAAGAAGGAGGAAACCCAGCGTTTGGTGATGTCCATGGGTTCCAGACTTAAGGCAGTGATTGCCTCCAAAGGATTCGCAACAAAATATTGAAAATAAAAATATTTTGTTTGGGTTTGGTTTATTTGTCCAATTACTTTTGACCTCCTAAAATGTGGAGTGTTTGTAAAGAAATGTGTACAATTCCTACAATTTCTATTAGATATTTTTGTTCAAACCTTCAAATTAAACGTTACAATCTGCACTTGAATTCTGTTGTAGAGGTTTCATTTCAAATCCAATGTGGTGGCATGCAGAGCCCAACTCGCAAAAATTGTGTCACTGTCCAAATATTTCTGAACCTAACTGTATGTAGTATATAGTTTTCCTCTTGTCAAGCTCAACTATTCGTGTCCCAGAAATGAACTGTCCGACAAAAGAGCGCAACACCACAGCATCCAGTCACTGAAGTTTTCAGCTTGTGATGTCACTTCTGTAGACAGAAAAGTGCCACGGAATAGTGGCAGGCCAGAGATGGACCTCGGGAGGGTAAGTATTAGGGCGTTTACAAGCAAAGCGTAGAAAAACTACACCATCTACATGGGCAGATATCAATATATTCTGCAGCCTGAGACATAATTGTATAGATAGAAAGAAAATGTTCGGTAGGTAAAAAGCAACCATCATTTTCTTTTTCCCATAAATCAATAATATGCAAATAAGAAACTTTGTAATACATCTCAACAGAAACATATATTTCCATCTCCTTCTCTATTGATCCTAAACTCTGTATTCAGTGGTAAAATCTGTATTGAATGAAAACCTATTTTCAAATGACTGAGATAGGAGATGACAATTGGTGCTCATAAGACTCCATGGAGAGGGGGAGGAGCAATAGCCAGATACAGATATTCTAATGTACAGTAAGTTTAACTAAAATGACAGACACACTTTATATAGGCAGGCAAATTTAGATATTTCACTGGGTACCTTGAGAAATGTAACCAAACATTTAAAAAATATGTTTTATGATTATTATTATTATTATTTTATGTGATTTTAGTAATATCTTAGGAAAAATGATCCAGTGGTATTACCTCATGTTGCTGGACCACAATGTGTGTAAAATACCCCCAAGAACCATGATAATTCATAATACCACCAGTATTCTTAGAGGGTAGAGCTGCTTTTGGTCTCCCTTTGTTAGAGATGAGCGAACCTGAGGTTCGATTTTCAAACTGAACACCAACTTAAAAAATCAATGTTCGGATTCAGGATTCGGATGCTTTACCTACAAACTTTACTCACGCATCGCTGTGCTCAGGTACGCTTGGTGCCCAGCCTTATGCAAGTCGCTTACAGTGTGGGTAACATCAGCACCATTACATGTAGTGTGCAATCAAAAAAATTGTTTGAAAAAGACTGCCCACCCTCCTCCGGAAGCGATCTGCTTATGGCTGGGTGTTCGTGGACAGAGACTCAAACTGTCAATCAGTTACTTGCTCCGGGGTATGGGTCAAGCTCGAGCCGGTGGAGGCTCGGCTTGTTTGCTGCTGGCGAACCAAACCTCCATGGAACCGCTAGTCTCTACCCTTAGGCTCTGAGTCCTGGATGTGAATGCTGGACGTAGCTATCTTTCACAACATGAAATACACACATATTTTAGTATACAGTATAACGTTTATGGATGGTTCCAGATATTCTATACTGTCCATGGGAGTGGGAAGGTTAAGCATTCAAATTTTATGGAAAACAAAATAATTCATGTAGGCATGTGCAACATCTCAATTCCATCTTCAACATCCAGATAGAAGATCTCAATGTTGTCTGATTGAACTTGTCAAAATCTGATTATGAACAGATCCCAAAGAAAATGGAAAGAAAATATATGGTAGATACACTATAATAGCAATAAAATAATAATAATAATATTAATAATAATAATAATAATAATTATTATTATTATTATTATTATTATAGATTTCCTGCAAGGGCATTGCTACTGTAATATATTTTAGCACGTTGGGTTTTTTATAGATTCTGTGGCCGACTCTTCATCGTAATATGACTGTGTCCTCGAGCTGTTTATTAAGAGTAACCGATGGCTGAGTTTAGTTGTTTACTATCTCTTTGCAGTCAAAGACTTCTGTGAGAAACAAGAGCAATATCAGTACCAAGTGTCGCAACTGTTTGTAAAGGGCTGTTTGATATTCACAAGCCCTCTCCATCCTTGGCAAACTGGCAAATGTTCAGCGTCTAAGTGCTGGAGAGAACCTATTTATTAGCCTTTCAATACACAATAAGCAATCCATACACATGCAAAATGCAATAGGAAGAAAAACAATAAGTATGCACAGGAACGTCCCCTAAACGATGGAGCCGCTATGGGCTGTGACTGGTAAGCGGGACACACAGGAAGCTGATTAGAATACATTGCTGACAGTAAATAAATTCCTTTTAGAAAATGAACTTATTTTCATAGTTACATTGTCCCTCTCGCTAAGCTGTGTGGAGCATCCTGATGTTGCCATAAAAGTTCTCCAGCTAATTATTTGCCTCTACAACTTTTCACTTCCTGAGGCGGATTTATACTAAATCCTGTTATTAGTCTTGCTCTGCAATTGCTTTTGTCTGTGACTGGAAGCAAAGCTCAAAGCCTGCAGTCAGCCTTTTATTATATGGAATGTGAATAGAGGTTTGACCCAACGTTCATCTGTTTTCCATTCTGGTGGCTGTAAGCAACTATCTCTTTGACAGTACATGTGTATGTTTGTTCTGTACGACACATTTGTAATTGTGCTCAGTTATGCCTGTCACAAATAAGTAGATTATTAAAATCATTAGTAACGGTGTAAGCCCAGACAGTTTTGTATCATGCGTTGGTTTATTCTGACATTTTCCAGTACATATTATCTACACAAACATTCCCAACATTAAACTATAGCACTGAAATCTGCCTCAATGCACAGATTAAAGAGCGTTATATTAAATATATAATCCACTCGGATAACATTAATTTTATTGTTCCATTTAGTCTATAGGGGTCACAAACTCATCTGCGTATATGGGTCGCATATAGAAAAAAGTTGAATTTGACTAGCCAGGGTCTTTGCAGGATAAGATGACATTTTCAGTGATACCATATTTTTTTTTTCTTTAGAACTCTTATTTTTTTAAACATTTTGGGCATTTAAAAAAAAAATAAAAAAATGGCATTAACTTTTTCACGATTTTCCATTTTTCGTTGTTTTCCATCAATCTATCTGTATGAGGGTTTCTTTTTTTCAGGACAAGTTTTACGTTTGAATGACACACATTCTGCCACATAGGGTACTGGAAAACAGGAAAAAAATCCAACTGCGGTGAAATTGCAAAAAAAAAGGACAATTCCACAATGTTTTTTTGAGTGTTTAATATATGGTAAAACTGACCAGGCAGTATAATTCCCCAGGTCAGTATGAGTACACAGATACCAAACATGTGTAAGGGGGTGTAAGGCTCCGCCACTCCAGACATGTGTGTATGATGTACAGTCATGGCCAAAAGTTTTGAGAATGACCCCAAAATTATATTTTCACATGATCTGTTGCCCTCTGGTTTTTAATTGTGTTTGTCTGATGTTTACATCACATACAGAAATATAATTGCAATCATATTATGAGTACCAAAAGGTTATATTGACAGGTAGAATGAGTTAATGCAGCAAGTCAATATTTGCAGTGTTGCCCCTTCTTCTTCAGGACCTCTGCAATTCTCCCTGGTATGCTCTCTGATAGCTGTCCATTCTTGCATAAGCAATGCTTGCATTTTGCCACAATTTGTTGGTTTTTGTTTTTCCACCCGTCTCTTGATGATTGCCCACAAGTTCTCAATGGGATTAAGATCTGGGGAGTTTCCAGGCCATGGACCCAAAATTTCTATGTTTTGTTTCATGAGCCATTTAGTGATCACCTTTGCTTTATGGCAAGGTGCTCCATCATGCTGGAAAAGGCATTGTTGGGCGCCAAACTGCTCTTGGACAGTTGGGAGAAGTTGCTCTTGGTACATTCTGGTACCATTCTTTATTCGTGGCTGTGTTTTTAGGCAAGACTGTGAGTGAGCCGATTCCCTTGGATGAGAAGCAACCCCACACATGAATTGTTTCAGGATGCTTAACAATGGGCATGAGACAAGACTGGTGGTAGCGCTCACCTCTTCTCCTAATAAGCTGTTTTCCAGATGTCCCAAACAATCGAAAAGGGGATTCATCTGAGAAAATGACTTTACCCCAGTCCTCAGCAGTCCACTCCCTGTACCTTTTGCAGAATATCAGTCGGTCCCTGATGTTTTTTCTGGAGAAAAGTGGCTTCTTTGCTGACCTCCTTGAAACCAGGCCTTGCTCAAAGAGTCTCCGCCTCACAGTGCGTGCAGAAGCACTCACACCAGCCTGCTGCCATTGCTGAGCTAGCTCGGCACTGCTAATAGTCCGATCCTGCAGCTGAAACAGTTTTAAGATACGGTCCTGGCATTTGCTGGTCCTTCTTCGGCACCCAGGAGACTTTTTGGCAACAATGGAAGCTCTTTCCTTGAAGTTCTTGATGATGCGATAGATTGTTGACTGAGGTGCAATCTTTGTAGCTGCGATACTCTTCCCTGTTAGGCCATTTTTGTGCAGAGCAATGATGGCTGCATGTGTTTCTTTAGAGATAACCATGGTTAACTGAAGAGTAGCAATGATACCAATCACCAGCCTCCTTTTAAAATGTCCAGTGGTGTCATTCTTACTTAATCATGACTGATTGATTGCCAGCCCTGTCCTCATCAACACCCACACCTGTGTTAATGGAACAATCACTAAAACAATGTTAGCTGCTCCTTTTAAGGCAGGAATGCAATGATGTTGAAATGTGTTTTGGGGGTTAAAGTTCATTTTCTTAGCCAATATTGACTTTGCAAGTAATTGCTGTTAAGCTGATCACTCTTTATGACATTCTGGAGTATATGCAAATTGCCATTAGAAAAACTTAAGCAGTAGACTTTGTAAAAATTAATATTTGTAGCATTCTCAAAACTTTTGGCCATGACTGTATATGTATTGTAATATTTAAAGTCTGTTATAGTGTAATGTAATGTGTTCAGATGGCCACTAGGTGGTCACAGTGTGTGGGCTGTTTCCCTGGTGCTCTAGGGCTAGAGGGGGACAGTGAGGGGGGCAGGGTTTAGTTTGAAAAAGAGCTGTTAGTAATGAGTTGGTGAGGAGAGTCCCTGAGGAGAAGGCGTACACTGCGTCTGTGAGAGGCGTAGTGAGGAAAAAGCCCAACAAGATTAATTTAGCGTGGCCTTTTGGGCCGAATCCGGTTATTTTTCGGACACAAAGAGAGGTCCGGAAAAGGATGGCTATTCCTTGGTGAGATCTTACAAATCCTATCAGTGAGAAAAGAGTCAGTTGGCCTCTAGAGGGAAGAGTGGTCCTGACTGACTGAAAAGACGGTTGAGTCTACCGTGGTTAGTGTAATTGGGTACCCCAATGAGAGCCCGAACACCAGGGAAACAGTCAGCCAGAATACATGTATAACAAAAGTGAAATTTTGTTGAAAAAGACATTCCGTGTAATGTTCAAGTATTGTGCCCGCCTAAGACGAGAAAAAGAATTATATACGTATGTTATCAAGTAAAGAAATTTGGTAAAGATCCTGTGACCGTGTCAGTGTCTGTGACGCATGAAGAAAAGATGCGCTTAATACTGAATTGCACTGGAGTGACGGTTGGGGCGCAGAGGAAGGACACTGGGATGCGCAGCAGCCAAACAGCAGACTCTGCCATGACTTTAATGGCCCCTGACCGCCCCTCTAACACATGTATAGATTTTTTTTTATTATTATTTATGTGGTGAAAAAATAACAGAAATTTGTAAGAAAACAATTTTGCTTTGTTGACATTTTCTAAGACCCATAATGTTCTCCTTTTTTAGCATCTGGGGTTGTTTGCTCCCTGCATTGACTTTTTTACTAATACCATTGTGGGGTAAATAAAATGTTCATATCGCCTATGTATTGCATTTTATTGCAATGTTGCGATGACCAAAAAAAGTGATTCTAGCATTTTGATTTTTTTCTGCTTACGCCATTTACTAATCAGATGCTTTTGTTTTTTTTTTTAATTCATTTCTGAACACGGCGATACCAAATATGCTTATTTTTTTAATTGTTACATCTTTAATGAGGCAAAATATTTGTGATTTGAACTTTTGTGGTTTTTTTTATTTTTCTAATATCTTGTAAAAAAAAATTCTCACTTTTTACTGTATTCAATAGCCTCCTTTGGAGACATGAAGCTGCGATTGTCTGATTACTGTGCTGTACAGAGCAGTGCATTAGCATCAGCACTGCTCTGTTTAGCAAAAATCACAATCTCTTATGAACACCGGCTATGGGCCGGCGTTCACAGAAAGATCATGATGACAGGCATGGGGGTCATCAGCAGACCTCCAGATGTTATGACAACCCAGCAGCACTCTGCAATCAAATGACGAATGTGCTGATGGGTGGAATCAAGGATGCGCTTCCTGTCTGTGTGTATTAAATGCAACTGTCAGTGAATGACAGTGGCATTTAACTGATTAACTGCCGTGGGTGGATCTTGTATTTTCCCTGTCATGGTCCCCAACATATAGAAATATCTCCATTTTGGTCCCCATTTGTAGTAATATCCCCATCCTGGTCCCCATCTTGTATTAATGTTCCCCATCCTAGTCCCCATCTTGTAGTAAGGTCCCCCATCTAGGTCCCCATCCAGCAGCAATGTTCCCCATCTTGTATCAATGTCCCCCATCCTGGTTGCCATCTTGCAGTAATGTCCCTATCCTAGTACCCATCTTGTAGTAATATCATAGTATCATAGTTTTTAAGGTTGAAGGGAGACTCTAAGTCCATCTAGTTCAACCCGTAGCCTAACATGTTGATCCAGAGGAAGGCAAAAAAAAACCCAATGTGGCAAACAAGTTCCAATGGGGAAAAAATTTCCTTCCTGACTCCACATCCGGCAGTCAGACTAGTTCCCTGGATCAATACCCTGTCATAAAATCTAATATACATAACTGGTAATATTAAATTTTTCAAGAAAGGCGTCCAGGCTCTGCTTAAATGTTAGTAGTGAATCACTCATTACAACATCATGCGGCAGAGAGTTCCATAGTGTCACTGCTCGTACAGTAAAGAATCCTCGTCTGTGATTATGATTAAACCTTCTTTCCTCAAGACGTAGCGGATGCCCCCGTGTTCCAGTCGCAGGCCTAGGTGTAAAAAGATCTTTGGAAAGGTCTCTGTACTGTCCCCTCATATATTTATACATTGTGATTAGATCCCCCCTAAGCCTTCGTTTTTCCAAACTAAATAACCCCAAGTTTAATAACCTGTCTTGGTATTGCAGCCCACCCATTCCTCTAATAATCTTGGTCGCTCTTCTCTGCACCCTCTCCAGTTCTGCTATGTCCTTCTTATATATCGGTGACCAGAATTGTACACAGTATTCTAAGTGCGGTCGCACTAGTGACTTGTACAGAGGTAGAACTATATTTTTTTCATGAACACTTATACCTCTTTTAATACATCCCATTATTTTATTAGCCCTGGCAGCAGTTGCCTGACACTGTCCACTAAAGTGAAGTTTACCATCCACCCATACACCCAAGTCTTTTTCTGTGTCTGTTTTACCCAGTGTTCTACAATTAAGTACATAATCATAAATGTTATTTCCTCTACCCAAGTGCATGACCTTACATTTATCTACATTAAACTTCAATTGCCACTTCTCAGCCCAATCCTCCAATTTACATAAATCTCCCTGTAATATAAAATTATCCTCCTCTGTATTGATTACCCTGCAGAGTTTAGTATCATCTGCAAATATTGAAATTCTACTCCGCATGCCCCCAACAAGGTCATTTATAAATATGTTGAAAAGAAGCGGGCCCAATACTGACCCCTGTGGTACCCCACTATGAACTGAGACCCAGTCCGAGTACGTACCATTAATAACCACCCTTTGTTTCCTATCACTGAGCCAGTTTTTAACCCAGTTACACATATTTTCACCTATCCCCATTATTCTCATTTTATGTACCAACCTTTTGTGTGGCACCGTATCAAAAGCTTTTGAAAAGTCCATATACACAACATCCACTGCATTTCCCTGGTCCAGGCTTGAACTTACCTCTTCATAGAAGCTGATCAAATTAGTTTGACAGGATCGATCCCTCATAAACCCATGTTGATACTCTGTCATAAGGTTATTTTTCTTGAGATACTCCAGTATAGCATCTCTCAAGAAACCCTCAAGGATTTTACCAACCGTAGAGGTTAAACTTACCGGCCTATAATTTCCCGGCTCAGTTTTTGTCCCCTTTTTGAATATTGGCACCACATTTGCTATGCGCCAGTCCTGCGGTACCGACCCTGTTATTAAGGAATCTGAGAAGATTAAAAATAATGGTCTATCTATCACAGAACTCAATTCCTGTAGTACTCTGGGGTGTATGCCATCCGGGCCCGGAGATTTGTCAACCTTAGTGATTTCGAGGCGGCGGCGTACTTCCTGCTGGGTTAAGCAGGTAATATTCAAGGGTGAATTTATGGTATCACTGGTCATGTCATCTGCCATGGCATTTTCTTGTATAAAAACCGTAGAAAAAAGTCATTCAGCAGGTTGGCTTTACCCTCATCCCCTTCCACCATTTCACCAAGACTATTTTTAAGGGAGCCAACACTATCGCTTTTCAGTTTTTTACTGTTTATGTAGTTAAAGAATATTTTAGGATTATTTTTTCTTTCTCTCGCAATGAGTCTCTCTGTCTCAAACTTAGCTAACTTAATTTGCTTTTTACATATTTTATTTAATTTTCTATAATTATATAATGCCTCATCACTACTTACCCTCTTTAATTCTTTTAAGGCTTTCTGTTTTTCTTTTATTGCTTCCCTTACAGCTCTGTTTAGCCATAGGGGTTTCTTCCTATTTCTAGCATGTTTGTTCCCATAGGGTATATTTTCTGCACAAGCCCTATTCAGGATGCTCATAAAAGTCTCCCATTTGCTTTGTGTACTTTTATTACTTAGTACATCATCCCAGTTTATTGCACTAAGATCATCTCTCAACCGTTTAAAATTTGCTTTCCTGAAGTTTAGTGTCCTTGTAGCCCCTCTACTAGACATCTTACTAAAGAATACATGAAAACTTATTATTTTGTGATCACTATTCCCCAAGTAACCCCCAACTTGTATATTTGATATGCGGTCTGGCCTATTGGTTAGTACAAGGTCTAGTAGTGCTCCCCCTCTTGTGGGGTCCTGTACCATTTGTGAAAGGTAATTATCTTTCATTGTTATCAAAAATCTATTTCCTTTGCTGGAACTGCAAGTTTCTGTTCCCCAATTTATATCAGGATAGTTAAAGTCCCCCATAATAATTACCTCTCCGAGACTCGCTGCTTTATCAATTTGCTTTATGAGGAGATTTTCTACCTCTTCCATAATATTCGGCGTCTTATAACACACCCCTATCAGTATTTTATTATTCATTCCCCCCCTTATCTCCACCCATAGGGACTCTACATTCTCAGTACCCTCACATATGTTGTCACGCAGGATGGGTTTTAAGGATGATTTTACATATAGACACACACCTCCCCCTCGCTTATTTGTACGGTCATTCCTGAATAGGCTATAACCCTGTAAATTAACAGCCCAGTCTTAGCTCTCATCCAGCCATGTCTCTGATATCCCCACTATATCATAATTTTCTTCCAACAATATTAATTCTACATGTACATGCACGTTACGTATGACTCTGTACCTGTATTCCTGCTTACTGTATTAACTGTCCTAACCCTTCCCCCCGTACCACCCCCAATTTCATTACTTGTGCCCTGGTCACTATCTGCACTACATTCCCCTTCTATAAAGTGAAATACCCTCGTCCCCCATTCCTAGTTTAAACACTCCTCCAACCTTCTAGCCATTTTCTGCCCCAGCAGAGCTGCACCCTCCCCATTAAGATGCAGCTCATCCCTAGCATAGAATCTGTAGCCAACTGAAAAGTCAGCCCAATTCTCCAGGAACCCAAAACCCTCTTTCCTACACCAATTCCTGAGCCACCTGTTAACCTCCCTGATCTCCCTTTGCCTCTCTGGTGTGGCTCGTGGCACAGGTAGTATTTCCGAAAATACCACCTTTGAGGTCCATGCTTTAAGCTTACAACCTAATTCCCTGAAATCATCTTTAAGGACCTTCCACCTACCTCTAACTTTTTCATTTGTGCCAATGTGTACAATGACCGCTGGGTCCTCCCCAGCCCCTCCTAGTAATCTGTCAACCCGATCAGCGATGTGCCGAACTCGAGCGCCAGGAAGACAACACACTGTTCGGCGATCCCTGTCTTTGTGACAGATTTCCCTATCTGTCCCCCTAATAATTGAGTCCCCCACTACCAGTACCTGTCTTGCCTGCCCTGCACTCCTATTCCCCCCCTTACTGGAGCAGACACTCCTCTGGTGTTCAGAGGTCATGCCTTGCTGCAGCAATGCTACCCCTGTAATGACATCCCCCTCATCTGCCAAGTTTGCAAACCTATTGGGGTGTGTCAGTTCAGGACTAGCCTTCCTAGCACTTTTCCCTTTACCCCCTTTCTAACTGTCACCCAACTACCTACCTCACCGTCCTGCCGCTCCCTACTACGATCCTCCCCCACATCTGACCCAGCAAGCTGCTGCTCAGTGAGCAGCAAACTCCTTTCCATATTGCTAATGCATCTCAGAGTTGCCAGCTGCTCATTTAGATCCAGTATCTGGGCTTCCAAATGTGCAACTTGCGCACATCTCGAACAACAGTATGCACCCTCGAACGGCTTTTCAAGGACTGCATACATGAGACAAGATGTACACTGGATCGCATTAGCAATAGTGGAGCACATTTTCTAATGGGGATAGCACTAAACAAATGTTAAGTAATTAAACAACTAAATACAAACAATTCTACTCACACTTACTTTTGCTCACACTTTGCTCACTCACAATGAAGAAGACAGGCTAAAATTCTTTCAGAAGTTTTCAGAAGTCTTCCTTCCGGCTGTAACGGCCAAAACCCGGTTCTCCTTGAGCTCGCGGTGACTCTTCACTTATCCCAGAAGGCACTGGGAATATGCAAATTATCCTCGCAAGACTCCTTCCCTGGCTTTCAGAAGTCTTCCTTCTGGCTGTAACGGAAGGAATATCCTCTATTCTAGTCCCCATCTTGTAGTAATTTCCCAGCCCTGATTCCCATCTTGCAGAAATTTGCCCCATCCTCGTCCCCATTTTGTATTAATGTCCCCCATCTTGGTTCCCATATTGTAGTTAGGTCCTCCATTCTGGTTCTCATCTTGTATGAATGTCCCCTATCTTGGTCTCCATCTTATAGTAATGTCCACCATACTGGTCCCTATCTTGTAGTAATATACCCATACTAGCTCCCACTTTGTATTAATGTCCCCTATCCTGATCTTCATCTTGTAGTAGGGTTCCTTATCTTTGTCCCCATCTTGTAATAATGTCCCCCATTCTGGTCCCCACCTTGTAGTAAAGTCTACATCCTTGTTGCTATCTTGTAGCAAGTTCCCTCTCCTGGTTCCCATCTTGCTGAAATGTGCTCCATTCTGGTCCCCATTTTGTATAATTGTCCCCCATTTTTGTCCCCATCTTGTAAAAATGTCCTCCATTCTGGTCCTCACTTTGATCTCCATCTTTTAGTAATGTCCTATCCTGGTGCCTATCTTGCAGTAATGTGCCCCATTCTGCCACTCTTTACATACACATAAACATGCACCTCAACCTATGCAAAACACATAATTTTCTCCATGCACCTACCTTACTTTTGTTAAGCTGGACCATATCTTCTATAATAGCTTTATTATTGTCCTGTTGACATAGCCATGTGAAGCCTTGATTTTTCCTGGTTGAGTTGTACTTTTGAAAGCCAATATCCATTTTATCATGAGATGTTTGAGAAAGTGGGAAGAAAATTCCAAAAAGTATGGAGAAATAGCAAAAAAACGCATTTCCCCAATGTTTCTTTTAAATTTGCTTTGTTAATTTTAAGGTAAAAATGAGCCTGAAATATAATTCTCCAGGTCAGTACGATTACAGCAACACTAAAAGTTTTTTATATTTAAGTTGTGAAGAAAAATCTGAAATTTGAAGGGGCTGTGTAAGAGCTTGTTTTTTTTTTTACCTTGAGACGGTGTTTTTATTGATGCTATTTTTGGTTCATCACCTTATAATACTGTTTTATGCACTTGTTATGGTGGGCGAAAAAATGGAATTCTGCAATTTTTTTTCTTGTTATCGATCAGATAAATTTATTTTATATTTTGATAGATCTGGCTTTTATGAATGTAGCAATACCACATATATACTGTATATGTTTTTATTTTTTTCTATTTCATAATTTTCAATTATGCCAAAGAGGTGTAATTTGACCTTTTATTTGTTGTCATAATTTTGTAGTTTTTTATTGTATTTATTAGTCCATTTAGAAGACTTGAATCTGTGCTATATACAGCCATGGGATGGCTTTTACAAGAGTACTGCCATGACAGGCACAGGGTCTTTAGCAGTCCCCTGGCTGACAAAACAACTTATCGGCGTTGGGGGAGCGCCAGTGGGCAGTTAGAGTGGCATGCCGGCTTGCCGGTGCACTATAAATGTTGTCACAGATTGATAGTGACATTTAACAGGTTTTTACACATTTGTTTTAACCCCTTAAGAACTGAGCCACTTTATGCGTTACTGACTGAAACCCAATTTCCAAATGTTACCAGTGTCTTTTTATGCGGTAATAACTCTGAAATGCTTCAACACATCCCAGTGATTGTGAGACTTTTTATTCATGAGACATTGTATTTCATGTTAGTGGTGCATTAGGTCAAATTGATTTATTTATTTATTTATGAAAATATCAATAATTTGGCCAAAAAAATTAAAATTTCACAATGTTCAAACTTTGAGTTTTTATGCCTTTAAACCAGATACCGTATTTTTCGGATTATAAGACGCACTTTTCCTCCCAAAAATTTGGGAGGAAAATGAGGGGTGCATCTTAAAATCCGAATGTAGCTTACCGGGTGCAGCCAGTGCTTGTCAGTACGGCGCTGTTGTGTGCATCAGCTCCAGTCTGCTCGGCTCTGCCCTGTGCGCGGCTGGTCTGTTCTGCTCGGCGCGCGGCTACTGTGTTCTGTTCGGCACGTGGCTGCTTTGTTCAGCTCAGCGCGCAGCTGCTCTGTGCGGTGGGTGGTCATTCTGAAGATGTCGGTGGTCAGGGATTAAAATAATGGCGCCTAGAGTCAGCGCCTGTGCAGATGGAGCTCTCAGCTCAAGCTGTCATCTGCGCATGCGCCGACTATGACCGCCATTATTTGAATTCCTCACCGTAGACCGCCGAGATCTACAGAATGGCCCCGCACAGAACGGCATCACCGGCCCCGCACAGAACGGTGTCACCGGCCCCGCACAGAGCAGAGACCGCAGCGACTATCTGGGCTGCGTCACCCCGCTTCGCTGCTGCCCCCTCTCACTGGTAAGACACCACCAGATTATAAAACGGACCCCATATTTTTTTTTTACCTTTTTTTTCTCTAAATTTGGGGTGCGTCTTATAATCCAGTGTGTCTTAAAAAAAGAAAAATACGGTAGTTATACCATAAAAAATAGGTAATAAATAGTGATGGGCAGATCGGGAGTGTAAAAGTCTTGATCCACGTGGATTCAAAAGTACCTGTGCACCGACCCCAGGACTGGAGTTCTCGGGGAACTCCAAGTACTGTTCCAAATCCAGCCACCTGGTAACAACAAAAAAAAATAAAGGGAAAAAAAGGAAAAGCAGGCACAATATACTTACAAGTGTCCCGCACGGCTGTACCGCTACTTTCAGGGCCGCCCATACTACTTCTGAGGCTGCTCATTATCCCTCATGCATATGAGTTGCTTCTCCCTCCCACTGACAGTCCCAGTGTCTCTGATTGGTTGCAGTCAGATGCGTCCACAGCCTTTGTGACAGCGTGTCTGACTGCTTTAAATCACAGATTCTGTGTGCAAGTCTATAGTGTAAAAATAAATAGATACATAAAAAATTGGCATAGGATTCCCGCATATTCCCAGCAAAAAAAAAAGTATCTGGCTACAGGCTGCAGCCCCCAGCCGTGCATGTATCTTGGCTGTGTATGAAAATAAGATGGACTGCATACGGCTTTTTTAAAAATGATTGAAATAAATAATTTTAAAAATTGGTGTCCAGTTCTCCCCAATTTTGATACCCAGTCTTTATAAAGCTGACAGCAGAAGGCTGGTATTCTCAGGCTGGGGAGGACCCACGGTTGTTAGGCCCCCCACAGCCTAAAAATAGCAGACTGCAGCAACACAAGATTGTTACATCCATTAGATGCGACAATCCTGGAACTTTACCTGGCTCATCCTGATTGCCCTGGTGCAGTGGCAATCAGGGTAATAAGGGGTTAATGACAGCTCACAGCTACAACTAAGCTCTAGATTAGTAATGGGAGGTGTCTATGAGACCCCCCCCCATTACTAGGCCTGTAAGTGAAAAGAAATAAAACACAAACAAAGAAAAAATTCCTTTTTTGAAATAAAATACAAAAAACCTTTCTCCCCTTTATTAACCCTCAAAACACCCAATTCAGATGTAGTCCACACTAGGTCGCATGACGATTGCAGCTTTGCTACATGACTGAAGGCACAGTGCTTTAGCTCCTCCCTCTGTCTCTAGCTCCTCCCTTTTCCTCATCAGTAACAACTGACAGCTACCATCTCAGAAATGGGAAAGTCTTCACTGAATACAGATTTTATCTCAGAATTGATAATTTTGATAATGACCGATCAGTTCTGGAAGAGAAAGAAGAAGATTTGTCTGACAAGAGTTACTTATTTTCATGTGTGCTATTGATTTATGAAATAAAAATTAAAACAACAGTTACACTTTAAGAGAGCAGTGAGGGACAAGACAAAGTAAAAGCAGAATTCACTGATCGGGGACTGTTGTAGTATGTGGGCCGGTAGGGTTTGTGTGGCAGGGCTGCTTTTTTGTTCCAGTCCAACCTTATTTGGAACCCATTCCCAATTTAATGATTTGTCTCCTCTCTTCAGTGCAGATCAACTTCTACGTTCCATAAAAATAAAATAGGGAGTTCGAAACTTTGCTGGAAAAAAATGTATAATTTACTGTAATGTAAAAAATACCTCCTTCCTAAGATCAGGAAAAGAGATTAGAGGCTTACTAAGGGTAAAACAAAGTATTACTTGTGGAGCGAGTCAGTCTCATGTAGACAAATACCAGGTACCAATATACTGTTTCCTCTTCTGTCAGCATCTGGCCAGAGGGATATGCGGGAGATAAGCGGAGATGCAAAACACAACTCCCCAGGGCTTTTACTGATTGCTGTAGTCAAAAGGGACTTTAAAATGCAGTCCCACATAGAAAGCAAAGCAAACTAAAGGCATTAGCATGTTTGATATAGGATTTAGCAGTTAAGCTCTAAAGAGCCACTGGCAGGGAGGTTTTTTTAAATCAATGATAATTGGTTGAGGTCTTGAAGACTTGGACTGTGAGCAGAACTGAACCAGAGAGGCGGATTTGTAATATGTGTGATATACAGATCATGTTTTCTACCAGACATATGTTCCATTCACGTTGCTTGTCTTTGTGTGCTCGGCCTCCAGTTCCTCCGGTCTCTGCACATTCTTTCAGAGTGAAACTGAAGATGTAAATGAAGCAATGCACTGGCTGTCTGCTTTTAGTTACAATGTCTGTTTGTTGACATCTCAGATGAAAGCCTGCTGTGTCCCTGGCTCTGTCTCCTTCATTTCCCCTCTAATAAGGCTTTGCTCTCAATTAAGTTAATGATGCAACTTTTCCTATGGATCATTTGGTCTTTCAATCAATTAGCAAAATATGAAGGAAGCATCTCTTTTAGACATCAGCAGATTTTACATCAAAGATCTCTGGCAAATGTTTTGCCTTGACTCAACACTGCAGTGCCCAATTACCACCATTGCTGCTACTCCCCTTTTAATGAGTTCTATACCATATGATCATTGCAAGAACTTTGGGAGAGTCAGACATTCTGCTACTAGTACTTTATTTTCTCTATAATTTATTCTACAGTAATTCCATACTTTCATTTACTACTCTAATGGCAGAAATAATCAACCTGGTTCCTTATTTATTTTTCTAAGTGCATTGTTGCGGTATTACCTGTAAAAGTGGAGATGTACATGGACTTGATTAATCAAGAAGCAAGAAAATACACCCCGTTACATTCTACATGCATAACAGGGACCGGCCTGTCTGACTAGTCTCCGGTTTAGCTCGCTCCCTTCTTTCTGAAATGACATGGCGGTTAAAAGTCACACAAACTTGGCCAGTGCCTGATAATTGCTTGCCGTGGATCGGGCAGTATATGTCAGCTGTCAGATTCACAGCCATTAGCCACACACATTCAACAATTTATTCTAAACTGGCAACATTAACAAAATATAAAAAAGGGAACCTGTAACCAGATTGGGGCCTATAAGGTGTGGCTACCACCAGTGAGTTCTTATATACAGCACTAGAAGGTGGCCCGATTCTAACGCATCGGGTATTCTAAAATTTCTTGTGTAGTTAATGTATGATTTTTGTTATAAAAATAGAGGTTATTGTGTGTAGTTGCCAAGTGTCTGTGTAGGGGCTGTAAATGTTCTGGGTGTTGTCTGGGTGTGTGGGGGGGGTGAGAGCGGTGTTGTTTGTGTGTTGCATTGTGTGTGTTGCGTTGTTTGTGGAGCGCTGTGTGTCTGCAGCGTTGTGTGTGTGTGGTGCTGTGTGTGGTGCTGTGTGTTTTGCGCGGTTTGTGTGAGTGTGTGTGTGTGTGGGGTGTGTGTGTTTTGGGAGGAGGTATGTTTTGTACAGTGTGTGTGTGTGTTTTGGGGGGAGGTATGTTTTGTGCAGTGTGTGTGTTGCAGGAGTAGTCCTGGAGAGAGGAGTATAATAGGAGGAGTAGTCCTGGGGGGAGAGGAGTATAATAGGAGGAGTAGTCCTGGGGGTGAGGAGTCTAATAGGAGGAGTAGTCCTGGGGAGAGAGGAGGATAATAGGAGGAGTAGTCCTGGGGAGAGAGGAGGATAATAGGAGTAGTAGTCCTGGGGAGAGAGGAGGATAATAGGAGGAGTAGTCCTGGGGGGAGAGGAGTATAATAAGAGGAGTAGTCCTGGGGGGAGAGGAGGATAATAGGAGGAATAGTCCTGGAGAGGGAGGAGGATAATAGGAAGAGTAATCCTGGGGGAAGAGGAGTAGAATAGGAGGAGTAGTCCTGGGAAGAGAGGAGGATAGGAGGAGGAGTAGTCCTGGGGAGAGAGGAGGATAATAGGAGGAGGAGCCCTGAGGGGGAGGTGTCTAATAGGAGGAGTAGTCCTGGGGGGAGAGGAGTATAATAGAAGTAGTCCTAGGGGGAGGTGTCTAATAGGAGGAGTAGTCCTGGGGGGAGAGGAGAATAATAGGAGGAGTAGTCCTGGGGAAAGTGTCTAATAGGTGGAGTAGTCCTGGGGGGAGGTGTCTAATAGGTGAAGTAGTCCTGGGGGGAGGTGTCCAATAGGTGGAGTAGTCCTGGGGGGAGGTGTCTAATAGGTGGATTAGTCCTGGGGGGAGGTGTATAGGTGCCCATTGTGTGCAGGGGCGTGGCTGAGTGGGCACAGTGTGCGGGGGGAGTGGCTGAGCAGGCACAGTGTGCGAGGGGCGTGGCCGAGCGGGCACAGTGTGCAGAGTGGCGTGGCCGAGCGGGCACAGTGTGCGGGGGGAGTGGCCGAGCAGGCACAGTGTGCGAGGGGCGTGGCCGAGCGGGTACAGTGTGTGGGGGGGCATGGCCGAGCGGGCACAGTGTGCAGGGGGATGTGGTCGAGTGGGCACAGTGTGCGAGGGCGTGGCCGAGCGGGCACAGTGTGTGGGGGGACGTGGCCAAGCGGACACAGTGTGCGGGGAGCATGGCCAAGCGGGCACAGTGTGTGGGGGGCATGGCCGAGCGGACACAGTGTGCGGGGGGACGTGGCCAAGCAGACACAGTGTGCGGGGAGCATGGCCAAGTGGGCACAGCGTGCAGGGGCGTGGCCGGGCTGAGCCGAGCGGCCAATGCGACAGTTGTCACTGTAATGACTCATTTTGGAGCAAGACAGACAGACAGACAGACAGACAGAATAAGGCAATTATATATATAGATTCTAACATGCTATATATAAGGGCCTAAATGGTCGGTACGGTGGAGTTGGGTCCATTCTCCGGTGCCGGCACCTCCTCTTTCAGCCATCTTTGTCATCCTTCTTCTCAAGCCGGGGCGCATGACGCATCCTACGTTATCCACACTGGCCGGCATTGAGGTCCTGTGCAGGCGCACTTTGATCTGACCTGAGCAGGGCCCATCAAAGTATTGTAGTTTGCCTGCGCAGGACCGGCGAGTGTGTATGAAGTAGGACGCGTCGTGCACACAGGCTTCAGAAGGAGCAAGGGTTCTATTAAGCTATCAATCATATTTCAAACCTAAGCGCTCAGTCTTATAGTACACATTGAGGCCATCTTCTCTGCATTCCTCCTTGCGCTCACGTTAAAGGGGTATTTTCATCTCCAAGATCCTATCCCAATATGTAGTGGGTTTATTATTATTATTATTATTATTATTATTATTAATAATAATAATAGCAAATACCTCCAATTAGAAATGTAGTATAGTTCTGATTCACTATGTCGCTTACCTCATGTTCAGGGCATTGCAGGACTTTAGAGATCCATGGTTACGACCATGCATATAGTTACCGTTAGTTAATAATATTAAAGTTTATGTTTATAGCGCTAACATATTTCGCAGCAATCTACAATCAAGGGGGGCTTATACAAACAAAAACAAAACAAAGTCACACATACTTCAGCAGCTACAAAAGGAATGAGGGTATACATTTCAAAAAGACCCCCTCGGAATAGTGGAAGACAAATTCCCATCCGTCAGGGTCAACAGTGGCACAAGGAAAACAACAAAACTATAAAAATATATATGCTTTATTACTTGCAAAAAAGTTACATAATTTACATAATCTCTCTTACATAACTAGGGCCTGTGTGCAAAATATAAAGACAGAGTTTTCCCCAAGGAGGCTATACAAAAAAGGATCTAAAATATGGGGACGTGCAGGATAACCAGTTGAAAGATGAATTCTATATGTGAATCAGTACAAAAAAATAATCAAAATAATGTTCGTTTTTTTTAAGAAAGCCTTACATTAAACCCAAAAATAGACAAATATAGAACAGTGTCTAAAAAGTAATAAAATGAGGGAATAATCAATAATGTCCAGTGTTATGTTAAAGTGCCTAGTGCCATAATATTTGGACAACCCACAGAAAAAGTTCGAGTAAACAATCCCAAATTCATAATATTAGAAAATGTAAGCTATCAATAAACAACGCAGTTACCTGCTGAAGAGCCTATTAAATTTGCTGGCCTCTGTTCCCGACACGTGTTTCATCACCTTTAGACTTCCTCAGGGGGGTTTCTGTGAGGAAAAGGAATGAGGGTCCTGCTCGCAATCTTACAATCTATGGGGAAATAGGGGGACACAAAAGGTAAAGTTATTATGTTATCATTATTATGATAAATTATTGAATTTGTATAAAGTTGCATAATCCTGTCATCAGACTGACCTTTTAAGGTCACTTATGTGCTACTGGTTGTAGGGAGCATGTGAGGACAGAAATATCATGGAGAAGGTCATGAATTGCATTTAGAAGGTGAGAACAGCATTACTGTAGATTAGTGAGCTAAGATTGTTTGACGAGAAGTGTTTTTAATGCATGCTTAAAAACTTGGTGGCTTAGTTAGTTGCTAGTGGTTATAACTATGAATACCTAAGGTCCTGCAATGCCCTGAGCATGAGGTAAGTGACATAGTGAATCTGAAGAACTATACTACATTTCTAATTGGAGGTACTGTATGTGCTAATATTATTATGACACCTACTACATATTGGGACAGGATATTAGGGATGGGAATAACCCTTTAAGATATGCTACAACTTTGAACATTGCAACTGGTCTAAGTGCAGAGGGGAACATCTTAAGGGTATGTACCTACATTACAGATTTGTGTTTAGATTTACTGTACACAAAACTACATGTTTTGGCAGGAAAAACGCAGCAAACAAACGTGCGTTTTTTTATCACGTTTTTGTTTTATTTTCTCTTGCGTTTTTCGTGCATTTTTCAACCTGCGCTCTATCTCCACAATCACCGCTGGGTCTCTGACTGATGTTACATTTGAGATTGAGACCTGGCTCTCACTGCCAAGAGCAGTGCTCCAGCTGCTCCCAGCAGTTTACCCCCTAAATGCTATGATCGGTTCCCTGTAGTGCGATCACAGAGAACCGATCACTGCATGGCAACCCTGGGTTGTCACCATGATGACCCCAAGTTACTGAGCTACAGATTACCTCACAGACCATGCCAGATGCATGGTGTGTAAGGTGAAGTGTCAGTGTTGTTGTAGCGCCCCTGACCTGGTAAGGCACCACTGAGTACTGCACCCATGCTGGGGGCAGTACAATACAGGTAATCCAGAAGGCTGACCGAGGTGTGGTTACACAGGTGCATAGTAATCAGGTCTCCCACATCTACCTTTGATAGAGACCCCTGGGGAATACAGGAGGGGGCGTGGCCTCCATGTCCACTCAAGGGGTATGGTAGAGAGTCTGGTTGCTAAGTTGCGTAGGCAGGCACAGAGGGGAGGGAGTAGTGAGCAAGTCTGAAGTGGAGCTCAGAGAGAGCAGACGTGCAGGACCCACTAGTCAGACAACGCACGTGCAGTGGCTACCGACGGGGGAGATCGGTCACCTGGTAGTGCCGCCCGAAATCCACCCAAGGCTAGAAAGAGCAAAGGGGTGGCTGAGTACGGGGACTGCCAGGGAGGTACCAGCTGGAGTGACCTGGTCCAGGCTACAAGCAAACAAGCAGAAACGAGGGGAGAATAGGCAGCAGCAACTTCCCTGGGACACCCCAGCAGGACAACAAGTCAGGGTCACCCCAAAAACGCCAGGGCTAGGAAGGCGAGTCGGTAGTCACCCTCAAAAGTCAGCCTGACGGAGTGCCTGGTTTCCTCTGGTTCATCCCAGCTGTGCCTGGGTACTCACCCTGCCATCAATTGTGAGTAAAAACCCTGAAAAACTGTCTGGACTGTGCCTGAATCATTCTGCTGCTTGTGGTTCCACACATACTCCAACCGGACCCTGGGGCCGGCCTCACTCTCGGGAGGCCACAACACCCAGCTGCATACAACACCATCCCCAGGCATCCTCTAACCTGCAGCGGCGGTCCCCTGACCACAATACTGAGAGTAGCGTCACGAAAATCCAAAGAAGATAACTTACCTGTGACCAGATCATCCCACGTGGAGTCCCTGAAGGTAATGCTACACTACACCTGTGGAGCTTCACACCGTGAGTGCAGCACTGACAGATAAAATCCACTGCAGTGATCAAGCTCTGCAGTGGATTATATCAGACACATTGAAAAACGCAGAAACAATTGACATGCTTAAGATTCTGCAAGGGAAAAATCTGCAACGTGCACAACAATTCAGGATTCTCATAGACTTTGCTGACATGCATTTTTTCTTGCATCATTGATTAAAATGTTCAAGAAAAAACACAGCAAAAATGCAGAGTGGGCACACAGCCTAAAGGCGATGTCTTCACTGTTAACTTATTAATTGAGACTTCCCCTTTCAACCTTCTACAGCCCACCAGCATGCTACTGTTAAAAACAATAATCTACACTTTACTCACCTTCCTCTGTTCTGTCTGTACCTCTGTACCCCTGATGATTGTTTACAGGCTCTAGTTGTAACATCATGACTACAGTATATGTGACCACTGCAGCCAATCAATCACTGGGATTATATATAATGTGTGTGTAGATATCAAAACTCCAGTGACTGCATAAGAGGCAGCTATGACGTCGTGACTAGGAATCAGCGGACCCATGGATGTTTGAGTTTACCAGGTTCTGCATTGTGGCGACCTATTCGTCGGATATTCGCAACAGTGAATATTTGAGGTATTCGATCATCCCTAGTCATTATCCATGAACATTTGGACATGAGGAAGCTATCTGCTAAGTGGGTCCCCAAATGTTTGACAACAGATCAGAGAAGACAGTTGATGATGCAAGTGAACACTTCCTGGTCCATTTGTCAGCGTTTCCAGAACTTCCTGGATCGACTGATCACTATCGATGAGACCTGGATTTATTTGTATGACAGGCCTTATAATAGGTCTTGATATTTGGAGTGCCCAATCAGCCAAATTTAAACGAATAATGCATTACTGTAAAGGAAACGCTTGGTTTCTTTTTTTCCCAAATAAATTTGTTGGTTAAAGACTGTAATTAAGCCAGAGAACTCATAGAAAATTTTATAGGAAGACAATTAAACAAACAGAGAATTTTTGGAAGCAAAATCATTTTAAACAATTGAATTCTTGACATCCATGATAGGGAAAGCTGTGCATATCAATTTAATTCCAAGACTAAATATTTCAGGAGAGGAGACAGATTTTTTTTCCAATAAATGGTGGGAAGGACCAAGGACAATACCAAGGTATGGGATGCTTGAATCCGACCATTTAAAAGAATAGTGACACTCTAATTCAGTCTTGGTAGCCAAAAGGAGATTAACAGAAAAAATTAAAGATGTTGAGGCAATTAGTTTATTAAATGATATATTAGAAAAAGATGACAATGTGTAGATTATAGCGGGAAGAGAAGCGACAGGGTCAGTGCATGTGATGATAACGTCAGCCGCATAAAGGCCAAAGGTGTGTGATGAGCCCCCAATTTTTAACCCTGATATGTTGGCATTCTCACGTATGGCTTCAACCAATGGCTACATTCCGTGCTGGCCAAAAGTATTGGCACCCCTGTAATTATGTCAGATAATACTCAGTTTCTTCTTGAAAAAGATTGCAATCACAAATTCTTTGGTATTATTATCTTCATTTATTTTGCTTGCAATGAAAAAACACAAAAGAGAATGAAACAAAAATCAAATCATTGATCATTTAACACAAAACTCCAAAAATGGGCCAGACAAAAGTATTGGCACCCTAAGGGGTACATCGCTGTGTGTGAAGTCACAGGAGCGAGGAACATCTACTACCTGCGTCACCGTGGCTCCAGTCGGCTATGCAGAATGAAGGAGGTGGGCGGGATGTTTACATCCCGCTCATCTCCGCCCCTCCGCTCCTATTGGCCGCCTGCCGCGTGACGTCGCAGAAACGCCGCATGACCCACCCCCTTAATAAGGAGGCGGTTCGCCGGCCAGAGCGACGTCGCATGGCAGGTGAGTGCATGTGAAGCTGCTGTAGCAATAATATTCGCTACGGCAGCTATCACAATGATATCGCACCTGCGACGGGGACGGCGACTATCGCGCTCGGCATCGCAGCATCAGCTTGCAATGTCGCAGCGTGCAAAGTACCCCTAAGCCTAATACTTGGTTGCACAACCTTTAGCCAAAATAACTGGGAACAACCGCTCCGGTAACCATCAATGAGTTTCTTACAATGCTCTGCTGGAATTTTAGACCATTCTTCTTTGGCAAACTGCTCCAGGTCCCTGAGATTTGAAGGGTGCCTTCTCCAAAGTGCCATTTTGAGATCTCTCCACAGGTGTTCTATGAGATTCAGTTCTGGACTCATTGCTGGCCACTTTAGTAGTCTCCAGTGCTTTCTCTCAAACCATTTTCTAGTGCTATGCAATGCAAGAACTGACAAAAACAGAAGGAAGAAGCAGTCTGATACACACAGTATTAAACATAAAGAAGGGATCATACAGATTCAGTTAAAATTGTTAGGTAGGGGGTCTCCTACTCTCATAAAGCCTATGCAAGCAGTACAAGAGCTGCCAAAAATTAGAAGCAGAGACTGCAGTACTCCCTGAAAGACACATAGGGGAAGGCCTCCTACAACATTTTTTTTTACCATTTTCAAAGAGTAGGACTCCTAGACACTAGGTGCAAGGCCTATCCAAAAATTAAAAGGATGAACTGTAATGAAAAATGGAAAACATATAAAAGAGGGTCGCAGAATACAATGTTTTCCCCATTATTAAGGAATGGGACTCATACACTAATAAAACCTATGCACTATATACAGTACAAAAATTGTAAAGAGGGATGACAATACAGCCAACAAGAGACATAGAGAAGATATTCTTATTTAATTCTTGAACAATTTAAAAAAAATTCTTACTCCCAAACTGGGAAAGCCTATGCGCTCAGGGAAAGGCCCAGCTAAAATTACAAGACAAGATTGCAATAAAGCAAGCATGAGACATAAAATAGAGACTCTAAATAAATTCTGGCAACATTTTAAAAACATTCTAACTCCCAAACTTTGAAAGCCTATTCACTCATTGAGAGGCCTAGCTAAAATAACAAAGAGACATTATACGGTAGTATACTCTGGAAGGGACGTAGAAGAGGGACTTGTTTAAGGTCCAACACTGGCAAAGCCGCTGTGAGATCTAGCTATAATTACAAGGAAGCACTGGAGTACACCCTGAAGAGATATAGTGGGTTGGCTGTGCTTCAATTCTAGTAGAATTTTAAAACCATTCTGACTCAAAAACTGGAAAGCCATTGCTTTCAGTGTGAGGTCTAGCTAAAATTACAAGGAGGCATTGCAGTACATCCTGGAAGAGGCATAGAGGGGGGACTGAGATTCAATTCTGATATCATTTTATAATAATTTTACTCCATAACTTGGAAAACCTATGTACTAAGTGCACGGGCTGCCAAAAAGAGAAAGAGGCACTCTGATACAGCCTGGAAGAGATGTAAACGAAGGCATCAGATCTTTTTACCATTATTAAGGAGGGGGACTCCTAGATTTATAAAGCTGATGCACTATGGACAAGTGCTAACAAAAATTAGAATGCACTACAACATACGCTTTAAGACATGTAGAGTAGGGCATCAGAAAACCTTTTTTTACCATTTGGAAGAAGTGGGACTTCTACATAGTTACAGCCAATGCACTAAGTGCAAGAGCAGAATTTTTTATTTTTACCCCTGAGGGTATACATACAAGTGCATCGCAATAAATTAGCAAATCATCAAAAAGTTAATTTATTTCAGTAACTCAATGCAAAAAGGGAAACACATATTTTATAGAGTCATTACAAACAGAGGGATCTAATTCAAGTATTTATTTCTGTTAATGTTGATGATTATGGCTTACAGCCAATGCAAACCCAAAAGTCATTATCTCAGAAAATTAGAATAATTACCACAAAACACCTGTAAAGGCTTCCTAAATGTTTAAAATGGTCTCTTAGTCTGGTTCTGTTGGCTACACAATTATGGAACAGACTGTTGACTTGACAGATGTCCAAAACGCAGTAACTCCACAAGGAGGGTAAGCTACAAAAGTTCATTGCTAAAGTAGCTGGCTGTTTACAGAGTTCTGTATCCAAGCATATTAATGGACAGTTGAGTGGAAGGAAAAAGTGTGGTAGAAAAAGATGCACAAGCAACCGGGATAAACGCAGCCTTGATAGGAGTGTTGAGAAAAGAACATTCAAAAATGTGCTACATTTTTGTATAACTTTTGCCACAATAAAATAATTAAACATAAAATGGCACAAAGAATTTTATTTATTAAGTAAAGCTCATTTATAGTCAACTATTTGCTTCATATCTGTTTAATGAATAATTTGCAGGTTGAAGTTGTGTTTACTAGAACTTTGTATTTTTTAATATGGTAACCCACAGAAAATGTTGATTCTGAAAGGAAATGAAAGGTTTTCTAACAAATATTTGTGGTGTACTCATTTATGATGAGTATATATATATATCTATATATATCTATATATATCTCTCTCTCTATATATATATATATATATATATATATACAATAGAAAAAACAGAATGAAACAGGGGTTTCCTTGCTGGTTTCCCACGCTGGTACTAACCTGAGTTCAAACCATACTGGCAGCACCTTTACAATGTGAACAGGTGCGTATCTGGATGGTGTATAAATATGAGACAAAAAAGACCATTCGCCCACTGTGAAAAAAACAAAATAAATTCTACCTTATAACATAAATGGAGGTATTTGGAATATTATAATGGCCATTGTAATACCAGCCCAGCGCCCCTTCACGGCAACCTCCTTTGCTGGGTCCTACACTACACTGCATCTCCTCTGGGTTTTAAAAACCTACAAGATCAGCTGGTTAACAAAAAGGAGGCTAATGAAGTGGCGAAGGGGCGCTGGGCTGGTATTACAATGGCCATTATAATATTCCAAATACCTCCATTTATGTTATAAGGTAGAATTTATTTTGTTTTTTTCACAGTGTGCGAATGGTCTTTATTGTCTCATAAATATATATATATATATATATCATAATGCTGCCACCGCACTGTCCTGCCCCCTCACGCTAACTCACCCTCCCAACTGCTAAGCAGTGGTTGCTCCATCCACTGTCCCTGCCATCAGTTCCCATGGCCTGTATACATCACACAGGCCTCTTGGGAGCACACTTAGGGTGTGTACACCTTTTCTTAAAGAGCAAGCATGCTCTAACTTATGGCTGAGAGGCACTGTATATTTAATGTACCCTCCCCTTATGGGAGGTGCATGGGCAACATGGTCCATCCTTTAAACATTTAAACATGTGTTAGGTTCTTTGTGCCATTGCTGCTGTACTGCTGTGTGCTGTATCACTAATATTCGTCTGTGTATCCACTGCTGCACATATACGTACTTGCTGTATCTGCTGCACCCGCTGCTACACCTCTCCATACCAGCTGTACCTACCATAACCGCTGCTATATCTCATCATAGCAGCCATGCCTGCCGCATTAGCCATCCTGGCTGCATCTGTCTTATCAAAGATGGTCTGTATCTATACCCCTTGGGCAAGCTGTCACAGCACCGGGTCTCCCTGAGTAGCACCTGGTTGCTATTGGCAGCCAAGTTCATCCTCATCATCAGAGGCTTTTGTGAAAACCCGGTGTCCATTTAAATCACACCCCTCAGGTGTACCATGTGCTGTGGCCAGTGGGTCCACTCTTGCTCACGCCCGCTAGCATTACATATATATTTGCAATATATATACAGTATATATACACAATATTTTTGCAAATTTCCTACTGTTGCTCTGGTGTGCTTCAGAAATTTTGGAACATGCCAAGGTAAAGGCAATATTGAATGTGTGCATTTATGAGATAAGAAATTAGATTATGATTCCCATTCAGATTTCACTCTTCTGTGAGCACTGAGCACTGATTCACTGAACAGAATTGCAAAAATTTTCAGCAGTAACAGTATTGTTTGTGCCTATAATGTAATTTTTCCATTGACCAGTACACAAAGGAAATACAAAGACAATCTGACACAGAGTTCAATAAAATATCATTGAAAATTATCTTTCTGAACTTGAAACTAAAAGCAAAATCAAATAACATGTTCTTCTTACAATTATATTATGAGACATTAACATAATGAGATTGTAGTAGGTTATGCTGTAGGTTCCTGATTCATGAGAAGTTCAGCTTTTGGAATGTTACTCAATTATTTTAAAGTAGTCGTAGATTTTGTAAAGCAGAATGACTCCTTCGTCTTCTCTGTATAGTGTCACTACTGATGTGGCACAGTGCACACACGGCAACACAACCAATCTACTGGAATCTGTAGGAAATTATTCTGTGCAGATAAAGTGATGACAGGACCTTTGTCCAATTGTTCTTGAGCAGAGTCCCCCAACTAGTGGTTCAGTAGCCATATGTGGCTCTCAGGCTCTTTATTTGTGATTCCTCAGCTGCAAATAGTACTGAGATAATGGAAAGGTCATAAGAACTTACTAGAATTAAAATTAAATCATTGGTCCCTACACTAGTAGCCATGAAAATACCTGTTGTATAGGAAAAGAGCTTAATTAATAATTACACATTTCATTTTTCATGAATCAATAGTACAAGTGAAAGTAAGAAAGTTTGTAATATATCATATTAAGGCTTGTTCACACCACCATATTTCGGTCCGAGGGCTGTTGCATTTTTTGCGGTCTTTCTTCCACTTTCTCATTGCTCTAAATAGTGAAAAATGCTGCAAAAACACTCAAAGAATAGACATGCTGTAGATTTTAAAACATTGCAGTTCTCATAGCTTTTGCTGGTACTGTAAAAAGCAGCTTTTAATTTGCATATAAACACAGCAAAAAATGTTGCATGTGAACATAGCCTTCAGTGCGCACAGTGTACCTGTCTGTTGCTTAAGAGAGACAAAAAAGATCTACCCTATTTTTTTGTTTCTAACATTCACCGGATTATAAGACGCACCCCAAATTTAGAGGAAATAAAGGTATAAAAAAATAATTGGGGTCCGTCTTATCGTCTTACAATCCGTGAAGTGGAGCAGGGTCACAGGAGGCAAGGGTGGTGGTGAAGTAGGGCGATGCTGTGGGTGGTGCAGCGGGTGTCTCAGATGCTCGCTGAGGGCGAAGAGAGGCCAGCAACATCCAGAAAGTGTTGGTGGTGAGAGCTTCAAAGAAATGGCGCTCGGAGTCGGCAAGTGCACAGATGGAGTTCTTGGCTCAAAATCTCATCTGCGCATGCGCCACCTCCGGGCGCCATTTTCTTTAAGTCAACTGCTGGGAGATCAATGGGCTGGAGGCATTACATATGCAGATAAGATCTTGAGTCGACAGCTCCATCTGTGCATGCGCTTACTTCGGGTGCCATTATTTGAAGTCCTCACTGACGACAGTTTCAGGATGGCACCCGCAGCTCCAGCACAGCGCTTGCTGCCTGCAGCCCCAGCACAGCACACTACCCACAGCACTGCTGCTGCTGCAACCCCTCTCCACCACCCAGGGTAAGAAACATTCGGATTATAAGACGCACCCCCTCATTTTCCTCCCAAATGTTTGGTAGGAAAAGTGTGTCTTTTAATCCAAAAAAATATGGTAACTGGAATAGTGACAGATTTTAAGAACATTCTAATTTTGCTCATAAAAGAAAAAACAACTAACAAAATATAGCCATAAGACAAATTGTAATAAAATCACTGAAATTACTTTACACTATAAAGTCCTAGCTACTCCATCACATCAACATCCTGAAATGTAGAAATTGGAGGAACCATTGTGCACAAGAAAATAATCTATAATTTCGATTAGAATATTTTTACATAGCGTAAGTTAATATATTTTATCAGGATTGTCAAACACCGAAACTCCGGACTCTTGAGAGAACTCTTTATGCTCACTTTAGTATATCTAGCTGGTAGCTTAAGAAAACAGACTCTGAAAAGGAACATTATTCCGTCTGAACTATAATGTAATCAAATAAAATGTAATTCATATGTGATATTACAAAAAGGAATTGTCTGCAAGCCAAAATACTAAATAAATCTATGCGCAAGCCTATTAGTCTTATCATGTTTGTTCCTGTTATGAATCACTGCAGGAACAAATAGACAAGGAGGAGAGATAATTTACAGCTAATCACAGTTGTAAAGCTGCCACCAGTTCCCAGATATAAACTACAAGGACAAAATAAATATGGAGAAATATATAGCAAAACATTTGATTTAACTATTGGCGTCTGATTCATTTCAGTTATTTGTCAGAAGACTGAAATGATTTCTGGCACTCCGATATCCATGCTGTTGCTTGTGTGAATTGGATGGTTTAAAATTGTTATTTTCATTACTCAGATATGTAGTCCTCAAAATGTTGCAGAATACACATCATAAAACTCTCTTTATGAGCATTTTTGGCAAGGGCAACAGGACTACAGTGCCATCTACATGAGTAGATCTGCTGAGCCCACTGTCAGAGACTGACAGTGGCATTTAAAGAGTTAAGAGTAGAAAGCGGAGTTCAGCTCCATTTGACACTGTTAGAGGCAAATGATGGCTGAATAACACAGCCATCATCTACCAGAAAATATGCTGCTTTAGCTCCTGAGCCAACATCAAAGACGGGGACCTGGCATATGATGTACCAGTATGACATATCTCAGGAAAGGGTTATGGAGGTATTCCCATTTTGCCCATTTTGGATATTTATGAGATATTTATGGTGAATACAGAGGCTGTGTATGTGCTGCTCTGTTTATTTACTGTATGGCCTGTTTCATTTACTTCAGGGAAGTAGATGCTTGTTCGTCTCTTAAAATACCATCAGCAGTGTACCCTTTTGGCAGCATACAGGGGAAATCTTCCACGTGTACTAGTTTCCTGCTGGTTTAGGTTAAAGGGGTTGTCCACTAGTTGGACAATCCCTTCTCATTCGCCATATTTGCCCCTGGTAAAAATAACAACACATACTCACCTCTGATGCTGGCACCGTTCCCATGTAATTGGCATTCGTTCTCCCAGGGCTCACATGACGTTGTTACATCACTTGAGCCCTGCACCCGATCAGTAACAGCTTCTCGCTCCCCACCTTTGAATGTATTGACCGTCACGAGCAAGGGAATAGCCAGCTGCAGCTCTGACTTCCTCCCAATGTTCAATTTATCCAAAGGTGGGGAGAGTGAAAGCAGCGCTGATTGTGTGCAAGGCTTGTGTTACATAACAATGTCATATGAGCCCTGGGAGAGCAAGAGCCAATACTACTGGAATGGTGCCAGCACCCGAGTTGAGTATGTGTTGTTATATTACCGGGAGCAAACATGCTGATTGAGAAGGGAAAGTGGACAACCCCTTTAAGGCAGTGGCCGAAAGAGATGATAATTCTTCCAATAGACCATGTGATTATTTTTTTTTTTTTTGCAAGTCTCCCTTATTACACAGGTATTGTTCTCTAAGATATACATGGAGGTATACAGTAGTTTTTTTTCTCACATGGTAAAACATCACTTATTAACTATCAATCATAGTAATGATGATTGGTTACAGGATGACAGGAACAGATTTTGATTATTTAGCTGGACTAATTTCATTATTATTATATCTGCATAGATCATCACTCAGATCAGTCATTTCTTAGACAAATGTATTTATGCATGTATGGACAATTTATCGATACAATGTTTTATTTTCTCTTCATTTGGCAAAGATAATATACTTCTGTGCTCACTAAATAGACCTCATATAGCAGCTTTATTGTCTCAGCCATGTTGGCTTCTACCTTTATACATCAGATGTGTATACTGTAAAGTCTAGAGGGCTCCCTTCATAGTTTATAGGTCAAAGAATGAATAAAACTCCATCAAAGGTAATAATGATGATATTACTGTGTACACTAATGTGTAATGGTTCTTCTTTTCGCTTTATCACACAATGGATGAGAATCACAGAATAGCATCAAATGAATGAGATCAAATCAATTTACTATTCTCACAGACACTTCTCATAAAAATGTGCTCATCATAAAAAGCTAACAAAATTACTCCACTCCGTTTCACGGCTTGTCCTTGGCTCCAGATGTCTATGTGTATCACCGTGAACAGAGCCGGAATTCAATTCATTATTTTCGCTATGAACTGTGAAGAGGAACCTCTTGTCCATACAGACTATACATCAGCGTGATATGTGGTGATTTTATACTGTTGATGTGACTTTAGAAAATTGTATTCATTCTTCTTCCAGGTGAATTGTTTTTTTTGGCTATGATCTGTATTAGACCTTTTTGGTGTAAGCAGCAGGAGGGATATTCAAATGAATAAAGCACAACTGATACATTTTTTTTTTTTTATTTTAAGACCGGATTGAAGATTCTAAATTAAATGCTTTATAATAAGGGGTACTTTGCATGCTGCGACATCGCTAGCATCGGCTAGCGATGCCGAGCGCGATAGTACCCACCCCCGTCGCACATGCGATATCTTGTGATAGCTGCCTTAGCGAACATTATCGCTACGGTAGCTTCACACGCACTTACCTGCCCTGCGATGTCGGTCTGGCCGGTGACCCGCCTCCTTCCTAAGGGGGCGGGTCATGCGGCGTCACAACGACGTCAAACGGCAGGCGGCCAATAGAAGCGGAGGGGCGGAGATGAGCGGGACGTAAACAAACATCCCACCCACTTCCTTCCTTCCGCATAGCCAGTGGACGCAGGTAAGGAGATGTTCCTCGCTCCTGCGATGTGTGCTGCTGCAGGAACGAGGAACAACATCGTATCTCCTATTGGTGCGACATTATGAAAATGACCAACACTACACAGATCACCGTTTTTCAATGCTTTTGCGATCGTTTATTGGCGCATCTAGGCTTTACACGTTGCAACGTCGTTACCGGCGCCGGATGTGCGTCACTTTCGATTTGACCCCGACGATATCGCAGTAGCGATGTCGCAGCGTGCAAAGTACCCCTTAGTTTTATACTCACATGCCGCCATCTTCACCTTTTATCTGCTCCCCTCCCTTTGGTCTCCAGCAGTTTATGACCATCCAAATCTCTCCAGTGTTTGCTGGTACAGAAGAGCGAACCTGATGTTTGATGTTCGAGGTTCGAGTTCGAACACAGACTTCAAAGAAAACAAAATTCTGGTTCGAAGTTTGAGTGAGTTATGATTGCAAAACACTCAAGTGATCAGTGCTGTGCTTGGGTAGGATTGATGCAGCCCTGTGCGAGCAGCTTGCAGTGTTTGATCGGCTCGCACTGGAGATAAAATCAGCGTGATCATATGTAGTGTACACACACAAAAAAAAATTGAAAAACCCTACCCACCCTCCTCCAAAAGTGTTCTGCTTATGCTGCCAGCCATGTGGGTGGAGACACAAACTGCCCAAATTCAGACTTCCATTGAGGTTCAAGTCAAGTCAGGGTAACAAACCAAACCTTATCTAAGGCTCAACTATACCCTCCAAACCAAAGTTCCAAAGGTTCGCTCATCTCTTTTTGCTGGAGCAAAGCGGAGGTCACCGGACTTCATAGACTAAAGCGGGCTTTACACGTTGCGATATCGGCAACGAGATATCATCGGGGTCACGCACATCCGGCGCCGTTACCGACATCGCAGCGTGTAACGCAAATGAGCAACGATCAACGAGCACAAAAACGTCAAAAATCGTTGCTCGCTGTCACGTCGCTCATTTCCATAATATCGCTGCAGCGACAGGTACGATGTTGTTTGTCATTCCTGCGGCAGCACACATCGCTGTGTGACACCGCAGGAGCGACAAACATCTCCTTACCTGCGTCCACCGGAAAAGGAGGAAGGAAGAAGGTGGGCGGCATGTTTCGGTCGCTCATCTCCACCCCTCCTTTTCTATTGGGCGGTGGTTTAATGACGCTGCTTTGACGTCACTGTGACACTGAACAAACCACCCCCTTAGAAAGGAGGTGGATCGCCGGTCACAGCAATGTCGCAGGGCAGGTAAGTGCGTGTGACGCTGCCGTAGTGATAATGTTCGCTACGGCAGTGAGCACCACATATCGGCCGTACGACAGGGGCGGTTGCTATCGCACTCGGCATCGCTAGCATCGGCTAGCGATGTCGCAGAATGTAAAACCCGCTTTAAGGCCCCATCACACACAGAGATAAATCTTTGGCAGATCTGTGGTTCCAGTGAAATCATGGACATATTGTTCCATTTGTACACAGCCACAAACCTGGCACTGATTGTTCACAATTTCACTGCAACCACAGATCTGCCGCAGATTTATCTCTGTGTGTGACAGGGCCTTTACATTGAGAACCCGTCACAGTTATCTTTGACTTCTGGCAGTAAGAAGATAGCCCCACAGGACTTTAGCGCGGCAATAATAAAATGTAAAGGCGCTGATAAGTTTAGTTTTAGGGTCAGAGACCTTAGATTAGAAGCACTACTCCAAAAAAAAATGTTTTTTCAGCAGCAAATGTATGTTTATAAAGAAAACTCAAAAAGAAGGTTTATCTTAACCCCTTAACGACCGCGGGCCGTAAAATTACGTCCTAGCGGTCATAATGTTACTGCCCGCGGTCTGCCAGCGGCAGCATGCCGTGATCGGCACACATCTCAGCTGATTTTCACTGATTTGCCTGCTAGGCACGAGCAGAATCGTTATCTGCTCGTGCCGTTTAACCCCTTAAATGGCGCTGTCAATATGTGACAGCGCCATTATAAGCGCGATCGCGGTAAACTTTTTCTTACCGCCCGATACCGGAAGTCACGTGACGCGATCACGTGACTTCCGTTAGTTGTCATGGTAGCACAGGGTCATGTGATGATGACTCCTGTACTACACGGCACAGCAAAAGAGAAAGAGATCGTATCTGCTGTTTACAGCTGTATAGCAGTGACCATCAGATAGTGCAGAGCGATCGGAATGCTGATCGCGATAGGGGGACTAGGGGGGCTAGGGGAACTTGTAAAATAAAAAAAAGGTTAAAAAAAAGTTTTAAAAAATTAAAAAAAACCCTAAAAGTTCAAATCACCCCCCATTCACCCCATTGAAAATTAAAGTGTTAAAAAAATAAAAAATATACGCACATTTGGTATCGCCGCGTTCAGAAACACCCGATATATCAAAATATAAAATCAATTAATCTGATCAGTATACGGCGTAGCGGCAAAAAAATTCCAAACGCCAAAACGACGTTTTTTTGTCGCCACAACTTTTGCGCAAAATGCTATAAGAGGCGATCAAAATGTAGTATCTACGCAAAAATGCCGTTAAAAACGTCAGCTCAAGACGCAAAAAATAAGCCATGACTGAGCCATAAATCCTGAAAAATGAGAACGCTACGGGTCACGGAATATGGCGTAAAACGTGCGCCACTTTTTTCGGTCAAACTTCCGATTATTTTTAACCCCTTATATTAAAGTAAACCTATACATGTTTGGTGTCTACGAACTCGCACTGACCTGAGGCATCACAACCACACATCAGTTTCACCATATAGTGAACACAGTGAATAAAATATCTCAAAAACTATAGTGCTATCGCACTTTTTTTGCAATTTCTCTGCATTTGGAATTTTTTTGCTGTTTTCCAGTACACTATATGGTAAAACTTATGGTTTCATTTAAAAGTACAGCTTGTTCCGCAAAAAATGAGCCCTCACATGACCATATTGACTGAAAAATAAAAAAGTTACGTCTCTCAGAAGAAGAATGGCAAAAAAAAAAATGGAAAGCGAAAAATCGGCCGGTCGTGAAGAGGTTAAAGGGGTTGTTCAATACTAGGACAAGCCATTCTCATGCTACATGTTTTCCCTAGGTAACATAAAAAAGTTAATACTACCCTCACACGTTAACGATATTCCAGTGGTGTCCGGGCTCATGTTGTCTGGGCTTACGTAATGTTGTGATCTAACAAGAGCCCCACCTCCAATCACCACCGGCTTCTCTCTCCCCTCTTTTGGACGCAGGAGTAACCAACAGGAAGTGAGCGGCAGCAGCAATGCTTACTTCCTGTCAATTAACTCATTTTGCCTGAATGTGGCGAGACACAAGCTGGCGGCGATTGGCTGTGGAGACTGAATGATGTTATTACATCATGTGAGCCCAGACAACACTGGAATTGTGCTTGCAAGGAAGGTGAGTTTAAGCTTTTTTATTTTATTTAGGGGAAACAAATGGAATCAGAAGGGTTTATCCTAGTAGCGGACAACCCCTTTAAGGTCCATTAACACTGCAAGATTATTATGAATGAGCATTTCTAGGAACACTTTTCACAATAATATTGAAGTCTAAACAGGCTGCTGATTGTACATGAATAAGCAGAATACTTGTTTGTCAGGTGAAATGATCTGTTATGCTGCACAAAAATCATCGTTTTCGGCAATACTTCATTCTGAGTAAACAACACTTTTGCTGTTAAAGAAGCACTCCAATCAAAGTTTTGATCCTTCTAATATCCTGCAGTCATATTATACAACACTCTATACTTAAAATTGATCATTTTGCTTTTCTACCCAGTTTTCCCATTAGGTCTATGATATCACGTGATTAAAAACTGACTAGCTCTAACTCTATGTAGAAAGATTAAAGCGGACTTTACACACAGCAAGATCGCTAGCGATGTTGCTGATGAAAGCACACGCCCCCATCGGTTGTGCGTCACGGGAACATCACTGCCCGTGGCGCACAATAACACTAACACCCATCACACAGACTTACCTGCCTAGCGACGTCACTGTGGCCGGCGAACCGCCTCCTTTCTAAGGGGGCAGTTCGTTCGGCGTCACAGCGGTGTCACTAATTGACCGCCCAATAGAAGCGGAGGGGCGGAGATTAGCGGGCCGAACATCCCGCCCACCTCCTTCCTTCCTCATTGCGGGCGGCCGCAGGTACGGGGATGTTCCTCGTTCCTGCGGTGTCACACATAGCGATGTGTGCTGCCGCAGGAACGACGAACAACCTGCGTCCTGCAACAGCAACGATAATTGGGATTAGAAAGACGTGTCAACGATCAACGATATGGTGAGTATTTTTGATCGTTAACAGTCGTTCCTGCATTTCACTCGCAACAACGTCGCTAACAAGGCCGGATGTCCGTCACGAATTCCGTGACCCTCAACGACATCTCGTTAGCGATGTCGTTGCATGTAAAGCCTGCTTAAGTCTAAGATTAAGTCTGTTTTCCCTGCATGCGTTATGTCACATCAAAGGTCAATAGCAAGGGGGGAGGAAGGAAGTCAGGAATTGAGGGAAATGATTCATGCAGGGATAAGAGACTTCCTGTGACTAAATAGAGCAGAATACTGGAAAAAAAATGTCGAAAAAAGCGCAAATAGAGTCTTACTTGGATAAACACCAGGTTAGTGTAAGGTAAAGACACTCACCTAATAGGGTTGTGATAGTTGTGATAGACGCTGCACAGTCATTAGCATGTTAACACACCCACAGGGGCGTACTAACATGCTAATGAGCTGACTAGCCAGGGGAACTAACGCCTAAGGGACTAGTCCCTGAGCTCATTAACAAACGATAAAAGATCTTTAGAAATACTTTTTCTAAAGAGCGCTTTATCTATGCTAGTGTATACAGGGACAGTTAGGCGGGAATTAGCAATATACATCCAGAACTGCTCGTGGTTCTGAGTGCATATTGGACCTGACAGGTTCCCTTTAATGGATAGAAACACAAAATGAGCAATTGTAAGTACACAATTCCATATAATATGATGTTTGCCACATATTAAGAGGATAAAAACTTTGATGGGAATGCCATGCGCACTGAACTGACTACTACAGATCATTGTATGCACATCGCAAGTGTGGTATGCTTGTATAAACTGGCAATTATATGGCCCATCAACAAATACGTACTTGATCAGGGTTTATTTAGTGCCCCATATCAGCTGGTGTATATGAACTAGCTTTTGGCCATTTTATTGAATTTTTGAGGTTGATTTCACAATAGAGAAGAAGAACATGTGAAAACATTGGGGCTGCTTTTTACAGGTTGCACCACACAGTATTTTTGCTTTTATTTGTAAATTGCCTACCATCTTTAACCAAAGCGCTATAACTGTATTCAGGAGAAAATGAGTCTTATGACCTCAGGAATACATTTTTTAATCAAACCATAGATTGCATTATTTATTTTGACAAATAATTGGCAAATGCAAAAAATTTCAGAAGTTGCTGATAGATTCCTTGGGCTGAGTAGAAATTAATTGCAAATATCTGACAGATGGAGAGATCTGATTGAATTGCTGCACTGTTAGTAAATGAAGATGACCTTGAAGAAATAGTCACATTTTCACATACAATTTTACATATTTGATTTTTTATTAAGGTTGGTTTCAAGCAGTTGTATTTTACAGCAGGTGACTGCAGGCCTCCACCAATGCTTACAGCTTCATATGGTTATATGAGGCAGTCAGTTTGGCTCAAGAGACCTACAGTCAATCTGGGCTTCCTTATATAAACCATTCGAAGGGAATCTGTCACCAGGTTTTTGCCACCTAATCTGAGAGCAGAATAACATAGGAGCATAGATTCTGATTCTAGTGGTATCATAGTTTTTTAGTTTTTAAGGTTGAAGGGAGACTCTAAGTCCATCTAGTTCAACCCGTAGCCTAACATGTTGATCCAGAGGAAGGCAAAAAAAACCCAATGTGGCAAACAAGTTCCAATGGGGAAAAAATTTCCTTCCTGACTCCACATCCGGCAATCAGACTAGTTCCCTGGATCAATACCCTGTCATAAAATCTAATATACTTAACTGGTAATATTAAATTTTTCAAGAAAGGCGTCCAGGCTCTGCTTAAATGTTAGTAGTGAATCACTCATTACAACATCATGCGGCAGAGAGTTCCATAGTCTCACTGCTCGTACAGTAAAGAATCCTCGTCTGTGATTATGATTAAACCTTCTTTCCTCAAGACGTAGCGGATGCCCCCGTTTTCCAGTCACAGGCCTAGGTGTAAAAAGATCTTTGGAAAGGTCTCTGTACTGTCCCCTCATATATTTATACATTGTGATTAGATCCCCCCCTAAGCCTTCGTTTTTCCAAACTAAATAACCCCAAGTTTAATAACCTGTCTTGGTATTGCAGCCCACCCATTCCTCTAATAATCTTGGTGGCTCTTCTCTGCACCCTTTCCAGTTCAGCTATGTCCTTCTTATATATCGGTGACCAGAGTTGTACACAGTATTCTAAGTGCGGTCGCACTAGTGACTTGTACAGAGGTAGAACTATATTTTTTTCATGAACACTTATACCTCTTTTAATACATCCCATTATTTTATTAGCCCTGGCAGCAGCTGCCTGACACTGGCCACTAAAGTGAAGTTTACCATCCACCCATACACCCAAGTCTTTTTCTGTGTCTGTTTTACCCAGTGTTCTACAATTAAGTACATAATCATAAATGTTATTTCCTCTACCCAAGTGCATGACGTTACATTTATCTACATTAAACTTCAATTGCCACTTCTCAGCCCAATCCTCCAATTTACATAATTCTCCCTGTAATATAAAATTATCCTCCTCTGTATTGATTACCCTGCAGAGTTTAGTATCATCTGCAAATATTGAAATTCTACTCCGCATGCCCCCAACAAGGTCATTTATAAATATGTTGAAAAGAAGCGGGCCCAATACTGACCCCTGTGGTACCCCACTATGAACTGAGACCCAGTCCGAGTACGTACCATTAATAACCACCCTTTGTTTCCTATCACTGAGCCAGTTTTTAACCCAGTTACACATATTTTCCCCTATCCCCATTATTCTCATTTTATGTACCAACCTTTTGTGTGGCACCATATCAAAAGCTTTTGAAAAGTCCATATACACAACATCCACTGCATTTCCCTGGTCCAGGCTTGAACTTACCTCTTCATAGAAGCTGATCAAATTAGTTTGACAGGATCGATCCCTCATAAACCCATGTTGATACTCTGTCATAAAGTTATTTTTCTTGAGATACTCCAGTATAGCATCTCTGAAGAAACCCTCAAGGATTTTACCAACCGTAGAGGTTAAACTTACCGGCCTATAATTTCCCGGCTCAGTTTTTGTCCCCTTTTTGAATATTGGCACCACATTTGCTATGCGCCAGTCCTGCGGTACCGACCCTGTTATTAAGGAATCTGAGAAGATTAAAAATAATGGTCTATCTATCACAGAACTCAATTCCTGTAGTACTCTGGGGTGTATGCCATCCGGGCCCGGAGATTTGTCAACCTTAGTGATTTCGAGGCGGCGGCGTACTTCCTGCTGGGTTAAGCAGGTAATACTCAAGGGTGAATTTATGGTATCACTGGTCATGTCATCTGCCATGGCATTTTCTTGTATAAAAACCGTAGAAAAAAAGTCATTCAGCAGGTTGGCTTTACCCTCATCCCCTTCCACCATTTCACCAAGACTATTTTTAAGGGGGCCAACACTATCGCTTTTCAGTTTTTTACTGTTTATGTAGTTAAAGAATATTTTAGGATTATTTTTACTTTCTCTCGCAATGAGTCTCTCTGTCTCAAACTTAGCTAACTTAATTTGCTTTTTACATATTTTATTTAATTTTCTATAATTATATAATGTCTCATCACTACCTACCCTCTTTAATTCTTTTAAGGCTTTCTGTTTTTCTTTTATTGCTTCCCTTACAGCTCTATTTAGCCATAGGGGTTTCCTCCTATTTCTAGCATGTTTGTTCCCATAGGGTATATTTTCTGCACAAGCCCTATTCAGGATGCTCATAAAAGTCTCCCATTTGCTTTGTGTACTTTTATTACTTAGTACATCATCCCAGTTTATTGCACTAAGATCATCTCTCAACCATTTAAAATTTTCTTTCCTGAAGTTTAGTGTCCTTGTAGCCCCTCTACTAGACATCTTACTAAAGAATACATGAAAACTTATTATTTTGTGATCACTATTCCCCAAGTAACCCCCAACTTGTATATTTGATATGCGGTCTGGCCTATTGGTTAGTACAAGGTCTAGTAGTGCTCCCCCTCTTGTGGGGTCCTGTACCATTTGTGAAAGGTAATTATCTTTCATTGTAATCAAAAATCTATTTCCTTTGCTGGAACTGCAAGTTTCTGTTCCCCAATTTATATCAGGATAGTTAAAGTCCCCCATAATAATTACCTCTCCGAGACTAGCTGCTTTATCAATTTGCTTTATGAGGAGATTCTCTACCTCTTCCATAATATTCGGCGTCTTATAACACACCCCTATCAGTATTTTATTATTCATTCTCCCCCCCCTTATCTCCACCCATAGGGACTCTACATTCTCAGTACCCTCACATATGTTGTCACGCAGGATGGGTTTTAAGGATGATTTTACATATAGACACACACCTCCCCCTCGCTTATTTGTACGGGTTTCACTTACTGAGATGGTTAGTATAGTTGTGACAACATCACTGATTAATCAGCAGAAGATTATCATTAGAGGACTACTTGGCGTGCTGCCAGGTAGTCCAGCATATTTATGAGCTCTGGATCTGCAACAGAGAATACATTGATTTGATCAAAATTACAGCAAACAGCTCAGTAAAGCCTGCTTTACACGTTGCAATTTTGCATACGATTTCATATGCGATTTGCAACGCCCCCATCGTATGTGTGGCACGTTCAATTTGTTGAACGTGCCACACATACAAGTAACCCCCGTCACACGTACTTACCCGTCCATACGACCTCGCTGTGGGCGGCGAACGTCCACTTCCTGGAGTGGGAGGGACGTTCGGCGTCACAGCGATGTCACACGGCAGCCGGCCAATAGAAGCGGAGGGGCAGAGCTAAGTGGGACGTAAACATCCCGCCCACCTCCTTCCTTCCGCATTGTGGGCCGGGAGCCGCAGGACGTAGGTAAGATCTGTTCATCGTTCCCGGGGTGTCACACACTGCGATGTGCGCTACCCCGGGTATGATGAACAATCTAACGTGCAATTCTAGAGACAGGTACGATGTGCGTGCAATGATTGTTTTAACGTTCAATCGCAATCGCACGTACCTGTCACACACTGCAATGTACTTACGATGCCGGATGTGCGTCACTTACGACGTGACCCCGCCGACGCATCATAAGATACATTGCAGAGTGTAAAGCGGGCTTTAGTGACACATCGTTGGAATAAGGGTCTCTGTCTCTACATTAGGTTTGGGGTTGCAAAAATGTGGTAACAGATTCCCTTCAATATGGCCGTTTGATCACATCCTAGTGGTCCAATAATTAAATTAGCTAAAGCCAGCAACTCTATTGTCACAAGGAAACGTTCTAAAAATGTTGTATTAATATTGTTTAAAGCAAAGCATTTCATTTATATGAAAGGATGTATTTCTAGGAAAAGCAGATTTCTTTTTGCTATTTAACATTATGATTTTGTTGCAAAGAGGAATCAACTGCTGAGCTGTTAGCAGATCCACCAAACGCTGAAGTGCACAGAAAGCGCTCCAAACTGTCTCTGGAATCCACATTTATGTAGATAATAAAAATCCATTAGTAGAAAATGGACTTCGAGTTGAATTTCATGAAATTTGCAGATAACCACAAATTTGAACTGTTTGCAAAACAATTTGAGCAGATCAGCCACAAAAAAAAAAAATGCCTAGGGCCATTTGACACTGGTGAAGAGTAAAGGTGGCTTTACACGCTACGAGATCGCTAAAGCGATCTCATTGGGGTCACGGGATTTGTGACGCACATCCGGCCGCTTTAGCGATGTCGTTGCGTGTGACACAAATTAGCGATTTTGAATCGTTGCAAAACGTTCAAAATCGCTAATCGGTGACATGCCCCCCCTCTTCCCAAATATCATTGCTGCTGCAGAAACGATGTTGTTCCTCGTTTCTGCGGCAGCACACATCTCTCCGTGTGACACCGCAGGAACGAGGAACCTCTCCTTACCTGCGTCCCGCACGCAATGAGGAATGAAGGAGGTGGGCGGGATGTTCATCCCGCTCATCTCCGCCCCTCCGCTTTGATTGGGCGGCCGCTTAGTGACTTCGCTGTGATGCTGGACGAACCGCCCCCTTAGAAAGGAGGCGGTTCGCCAGTCACAGCGACGTTGCAGAGCAGGTATGTGCATGTGACGCTGCCATAGCGATAATGTTCGCTACGGCAGTGATCACCACATATCGGCCGTACGATGGGGGCGGGTGCTATCACGCTTGGCATCGCTAGCATCGGCTAGTGATGTCGCAGCATGTAAAGCGGCCTTAAGAGTGGTGTAATGGCATCAGATGCAGTCATGTGGGGTTTTCAGTAATGTCCTGCAGCTATCACAGCTAAGCAGAGGGGACTAGCAAAGCCACGTTAACCGTAGAATGCATACCTGGGGCCTCATAGGCATGCTAGATCACTTGTTTTCTATGGTAGTGTGCCACCCCCGCGTCAGCAGCCGTGCTGCCCGGATCCAGATCCGGATCCGTGGTGGCTTGAGGGGTCTCTGGACCCAGGGGTCGGGGTCATGCGGCCACTCAAACAAAAGGGGGAATATTTACATGGGGCTGTTTGGTTAAAGTTTGTGACGCTACCCGTGGTGTGTGGTAAGGGTGAAGTACCACCACTGCAGCTAGGAGTACCCGGTGGCGATGGTGTGGGCAGCCAGTTATTTAACCCCTCCATGGGTAGGGGGAATGCCCCGGGACTCGGTGATGGTGTCGGGGAGGTGCCGTTGGGCAGGTAAGGGTTAATTGCGTACTCAGTCCAATAATGCTGACGCTGACAACCATGGTAAACCAAAGTTCTTGATACCAATGCAGCAGGGAGGGAGCACGCCTGGATCCCGTGCCCGTTGGTGTTGCTTGTTAGCCTGTGACCTTAACCTTGGCACCTCTTTTCTGTTGTTGGTCCCTTTTACCAAAGAACTAAAATGGGTCCCGCTCACCAGTATGGTTAACTGGTTGAGCTTGCTCTCAGAGTTCATGCTTGGGATTTTCTGGACTATGTAGTGGGAAAGTCCTATCGTTGCGCTAGTACCTCGATTTTGGAGCGGGTGGAGAACGGATCTTGAAGGCTCCGTCCTCGTCGGGTAAATTACCTGGATGCCTGAAGCTACTTCCTGGCCTAGGGTCCACGTACCCCATCATGCCCTGGCCCCTGCCCGGTGATGGCACAAGGACGCTGGCTGTCTTTCTCGACAGTCCGTGCCCCTTGTCACGATCTCCTGTGACCGGGGTCCAGCTCCTATCAGGCCCAGACCAATATCTGCCACCTAGTAGTTCACGGAGCCCAGTTCCTGACCTCTCTTCTCGAGAGTCACTGCTTAACTGACTGTCTCCTGACAATCCTGGCCTCCCCTTAACCAAACCCCCAAGTGGCCACTGTGACGGGGTGTACATCAGAGCAAAGAGAGACAACAGGCCGAGGATGATCCAACAGGTTTACTAACAGGAATACAGAAACAGCACACGACAAGTCCAAATAAAACAGATTCGGGGGCACCTCCCGATAATCCAAAGTGCCAGATCACGACGAAATAGTCCTCTTCAGAGTCCCAGAAATCCCACACAATCCACTGGATGGTGAGATCTGTCCGCAGATTCAGATCTCGCTCCCTTCCTCTTCAAAACTCAGCCCCCAACTGCATTTAGAAACAGGAGTGAATTGTCTGAGCTCGTGGGCCCGCCCCTCAAGGGTAGGGGTCTATGCAATGGTTGGGCCCACTAGAAGATTCTAGAAGGTTGGCTCCGAGATGTCTACAGGTTTGTGTAGTTGGCGTTATCCACTGCTTACGAAACAATGAGAAGTTCCCCTGGCTGTGTGGACAAGAGATAATTGCATTATGGGCCCAGAGACACAGGAGATGGGGGGGGGAGGTATGGTTACTTACATCCCAAGACATAGTATTACAGCAAATACAGTGAGAAGGTAAAATACATCATGACAGCCACCCCTATTCCCTTCAGGCTGTCCACTGGTGTGTTTAGTGGGTGTGGTGCAGAGTGTTCCCAGGGTTTTGATTAGCTTGTTCTTAGCAACACCAAAGGTCAGGGAACCGTAAGCAAGGAGGAGGTGGATATCATGCAGAAGGGCAGATTGCACAATACCCTGTGACGACCTGATAGGTCAGGGCATCACAGTAGATTCTAGGTTGCGCGGTCTAGGGTTAAAAGATGATGACCAGCCAAACAGCACCATTTTGTGCTTTTGCAGCACAAGGATATGAGCTCAGCGTGCACAGGTTATTCCACATAGGGACAGAAAAAAATCCAAAATTACATTGTGTTGAATCACTACCTTAGTTAGAAGAACATTGAAGTTGAGAGTGGGTCTCAGTCTGTGGATAATAATGCAAAATTTCAAGCAAGATAGACAGGTGCTGTACCTCCATAATCAGTGTTACTGTGAATGAACTGATCTGTGATATGCTGCAATAACAGCACCTATAAATACACCTATAAATAGCACATATAAAATATCAACTGACCCGTGGGATGGATATAAGCCCAAGGCACGCCTCATCCATTGTAGGAGTACTTAAAAGGCATTTGTGCCTTTAAGTTGCACACCCCTTGTGCCACTCAAGGAAGTTCAGCTTATAACTACATAGAGTGCTTCTTTGGCTCGGGCTTGACATAAGTAAACCACCTGGTATACCTTTAGCATTTCTTTTACGCTAGAGTCACACTTGTGAGTGCCACGCATGTAACTCACCCGGCACAACCGCACACTCTCCTGATAGAAGTGAGTCGGCTGCATGTATTTCTGTGCAGCTGAGATGCTCCTGTCTGGAGAGTGTGCGGCTGTGCCGAATGATGCGATGCAAGACTTGCGCGCGTTACACGTGAGGCACTCACAAGTCTGTCTCTGGCCTTAATCAAAATTGCAAACCAGGAGGGTAGTGTAATAACCTGTGCTCTAATTTTGCAATTAAAGATAAAGGGACATCTATAAAGACATGACCCTCACAGACTGCTGACTACAACCACAATACGCACTTTTGGGATGGATTGGAGTAGCAATTTTGAGCTATACATACTACTTTAGCCTTCCTACCTGATAACACAAAACTACTTTTTGTTTTGCTGATTGAGCACAAATTCCCATATGCCAACTCCAAAATCTTGTGGAAAGCCTTCCCAGAAAGGCACAGTTAACAAATGAGATGACTTAAAAATTGGATGATCTGCAGATATCACATCACATAGTCAAGCTGTCATTAATGTGTTGCATTCGGCTGAGACAGTTACAGTATCTTTGATTAACATTTCATGGATGGCAGGTTTGTCGCGGGCGGAGGAGGGGACGCTGCGCTCTCCCACTGCTCGTCTCCGGCTGCCGCTGCTGCTGCGGCCGCTGCTGCTCCTCAATGGTGGCTCGAGCGGTGGGCCGGATCCCAAGGACTCGAGCGGCGCTCCTCGCCTGTGAGTGAAAAGGGGGGTGATTGGTTCTGGGGGTTTTGATTATGGATATTGTCCGTGACGCCACCCACGGTTGTGGTGATTTTGGTGACACCACCGCTGCTCTAGACGGGGATACCGGGAGCGGTGACTGGGAGCAGCTTGGTTGTTAGTTCTCCCCTCCGTGGGTAGGGGGTTGGTTGTCCCGGGGCCCGGTGATGGGGTAGGGATGGATGGCAGGCAGGTTACGGGGCCTGGTTAGGTGCAGGGTCGTGGGGGCAGCGCTGTGCCGCATGGCACGGTGGTACTCACTCAGCCCAATGATGAAGATACAGTTCTCGGTAAAACACATGGCTGGATGGACGGGTCCCACAGACGGCTGCGGTGTTGTTGCTCCCAGCAGGTTGGTGGCAACTGCCTTTCCCTGCACCTAAGATGTCTGTACGGTTCCAATGGGTTCCCACCAGTAACCCGCTCCCCGGCTGGGATATTGGCCGGAGGAGCCCCTTTTGCCCGCAGGCGCTGGCCCTGAGAAACGGTTGCCTTGGCGGTGGTGGTGTCTCCCTCTGTTGGTTGGACTGTTGCCTTCTGTCGGGACTTGACTGTTTGGAAACCCAGGAGGTCCCCTTCACTAACGGATTCGGCAAATTCACGGCAACTCCTAGCCTTGCCGGGGTCCGAAAAGCCCCTGCCAGATGGTGCTGGCTTCTCTTTGTGTACCGGTCCGGTACCGCCGGGCCACCGCCCGTCCACGGTCCTTATGGTGGACTCCAATCAGCCACTCCTGCAGACGGTCACCACCGTCTGCCAACCTTGCTGATCTGTCCGGGCCACACACCCGGACCAACTTCAGGCTGCTCAACTACTACTTCCTTCTGCTCACTTTCACTACCCAACTCTATCTGCCTGGTTTTCCCACCTCCAGGACTGTGAACTCCTCGGTGGGCGGGACCAACCGCCTGGCCCACCCCCTGGTGTGATCATCAGCCCCTGGAGGAAGGTAACAAGGGTTTTGTGTTCTGGCTTTGGTGTGCCTGCTGGGAGTGTGGGGTGTGTGGGTGTTGTGCTCTGTGGCCCCTGGCTTGTCCAGGGCGTCACAGGTTCTCTTTAACGAGTGGATTTAACTTCATTTGGTGCTGAAGGGGTTAATGGTTATTTGTTTTTTCTGCTGAGATTCCATTTAGCTCTAATCTTAGCTGCCAAATTTTAGTGCCATTCCATTATTTATACTCATTCCTGGCTCTTCCATATCCCAGTTACAGTTCATTCTAGGCTGACCTGAGAAGAATTTGAATTCGAAAAAAGTTGTGGTTAGCTATCCAGTGGATGCGGTAAAGTTCCCTCTCTGGAAAATATTTGTAGTTCGTTTGTATGTCTCTCTGTTTGTCTTCCCTTCCTTGCATTGTATTCATGTTAGTAGTAAGACTAGTGTCTTGCTTGCCTGCTCACTAGCCAGTTCTAGCCTAGGGTCGCCATGGCCTAGGCACGCAAAGGCGCATAGGAGGAAGGACCTGTCTACAGATCTTAGGGAGGGAGTTCAGGGATCAGACACAGGTGCATTTGAGGTAGTGACCGCTTTCCCTATTGCCAGGGCCTTCCTTTACGTCTTCCCTGGTTTACCCCTCCTGTTGTGCAACACACCTGGCATTCCCTTTCTGCAGCATAACACTAGCACAGTTAATCAGAGGGGACTACTACAGCCATTTCAAAAGACAGTGACTAGCCAAGCTGCATCATTTTATGCTTTTACACCACAGGGATAAAAGGACAGAGTGTACAGTTCATTTCACTTAAGAACAGAAAAGATCCAAAATTGAATTGTGTTTTACTACTGCATTAGTATTGAAAAACATTTAAAATGTTCATATTAACATCAGCTGTTTTGAAAAGAGGTGCCAAACAAGAGCATATAGGTGTAAGGGCAGCATGCTGCGATTTTCTGCTAGAGCCGTATCCCTCGCACCCATTCAAGTGAATGGGTGCGAGAGATACATCGGACTGCACTCGGATGTTATCCCAGTGCAGTGTGATATATGCACAGGCTGACAGTGGAGGAGATGGGGGGATTAACCCCTCCATCTCCTTCGCAGCGCCCGTTCTCAGCTTCACAGCTGTGACCTGATTGCAGGGTCGGGTCACAGTCGCATAACACTCGGTTCATGCTCGCAGCAGAGCCTGAGCCGGGAGTCATTAGCATATCGCATCTGCTGCTGTTGCATCGGATCCCATACGCTCGTCTGAGTCCAGCCTTATGGTCAAGTGTTTAGAACTTTTGAATATATACAGTATCTTAGATTATATGGTCTAGATCAGGGGTGGTGAACCTCCGGCCCGCGGGCCGTATGCGGCCCGCGATGACCTTTTCTGTGGCCCCCGGGGCACTGGAGCAGATTCCCAGTGGCTGCGGTGCTCGGGCAGCCACTCATCTTGTCTATTGCCGGGAGACAGCACTGGGGGTGGGACTTCCTCCCTCTGGCTCCTACATGCTCCCTGTGAGATTACAGCTAGAATCAGAATGATGGGGGAGGGGCCTGTACGGGACATAGAAGGCTGCATAGTGCTGTGCGTGCTGCCTCTCACCCTCCCGTTCTGTGCTCGGCTGCTCAGGTCTAGGAGGTCTTTGCTTGGAGAGAAGACAAGAATGAAGCCAGCCCTTGAGCTGAGCTGCTGCATCCATCACTTGTGCTGCACCTGATCTTACAGGGCACCTAAGCAGCAGGTACTTATATCTGCGCTAAGTGTGTTTATATCTAATATATACCACCATATATCAAATGTATTTGTGACTTCAGTGTCCAGCGTCTGTTGTGTATACATGTGCGTGTGCTGTGTATACGGCTTGTGCATGTGCTGTGTATACGGCATGTGTGCTGTGTATGTGCTGTGTATACGGCGTGTGCGCTGTGTATACGGCATGTGTGCTGTGTGTGCGGCATGTGTGCTGTGTGTGTGCGCGCTGTTTATACGGCGTGTGTCTGCTGTGTATACGGCGTGTGTGTGCTGTGTATACGGCATGTGTGTGCTGTGTATACGGCGTGTGTGTGCTGTGTATACGGCGTGTGTGTGTGTGTGTGCGCGCGCTGTTTGTTGTGTTTGGCACTTAATAAAGTTTCATATTGTAAGGTTTATTGGTATATCTAATTCCTGGTGTGCACATGTTTACATGCAGAGCTTTTTTTCTTCTCCTTATGTACTGTGTATACGGCATGTTGAGTGCTATGTATGGCTTGTTGAGTGCTGTGTATGGCTTGTGTGTGTGTGCTGTATACAGTGTGTGAGTGCTGTGTATGGCTTGTTGAGTGCTGTATACGGCGTGTGAGTGCTGTGTATGGCTTGTTGAGTGCTGTGTATGGCTTGTGTGTGTGCTGTATACGGCGTGTGAGTGCTGTGTATGGCTTGTGTGTGTGCTGTATACGGCGTGTGAGTGCTGTGTATGGCTTGTGTGTGTGCTGTATACGGCGTGTGAGTGCTGTGTATGGCTTGTGTGTGTGCTGTATACGGCGTGTGAGTGCTGTGTATGGCTTGTGTGTGTGCTGTATATGGCGTGTGAGTGCTGTGTATGGCTTGTGTGTGTGCTGTATACGGCGTGTGAGTGCTGTGTGCAGTATACAGTATCTCCTGTGCATGTGTACTATATATGGCCAGTGTGTATCGTGGGTGGTGTAAAATAGGACAACTGTGTCAAGGCTGTGTGCAGTATACAGCCAGTGTGTCAGAGCGGTGTGTGTATGTACAGTGTCTCCTGTGTGATATATATGATTTACCAATCTGCGCTTCAAACAAAGACAAACCTGGAAAAGCAGTTGTGAGAAGCAAACATCACAGCGCACCAAAGAGAATCATCTACGGCCGCCACAGTAGGGGTATAGGGGAGAGTTAATTGTTTGACTAATTATAGCCGGGTCATTTTCAAGTTGATAATTTTGTGCGGCCCCCGAAGGTTGGTAGAATTTTCCAAATGGCCCCCGGCAGTAAAAAGGTTCCCCACCCCTGGTCTAGATGTACATTCAGAATATATCTCTGCTCACCAGAGTGACTTGTCTTTGCAGATATCTCCATGGCTGTAATCATTCTTCTTGGTCATGTGCTGTTTCGACCCTGTGAACAACATATTATTTTGGAGGTTTCTGAAAACCCCTTTAATGGTTATAAGCAGGGGCGTAACGATCGCGGTCGCAGAGGTCGCCACCGCGACCGGGCCCGCAGGGTTATAGGGGCCCGGCAGCCGCTCTGCAGAGCCGGCTGCCGGGCCCCTATGTGTAGTGCCGCTGTGTAGTGGCCGACTGCGCGACCGTTAGGGTGCCGGCCTGTGAGTCAGGGGGGCCCAGTGTCTGCAGGGGGGCAGAGGGGCCCCTGACCTGGAGAGGCCACCAGGCGTTCCTGACCTGCTGCAGAGGAGATGTGCTCCTGCACGGCAGACGGAAACCATCCCTACCAGGACCTGCGATGATGTCACGCCCATGTGACTGTGTGGGAGGAGACACAGGATGCCGGGGAGAAAGCAGGAGAAGATACTTCTAACACATGAGTGGTAATGAGAAAAGAGGGGACATGAGGGGGCGGGGGCTGCAGGGTGAGTGGGATATGAGGGCTGCAGACTGTGACAGAAGCATGTGAAGGGTGCAGAGTGTTTGAGAGGGGTAAGTTGGGGTACGGGCAGGGTGAGATATGTGGGTCAGGGTGTGTGTGTGTGATATGGGGGTGCAGGCTGTATAGGGAGCAGGGTGTGTGACATATGGGGGCAGGGGCATAACTACCGCAGTCGCAGGGGTCAGAAGGAGCTGAGAGGTACTTGTTTTTTTATTTTGCTGGCTGCATGACACATATAGGCCCGGGGAAGCTGCCTGCATGATACATGGAGGCCCTGGTGGGGCTGGCTGGCAGGCTGCATTACACATAGAAGCCCTGGGGGCTGGCTGCATGACACATGGAGGCCCTGGGGGGGGCTGGCTGCATGACACCGGGAGGCCCTGGGGGGGCTGGCTGCATGACACATGGAGGCCCTGGGGGGGCTGGCTGCATGACACATGGAGGCCCTGGGGGGGCTGGCTGCATGACACATGGAGGCCCTGGGGGGTCTGGCTGCATGACACATGGAGGCCCTGGGGGGGCTGGCTGCATGACACATGGAGGCCCTGGGGGCTGGCTGCATGACACAGGGAGGCCATGGGGGGGGCTGGCTGCATGACACAGGGAGGCCCTGGGGGGGGCTGGCTGCATGACACATGGAGGCCCTGGGGGGGGGCTGGCTGCATGACACATGGAGGCCCTGGGGGGGGCTGGCTGCATGACACATGGAGGCCCTGGGGGGGCTGGCTGCATGACACATGGAGACCCTGGAGGGGCTGGCTGCGTGACGCATAGAGGCCCTGGGGGGGGCTGGCTGCATGACGCATAGAGGCCCTGGGGGGGCTGTCTGCATGACGCATAGAGGCCCTGGGGGGGCTGTCTGCATGACGCATAGAGGCCCTGGGGGGGCTGGCTGCATGACACCTATAGGCCCGTGGGAAGCTGGCTGCATTACACATGGAGGCCCTGGTGGGGCTGGCTGCATGACACCTGGTGGGGCTGGCTGCATGACACATGGAGGCCCTGGTGGGACTGGCTGCATAATACATGGAGGCCTGGGGGTGCTGGCTGCATGATACATGGAGGTCTATGGGACTGCATAATAAACATGAAGGACACCTTATACATAGACTATAGCAGCGCATTATACATGGAGGTCTATGGGGCTGCATTATAATACATATAGGACTATGGGGGCTACATTATAATATATGGAGGACTATGGAGGCTACCTTACACATGGTCTGTGGGGGTGCATTATAAAGCATGGGGGACTGTGGTGCAGTATAAAATATGGAGAACTATGGGAAATGCATTATAATACATGGAGGACTATGGGGGTGCATTCTAATATATAAAGGGTTATGTGGGACCCTTTATACTATATGGAAGGCTATGTGGGGGCCATTATAGTATTTGGAGAACTATATATGAGGGAGGAAAAAGATACAAGTATGGGATGGGAATGTTTTGTGCTGAGGGAAAAGGGCTCTTTCCCATGCTCTGCTATACATCTCTCAGCACCCAGCTTTCCCATGCTCTGCTATACATCTCTCAGCACCCAGCTTTCCCATGCTCTGCTATACATCTCTCAGCACCCAGCTTTCCCATGCTCTGCTATACATCTCTCAGCACCCAGCTTTCCCATGCTCTGCTATACATCTCTCAGCACCCAGCTTTCCCATGCTCTGCTATACATCTCTCAGCACCCAGCTTTCCCATGCTCTGCTATACATCTCTCAGCACCCAGCTTTCCCATGCTCTGCTATACATCTCTCAGCACCCAGCTTTCCCATGCTCTGCTATACATCTCTCAGCACCCAGCTTTCCCATGCTCTGCTATACATCTCTCAGCACCCAGCTTTCCCATGATCTGCTATACATCTCTCAGCACCCAGCTTTCCCATGATCTGCTATACATCTCTCAGCACCCAGCTTTCCCATGCTCTGCTATACATCTCTCAGCACCCAGCTTTCCCATGATCTGCTATACATCTCTCAGCACCCAGCTTTCCCATGCTCTGATATGGGAAAGCTGGGTGCTGAGGGAAAGATGTATGACAGAGCATGGGAAAGCAGGGTGCTGATAGAGGGATTTTAGATCATGGGAAACCTGGGTGCTGTGGGTAAAAGCCAAGTGTCAGCATCATTATCCCGTACCCTAAGTGTTGTGTACATGGAGGGGGGCCCCGGTCCAAAGTTTGCACCAGGGCCCATCAAACTCTAGTTACGCCACTGGTTATAAGGTCTGCAATACAGATAAAACTGAGCCAATCTAATATGTGAGTGGAATTATATAAATTAGTCATTTCAGAAAAGTACAGTATTAACTTGACAACATGACATTTTCATATTTCGTGAATGAACTTTAAAGTCTAAAGGTTATTAGAGCGGATTTTAGCAACTAAAAAATGAGCAGAGACGAATCTAATTTTAAAAAGCTGTTAAATGATAGATGGAAAAATGTCTCATTTCACTTCTCTGTAAAAATATGCAGTGCACAAATGTTTAATCTCCTTCACAATCAAGTCACAAGTTTCCCTCAAACTGCTGTGACTATATAAGTCTCTCTTTAATAAGATCACAAATTGCAAATGTGCAGCTTGACCACAACCACCTAATTACAGATTAGTTTGTTAACCTCACATCTGCTCCAGGTAAAGTGCTGGAAAAAATCTCAGTGGAGAGACAAAGCACATTGAAGTGTAAACTATAATTAGCTGTATAATCACTGTATGATGACTATAATTACACGAGATACTCCAAAATAGCAATTTATCTTTAAGAAAAAATTAACCATTACTGATGCTTTGATTTTTTGTGGTATTCCTAGGCTTCTTAATATATAGTTTTTATTTAATAAAGGATACTTTTAATGTTGGTGACTTTCTTATTTTATACTATGAATTTAAATCTTATAATGAAGACTCAGCAGTAGAGTTGATCGAACCTGCCAAAATCCGGGATCGGCGGATCACTGCCGGATTGAAAAAAAAGTCTGGATCCGCTCCGGATTCCGGTGCCCATATAAGTCTATGGGGACCAGAATACGTAGATTAAAAACATTTGTGGAGGAAATAGGGGGGTAGGAGCGCATGCAGTGTACTCACCCGAGGCTGTGTCATGGCAGCATACTCCTTCCGGGTCACGCATTTCCCTTCTGGAGCCGACAATTCAATATTCATTGGTTTGCCCTCCCACAGGCGCATGTAATTGGTTGCAGTTAGATGCACCCCTACCCTGAGTGGCAGCATGTCAGCTGACTGCAACCAATCACAGGCGTCAGGACGGCCGGTGGGAGGGGAAAGCAGTGCAAGTGTCTGTGGGTCAGTATGGTGAACGTGCATGTGTTTCAGAAACAAATGCATGTTCCTGTCAGAAGTGTGCGCGGCTGTCCCGGTGATGCGATGTCAAACTCGTGTGAGTCTGGCAAAACAGCACCCGGAACTGCCTGCTGCTCTCTGAACATGAGCATGCATGTACCTAGAAACACATGCACATTCCTGTCAGAAGTGTGCGCGGCTGTGCTGTGATGTCAGACTCGCGGGAGTCCCTCGCAAGTGTGACTCCGGCCTAAAGAAACCAACATGCGGTCCCCCCTAATTTTGATACCCAGTCAAGATAAAGCCGACTGGGGGCTGGTATTCTCAGCCCGCAGCCGCTCTATATTGCCGCATCTATTAGATGTGACAATCCCGGTGCAATACCGGCTCTTCCTGTTGCCCTGGTGTGGTGGTAATCGGGGTAATGAGGGGTTAATAACAGCGCACAACTGCTACTAAGCCCTAGGTAAATGATGGCACAGGCATCTATGAGATACCTCTATTATTAACTTGTACATGAAAGTAAATATGAACAAACAGAGAGAAATCCTTTATTTGGAAAAAAATACAAACACACACCCTCCTTCACCACTGTAATAACCCCCAACACCCTGCAGGTCCGGCGTAATCCACATGAGGTCCCACACCGCTTCAGCACTCCTACATAACACAGCCAGCGGCCAAAGAGCACAACCGCTGGCTGTACAGACAATGACAGAGCTGCGATGACTGCACAGCATGTATATACTGTCCCAGGCTGGGGGCGCGTCTGCCTACAACTAATCACAGATGAGAGGATGGCCAGTGGGTGGGAAAAACACAGAAAGCTGTGTGTATAGATACACAGTACAGGAAGTAAATGCGCGACCTGGAAGCAGTGTGCCGCCATGACAGCGAGTCTCGTTAAGTATGAAACGCTGTTTTATTTCTGTTTTACTTTACTTTTTCAATTATTTTCCCCAGTGCCAGATCCGGTTCATGCACCCGGAATCTCGGATCCAGGTCTGGCACGCGGGCATCTTTGAAATCGTGCAGATCCGGACATTTACAGTCCGGATCCGCTCAGCCCTATTCAGCAGGCAAAATGGGAAGTACGGTTGCTATAACGTAATGTATAGGAACTAGCACCAAAATATTGCTTTGGAAACTTGACTTTTTCCACATGATAGCTGTGTCCTCTACAAGGCATGGGAAGCAAGTGATCTGTTGGGATGAGAACAAAGTAGAACTTTTTGGGTTAAATGCAAAGCAATATTTGTGGTGGAACAGAAACAATGCACATCACCTTGAAAACACCATACCCACCGTCAAACATGGTGATGGCACTATCATGCTGGGGAGATGCTTTTCTTCAGAATGAACAGGGAAGCTGGTCAGAGTTGATGGGAAGATGGGTGGACCTAAATACAAGGCAATCATGGAGGAAAACCTGTTATAGGTTGCAAAAGACTTGAGACTGGGGTGTAGATTCATCTTCTAGCAGGACAGCGACCATAAACTTACTGAAAAAGCTGCAATGGAATATTTTACATCAACGCATATTCATGTGTCTGAATGGCCCAGTCAAAGTCTAGACCTAAATCCCATTGAGAATCTGTGGCAAGACTTAAGAATTGCTGTTCCCAGACGTTTTCCATCCAATCTCACTGAGCTGCAGATATTTTGTAAGGAAGAATGGGCACTAATTTTAGTCTCTAGATGGACAGACCTAGTAAAGACAGACTTGTAGCAGTAATTGCAAAAAAAGGTGGTCTTACAAAGTACTGACTCAGGGGGGTTAAATACAAATGCATTTTTCAATTTACAGATTTTTAGTTTTAAAATATTTAAAACAGCGAATCATTTCCTTTACACTTTGTATACATACAGTGGGTGAAATACGTTTTGAACACATCAATTATCTAGGTAAATATATTTCTAAAGGTGCTACTGATAATAATTTCTCACCAGATGTAGGTAACAACCCATACAATCCACATAGGCAAAAAAAAATAAATCAAACCATAGATGTCCATAACATAATTTATTTGTAATAATGAGAACTGACACAGTGAAAAAGTATTAAACACGTGAAGAAAGAGAGTTACAAAATGCCATGGAAAGTCATGACACCAGCTGAAAACTATCAGTAATTAGAAAACAATGCTGACACTTAGTGAAAAATAGTATCAGTTGGTTCAAAAAAGGTGTCATTACCAAGGTGTCACACAAGAAACATTTCATCATGGGTTAAACCAGTGTGCTGTCTCAAGACTATTGCTACCGTATTGTTGATAAACATGCTTATGGCATTGGTTACGGATGAATTTCTAAGCTACTGAAGGCTCCTGTGAGCACTTTTGGAGCAAAAAGTCAATTGTGCTTTGCAGGTCCAGCTCTCTATGAAATTATTCTATGTATTGTTAGCAGAGTGAGATTATTACTGACATTTTCTAGGGCATCATACTTTGATTCAGGCCTATAATAGATGGGTCAAAATCCAAAAGTGGAAAGAACATAATTTTACCATAAACCGACCATGCTCCCCGCAAGATTTCATATAGAGGAGTGAAAAAAAAGATCAGAAGAGTTTTCCAAGAGCCAAGAACCACTGGTGGAGAGCTACAGAAAGACCTGGAATCAGCAGGTACAATTGTTTTAAAGAAAACGATAAGTAATGCACTCAACCTCCGTGGCCTGTATGCATGCTTACCATGCATGACTCCATTGCTGAACAAAAAACATCTTTAAGCATGTCTAAAGTTTACTCATCAAAATTTAGACAAGCCTGTGAAATACTGAGTGAATATAACTTGGTTGGATGAGAGTTTGGATGCCATAATACACAACATGTTTGGAGGCCAAAAGGCACTGCATATCTAAAAAACGTACCCGCACACTCAACAAATGTGAACAGGTGCTAACTGAAAAAAAATAGTAACTATAAAATATATCTCTGTAATCCGGGAACCTAACTTAAATACCACTATCTAGGTTAAAAACATCCATGTCTGGGCAAAATGCCACTATTTGGACTACAAATCTCCATGTATGGGCGGCTAGCTCCTGCTTCAATGGTTATGAACACAGCCAGGTCTTAGGGTGGAGTGCTCAGTCAGAGTGAGACTCACTAGAAATATCTAAAAAACTGACCCGCACATCCAACAAATGTGAACAGGTGATAACTGAAAAAACATAGTAACTATAAAATGCATACAGCTGCACACTGAAAAAGGCAAAAATGTACAAGGGAAAATATGGCACTGCATTACTGCAAAAGAGAGATATTTAGTTTATGTATTGGCCAATGCATGTAAGCCCGGAAACCAACGGCAAGGTATATCTCTGTAATCCGGGAACCTAACTTAAATGCCACTATCTAGGTTATAAACATCCATGTCTGGGCAAAATGCCACTATTTGGACTACAAACCTCCATGTGTGGGCGGCTAGGCTCCTGCTACAATGGTTATGAACACAGCCAGGTCTTAGGGCGGAGTGCCCAGTCAGAAAGAGACTCACTAGAAATATCTAAAAAACTGACCTGCACATCCAACGAATGTGAACAGGTGCTAACTGAGAAAACATAGTAACTATAAAATGCATACAGCTGCACACTAAAAAGCCAAAAATGTACAAGGGAAAATATGGCACTGCATTACTGCAAAAGAGAGATATGTTTTTAACGTAGAGAGTGGCATTTAAGATAGGTTGCCGGATTACAGAGCTATACCTTGCCGTTGGTTTCCGGGCTTACATGCATTGGCCAATACATAAACTAAATATCTCTATTTTGCAGTAATGCAGTGCCATATTTTCCCTTTTACATTTTTGGCTTTTTCAGTTTGCAGCTGTATGCATTTTATAGTTAAAAGGCACTGCATGTTACAGCAAAAACACCATACCAACAGTGAAGTTTGGAGATGGGTACATCATGGTGTGGGGCTGTTTTCAGCATTCAGTGTATGACCTAAGAATCGGTCATCAATGTTAAAGTCCCAGACAACCCTTTTAAATCTATAATATGTTATAACTGAAATTACTCTATGGAATCTTTCATATATACCATACTATATACCATTTCTGAATGAGTTATGCTAATGTTGGTAACATTATTTTACCATTAAGCTGTAGTTACTGAACCATTTATAGTCAAAACATAACAATGATTAAAGAAAAATAAAATTCAATATAAAAACAAGACATTTGATTAAAGCAGTAGTGGAAAAATGTGAGAATAGGTAAAAAAAAGACTTAGAAAATCTATTAATCTCATGGTATAGAAAAGTCTGGTCTTCGGGGGACGTTGGTAGCAATACGGATCTTTCAATACCTTCTGCTTGTATTGCCTTTCCTGCACCGCAGAACATGATCTGATTATAATTTACTATGAATGATCTAATAGCATGGCAATATGCATACTGTCTTCAATCATGTGTCTAATAACAGGTTTTAGACTTTAATAAATAACTCCAGTTACTTCCTTCCATCTGGAAGACCAGCTGGCTTAAGTATTACCATACACCTGGCACATATCTCATTTGTAAAATATCAGAGAGCACATCACTGAAAATAAAACAGTTGACAAGATTATAGACATTTATTGTAGCAATAAATGTGTCCATGAAGGAGGTTCCGAGTTCCTTTTGGATGGGGAAGCATTAGGCATTCCTGGTTGTCAATGATGATTTTGTTTCATTATCTTTTAAGCTAATAATTTCCCTATGTCAATATACAAATGCTGTATAAAACCACATTTTAGCAAAACCATAGTAAAGAACACTAAGAAATAGAAACAGGAAGGTAAAAACCAGAGAGCAGCTGAGCCTTAGCACTTGGGTCTATCTGTAATTAGTAGTTCCACTGTGCTGACCGCATAGAGACCCGAAAGTGAATGCGCTGTGTGTCGACCTAAGGAAACTTTACTATTTGTAATCTTCTCACATGAGTAACATCATTCAGATTTATATTTGCAGCTTGCAACTTCCATTTAGAGATCCTCTTAATGACTGCTAGACCATTCTGAAGGAATACAGCCAGGGCACATTCATATTCCCGATTTTTGAGCGCAAGAAATTTATTCCAGAAGATTCAATTATAGGTTACAGCTTATTTTACGAGGGACAAAATGAACGCTACAGCTGAGAAAGTAATACATTTTTCTCATACAGTTGCTCATATTAGGATGAAATGTGCCTGTCATATAATATCTTATATTTCCTACAAATCTGTCTATAGATATACATAGGAAAACAAAAACTCCAAAATGAAGTATAGGGAAAGATAACAAATATTAACAATTCTCTGGCATTTATCAACCAATTAGCTTTAAACTAAAGAAAACAACTTTATCTCATTGCCTGTTTGCACTAAAATTGCGTAGACTCAGAGAGAGCGGCAGGGTTATGTAAAGTGGATTTTGTGTGCTTTTTCTATCACACTGTATGTGACACTTTAAAACCAGTCCAGGAAAATCTATTGCATTGCTTTAATCAATCACTCATATAGTCAACCAAATTACAGCTTTATAGGTTTCTCCCTGATGACTGTAATACAACTTCAAGTTATGGTTCATATTATCCCTGCAACTATCAGACCTTGCAAGATCTTACTAGGAGAACCATGATATAAGATTAACCCAGGTGATCAAAATATTGGTGCAATATACTATATAAATTTATAAAGAGGCTGCTCTGTGTGGATAACTGAATTTGAGTCTAAAGTCTGAAAATGTAAACAAATCACAATTCGATTTGTATGAATCTGCCTCCAAATTTGTTTCTTCCCTACACACTGCAGAAGATTGCATCAGTCAAAGACGGCTGACATGTCCTCAGATGTTATACAAGCAAAAGGGTAACAATGTTTTGAATTTCTGACTCTCAGGCTCAATATTTCACCATACACTATGGGTTTGAGCATGACAATACCTTCATTTTACTGACAATCATTTTGGCTATCTCATACATGCATTTGACTTGCAACTATTTAACTAGTGATTAGTTATACAGATTCTTGTCATGTCACTTCACTGTAACTGTTTTCTGTTAAGAATCAAAATTTGTATTTTTAAATTTTGTTAATATTTTTTAAGTCCACCTTTAGCTTCCAACACTGCCTGAATCCTTCTAAGCATGCTTTCAATAACATCCCAGCATTTTTCCACCGAATTCCGATCCAAACTCTCTTCTACTCACTCCCAATCTTGGTACATATTGGTCAACTAATTTGGGTATGTATACAGCTTTTTTTTTTACCTCTACCCACAAGTGTTCATTTGGGTTGAGATCTGGAGACTGTGAAGGACCATCCAGCAACTCTACTTCACCGCTATTACCTGAAATGTCTCGATCTGTTAACCCGTTTTTCCTTTGCTTCTTCCAGACCAATTGGCAACTTACACAGCCTAGTCTATAGACTTTTTTCTCATCCATCCAAATCACATGCTTCCAATCCTCTACTGTCCACTTTTCATACTTTTTACAAACACAAGCCAACGGTTCATATGACAAAATTGAAGTCAAGGCTTCTTCATATTTTTCGGACCATCATTCATACGGTGCTTACATGGATGCCTGTGATCTCACTATTACAAAGCTTACAATACACCTTCACTGTCATGTTTGTCCCACCAGCGCTTATACACCTTGTTATGTGCTGACTTGTTGATGCCGTTATTTTGCCTGGATGTCCACCTCCTGACTTTTGCATGGATTTCATTCCATATTTTTCCAACTGTCGTGGCTTTCACTTGATGCTATTTGTCAATTTTCTTGGCCAAGAGACCGTTATTGATGAACTGGATGATGCTGTTTGTCTTTTCTTGTGAAATCTTCTTCATCGTTGTTTCTCGATGCAAACAAGTGACAATTTTGCCTGAGAATCAATGTTGTAACACACTGAACTATTAGGGAACGGAAGAATATGTTGTAATTTGTAGTATGCAGGAAGAAAATTATTTTTCCACCATCAGGAGCAAAACAGTTATAATGCAGTGAAATGACAATAATCTACATAACTAATCATATGCTAAATAGTTGCAAGTCAAATGTACCTATAGTAAATAGTACTGTACGTATGTCACTCCATGTGGGTTATGGTATCTGAGTAGTGATCCATTCCATAACATAAATAGAGAAAGACTAAGCACTCCAAACCTGAGCAATAAAATTAGGAAAATATTTGAATGAGATAATCCAATTGCACAAATTATTAACATTTCGGTCCTAGACCTCAGACGTTCATCAGAAGGTAGCGGATTGCCGTAGATATGGAAGTCAGAGCATTAGTGACGTTAGATTAATGTCGCTATTCCCCTGCACTTCACTTTCTTGGCGTTTCTAATCTACAGTAATCCATTGCTTTCAATGAAGGTCCAAGGTCTAGGACGGAAACATTAAAAATTTGTGCAATTGGATTTTCTCATTAAAGTATATTCATTATTTCACTGCTCAACTCAGGAGTGCCGAGTTTTTCTCTGTTTATGACGCCAGGCTTAACTGTGCTGGCTTCACTTTAATGCTTTTCAGCTGTTACATAGCATGATATGGTGCAGCCAATCAGGAGAGAATTTCACAAAAGCTTAAGCAAGGGAATACATTAGCTATTTTAGTGTAATTTTAAGGATTGTAAGAATGTGCAATACAAGGTAATATTGTGGTACCGTGTTAGCCAGAAAAATCAATTGAAATACTATGTCTCAAGAATGACAAAAGTATTTTAGGAGTGATACCTTTATAGGCTAACCAAAAAAATTATATTAGCAAGCTTTCAGAGCACAAAGGCTCCTTCTTCAGGCCAAATTACAAATAAATTACTGAGACAAAATCAAAACATTTAAATGAATGTTACAACAGGACCTGTAAGAGTATGTCAGATCTCAGTGGTTAGCACTGCAGTCTTGCAGCGCTGGGGTCCTGGGTTCTAGTCCCACTAAGGACACCATCTGCAAGGAGTTTGTATGTTGTCCCCGTGTTTGCATGGGTTTCCTCCGGGTTCTCCGGTTTCCTCCCACACTCCAAAAAACATACTAATAGGGAACCTAGATTGTTTGCCACTATGGGGACAGTGTTGGCAATGTATGTAAAGCGCTGTGGAATTAATAGCGCTATATAAATGAATAAAATTATTATTATTATTATCTCACAGCTCAGCAACATACATAGGAAGAGAAGGCTCTAAAACATTAAACAAATACCTCTAAAAGTAATGTGTGATACAACTGCATCACTGAAGAAGATGAAATTTGTAAAAAATACATAGATTATATTTTAAGGTGGAGAAAGAGTTAGGGCTCATGCGCACGTTGTGTAATTCCATGCATTTACGCTGCGTATTGCACTGCAGCGTAAATGCATGCATCCTGCGTCCCCAGCACAATCTATGTAGATTGTGCATGAGACGTGCGCATGTTGCTTTTTGCATGCAGCGATTCGGGTGCTAAAATTTTGACCCAAATCCATGCGTTTATAAAAGTAGCATGTCAATTAATTCATGCACTTTGGATGCAGATCCCACTCTGTCTAAGGTGGGGGCAGCATCCCGAGCGCATGAAATCGGCTTTTTTCTACAAAAAAACTGCATCCAATATGCCGTGTTTCTGCAGCGATTTGAAGCGCACATGTGCTGTCAAATCACTGCAGAATATTCAGCAGGTACGTGCAAACACATATAATTTATGTGTGTTTTTGCACAATTTTGCACTGCACTTTATGGATTGACTTTAAAGTGATTAATTAAGTTATATTTTAGTCCTTAATCTGTTACATTATCAATTCAGGACTTTGGCAACACTTGTCTGATTGGCAGAATTGTACTTATATTTACGACTACTAGTATGGCATCGAGTTTATAACTTAGAGAGGTAATGGGCCAGGATGGAACAGAGAATATGGATGAAGAGGGTGCCCCGGGCAGAAGTTTCAATGCATCAGAAGTAGAGAGTCTGAGTTCCGGTCATATTGACAAACAAATGCCTTTAAGAGGAAGAAGATGCGGAATTGTGGGTTGAAACTAGGACTCTCACTAACTGAACTGTAGTACTGAGCTAGATTCTCGTGAAGACACAAAGAATCGTTGAGGCAGTGACAAGTAGAGATGAGCCACCCCCCTAACGTTCAAGTTTGGTTCGGTTCGCTGAACGGAGGCTCCATTCGACAAACGTTCGATGAACCGTTCGACGAACCACTCGAACCCCATTAAAAACAATGGGAGGCAATCACAAACACATAAAAACACATTATATATGTACACATACAATTAATAAACATTGCCGTAACACTTACAGGTCCCTGCGACGTGTCCTGCACTCTGTCTCCCACCACTTTTCCTTCCGATAATCGCTGCGTCCTCACGGTAACCAGCACTGATGATAGGACCTATCGTGAAGTCAAAATAGCATGTGACCAGTCACGTGTCTATTATCTCATTGGCTACAGACTGGTCACATGGCTAGACGTCATGCTAGGTCCTGTCAGTGCATCTTTCCGGTACGCGGTGATCGTCTAGCATCTCCGTGTATCAGCAAAATGCTCTGACACATGGTCGACTCCCCGTCCATGCATGTGGGCGCTGTTTACAGAGTCAGCCCACATGCAAGGACTGGCTGTCACAGCCGGTAAATAGTGGCACTGGGAATCACGTGATCAGAGCACCGTTGCTATGGTAACCCGCCTGTCAGCGGTGAAATCACCGCTTACAGCATGCAGCTTCTGCTCACTCAGTGAGTGAATAGACTGCATGGTAAGCAGCAGCAGCGTTCTTCCTCCCATGCAGTGCTGGGTTGAAGGAGAAAGAAGACAGGGGACCAGGATTGTGGAGGGGTGACAGGGAGTAATAAACATGGAGTCTCTAAATGTGTCTGTGTATTTATTTCTATTAAGTATTTTTTCTCTGTGTGGTGTCTTTTTTTTAACCCTTTATTGGAGATTCTTAATGGCCGGGTGAAACTTGCCTGACATTAAAAATCTCTGGCTTAATACTAGCTAGTAAAACAAAGCTAGTATTAACTCATTATTACCCAGCAAGCCACCCGGCTTTAGGGCTGCTGGAAGAGTTGGATACAGCGCCAGATGATGGCGCTTCTATGAAAGCACCATTTTTTGGGGCGGCTGCGGACTGCAATTCGCAGCAGAGGGGCCCAGAAACCTCGGGCTAACCTGTGCTGCGGATTCCAATCCCCAGCTGCCTAGTTGTACCTGGCTGGACACAAAAATGGGGTGAAGCCCACGTCGTAAGAAATTCATGAAATAATTAAAAAAAGGGCTTCCCTATATTTTTTGTTCCCAGCCGGGTACAAATAGGCAGCTGGGGGCTGGGGGCAGCCATACCTACCTGCTATACCTGGCTAGCATACAAAAATATGGTGAAGCTCATGTCATTTTTTTTATAGTTTTTTGGCAAAAAAAAATAAAAAATGCTTCACTGGATTTTCCATTGCCAGTGAAGGTAACACCAAGCAGTGGGGGTTAGCAGCCAGTAGCTGCTTGGATTACCCTTAGCTAGAAATACAAAAATTGCAGCAGGAGCCCACATAATTTTTTTAAATTATTTATTTAAATAACTAAAAAAAAAATGGGCTTCCCTGTATTTTGATTGCCTGACATCACAGTGCTGTAAAAATAATTCATTAAAAAAAAAATGACGTAGCGCTCCGCAGTAATTTTGATTCTCAGCGCAGATTAAGCAGACAGCTACGGGTTGCCACCCCCATTTGCATGGCGTTACCTTGGCTGGCAATCAAAATACAGGGAAGCGTATTAACTTTTTTTATTTAAAAAAATTGTTTAAAAAAAAATGACGTCGGGTTTCCCCATTTTTGATAGCCAGCTAGGGTAAAGCAGACAGTAAAGTAGCCTGAAAACCACAGCTGGCAACTTTACCGTGGTTGGTGATCCAATGTGGAGGTCACCCCAGGCTCTTTTTTTATAATTATTTTATAAATAATAATAATTACAAAAAAAGTAGGGTCCCCCCCAAACTGGATCACCAGCCAAGGTAAAGCAGACAGCTGTGGTCTGGTATTCTCAGGGTGGGAAGGTCCATAGTTATTGGCCCTTCACAGCCTAAAAATAGCAGAACGCAGGCGCCCGAGAAGTGGCACATCCACTAGATGCGCCAATCCTGGTGCTTCACCCCAGCTCATCCCGTGCCCTGGTGCAGTGGTAAACGGGGTAATAAATGGGGTTGATACTAGCTGTAAGGTCACCTAACATCAAGCCAAGCAATTTGTGATGTCATGGTATCTATCAGTTACCCGACATCACAAACTGTCAGTACTAACAAAAAAAAATAGACAAAAAAATGTATTTGAAAAAACACTCCCCAAAACATTCCCTCTTTCACCAATTTATTGTAAGGAAAAAAAAAATTAAATAATTAAAAAAAAACAAACACGTGATGGTCCCCCCAAAATTGGATCACCAGCCAAGGTAAAGCGGACAGCTGGGGTCTAATATTCTCAGACTAGGGAGGTCCATGGTTATTGGACTCTCCCCAGCCTAAAAAATAGCAGGCCACAGCCGCCCCAGAAGTGGCACATTCATTAGATGCGCCAATTTTGGTGCTTCGCTCCAGCTCATCCCGTGGCCCTGGTGTGGTGGCAAACAGGGTAATATATGGGGTTAATACCAGATGTGTAATGTCACCTGGCATCAAGCCCTGGGGCTCGTGATGTCAGGCGTCTATCAGATACCCGACATCACCAACCCAGTCAGTAATAAAAAAAAAATAGACGACATACACATTTTTATTTGAAAAAACACTCCCCAAAACATTCCCTCTTTCACCAATTTATTAGAAAGAAAAACAAATCCAGGTCTGTGTAATCCAAGGGGGTCCCATGACGATCCATACCATAGTCAATGTCCCAGTCAATGAAGAACAGAATGTTCCATATTGGCTGGGAGAGCAATGCAGTAACCTGAGCTAACATCAATAGGTCAGCCCAGGTCACTGCAGGGCATGACAAGTGCTGCTGTCAGGAGGATAGCAGGTACATTACCTGCAGTGAACGCTGCACTCCTGACAGCAGAGCTGTCACTGAGTTCAATGACCGCCGCCTTCACAACCAAGTATCGCGGGTGCCTGTGACGTCACCGCTAGTGATAGTCTCGATCAGCAGCGAGAGGAGATGTGACAAGCGGCGGCCATGGAGGACAGTTACAGCGCTGATGTTGGGAGGGCAGGACTTCATGCCCACAGGTAAGGAACTTCACTAACCTCCTAAGGGCAGCGCTTGTCATCCCCGTGGCTGCTGTCACTGCAGTGTGGGCAGCTGCGGACACATTACAGTTCCGGCAGCTGCAGATATTGCTGAGCGGGCAGTCGCGGAGCTGGGGCTGGGGCTGAAGCAGGACACAGACTGCAGCAGCGTCCGACGGAAGTCACACAGAAGTGCTTTTGTGTGGCTTTCGGGGATTTTTGCACATGTAGCCAGGGTAAACATCGTGTTACTAAGCAAAGCGCTTTGCTTGGATACCCGATATTTACCCTGGTTACCAGCTTACCACAGGCTGCCAGCAATGGCTCCCTGCACACGTAGCTGTAAAAAGCCACGCTTTTGGTGATTGAACCATTCTCGAACGTAATTCGAACGGCCAAACTTTTAGCAAATCGTTCGAGTTCGTCGAACGACTCGAACACCCCCCAAAATCACTCGAACATGAAATTGGCGAACCTCGAACATCGCTCATCTCTAGTGACAAGGGAAACAATGGAAGCAAAGAAATTGTGTGAGGAAAAGTAAAGAGATTGTGTATGAAAATGATCCATGTTGTAAAGGAAACGTTTTTGAAGCTTTGCACCTGCTATCTACTGTACATAAGCGTTACCAAGTTATCATTCAGTAAAGAGTTTATTTTTGAGTTGTCATCTCTCTCATTAAACTGTCCAACATCAGGTCCTGGCCTGCCAGGATCACCGGCATCATGCGGCCTGCAAGGGCCGTAGGGTCCTTATAGCACAAATTCTCACAGCTAGGACCCCCATCCTCATGTAATGTGCCAGGGTGCAAGAGACGAGTACCTCATCCATGGCTAGAACCCTGTGCCACCCTTAAAACATCATAATGCAAAGTTCCCTACTCTATAACTCTGCTGTTAGCCAGAATAGGGAGCCACTTCTGCTCTGGAGACTCATAATAACAATTTAATATAAGCAATCATTAATTTAAATGGGTTCCATGTAATACCATGGTTTTCTTAAAGTGGCCCCTTCAAGAAAAATATACATTATCACATAATCGGAATGTTTGATCCTTTCATACAGTTTACAAATATGTAAAGGTACATATTCAGAAATAACTACGGCTTACAAAATAATGAAAAGACAACTCCTGTGAAAGTAAAGAAACCTTATTCTACATATTTGACCCCCTAAGGCTTTCTCTCACAGTGTTTTAGCTGTTTGTTTGAGGTAAGAATGCAAAAGATATGATGTTTCCGTTAATAATTATTTTTTTTTTTATACACTTTTCAGGACCTTAGCTCACCTTTGCAAGTATGTAAATGTTTGCAAACAGTGCATCCATGGACCCCTAAGAGAATTTAGCAATATTAATTTTTTACATTTAAATAAGATTTTATTTAATAGAAAATAATATTATTCTATCCCCAAAACACAGCACTATTGTGGTTTGAGCAGAACCTAATATTCTATTTTGAAATACATTCAGCTGGCTTGCAGCATGAGTCAGCTAATGAAGTAAAAGTAATCCCCAAAGAAGCTGGCATATTGCAATCTTTAGATTTTACAGACCACTAATTCAATTACCAAATTTGGGTACTTTAAGACTTGACTGGATTGTGGTTTGAACACAATATGTGTGTGATGTGCATTATTTCCATGATGTAATTGGTTTTGATGTTCCATCTGGGAATGTTTCATGGTTTGTATGCAAGTTGAGAGTTCTCCTTATTTGTTCTGCCACCTCCAATATAAAGTAGGTCTACCATAATAAAAACACTACATTTATATTTGGAAAAGGGAGAAATTATGTGAAACACCTTCTAAATGACCTGGAAATGACAAGTTGAATAATTGCATAAAAAATAGTCAGATTTCCAAATTTATGTTGAGTGGAATTTTGAGAAACATGTTTTATGCTTGAGGAATAACGTCTGGAGCTGTAAACAGTGGGGTTTAGCTTAACATGCATGCCATATGCTTAAAGCTTGAACGCATAAAATGATAATATAGAAGAATTCACAAGTAATACTGTATAAAAAACATTACAAATATATTTATTGATGAAAGTTTAAAATTCACATTAGAATACAGTTTAATCTTATCTCACAAAGATCTACTCGGTGATAAATCTTCCTCATCTCTACTACAATCACACTGTCATACAGTGTTCTGCGTTGCACTCATTGGGTGTCATGGCAGCACTTGTTATCTTGTTATATAGTGATCTTCAAGTTGCAGTTCAGCATGAGTCCCACAGCTGTGTATTTATTTCCTACCCCTTTTATGTTACTCCCCAGTGCACATACTGTTTCTCCTTTGTGTTTGAGTGCAGTGTGCATGAGTTTTCGTTTACCGTTGTCTGTGATTATTTATGGGGTTTTGGTTTTTTAGTGTCGGCCCACTCCCTGGGTAGATGGAAGTAGTATCAGGGCTTGGACAGGAGACAGGGCCATGTTGGAGGCTCAAACCTGGCTATCATCAATTCTATCTTTGACATACAGGACAGCCCAGGTGCCCCAGTCTTCGGGTCAGCCTAAGAACCCCTGTTCCATCCATACACCCCCATGACATTATATCTGGCCCCATCACATGTTTTTTTCCCCATACATCGTTACTGATCTCACCAAACAAATGCAGATGCTGACACTGCAGGTAGCTGAGCTCTGGGGGGGAGGTGCAGCTACAGGCTCAATCAGCCACTGAAACGCAAGGCACTATGGTCCTCCGTGCTCCTGAACCTGAACTGCCACTTCCCGAGTGGTTTTCAGGGATCACAGTCGGGTTGTCTCCTGTCAGGAGGCATGCAAGCTGTACTTCCACCTATGTCCCCTCTCCTCTGGGAGTGTCGCTCAGCACTCAGCATGTAAGTATTGTTGTGTCCTTACTCAGCGGTGATTCGCAACCATGGGCTTTTTCCTTGCCTTTTGATTCCTCGGTGTTTGTGACAGTGGACGTTTTTATTTTTAGCGCTTGACTTGATTCATGATGACCCCAATAAGGTGTCTTTGGCTGAATCAAAACTCTGTTCACTGAAACAGGGGAATCGACCGGTGGGTGATTTCTGCCCAGAGTTCCAGCGCTGGTCGTTTGACACACTATGGAACAACCCTGCTCTTAGAAGCCAGTTTCTTCAGGGTATTTCTGACCGGGTCAAGGAGGCGTTGGTGATGTTACAAAACTCTTCACTCTCTGGAGTCTGCTATGGCGCTGGTTGTCTGCATTGACCACCATTTTCGTCAGATGTCCCATGATACTACTACATTCTGGGAGGGAGCAGTGGTTCCAGAACCTCCCTTGGAGGCCTCTGTAGAGCCCAAGCAGCTCGATGGAACGACTCAGGTTAGACAAGAGGTTCGTGTTCTGAGAACACTGGGAGATGTTTTTTTAAGGCAAAATAGGGGATTTTATCAATGTTGGTCCTCTAAGAAAGACCGGCAGTCGTAAAACTTCTAAGCTCAAGGGAGTTGGGGGGTGTCTGCCTGGGCTTATGTATCTCCTCCATGATGATCACTACCCACCCTGGTTATGGTTGGGGTTCAAAAAGTGGCCATTAAGGTGTTTTTGGACAGTGGTGCCAGGGCCAATATCATTGACGAGCAGTTTGCCCTGCTCTTTTGCATTCAGGGTAGATGAGCTGCTCAATCTAATCCGGATTTTTGCCATCGACTCGTCACCTCTGTCCCAGGGTGTTTTGAAACAAGGCGTATGTGATCTGGAATTCTGCATTTAAGTCCTGAATTCTGAACGTATCACCTCTCAGGTGCTCAATAATCTATCTGCGTCCATTGTGTTGGGGTTTCCGTGGCTTTTGCTACACAACCCAGTGGTTGATTGGAGGTCTCAGCACATCCTTTAGTGGAGCTCATACTGTAAGGAATGTGTTTGAGCATCTGTGTCTTGGCCATGGCTCCCAGTCATTGTCTGATTTCATGGACATGTTTTTTGAGAAAGGTTGTCAGGTGTTCCCGCCGCATAGATATTATGACTGCGCTATTCACTTAAAAACTGGGGCTAGGTTGCCCAAGTGCAGGTTGTACGACCTGTCTGGTCCAGAGAGACTGGCTCTCAAACAATATATCACTGAGAGTCTGGCCAAAGGTCACATTAGACCTTTGTCCTCTCCTGTTGCGGCAGGTTTCTTTTTTGTTAAAAAGAAGGATTTTGGATTATGCCCGTGTCTGGACTTTTGGGAACTCAACCAGATTACAGTCTGTGATCAATATCTCACACCTCTTATCCCTGATCTTTTTAACCAGATTTGAGGTGTAAAAGGGTTCTCCAAGCTTGACATTAGGGTCTCTTATAATCTTATCAGGGTTCGTGAGGGGGATGAGTGGAAGACGGCGTTCAATACTCCGGAGGGTCATTATGAAAACCTAGTGGTGCCCTTTGGTTTAACTAACGTGCCTGCTGTGTTCACACATTTTGCAAATGATGTGTTATCTCATCTTTTAGGTAAATTTGTTATTCTTTACTTGGACAACATCCTAATTTACTCCACTGATATAAGGTCTCACTTGGAGCATGTTAAACAAGTAAGGCAGTTACTCCGTTCTAACAAGCTTTACGCAAAGCTTGAAAAATGTGTATTCGTGGTTCAGGAGCTACCTTTTTTGGGCTACATAATTTCCACGACTAGTTTCAGATTGTGTTAAATTGGGACCATCCTGAGAACCTGAAGGTGCTGGAGCAATTCTTAGGCTTTCCAAATTATGATAGGAAGTTTATTTGGAATTTTTTGGCTATTGCAAGACCCCTGACCAAAATGAACAAAAAAGGGGCAGACTTCTCTGACTGGTCTGACAGTGCTATGCGTGCATTTGATTGTCTTAAGAAATTCTTTGCGTCAGCTCCGGTAATTATACAGCCCGAAGTGTCTCTTCCTTTTACTGTGGAGGTGGACACATCTAACATAGGGTATGGGGTTGTATTGTCTCAAGATCCATCACCTAGTAAATTCCATCCTTCTGTCTTCTTTTCTAGGAAGCTGTCGCCAGAAGAGCATAACTACGATATTGCGAATAGGGAGTTACTTGTAATCAAGTTGGCATTTGAAGAATCACCGACCATAACAACTTACTGTATCTCAAGTCAGCCAAGCATCTATCTCCAAAACAAGCTCAGTGGTCCTTGTTTTTCAATAAGTGTAATTTTATTGTTCCCTACCACCCTAAGTCTAAAAACACCAAGGCGGTTGCATTCTCCAGCTGTTTTCCGGGTGTAGAACCCCAGGAGGAACCGGTGCCCATCCTGAAGAAAGGTGTAATGGTTTTAGATCTCAGCACTGAGGTAGAGTCTGAGATTGCTGAGGCTCAGGATGAGCCATCATCTTTACTATCTGTGTGAGAGCTAAGCCATTACACTCCCATCCATATGGGTGTTTGCTACCATTGTCCATTGTTAGCAAACCTTAGATGAATATCTCAATTTTAGTGGTGGTTGCCAGATTTTCCAAAATGACCCATTTTGTTTCTTTGCCCTCTTTGCCTAATGCAGTCCAGGTATTCATACCAGAGTTTGACAAGTTCCATGGTGTTCCATCTGATATCGTCTCTGGTAGGGGTACACAATTCATTGCAAATTTTTGGAAGGCATTCTGCTTTCGCTTGGGCATTAAATTGTCATATTTATCTGCTTTCCACCCATAATCTAGTGGTCAGACAGAACGTATGAATCAGAATCTGGAACAATATTTACGTTGCTTTGTCTCTGACAGTCAGGAGGAGTGGTCGGTATTCCTTCATCTTGCTGAGTTTGCCATTAACAACCATTGTCATGAGTCCTCTAGTGTATCACCGTTTTTCTGTGTATATGGTCAACATCCTCAATTTTGTACTTTACGTAAGGTTCACTATTCCGGGGTACCGGAGGAGAATCAGCCAAGATCTGTATTGACGTCAACTTGGAGTAATGTTCAGCGACATTTGCTTAGCATGGGGACTAAATATAAGAGTGTATCTGACTGTAGACATGTACCAGGTCCATACCTGTGTGTTGGTGATTGGGTGTGGCTATCCATTAGAAACATCAAGCTACAGTTACCATCGCTGAAGTTGGGATTTCATTGGTCGATTTCACGTTTCTGCCATCTTCAATCTGCTTGCTCTCCGGATAGTCTTACCAGCTGTCTACAAGATCCATAATGTATTTCACAAATCACTTTTAAAGAGACTTGTGGGTTCGGTGACCTCTTTTCCTGCCCCTCCACCTCTAGTTTTGATTGATGGTTCTTTGGAGTTTGATGTTTCTAGACTCATTGATTCTTGGTGGATCATCATTCTCTGCAATATCTGGTGCACTGGTGGGGTTATGGTCCAGAGAAGAGGACTTGGGTACCAGCGTCAGATATCCATTCAGAGTGCTTGGTTAGGGCCTTTCATCGCTGTCATCCTGAGAAGCCAGGGTTGACAGTCACTGAGGGTCCTGAGGCCCCTCATAGAAGAAAAAGAAGTCATACGGTGTTCTACGTTGCACTCGCTAGGTGTCATGGCCTTGTCAGACTCTGTTCACACTGCATTCTTTAGTTGCACATTCTGTCATTGGCTGGTTCTGGCTTCACTGCTCTCCAGTACAGCAGGAGTTCATTTCTGCTGGCTTGTAATCAGCTACTGGGAGTTCAGGCTGCTGATCACCATCTCCAGCCTTTATAAGGTTTTGGATTTTGGGGCTGTTTGCCAGATATAGCTTTTTGCTTCCTGGTTCCTGAGGTTATCTTGTTGCATGGTGAGCTTCAAGTTGCGGTTCAGAGTGGTGTGTGATTCCTCCAGTTGTGTATTTATTTCCTAACTCTTTTGCATTACTCCCCAGTGCACATACTGTCCCTCCTTTTTGTTTGAGTGCAGTGTGCATGGGTTTTCATTTACCCTTGTCTGTGATTATTTGTGTGGTTTTTGTTACTAGGTTTCCGGCCCACTCCCTGCGTGGATGGAAGTAGTATCAGGGCTTGGACAGGAGACAGGGCCACGTTGGAGGCTCAAACCTGGCTACAGTCAAATCTGGAGCAGAGAAGGAGTGAAATTATGGACCAAGCACCAATTCCAGTAAAATATAAATATTAAATATGATTTAATGTTCACTTTGTGTTTTTTCTCCGCAAATTTTTACATGATTCAATAAAGGATTTTTTTTATATTTTACTGGAATTGGTGCTGGGTGCATACATTCACGCCTTCTCTCCTCCATATTTTCTGGTAGGGACTGACCAGCGGACCACAAGCACCCCTTGAATTTTGTTGCATAGGAAGACAAGTGAGCTGAAAGCTTTTTTCTGCTTTCATCTACAATCAAATCTACCTTCGAGATAAGGGACAGCACAGGGGCTCAAGTCTTAGGGTACCATCACACTTTAGCGACGCAGCAGCGATCCCACCAGCGATCTGACCTGGTCAGGATCGCTGCTGCATCGCTACATGGTCGCTGGTGAGCTGTCAAACAGGCATCTCTCACCAGCGACCAGTGACCAGCCCCCAGCCAGCAGCGATGTTCAAGCGACGCTGCGCTTGCACGTAGCCGGCGTCTGGAAGCTGTGGACACTGGTAACTAAGGTAAACATCGGGTATGGTTACCCGATGTTTACCTTAGTTACCAGTGCACACCGCTTAGCTTAGCGTGTGCAGGGAGCAGGAGCTAGCACTGGCAGCGTGAGAGCTGCGAGGCTGGTAACGAAGGTAAATATCGGGTGACCACCTTGGTTACCCGATGTTTACCTTGGTTACAGCTTACCTCAGGCTGTCAGACGCCGGCTCCTGCTCCCTGCACATTCAGGATTGTTGCTCTCTCGCTGTCACACACAGCGATGTGTGCTTATCAGCGGGAGAGCAACAATAAAAAAACGAACCAGGGCTGTGTGTAACGAGCAGTGATCTCACAGCAGGGGCCAGATCGCTGCTCAGTGTCACACACAGCGAGATCGCTAATGAGGTCACTGCTGCATCACAAAAAACGTGACTCAGCAGCGATCTCAGTAGTGATCTCGCTGTGTATGAAGTACCCCTTAGGGTCAGTCTAGGAACCGATGTTCCATCTGTACACTCCCGTGACACCCACTGAAGTTTGTTTTGCCATAGATATCTGACTCCATAATATAAACTTTGCACTCCCATCTGCAAGACTATTCTCAAGATACACCAGTGTTCTGAAATGCATTACACAAGGCTATCAAGTTAAAGGGAACCTATCATATAAAAAAGGCTATTAACCTGCAGGTTAATTATGTTCTGACACAGTGACAGCCCTGCTGTCAGGAAGACATTACCTTTACTTCTGGCAGCCTCAGGCTTACAGTCATAAGGGCGTTGATTTAGTTACCACTCTATGCATAGTGAGTGGTGGCAGTAATCACATCACACACTGACTGACAGCCAACTTTGCACAAATGCAATGTTGAGCCAGCCGTCAGTCATTGCCAGGCATGTCGTTACAGCTGCCGATCATTATGCACAGTGCGATGATTAAAACCACACCAGTCGCAATGACTGAAAGCCTGAGGCTATCGGAAGGAATAGCTCATTTCCTACCGACAACGGGGCCATCAATGCAGGAACTGCATGACATCAGAATACTATGAGCATGTGAATTAATCCCTATATTGGCAAGTTAATAGCATTGTTTCATATAACAGGTTACCTTTAATGTCTAACATTCACAATTTTAAGTATGCCCAAAAACCTCATCTTTTTTGGCCTATTACACTACATGTACTAATATAAATTCCCATCCATCTTCCTCTACATTCAGAAACTGATCACTTCTTTCAACACTTTTTCCAACACTCTTTGTACTCAGCTGCACTTCATATGTATGCAAATATATTATTTTGTGACCATGCAGCTTTATGTGCTATAACTTTTTCTTTTTTTTATAAAGGACGGATGGTAAAGTATAGTTTTAGTTTATCTTCCATTATAGTGCAACCATGTAACAAGTAATTAAGATGTCATCATATTTTGGGTATACAAAAAGCTCTGAAAAAGAGCAAAGATACTCTGCAAGATTTTTTTTTTTGTATTACACTACTCTGTACTTTTCCCACTTGGAGATTGTATTGAGGTTTTTCTGCAATTTTTCAAAAATTGACACTCTATTATGAACGAGGAACCCCTTAAAGTTAGTAAATTTAATCACCTCATGTATTTGAAGCCCGAGGCTGAAGTTAGAGTTCAGTTCAGCTTTTAACCTTATAATACTGTACCGGAAGATTTTCAATGTTGGTTACTCAATCAAAATCTGTGCTTCGCTTCACCTCTAACAGCTTGACAGCACAAGTTCTACTTCTCCTTATCTCTAGTCATTCTTTTCAGCCCAGTGAACCAGAAGACACCCTGAATGATTCATCTAACATTTATAAATTCTCTCTTAATCAGAAATCCTGTTTAGGATGTTTTCAGATAAAAGACAGTAAACAACATCCAACATAAGAATCTACTTAAAAAAAAAAAAAAGGCGCAACTACGAAGATGACTCACAAATTGTACAAGACCATTTTTCTCCATATAGACAGTGAAGTTGTCATTGTAAATCTGCAGTTATAATAATAAATCATCAAATATTTTTAGTTATATAATAGTAAATAAAGTGTAAGCTATATCACAGACTTTTGGAACTTAAATGTGAATTTAAGTTCCGGTAATTATGGCCACAATTCACGGAAAAGCTACTTGTCTTGTACTTAAATTAACAGCATTACAAGCATAAAGTGGCGTGTTTGTGAATCCTTCAGAATTTTCATTATTTTCCAAAATTAATTTTAAATAAAACTATCAGATTTTCACTGTAGTCCTCAAAGTAAATAAAAAGACCCAAATCAACTCATTAGTCAAAAAATATTGGACTTTGTTCTTTTTATTGGGAAATGATTCAATATCAAATGTCTATTAGTGGAAAAAGTATTTGGACATTTGCTTACTAGTGTGACCCCCTTGTGCAGCAATAACTGCACCTAAACATTTACGGTAAAGTGAAGTGTCCTGCACATTGACGTGAAGGAATTTTAACCTATTCCTCTTTATAAAACAGCTTGACTCTTATGTAGGTGGGTTTTTCGACAATGAACTGCTCAACTAAAGACCACAACATTTCTATAGGATTTAGATAAGAAGTGTGGATTGACCATTCCCAAACTTTAACTTTTTTCTTTTTAATCGTTCTTTTGTTTTAATCTGTTATGCAAAGTTATTATTTCTGAAATAGAATGCTTCTCATTTAAATAAAAAGCTTTTTTTGGTCTAGTGTATCCACAGAACATTGTTTCAATAACTTTTTGGCTTATCCAGGTGATAATTAGCAAACATCAGATGAAATACATTGCTTTTTTTGGAAAACAGTGAATGTTTCCATGCAGTCCTGCCATGCACACCTTTGTTTTTCAGTATCCTTCAAATAGTGGACTCATGAACAATAACATAAGCTAATGTGAAAAAGTCCTTTGGTTGCTTAGATGATAGCTTTGGTTCTTTTGTGACCTTGCAGAGTATTATATGATTTGCTCTTGGAGTTTTGTTGGTTTACTATGCCAATGGAGTGTAATAATGGTCTTGCAGTACTCCACTCAACCTTTTACAGCCTAATGAACAGGCTCCTCAGAAATTATCTTTGTGTATATCATCATATATTTCCATCATATATTTCCACAAACATGTTTTGTGAAGATCAGACTTTGATAGATCGCTGTTCTTTAAATAAAACAGAACACCTGATCGTCATTTCATTGGATTAAAACATAAGACTCTAATTTCAACTTCAAATAAACTGCTAATTTTAAAGGTTCATATACTTTTGACAGTCACAGATATACAATATTGGATCATATCCCTAATTTAAAGTCTAATTTTTTTTAGCTATTTGATTTCCTTGTCTTTATCTATTTTAGGACTCATGTGAAAATATGATAACGTTTCAGGTCAACTAAAGAAAAATGTAAATTCTGAAGGGATCACAAACTTTCAAGCACAGTATATATAATGCTCCTAGTTCATGTCTAGGACACGTGGTTTCATAAGTTTTATCATTTGTGAGAAAAAGTGATAGAAGTTTCTCAAGCTTCTCCTAGCAAAAAGTCAATTGAAAATGCATAGCAAACCCACTTTTTAACCAGATCCACAAAATTGAATGTGTGATTTTGATCTATGAGTGAGATTAAAATTTTGAAAAGGAAATTTTCGGCACTGGAAAAATAATGTATGGAATAATTGCTTGAATAATTTTTTATTAAGATAAAGCTCACATCAAAGAAACAACAGAAATGTTCTAACGTTTTGGTCTAGGATGGCCTTTGTCAAGGAAATCTATGAGTGGTGGTGGTCATATGGAGTGGAGGAGTATGCATCTTTAGACATCTTAGGCCAAAATGTTGGAAGATACCTTTTGTTTCTTTGGTCTGAGCTTCACCTGTCATGCGTTCTGCGTTGCACTCGCTGGGTGTCATGGCGGCATCGGACTCTGTTCACACTGCAGAGTCCAACAAACTGCTTGAGATTCTTTAGTTACACATCCTGTCATGAGCGCCGGTTGTTTTGGCTTCACTGTTCTCCAGTTGAATGAGAGTTAATTTCTGCTGGCCTGTGATAAGCTACTGTGAACTCAGGCTGCTGATCACAATCTCCAGCCTTTATAAGGTTCTGGATTCTGGGGCTGTTTGTCGGATATAGCTTTTTGCTTCCTGGTTTCTATTGTTATCCAGTTGTATGGTGATCTTCAAGTTGCGGTTCAGTGTGGTGTGTGAGTCCTCCAGTTCTGTAGTAATTTCCTACCCTTTTTGCGTTACTCCCCAGTTCACATACTGTCCCTCCTTTGTGTTTGAGTGCAGTGTGCACAAGTTTTCGATTACCCTTGTCTGTGACTATTTGTGTGGTGTTGGTTACTGGGTCTCTGGCCTGCTCCCTGGGTGGGGAGAAGTAGTATTAGTGCTTGGTCAGGAGACAGGGCCATGTTGGAGGCTTGACCCTGACTACTATCAAGTCTACTGTCGAGATAAGTTACAGCACAGGAGTCTCAATCTTAGGGTAACCCTAGGAGCCTCTTTTCCATCCATATACCCTTGACATTACCCTAATAAAATACTATTCAAGCAATTATTCCATACATTAATTTTTTTAGTACTGGACATTTCCTTTTCTATTATATTGACCTTAGTAATTTCTTTAGACACAAATCACCATTTTTACAGTGAGTTGTACTTCTGTTCTCTCTGAGATCAGTTAGACATGTCTATTTTTTTGTAGACACTTTTTTGAGTGGTCTATAATGGTTACATGTTTGATCCATGAAAAACACGGATAGAATACATATGTGAAACATTGAAAACTGGCATTATGATGGAAACTTTCTTCCAGGAGTGAAAATCTCTCTCTCATTGTAATCATGCCAGTGAATGGATGTATCCATACAGACTTAGGCTATGTGTCCACGCTGCGGAAAATGCGCGGATTTTGCCGCGGATTTCTCACGGAAAAGCCGCGGATTTTCCGAAAATCTGCAGCAGCGGCACTTCCCAGCCATTCCTATGGCATTTTGGAAATGCTGTGCCCATGCTGCGGATTTTTCCGCGGCGGATTTGGTGCGGATTTTGATCTGGAAAAATCTGCAACATGTCAATTATTGTTGCGGATTTTGATCCGTATTGTTGCTTCAGAATTGGGAAAAAAAGAAAGAAAAATCCGCACCAAAATCCGCGGCACTTCCGCGGTAAATCCGTGGTAAATCCGCGGCAAATCCGCACCTTTGAAAAGGTGCGGATTTTGCGGGAAAGCCGCGGATTTTCATGCAGAAAAATCCGCAGCAACATTCTACCGTGGACACATAGCCTTAATGTTGTACTGCAACAACTTGGCGACATGGCATTGTAATATTAAGTCACAATGTGTGTAACGTCACTGAGGTCTAATGTATAAACAGATCTAATCTAATCTAGCAACCTTCTGCTAGAAACCATATGACATTTATTTTTAAAGTCTGAAGTATTTTCATTTTTGTCTCATTATTGAACATTTACCTTTCCATGATTTAATTAAAAAAGAACAATTATATCTGTTGAGCATGGCTTCTTCTTCAAAAACTATAAAAAAATCTTACATGCTGATTTTGAACTATAGGCTTTTAGCTAGTACCATTGGTGGTTGTTAGAGATGAGCGATGTCCAGTGGCATTGAATTCTGCTCGAATTTTACAAAAACCTCTATTAGGATAGAGTCACACTTGTGTATCGCTTTCTATGCAAGAAAATCGGATGTGATATGCTAATAACCCTGAGCTCAGGTTCTGCTGTGAGCGTGAACCGAGTGTCAGGCAACCGAGATCCGTTCCTGAGATCGGATTGCAGCCGTGGAGAAGAGAGAGGGACAAATCCCCCCATCTCCATTGTCAGCCTGTGGGTATATCGCACTGCACTTAGATGACGTCCGAGTGCCGTCCGATGTTTCTCTCGCACCTCATAGACTTGTATGGGTGCGAGTGACATGGCTCTCGCAGACAATAGCCGCATGCTGCGATTTTTTTCCTCTGTCCGTTTAGGGCTGAGGTAAAACTTGTAGATCTGAGCTGCAGCATTGTCTTAAATGGGGCCGAGTGCAATGCGAAATTTTATTGCATTGCACTCGTGCGAGTCTAAAGTGTTTTTAGTCAAAAAAAGGAATTTTTTGCAATTTGTTTCAGGGTGGATCCAGCAAAATAGTGATTTCTGGCCATACTGGGCCATAAATAGGTTTAAAAAAAAATATTCCAATACAGAGGACCCCAAAGATAGTTATGAGCAGCGAAGGGGCCAGCGAGGTGAGCATAAAGATACATATTACATTTATTAGGCTGTAGGGCCTGGAAGGAACCCATGGCGTAATAAGAAACATTGTATTCACGGAGAAATACTTCACTGCAAATCAAATTTCCAGGGAAAAAAAATGTGCAAACAGGTGAATTCGAATTTTGCCATATCCGCTCATTTCTAGTTGGTGTCAATGCTTACTTTTTAATAGCAATTTTCAGTTGGAGCTAATGAGTATTGATGATATTGATATTAAGTTGCTGAATGATGGCCGGTTCTGTGATTCTGAAATAAAGGCTGTTTGATTTCATTGTTAAGTCGTCGCTTTCCCTGTCTTTTTTCAAAAAATGCTCTGATCAGATGGCATGACATTTGTAAAGAGCATATTAGAACTGTAAAAAAAGTTTTTCATGAGCAAATTTCTGTTAATAATGAGCATCAGTCAACAATATACCAAGATGTTCAACAATTATTTAAAGGTTCTTGTACATCAGTTGACGTACATCATATAGAGTTGAAGAATCGATAATACCTTATTTCAACTGGCATCAAATTTATAATAAGGTTGGGAGAGAATTTTCAAGTACAGTCCTTGGGTTTCATTATTGATCATACAGAAATGTGTGGCTCTGGACAGGCGCTAATCTTAGCCTGCAGACATCAACAGTGAAAGATAGCTATTACAAGACATTCCTTTTTCTGTGTCAGTTACTGATTGGCTGTCATGTACTTTCATGGCGACAATACATTAAAGAAAAATCACACAAAGGCCACATGGACACATAAATATGACAGAGACTAGTGTTGAGATTTCTATTTATTTTCCCTTTTTGGTTTCTTTGCACTTGAAAAAACCCTCCCTTCTTTACGAGAGGACAGATTATCCATTTAAGTACTCCTCACCTCTGTCCCTACCCTTGCACTAATTGTCTGACACCAAAAAAAACAGCTTAGAGTGTTTTTCTTTTTATCGCTAACATCTAAATTCATGATTTGATATATAACTCTGTCAACTGTCATAGGGTACTGTCAGGTGTGTAACGATCGCAGTCGCAAGGTTTGAGACCCTTAGCATGGCTGTGGTACAAGGGGCCCGTGGACCCCAACACCTGTTTCAACTGGATGTGCTCCCAAGGCCACCCACCTGCAATGTGCTGGCCGCCTATTAAGGATATGAATATTCATTGCTCCCCACGGCCAAAATTTCCCCACTTCTTTGCAATGAAGCTGGAGCTAAGAGATGGGCAGGATAATAGGCATGGGGAGCAGTGAATATTCATGTTTTTTAATAGCAGCACAAGTGACAGCCCAGCAAACGACTTCCTGTAGCTGCTTGGTGGTTACGTGTGCCGCTCTGAAAGAACATGGATATTCACTATTCCCTAAGCCCATAATCGAAGGCATGTTGAGCAGCGAATATGCCGGCAGCTGACGGCAGTGTAAGTGTGCGCATAACAGTGCCATCATGCACTGCACCACCTACACGCTGAAGTCAGTTGCCAGCATGACAGCATTGGAGGAGAACACCAGGAAAGTGGAGGGAAGGTGAGTATAATAGTTTATTTATTTTGCTTTGTGCAGTGTGATGGAGGATCATATGGTCCAGGATGGGGAAATATACCAGTATGGAGACATATACCAGGATGGGGCTATAATGGGACATATATACCATGATGGGGCCATATACCATGATATAGTTATACCAGTATGAGACCATGATGGGGACATATATAGGGCTATGATGAAGATATATATACCAAGATGGGGCCATGATGGGAACATATGTACCAGGATGGAGCTATTTATACCAGAATATAACCATTAAGAAGACATACACCAGGATAGAGACATATACCAGGATGGGGACATATTCCCCAGGATGAGGGATATATTTACCAGGAAGTGCCCCAGAATGGGGGACATTAGTAAAGGATGGGGTTCATTACTACACAATGAAGTGGAGGGAGGCAACTCGTTTGTCTTTATAGTATGTAGAATGCTACAATGACCCATACAGCTGACCAACATGCCAGGTGGGGCAGGCTCAAACTTTGCATTCTGGCCCATCAGACTCTAGTTACGCCACTGGGTACTGTCATGGTGGACTACAGAGGCTGACAACCATTTTATGCTTGAATCTCTTTTTGTCCTTTAAAGCACCACTCCAGTATTTTTTTTTCACTGGTGGAGTGGTTCTTTAAATCTAAGATCCCGTCCCCCACTCTTATACCCTCTGGTGTTTTCACCTTTTATCACCTCCACATCGGTCACTCATCTTGTGCTCATAACTTTTTATTGTCCGTAAGTCAGAAGTTACATCACAAAAGTTCAATACAAGTCTATGAGAACCAGAACAAAGCTAGAATGAGGTTCACATAGATTTGCATTGAACAATGACCTCCGGCGCGCTCCATGAAACACTGCAACAGCTGGCAGGTTATAGAGTGCCGGAGACTGACAAAAGTGTCGGTGAGAGTGAAGCTGTTGGCGGGTAAGTATAAGTGTAGGGTAAGGGATTTTAGATTAAAAGTACCACTCCAACAGGGAAATATCCAGCCCCCGGAGCCTTGCTTTAAGTAAAATAGTTTATCAGTGACAGTAAATGATCGACAATTCTTAACACAGACTGCGCAGGACCTCAATGCCGGCGCGTCTGGATGACGTAGGATGTGTCACGCACTCAGGCTTCAAAAGGAGGACAAAGATGGTCAAAAGAGAAGGCGCTAGTACCGGAGAATGGAGTCACCCATCTGACCAGTCTCCACTGTACTGACCGTTTAGGTAAGTATTATAAAGTCATTTTTACATTCTACACAGCGGCATGGGCTCTTGTATACAGCATGTTAGAATGCTGTATATAAGAGCCCACTGGTGGCGGCCACAGCTTATAGGCCCCAAATCTGGTGACAGGTTCCCTTTAAATGCTCCTTACATACATATATATATATATATGTATATATATATATATATATATATATATATATATATATATATATATATATATATATATTAAAGGCAACGTTTATAGCATGGTGACAGGTTCCCTTTAAATGCTCCTTACATAGATATATATATATATATATATATATATATATATATATATATTAAAGGCAACGTTTATAGCATTTGATGATGTGTCTATCTATCTGTCTGTCTATCTATCCACTATCTATGCAACATGAAACAGAAGAAAGAGAAAGTAAGAAATAGAAAGTAGAAATGGGAAGTAAAAGAATTTTTGCCAAGAGGAAGATATGTACAGTAAATAGCTGTCATACTAAAGTGAACCTGTCAGTAGATTTGGGGCCTATAAGCTGCGGCCACCACCAGTGGGCTCTTATGTACAGAATTCTAACATGCTGTATACAAGAGCACAGGCCGCTGTGTAGAATGTAAAAATGAGTTTATAATACTCACCTAAACGGTCGGTTCGGTGCAGACTGGTCAAATGGATGTCTACGCTCTCCGGGTGCGGTAGCTCCTCTTTCGGCCAACTTTGTCCTCCTTCTTCTGAAGTCTGGGTGCATGACTTGTACTACGCCATTCACACAGGTTGGCATTGAGGTCCAGCACAAGCTCACTTTGATCTGCCCTGAGCAGGGCAGATCAAAGTATTGTAATGCGCCTGCGCAGGACCTCACTGCCGGCGCGTGTGGATGACGTAGGATGTGTCATGCACTCAGGCTTCAGAAGAAGGAGGACAAAGATGGCCAAAAGAGGAGGCACCAGTACCGGAGAACGGAGCCACCCATCCCACCAGTCTCCACCGTACCGACCGTTTAGGTAAGTATTATAAAGTCATTTTTACATTCTACACAGCGGCCTGTGCTCTTGTATACAGCATGTTAGAATGCTGTATATAAGAGCCCACTTGATGGTGGCCGCAGCTTATAGTCACCAAATCTCGTGACAGATTCCCTTTAAATGCTCCCTACGTACAATTACCAATAGAGTTAACTTCAATCTTTCATTATTATTCATTTTAAAAAATCATACTGAAATATTATGTGTATGTACAGAAAATGAATAAAACATTTGAATTCTCATCAAATTGATGAAGGGATGCTTTTTTTTTACTTAACGCCTTCAATGCCATGCAGCTCGTCATCTTGGTTGCACTGATATTATAGTTTCAGCACAGAATGGGTCAAAGTTTCTAAGCGGTTGAATTCCAAAGTGATGACACTGCCACTCATCGTAGTAATTACTGTACAATTACTGAAAAGGCAATGACCTTTGGGTTGGAATTCTGTAATCATTTTTATGCTTGAATGTGAAGGGGGTGTAATTTAACCTTTAAATACTTTGTATCAATTACAGCACAGTATCTATTTCATGTCAGAGTTTAAATGCAGTGGAAATAAATAATATTATAGCATTCAGGAAACTGAAATAAGGAAACAACTCTGGTTGTTAAACTGCTGGCTACTGTTCAAGACTAGTGATTTTCCCACATGACCTTCGAAATAAAAAACAGCTTAACTCATTGGATAATGCACATGCCCAAATTGTATTCCAAATAAGCTGATGTTTTATGGTTCAGTGTTTTTTTAACCCTATGATACATTGATACCTCCTATGTACTTATGATTGGAACAAAAGTCCAAAAGACAGGATGTGGGCACAGAAGAGTAAGGCCATGGTCATATAGCCCGGTTGTTGTGTGGGACTAGGTCATTAGTCATTGGTAAATTCTAGAACAATATTATTATTTAAGGGGGAAGTTGGGGCATTGTTATTCCTTAGTGCTTTCAAGCCATGGCAATTTTTAGTCTTTTGATTTTTCATTTTTTTCCTTCCCTTCCTGCACAAGCATAATGTCTACATAACTGTATAAGGGCTTGCTTTTGTAGGAATAACAAACCATACAGTTTACCTTACAAAGTACTGAAAAATGGGGAAAAATACCAAATGAGGTAAAAGGGTAAAATTAATGCAATTCCGCAGTTGTTTTTTTTTTGTGGTTTGGTTTTATGATCCTCATTGTACAGTAAGGGTATGTTCACACACGGTATCTTTTTTTTTTTTTACCACAAAGATGCAGTGTTCTTGTCCCAAAAAATGCATCGTGGCAAAAACGCATCAAGAAACACATAAAAAAACACAATGCACGTTTTTACCGCGTTTTCCCCAATGTGTTTTTTAAGTCAAATCTATTGACTGGAAGGCTCAAAAACGCTGGAAAAATGCAAAAAGAATTGACATGCTGCATCTTGGGTGATCTTCAAAAACGCAGCCAAAAAAAGATGCCCAGTGTGGACAGCAAAATCAAAATCTCATAGACTTTGCTGGGAGAAGGAAATGCAGGGATTTTGGAGCATCTTTGGGACCTCAAAAACGCAACAAAAACGCAGCAAAAGATGCCCAGGAGTGAAATTATTCAGGGGTTAAACAGAGATACAGAGAGAAAGCCAAGTAAATCTGAATGAATCTGTGCAGATAGCATGTGACAGCAAAGCAATGAAAACCGTCAGTGAGGGAAAACGAAATTAAAGATTTTAATTTATAGGAGAACTCATAAAGTCTGTAAAGGCTTGTTTACATGATCAGATAATCATTTAAGTGATTCTAACTCGCAACTAGCAAACAATGTCAAATATGTTTCTTTAGGATGATAATTATGAATTAAATGGTTGAATAGCGATTAATATATTGTAACATTGAACTGTAATACTAATCTAAAGTGTAGTGAAGTGTCATCATTCAAATCCTATAAGATAAGTGATCTATGCAGAAGATGTAAAGTGCCATATCTGCTAATGAATGTACATACGGTTTAACAGTTTGTTGAATAAAGAAAAGATTATTTTTGCACCCTGAATTTTGTCATTTTGTCATACTTTCCTATTTATAGGTTCCTGGCCTGCATTGTCAAGTGTCAGCATGTGTTCTGCAGTGGCGTATTGCCAAGATAATAGCACACACACACAGCCAGGACTCCACATTTTCTGTTGCGTGGTGTGGCACAGATGCAACCCTCAGCCATGGCTTCCCCATCCATTACAAGTTTTTAGACACTTGTGATGATAATTACAGGACTTACTATATTTGTCATGTTATAAGGCACGCCGAATTATAAGACGCACCCCAAATTTAGAGGAAAAAAAAAATGGGGTCTGTCTTTTAATCCGGTGATATCTTTCCAAGGGGGCAGCAGCAGTGGTGGAACGGAAGTCACAGGAGGCAGGGGCGGTCGTGGAGCAGGGTGATACTGCGGGCGATGCGGTGTCCCCAATGCTCAGTGGCATTGTGAGGCAGAGAAAACATCCAGGAATGTAGCTTACCAGGGGGAAAGAATGTTGGAGAATGGTGACAAGAGGCAGGAGCGATGCTGCAGGTGCTGTGGGCGTGTGTTGATCTGTGCTATGAGCTGTGCACTGCTCTGTGCTGCGAGTGCTGCAGGCTCGGCGCTGCTCTGTACTGTGGGCTAGGTGCTGCAGCGCGGTGAGGCAGGTGTCATCATGAAGATGTCAGCGGTGCGGGCTTCAAAGAAATGGCGCCCGGTATTCGGCGCCACCTCCGGGCACAATTTACCTTAAGTCTGCAATATCAATGGGCGGAAGGTAGCGCGTGCGCAGATGAGATCTTGACCCGAGTGCTCCATCAGTGCACATGCCGACTCCCAGGCGCCATTATTTGAAGACCACACCACCGACATCTTCACAGGGTGTCCCCTGATTTACCACCAGCAGCACCCATCCCGCCCCACCCAGCCTGCACCACCTGGCTTGTAGCACCCAGCCTACAGCAGCACAGAGAAGCGCACAGCCTAGAGCAGCAGACAGCTCGTAGCATCGCTCCTGCCTCCTGTCACCATTTTCCACTATTCTTACCCTCCGGTAAGCTACATTCCTAGATGTTTTTTCTGTGTCACAGCACCGCAGTGCCCGCAGTATCGCCCCTGCCTCCTGTAACCACCCTCCACTAACCCCTGATAAGCTACATTTGGGTTCTAAGATACACCCCTCATTTTCCTCTCAACCTCGCACGCAGTAAATATAAGAAACCTGAAACTACTCCCAAAGAAGGAAACCTTTTTGTATAGCTTGTTAAAATCCATTGCTTTTTCACTTTTCAAACAACAAATCCTATTGCTCATTCCAAAAAAGGAACATTTTTGGATGGCTTGCTAAAAAACATTGCTTCTTCATTGGCCATGCTGTCTTTGTGTAATGGGCAAGATTTGTTATAATTTTTGCAACAAAAATGTAATTACTGCCCAATCATTTAAGTTTGTTGCTGATATAAACCATGGACTTCTCATCTTCTTGTTTCAACCTCCAAAACTATTTTTAGATAACATTGCTGCTGGAAAAAATAGACTTACAAAAATTAAATAAACCAAAATGTTTAAACCAAAAAATGTCAGTGTTTGTTGTAGGCTGGTAAAATTAGCCAATGCTTGATTTTTATCCTCACTATGTTTAATGGGGCAAAAATCTAAATTTAACAAACATTTGCTGCTGAAATAAATATTATTTGTACAAAGACATGACTAAAATAATAATATGCTATTGCTTTTTTATGTGACATAATGCGTGAAAACTAATGCTCTCCATTGCTTCTTCATTGACCATAATTTTTGGCCACTTCACTTTACAAACAAACACCAAATCTGTTGTTAGTTTGGATATTTTTTAGAACACAGCTCGGCATCTTGCATTTAGGCTACATTTATGGCATGTTTTTGAAAATTAAAAAGGAATGGCAGTCCAGTATATTTAATTACTACTGAAGATGAGTGGATCTTTTGAAAATCCAATTTGCCGACTTTGCCAAATTTTACCCAATGATTTAATTTACAGCAACTATATTTACATGTATCTCGATATTGGGTTTGTTTATAACCCAGCTTACTATAATAACTTACACTATATAAGAGAGAGCGAGATAGGAAGGAGCCCGCTAATCAAGAGCTTACACTCTAGAGGACAATTAACTTTCCACCACATATGAAGTATCTGTGTACTCAGGAGAAATTGCACAATACATTTTATGGTGCATTTTTACCTGATACCCTTGTGGGAAAAAAAAGCTACCTGGTTGAAATAACAATTTCATGGTAAAAAAAAAAATATATATATATATATTTTCACGGCTGAACATTCTAAACTTTTGTGAAGCCTCCAGGGGTTCAAAGTGTTCAGTAAACATCTAGATAAAATTCCATGAGGGGTCTAGTTTCCAAAATGGGGTCACTTTTGGGGGGAGCTCCATTGTTTAGGCACCTCGGGGGGGTCTCCAAACACAACATGGCATCCACTAACTATTCCAGACAATTTTGCGTTTGAAAAGTCAAATGACGCTCCTTGCCTTCCGAGCCCTGTTGTGTGCCCAAACATTTAATTTCCACCACATATGAGGTATCTGTGTACTCAGGAGAAAATGCACAGTACATTGTATGTTGCAATTTTTCCTGATACCCTTGTGAAAAAAAAGCTACCTGGTTGAAGTAACAATTTCGTGGTGATTTTTTTTTATTTTCACGGCTCAAAGTTATTAACTTGTGAAGCCCCCAGAGGTTCAAAGTGCTCAATAAACATGTAGATAAATTCCATGAAGAGTCTAGTTTCCAAAATGGGGTCACTTGTGGAGGAGCTCCATTGTTTAGGCACCTCAGGGGCTCTCCAAACGCAACATCGCATCCGCTAATTATTCCAGACAATTTTGCTTTCAAAAATTCGAATGATGCTCCTTCTCTTCCGAGCCTTGCCAAACAATTGATTTCCCCCACATTTGAGATATCTGTGTACTCAGGAGAAATTGCAGAATTAATTTTAAGGTGCATTTTTCCTGATACCCTTGTGAAAATGCTAAATTTTATGGCTAAAGTTACATTTTTGTGTAAAAAAGTAAAATTTTCATTTTTTCCTTCCACATTGCTTTGGTTGCTGTAAAGCTCCTAAAGGGTTAATAAACTTCTTGGATGTGGTTTTGAGCAGTGTGAGGTGCTAATCATAAGAGCTTAAACTCTAGTGGTGATTTTGAGATAGGGAGGAGCCCACTAATCATAAAAGCTTACACTCTACAGGAGAGTGCGAGATAGGGAGGAGCCCGCTAATCATAAGAGCTTACACTCTACAGGAGAATGCGCAATAGGGAGAAGCCCGGTAATCATAAGGGCTTACACTCTACAGCAGACCTGGGCAAGGGGCGGCCCGCGGGCCACATCCGGCCCGCCTACTGTCTGTGACCGGCCCGCCTGTCTTCAGCCGGTGCAGTGGAGCCAGGCTGCTGCGTGCCGGGCAGGGAGCGATCCTGCAGCTCCACACAGTCAGTGCAGGCAGTGGAACGCAGAAATCTCTCCTCTGTTCCCTGCCGGCACTTTCCCTGTGACACACGCGTGTGCTCTGATTTTGTCAGTGCGACGCGCGTGTTTCATTTCAAAAGTTTCCACCAGGCAGGAGAAGAAGCGGCACAGCATTGGACTTCCCAGAGAGAAGCAGTGGTGGGGACCACTCGGAGAACAGCATCGGAGCCGCCAGGGCCCTTACATGAGAAGGAGCAGCTCAGCGGGTGGCCTGTACGGAGATGCCTGAGGACGGGGACGATAAGAAGGGAGAGGTAAGTAGTGACTAATAAGCTGAGGAGGGACAATGGGGGAGGGGGGGGCTGGTGACTAATACTGGGGGTGTAGTGGTTTTACAGGTGTATATGGTGTTGTGTATATAGTGGTGTAGTATATAGTGGTGTAGTACATGGGGTGTAGTGATGTAGCTTTATTACAGGTGTAGTATATAGTGGTGTAGTATATGGGGGTGTTGTATATAGTGGTGTAGTATATTACAGGTGTAGTAAATGGGTGTGTAGTGATTTAGTATATTACAGGTGTATATAGGGGTGTAGTGATGTAGTATATTACAGGTGTATATGGGTGTGTAGTGATGTAGTATATTACAGGTGTATATAGGAGTGTAGTGATGTAGTATATTACAGGTGTAGTATATGGGGGTTGTAGTATATTACAGGTGTATATGGGTGCGTAGTCATGTAATATATTACAGGTGTATATAGGAGTGTAGTGATGTAGTATATTACAGGTGTAGTATATGGGGGTTGTAGTATATTACAGGTGTATATAGGGGTGTAGTGATGTAGTATATTACAGGTGTAGTATATGGGGGTTGTAGTATATTACAGGTGTATATAGGAGTGTAGTGATGTAGTATATTACAGGTGTAGTATATGGGGGTTGTAGTATATTACAGGTGTATATAGGGGTGTAGTGATGTAGTATATTACAGGTGTATATGGGTGTGTAGTGATGTAGTATATTACAGGTGTATATAGGGGTATAGTGATGTAGTATATTACAGGTGTATTATATGGGGGTGTAGTGATGTAGTATATTACAGGTGTATATAGGGGTGTAGTGATGTAGTATATTACAGGTGTATATGGGTGTGTAGTGATGTAGTATATTACAGGTGTATATAGGAGTGTAGTGATGTAGTATATTAAAGGTGTATTATATGGGGGTGTAGTGATGTAGTATATTACAGGTGTATATAGGGGTGTAGTGATGTAGTATATTACAGGTGTATATGGGTGTGTAGTGATGTAGTATATTACAGGTGTATATAGGGGTATAGTGATGTAGTATATTAAAGGTGTATTATATGGGGGTGTAGTGATGTAGTATATTACAGGTGTATATAGGGGTGTAGTGATGTAGTATATTACAGGTGTATATGGGTGTGTAGTGATGTAGTATATTACAGGTGTATTATATGGGGGTGTAGTGGTGTAGTATATTACAGGTGTATATAAGGGTGTAGTGATGTAGTATATTACAGGTGTAGTATATGGGGGTTGCATATTACAGGTGTATATGGGTGTGTAGTGATGTAGTATATTACACTTGTATATAGGGGTGTAGTGATTTAGTATATTACAGGTGTATTATATGGGGGTGTAGTGATGTAGTATATTACAGGTGTATATAGGGGTGTAGTGATGTAGTATATTACAGGTGTATTATATGGGGGTGTAGTGATGTAGTATATTACAGGTGTATATAAGGGTATAGTGATGTAGTATATTACAGGTGTAGTATATGGGGGTTGTAGTATATTACAGGTGTAGTATAGGGGGGTGTAGTGGTGTAGTTTATTACAGGTGTAGTATATGGAGGGGGTGTAATGATGTAGTATATTGGGTAGAACTGAGTTAATTATATTAGTCCGGCCCTCTAAAACCATCCCAACTTCTCATGCAGCCCCATGGGAAAATTAATTGCCCACCCCTGCTCTACAGGAGAGTGTGAGATAGGGAGGAGCCCGCTAATCATAAGATCTTACACTCTACAGGAGAGTGCGAGATAGGAAGGAGCCTGCAAATCATAAGAGCTTACACTCTACAGGAGAGTGCAAGATACGGAGGAGCCCGCTAATCATAAGAGCTTACACTCTACAGGAGGGTGCAAGATATGGAAGAGCCTGCTAATCATAAGAGCTTACACTCTACAGGAGGGTGCAAGATATGGAGGAGCCTTCTAATCATAAGAGCTTACACTCTACAGGAGAGTGCGAGATAGGGAGGAGCCCGCTAACCATAAAAGCTTACACTCTACAGGAGAGCGCGAGATAGGGAGGAGCCCGCTAATCATAAGAGCTTATGATCTACAGGAGAGAGTAAGATAGGGAGGAGCCCGCTAATCATAAGATCATACACTCTAGAGGAGAGTTTGAGATAGGGAGGAGCCCGCTAATCATAAGATTTTACACTCTACAGGAGAGTGCGAGATAGGGAGGAGCCCGCTAATCATAAGAGCTTAAACTCTACAGGAGAGTGCGAGATAGGGAGGAGCCCGCTAATTATAAGAGCTTACACTCTACAGGAGGGTGCAAGATATGGAGGAGCCTGCTAATCATTAGAGCTTACACTCTACAGGAGAGTGCGAGATAGGGAGGAGCCCGCTAATCATAAGAGCTTACACTCTAGCAGTGATTTTGAGATAGGGAGGAGCCCGCTAATCATAAGATCTTACACTCTACAGGAGAGTGCGAGATAGGGAGGAGCCCGCTAATCATAAGAGCTTACACTCTACAGGAGAGTGCGAGATAGGGAGGAGCCCGCTAATTATAAGAGCTTACACTCTACAGGAGGGTGCAAGATATGGAGGAGCCTGCTAATCATAAGAGCTTACACTCTACAGGAGGGTGCAAGATATGGAGGAGCCTGTTAATCATAAGAGCTTACACTCTACAGGAGAGTGCGAGATAGGGAGGAGCCCGCTAGCCATAAGAGCTTACACTCTACAGGAGAGTGCAAGATAGGGAGCAGCCCGCTAATCATAAGAGCTTATGATCTATAGGAGAGAGAGGATCTCAGTGACAGAAAACAGAGACTTAACCAGAGACTCTGGAGATAGAAAACGACTCTGCCATACAGTCTGTGCTCTACTGGGAACTGCTGATCTGTGATGGCCTAAGTATTGACCACAAATGTGCAAAATATGATTATGGAGAAGCCTGCACAGTCATTATGGTGATGCCCACAAAGCCATTATGGAGAAGCCTGCATGGCCACGCAAAAAGACATTTACCTAATTTCTAATTTTTCAGTAGTGAGGAAAATAGTGTCAGCCAAGTTTTTTTGAAAGTCCTAAATCAAATCTCAAAGTGTTTGAATTTGTGTGAAACCGCAATTGTTAGGAAAAAAGATTAAAATTGATTGTGTTGGCCCTTTAAAGAATAATGAGGGTAAAATCATAGAAAGCGATGTGGGAAAAGCAAATGTTTTAAATACTTTTTTCTCAACTGTGTTCACACAGGAAAAGCATATGCCACGGGAAATGCAGAGTGATCATGTAAACGCTTCATTAAGTATGACCTGCCTAACCCAGGAAGAAGTGCAGAACCGACTTAGTAACATTAAAATTGACAAATCACCAGGCCCTGATGGCATTCACCCTCGGGTATTAAGGGAGTTAAGTAATGTGATAGACAGGCCTCTATTCCTTATATTTAAAGACTCTATAGAAAGTGGGTCTGTTCCACTGGATTGGCGGCTAGCAAATGTGGTACCAATATTCAAAAAAGGGTGTAAAAGGGAGCCTGGAAACTATAGGCCGGTAAGCTTAACATCTGTTGTGGGTAAAATGTTTGAAGGGTTTTTAAGGGATACTATTATGGAATGTCTCAATGTTAATAATTTTTTAACTCCATATCAACATGGATTTATGAAGGATCGCTCCTGTCAAACTAACCTGATCAGCTTCTATGAGGATGTAAGCTCTCACATGGACCAAGGAGAATCATTGGATGTCATTTATCTCGACTTCGGTAAAGCATTTGACACTGTCCCACATAAAAGACTGCTAAGTAAAATGAGAAAGCTTGGGCTCGGGGAAAATGTGTGTAGATGGGTAGGTAGCTGGCTTAGTGGTAGAAAACAAAGAGTGGTTATTAATGGCGCATACTCAGATTGGGCCAGGGTTACTAGTGGGGTGCCACAGGGGTCTGTATTGGGCCCCCTACTATTTAATATATTTATTAATGATCTGGTGGATGATTTACAGAGTAAAATATCAGTATTTGCAGATGATACAAAACTATGTAAGGTAGTTAACACAAAGGAGGACAGTTTGCAACTACAGATGGATTTGAGTAAATTGGAGAATTGGGCTGAAAAATGGCAAATGAGGTTTAACACAGATAAGTGTAAGGTTATGCACATGGGAAGGAGAAACAGATGCTACGATTACTTACTAAATGGGAAACCGCTGGGGAAATCAGACATGGAAAAAGACTTAGGCATCTTAGTCAATAAGAAGCTAAATTGGAGTGCCCAGTGTCAGGCAGCAGCCACCAAAGCAAATAGGGTGATGGGATGCATTAGAAGAGGTCTGGGGGCACGAGATGAAAACATCATTCTCCCTCTGTATAAATCACTCGTCAGACCACACTTGGAGTATTGTGTGCAATTTTGGGCGCCGGTGCTCAAGAAAGACATTACTGAACTTGAAAGGGTTCAGAGGCGGGCTACTAAAATAATAAATGGAGTGGGTGGATTACAATACACGGAAAGGTTATCAAAATTAGGTCTATTTACTCTAGAAAAGAGAAGACTTAGGGGAGACCTAATAAATATGTACAAATATATCAGAGGGCCATATAGAGATCTCTCCCATGATCTGTTTGTACCAAGGACTATGACAAGAACAAGGGGGCATTCTCTTCGATTGGAGGAAAGAAAATTCCTACATCAGCATAGAAGAGGGTTCTTCACAGTAAGAGCAGTGAGGCTCTGGAACTCTCTTCCTGAGGAAGTGGTGATGGCCAACTCACTGAATGAGTTTAAGAGAGGAATGGATGCTTTTCTTGATAGCAAATGTATAGGAGGTTATAAATAGCATAATCTTACAGGTAGATAGAAGAGCGACCTAGATTATTAGAGGAATGGGTGGTCTGCAACACCAAGACAGGTTATTAAACTTGAGGTTATTTAGTTAGGAAAAACAAAGGCTTATGGGGGATCTAATCACAATGTATAAACATATGAGGGGACAGTACAGAGACCTTTCCAAAGATCTCTTTACACCTAGGCCTGCTACTGGAACACGGGAGCATCTGCTACGTCTCGAGGAAAGAAGGTTTAATCATAATCACAGACGAGGATTTTTTACTGTATGAGCAGTGAGACTATGGAACTCTCTGCCGCATGATGTTGTAATGAGTGATTCACTACTAACATTTAAGCAGAGCCTGGACGCCTTTCTCTAAAAATGTAATATTACCAGTTATGTATATTAGATTTTATGACAGGGTGTTGATCCAGGGAACTAGTCTGATTGCCGTATGTGGAGTCAGGAAGGAATTTGTTTCCCCATTGGAGCTTATTTGACACATTGTTTTTTTTTGCCTTCCTCTGGATCAACATGTTAGGCTACGGGTTGAACTAGATGGACTTAGGCGGGCTTTGCTCACTACGACATCGCAGGTGCGATGTCGGTGGGGTCAAATTGAAAATGACGTACTTCCGGCATCGCATGCGACATCGTAGTGTGTAAAGCCTAGATCATACGATTAACGAGCGCAAAAGCGTCGTAATCGTATCATCGATGCAGCGTCGGCGTAATCCATGATTACGCTGACGCGACGGTCCGATGTTGTTCCTCGTTCCTGTGGCAGCACACATCGCTGTGTGTGAAGCCGCAGGAGCGAGGAACATCTCCTACCGGCGTCACTGCGGCTTCCGTAGGATATGCGGAAGGAGGGAGGTGGGCGGGATGTTTACATCCCACTCATCTCCGCCCCTCTGCTCCTATTGGCCGCCTGCCGTGTGACGTCGCAGTGACGCCATACGACCTGCCCCCTTAATAAGGAGGCGGGTCGCCGGCCAGAGCGACGGTCGCAGGACAGGTGAGTCCATGTGAAGCTGCCGTAGCGATAATGTTCGCTACGGCAGCTATCACAAGGATATCACAGTTGCGACGGGGGCGGGGACTATCGCGCTCGGCATCGCAGCATCGGCTTGCGATGTCGTAGTTTGCAAAGCCCGCCTTAGAGTCTCCCTTCAACCTTAAAAACTATGAAACTATGAAACTATAAGGAAATTGTCTCAAATTATCACTAGTTTCCATGTATAGTCAGGTACCTTTAGTGGTGCTTATTACAAGGGGAACAAAGGATTAGGCATTGTAATATCCACAATGTTTCTACCATTGGCATTCTAACTGCCTTGTACACCGGGATTCAGAAAGCTGGTATTTAGGAAATTAATATTGTTCAAGGAATGAATATTATTCAAGATTTTTTTTTCACTTGTAGAGCTGTTGTTTTCCACAATATTTGCTGCCTAAAATGCAGATATGAGAAAATAACATGCTACAACACAATAAGTTTACATTTTTATTTGCAATTTTGAAAGAAAAGGGAGGACACATGACAGAATGAGTCTGCATTTATTGAGGTAGAGTGAACACAAGCTTGAGACTGACAATCAAAGTATCTGTCAGGTAATATAAAACAGACACATCTTTACTTTGGTGAAAAGGTGACCTAATTATTAACTAAAAATAAGTTAGCTGTGATGTGAATATAGAAGATCTAAGCTTTGAAGGACATGGAAGGTGACCAGTTAAGGTAATGTTCCAGCAAAAAAATTAAAGTTGTTTACATTAACTTTTATGGTAATCAATAGTGATGAGCGAGCATACTCCGCACTGCTCGATACTTGATTGAGGATCAAGGAGCTTGGACATGCTCAAGTCACCACCCCGCATGTTTCATGGCTGTTTTTCAGCCACTAAAGGCCACTTTATACGCTACGATATATCTAACGATATGTCGTTGGGGTCACGTCGTTAGTGACGCACATCTGGCCTCGTTTGACATATTGTAGTGTGTAACACAAATGAGCGACTGTGAATGAGCAAAAATACTTACCTTATCGTTGCTCACTGACACGTCGCTCATTTTCAAAAAAATCGAACGTCCTTCTGTGCTCCGGTTGTTCAACGTTCCCGAGGCAGCACACGTCGCTCCATGTGACACCCCGGGAACGATGAACTGCAGCTTACCTGCGGCTGCTGGCAATGTGGAAGGAAGGAGGTGGGTGGGAAGTTACGTCCCGCTCATCTCCACCCCTCCGCTTCTATTGGCTGGCGGCTGTGTGACGTCGCTGTGACGCCGAACATCCCTCCCCCTTCAGGAAGAGGATGTTCGCCACCCACAACGAGATCATTCAGGAGTTAAGTACGTATGACGGGGGTTACCGAGTTTGTGCGACACGGGCAACAAATTGCCCGTATCGCACAAACGATGGGGGCGGGTATGATAAATTGATACTTGTAAAGTGGCCTTAAGCCCATGGGATTGCCTGACAATCATGGTAATGCTGTATGCATTTTGGCTGCTGGCATTGCTGTGATTGTCTGGCTGCATCACATCATCAGGTCTCATATGCATGGCACAGTGCAGTTCAGGGAAAGTTGATGATGTGTAACAGATTAGATGCATTAGTTGCACCAATTATGGTACTTTGTCCTATCTCTTCCTAATTGACCTGGTAGGTAGGGAATTGAGGTCATATTTTTAGGTTTGATGTCAGCTGCATAATGTCAGCTGGCATCAAGCCAAGGGGTTAGTAAATGAGACGGATCTATTAGATACCCCTTATTACTCATCCAGTAAGTTTAAATTTAAAAGCATACACACACAGGGAAAATAGTTTATTTAAATAAAGACTCCCCTACACTATCCCTTATTCACCAATTTATTAAAAAGAAATCTGACGACCCAACATAATGTATTATATAGTGGTCCCACGATGTCCCTCACATCCACACTTCAACGTATGGAGAACAGAGGCTCCATAGGTCACTCCCAGTTAGTGCCAGATTCGGAATTTCTCACGCAAGGTGACATCAATAACTCAGTGATGTTACCGCACATGAGAGATTATGGGTCTGGCGCTGACCAGGTGTGACCTCGCTCCCGGTCAACACCAGACCCACAATTTCTCATGCGCAGTGATGTCACTGAGTTTCTGACATCTGGCTCTGACTTGGAGTGACTTATGGAGCCTTGTTCTCTGAAGGCCTGTAGTTATTTGGTTCTTCCCAGCCAATAGCAGTTAGCATCCACCCAGAAATGGCACATCGCATTAGATTATAAGAAAGGATCTTTCTTTATAGCTGGATCTTTTCTACTCAGACATGTATGTTTTTAATCCAGATAGTGGCATTTCAAGTTGGAGTCCCGATATACAAGAGATCACCTTGTTATGGTTATCGAGCTCACATTCATTGGCCAATACATAAGCTAGGTAACTTTTTTTTCAAATCCTCCTAAGCAGTAATGCAATACCAGAGTCCCCTTATTCATTTTAGCATTCCAGAGTACAGCTGTATTTAACATTACATTCAAGTTATGAGTTAAAAAAACATGATTATTGCTCATTTAAAACCTTTCCCGATATCTCACCATGACAGACATGATGACAGACAGCATTGGCAATTTTTGTTGGAGACTTAAAAAAAATGTTTTATGAAGTTTACTCTTGTAAAAATTTGAGAAATTGTTGTTGTATTATGTGAGATATTGATGAAATTGTGCGGAAAGCAACTGGTTATGACTGGTTTATGGTGAAATGATGTTCTTTCCTCTTCCTTATTATGGCCCCAACAGTGCTCAATGGAACCTTCAGTAGTTTATAAATTGTTCTCTAACCTATGCCATCAGTTTGTTTTGCAACTATAAGGGTTTGAAAGTCTTCAGACAGCTCACAGGTTTTACCAATCATGAGATGTTTCTTGTGTGACACCTTTTTATAGGCCTTTAGTTGAACCAATTCATATTATTTTTCCCTAAGTGGCAGGGTTGCTTTCTAACTACTGATAGATTTCAGCTGGTGTGATGACTTTCCATTGCTTTTTGCACATCTCTTTCTTCAAATGTTCAATACTTTTTCCCTGTGTCATTTCTCATTATTTATTACACATAAGTTATTTATGGATATCTATAGATGGCCAAAACAACATGACCCAAGTCTTTGAGATCCCGATAACCAGTAGTTACACTGCCACGTATCAGTTGATTAACACAAAGCTAACTGTGCATGGTTGGAGGTATTTTCCTGAGGAAAAGCCCTTCACCTGAGACAGCATGTGAGATCCTCTGTAGTAATGGCTCCACTAGGTCTACCATAGCCATCTACATATTGGTACTAGTTGATGGGAGAACAATTGCTTAATTGAGGCCTCTGAGACACTAATGAGAGGAATGGAATGATTGTTTTACTTTAATTACCAACCACGTGCCTGGCCTTCTGTGTTCCTTAAACTGACAAGCACGGAAAAATCTTATAAAAAAACAACAGTTAGAACCATAATGAGAAAGACGCTACCAGGCTCAGTGCTGGAAAAGTCTGCATCTCTTAGCGTCATGGATTCCGCTCTAGGTCAATTTGTCCAATATTCTTTAGTCTGCAGTCAGCTCCTCACACCAACATCTGGTGAAAAAATAATATCAATAGCACATTTAGAAATATATTTACTTTGAAAATTAGTGACATGTTCAATACTTATTTTACCCACTGTATTTTGGCAAAAGGATTAATCATCTCTATTTTATGGATGTAGGTTGCCATTTTTTGTCCTGAGAGATGATGCTGGATGGTGAATTTCAATACCAGAGCCTTTTGTTTTCAAGGAAGTTAAGTTGGTGTCAGAGATATCTGGCATTGGTTTACTCCCCTTTCTCAGTTGAGAGCACATGCCCACCAGCCATGTGTAGGGTATCATGAGGAATATTGCATGATGATCAGTCTAGATGTAAAGTCACCTGTAGACTAATATCTATGTTATAGTATCATAATAAAATATTACAATAATAAAAAATTGTGGCTCTACAGCTGTTTCAAAACTATCCCAAGCATATTCGGACAACTGCAGGAGCAGGATTCAAACCCCTGTTTTAGCTATTTTATTTTATTTAGATTTTATGGTTGTTATGGACTTAAAAGCAACATAGTAATTCTCCTGATGGAACAATTGCAGTTATGTAATAGAAAAATATAATCAGAAGCGTCTACAAGTAGAATGTGTCTTCCAGAAATATTTATCTCCAGTCTTTGGCCTCATATTACCATATAGTTGATTGATTAAAAATTGTTAGCCATTTCAAAGTCATAAAATGAAGAGGAAACAGAATAGAAATCTTGATTACTAGACCTTGTTCAGCGACAATCTATAGATAGTTGTGGTGCTGTTTCTGAACAACCCTTCTAACTCCTTGGTAACTGCTGCCATACATGTAGTGCACCATCACTGCATTGTCGGCTGGCTTACATAGCTGGCAATAGTACTGCTACAACCTGATTAAAGGCCCCGTCACACTAAGCAACATCGCTAGCAACATCGCTGGTAACGAACAACTTTTGTGACGTTGCTAGCGATGTTGCTGTGTGTGACATCCAGCAACAACCTGGCCCCTGCTGTGAGGTCGTTGGTTGTTGCTGAATGTCCTGGGCCATTTTTTAGTTGTTGCTGTCCTGCTGTGAAGCACAGATCGCTGTGTGTGACAGCGAGACAGCAACAACTAATGTGCAGTGAGCAGGGAGCCAGCTTCTGCTGAGGCTGGTAACTAATGTAAACATCGGGTAACCAAGAAGCCCTGTCCTTGGTTACCCGATATTTACCTTTGATACCAGCCTCCTCCGCTCTCACTGCCTGTGCTGCCGGCTCCTGCTCTGTGCACAGATAGCTGCAGCACACATCAGGCAATTAACCCGATGTGTGCTGTAACTAGGAGAGCAAGGAGCCAGCGCTCAGTGTGCGCTGCTCCCTGCTCTGTGCACATTTAGCTGCAGCACACATCGGGTTAATTAACCTGATGTGTGCTGTAACTAGGAGACTGGGGGCTGGTCACTGGTTGCTGGTGAGCTCACCAGCAACTCGTGTAGCCACGCTCCAGCGATCCCTGCCAGGTCAGGTTGCTGGTGGGATCGCTGGAGCGTCGCAGTGTGACAGCTCACCAGCAACCTCCTAGCAACTTACCAGCGATCCCTATCGTTGTTGGGATCGCTGGTAAGTTGCTTAGTGTGACTGGACCTTAACTCTATCTAACAACTTAAATGATGCTGTCAAGATTGTCAGAGGCACTTAAGAGGCCTCCAACATGGCGGCCATCACTTCAGTGCCCATCACCCTTTCAAGCAATGTGATCATGGGATGTTGATGAGCGTGTATGGAAGCCCAGGATCTTCTGAAGGCCTTCATGACTGTCATGGTATTACTCCCATGAACTACAACTTGTGGCCTGGGTTACATATGAGGCCAGTAATTATAAAGTGGACTACAATACTGCAATATATCAATCTACTGTATAAGCAATCAATGGATTGCAGATTCAAGCTCCCTAAAGAAATATACACACAATTTCTTTTCTTGCTAAGTTGGTGCTGCAAAAAAGTTTTCTTAACATTTTTCCGTTAAAAAATGCTAGCACCTTCTTCATTGTTTGGAATTATAACAATGTCTGGAAAATAATTGTAAAAAAAACCCATCTAAAATCTGCTGGAAAGAAATGGTACAATAAAGTCACTAAATCAGTCAAATTTAAGTTTTTCTTCAATTGACCCCTTCACTCCCTTGAATTTTTTCTTCCTGGTTTTATTTTTGCACACTATATAATAAAATGAATGGGGAAATTCAAAACTACAACTTGTCCTGCAAAAAATGAGAATTATTTTATGACCTACTTTTAGATACAGTTGGGTATTATTCTTAAGTAACAATAATCTCTTACTTTAGTCTTTAGTTTTATTTTCCAGAAAGTTATTTATAAAAATATTAACATTAATTTTCATTCTTTTCTCATCTTATATCTTGACAAATTGTCTTCAGATGCAATAAAATTAACTGTTAAAAGGAAGGAAGGTATTATAAAGCGACCAGCAGATGCTTGTCTCATTAATCTGCCACCTGGTCACTCTTGGACAAGGGTATGAATGAAGGATTTACCAAACCTCTGCTTCTCAGGGTTCTGCTTATCCTGTTGCCTACACCTTGCATTGTTAGATATCCATCAATTTATCCTTTAGATCTTAGGGATTACGAACAGGAGGGACCACTCCACAGACTGCAATTAATTAACCATGTACCAATGCATGTATGAATGTGAAATCATGACTACTACTCAGCTAGCCAAAGAAGAAAGAACCTAGGTTGACAATATAGAAAATCTCGATCACATGCAGAGATACATTTAATTAACTCTAGAAAAGTCGAATGGAAAACAGTTCATAAATGGCAAATCAAATGGGATGTTTATAGTAAACATGTACAGTAATTTGGGCCTAATGGGAGATTTCTCAAAAAACAAACAAACAAAAAACAAGACAATCCCAGCCCAAAGTCAACCAGTTCAATTTAAAGTTTTCCAGTTAGGGTCACTTTAAAGGTGGCTTTACACACTGCAACATCGCAAACGACATCGCTGTAATGTCACCGGTTTTGTGACGTAATAGCGACCTCCCCAGCGACATTGCAGTGTGTGAAACACATCAGCGACCTGGCCCCTGCTGTGAAGTTGTGATCGCTACAAATCGTTCAGGACTAGAGTTGAGCGCGGTTCGAGGTTCGAGGTTCTCCAGTTCTAGGCTCGAGTGATTTTGGGGGCTGTTCGAGATTGAACTAGAACTCGAGCTTTTTGCAAAAGCTCGATAGTTCTAGATACGTTCGAGAACGGTTCTAGCAGCAAAAAGAAGGGCTTTTTACAGCTACAGTGTGCAGGAGCCATCGCTGGCAGCCTGCCAGAAGCTGGTAACCAAGATAAACATCGGGTATCCAACCAAAGCGCTTTGGTTAGTAACCCGATGTTTATCCTAGTTACGTGCAGGAAGCCCACACTTCCCCGCTCAGCTCACTCCGCCCCCTCCTGCCCGCAGCATGTACACACACACACACACACACACACACACACACATGGTCCCGCTCGGCTTACCTGCGGTCGGCCCGGGGGCAGCAGTCCTTGGCACTGGAAACTGTGGCTGCCGGCCCTTTAAGGCTCACTGTGTTCTCCTGCATTGAGCATCATCTGTGGGCGGAGCTACCGCCCGGCGTCCTGCTCGGTCGCACAGATGAAGGAGTCACAGTGCCAGCCAGCGACCCCCACCAAATCGCTTCCCTCCGGCGCTGTGTGGGCCCCATCTGCACCGTGACCTGATCAGTATGTGGGACATCACTCCCTTCCCGCCCCTCCCTGTCCCCCCGTGCGTGTGTGGGCCCCGCAGAGCCGTGTGTGTGGCCCCCGGAGCCGCGTGTGTGGGCCCCGCAGAGCAAGGTGTGTGTTTGTATGTATGCATGCAGCAGAGCAGTATGCGTGTCTATATGTATGTATGTATGCAGCAGAGCAGTATGCGTGTCTGTATGTATGTATGTATATATGCAGCAGAGCAGTATGCGTGTCTGTATGTATGTATATATGCAGCAGAGCAGTATGCGTGTCTGTATGTATGTATATATGCAGCAGAGCAGTATGCGTGTCTGTATGTATGTATATATGCAGCAGAGCAGTATGCGTGTCTGTATGTATGTATATATGCAGCAGAGCAGTATGCGTGTCTGTATGTATGTATATATGTAGCAGAGTAGTATGCGTGTATGTATGTATATATATATGCAGCAGAGCAATATGCGTGTCTGTCTGTATGTATGTATGTATGCAGAGCAGAGCAGTATACGTGTCTGTATGTATGTATATATGTAGCAGAGTAGTATGTGTGTCTGTATGTATATATATATGCAGCAGAGCAATATGCGTGTCTGTCTGTATGTATGCATGTATGTATGCAGCAGAGCAGTATACGTGTATGTATGTATATATGCAGCAGAGCAGTATGCGTGTCTGTATGTATGTATATATGCAGCAGAGCAGTATGCGTGTCTGTATGTATGTATGTATATATGCAGCAGAGCAGTATGCGTGTATGTATGTATATATGAAGCAGAGCAGTATGCGTGTCTGTATGTATGTATGTATGTATGCAGCAGAGCAATATGCGTGTCTGTCTGTATGTATGCATGTATGTATGCAGCAGAGCAGTATGCGTGTCTGTATGTATGCATGTATGTATGCAGCAGAGCAGTATACGTGTCTGTTTGTATGTATGTATGTATATATGCAGCAGAACAGTATGCGTGTATGTATGTATATATGCAGCAGAGCAGTATGCGTGTCTGTATGTATGTATGTATATATGTAGCAGAGTAGTATGCGTGTATGTATGTATATATTGTGAGACTGTGACCGGGGTTATCTATGACGGCCGGTATGTCTCGCCCCGGTTGTGCTCACTCCATGATAGAAAGTAAATCCACTCTAGGGTTAATGCTGTTTCCCTACAGGCTGAAGGAAGGGTTAAATGGAAACAGGAACGAGGGGCAGGTGTGCCGGGTGTGAGGGAGTGATCACAACTCCCTGAGTCTCTGCTGGAGAGACATGTATATTGCTGTGGATTTTTGTTTGGACATTAAACACCGTGTGCTGTGAACCTATATGCCTGGATCCCGTGTCTTCTGCTGCGCAGCCGACCGCGCTACCTCACATATGGTGGAGAATCGGCGGGCATGCCAGCCCGGTGAGGTGTACTTCCTTTTCTGGTGATCCGGTAGCACATGTCCTGGATTCAAGCAGCTATACTACGGCCCAAACCCAGCGACGCCATGGAGGACATACTAAGGCATTTGGCTCAGGCTAATGCACAGCAGCAGCAGGCTAATGCACAACAACAAGAGGCTAATGCACAGCAACAACAGGTGAATACCCACCTGCTCCGGACGTTGGAGCAACAGCAGCAACAGCACCAGCAATCCTTGAAATTGCAGGAAAAAAGGCACCAAGAACAGATGGTTCTCCTGGCCAAGTCAATCCGTGCCGGACCGGCAGCAACAACCCCGGGACCGGGTGACGACGGCAGCGTCCGGAAAGCGGTGAGACAAGCGTTGCAAAAGATGACCCCGGGGGATGATGTGGAAGCGTTCCTGGCAGTGTTTGAGCGGGTGGCCGAGCGGGAAAAGCTGCCGACCCCCCAGTGGGCTGAGGTATTGTCGCCCTATCTGACGGGGGAACCCCAAAAAGCGTACCTGGACCTCGGTACCGAGGACGCCATTGACTATGTGACCCTGAAAGCCGAAATACTGGCTCGGTTGGGGGTGAATACCTATGTACGGGCTCAGCGGGTAAATCAGTGGTTCTATGAGGAAGCCAAACCCGTACGCTCCCAGGCCTATGACTTATTACATCTTGTAAAAAAGTGGTTGCAGCCTGACACTCTGAGCCCGGCGCAAATGGTGGAAAGGGTAGTAGTGGATCGTTTTGTGCGCACTTTACCCGTCACCGTTCAATGGTGGGTAGGACAGGGTGACCCGAGTACCCTGGACCAATTAGTGTCCCTGGTAGAGCGGCATGTGGCTACGCAGGACTTGATACGGGACACTGAGACTTTGCGTACCGCCCGTCGGTCCGGCCCCTCCAAGCCTAGGGCCAAGGACCCACCGCCGACACCGGTACAGGAGTCCGCTACCATCCTGGCTGAGGCCGCGCCCGCCGTTCCTGAGGTCCGGAAGGCCATGTACCCTAAACGACAACTTGTCAAGGGGGTTTCCTTCCCTATTAGATGTTGGCGGTGCCAGCGGGTGGGACATATGGAAGCCCAGTGTCCCCTGACCACGGAGCCCATGGATTGTGGGGTTACCCGGCGGGGTTCAATGTATGCTCAGGTGGTGTGTACCGCTGACCTGGTTCCCCCAGAGACTGAGCCCCACTTGTGCCAAATACAGGTGAATGGATGTCCGGTTACAGGATTGTTGGATTCCGGAAGCTTAGTGACCCTTGTGCGATCCACCTTGAGGGCTAAAGTAAAGGCCACAGGACGTACCGTGGGGGTGGTTTGCATACATGGGGACCGCCGAGACTATCCCACGGGGATTGTCACCATCACAGCACCTTGCGGTCAGGTGCAACATGAGGTGGGACTGCTTAACACTCTTCCTTATGACGTGATCCTAGGACGGGATCTGCCCTATTTTTGGACTTTATGGAAGGGAACCCCTAGGTCCCCTCCGATATTGGTCAGTCCGGGGCCTGAGCCCTACAATCCTGAATCCGGGACACCTGCCGTAGGGGTCCCCATGATAGGGACAGAATGTGAACCCGATAGGTCGCCCCTAGAGGTATTGGCAGGAGAGGCTGAGACGGTCGAGCCCATCCCGGACTTGGAGGCATCCCCGGATGCGTTTGGGACAGCCCAACTCCAGGACCCTACGTTAATACATGCCCGGAATAGGGTGTTAGTAATTGACGGGGTGGCCCAGCTGCCCGGTGCCCAGGTAAGGTACCCCCATTTCGCTCTTAAACAGGATTTACTCTACCGGGTAGATGAAATACGGGGCGTGGGGGTGGAGCAGTTGGTGGTGCCCCAGCCGTATCGCCGGCGGGTCCTCGACTTGGCTCATAAACATCTGATGAGTGGCCACCTAGGGGTCAAGAAAACGCAGGAGCGAATATTGCAAAGGTTCTATTGGCCCGGGGTCTTTGGGGAGGTAAAACGGTTCTGCGAAACCTGCCCGGAGTGTCAGCTTACCGCACCACTGGTCCACTTTCGCAGTCCGTTGGTGCCGTTACCCATTATAGAAGTCCCTTTTGAACGGATAGGGATGGATCTGGTGGGGCCCCTCGTAAAGTCTGCTCGAGGGCACCAACACATCCTAGTGATCGTTGACTATGCCACCCGGTATCCAGAGGCGATACCTCTCAGACATACTGCGGCGAAGCTTATAGCTCGGGAGTTGTTTTCTGTGTTCTGCCGGGTGGGGTTGCCCAAGGAGATCCTTACGGATCAGGGGACCCCATTCATGTCTAAAGTGACCAAAGAACTATGCCGGCTACTCCAGATCAAGCAGTTGCGTACGTCTGTGTATCATCCTCAGACGGATGGGTTAGTAGAACGATTCAATAAAACCCTGAAAACCATGCTAAAAAGGGTGATCTCCAAAGACGGGAAGGACTGATGCTTCCCTATTTGATGTTTGCCATCCGAGAGGTGCCACAGGCATCCACGGGGTTTTCGCCTTTTGAATTGTTATACGGGCGACATCCCCGGGGATTGTTGGACCTGGCAAAGGAAACATGGGAGCAAGAGCCCACCCCCCATAAAAGTGTGATTGAACACATTTTAGGAATGCAGAACCGCATAAGCGCGGTCATGCCAATTGTGAAGGAGCATTTACAGGAGGCTCAGGCCGCGCAAAGCGGCCGCTATAATAGACAAGCCACCGTGCGGACCTTTAAACCCGGGGATCGGGTGTTGGTATTAATCCCCACGGCGGAGAGTAAATTCCTGGCTCAGTGGCAAGGCCCCTACGAGATAAAGGAAAAAGTCGGGGTGGTCAACTATAAAGTATTGCAGCCCGGTAGGCGGAAACCTGAACAAATATACCATGTCAACCTATTAAAACCGTGGCAGGAACGGGAAAGCCTGATGGTTGAGTTTCCCCCATCTCCCTCCTCTTCGGGTCGTTCACTCCCGGCTTCAGCGACCTCCGGAGAGGACGAACCGGAAGTAAGGATCGGAGAAGCCCTCACCAAGCAACAGAGGCGAGAGGCCAGACGGCTGGTTCAGCAGAACCCCGATGTCTTCTCCGAGTTGCCGGGTAGGACAAGTCTGATACGACATGACATTGTCACCGAGCCCCACCTGAAGGTACGCCTGAAGTCATACCGCGTGCCGGAGGCTCGAAGACAAGCCATATCAGAAGAAGTGAAGACAATGCTACGCCTGGGGGTCATCGAAAAATCCCGGAGTGAATGGGCTAGTCCCATTGTCCTAATACCAAAACCCGATGGCTCCTTAAGGTTCTGCAATGACTTCCGGAGATTGAACGAAATATCCAAGTTCGATCTCTACCCCATGCCCCGGGTGGATGAGCTGATTGATAGGCTGGGACAGGCGCGATATTTTACCACGCTCGACCTGACCAAGGGGTACTGGCAGGTGCCACTGACGGAGTCCGCCAAGGAGAAAACCGCTTTTGTTACGCCGGAGGGTCTCTTCCACTATGTTGTCTTGCCTTTTGGGTTACATGGCGCTCCGGCCACGTTCCAGAGGTTGATGGACTTAGTGCTGGAACCCCACCAGGCGTATGCATCAGCGTACCTTGATGACATCATTATTTACAGCCCCGATTGGCAGACCCACTTGGAACAGGTACAAGCGGTGGTGGACGCGCTTCGAACAGCCGGATTGACAGCCAATCCCAAGAAATGTGCGTTGGGACTCACGGAAGCCCGCTACTTGGGCTACGTGATAGGCCAAGGAGTGATAAAGCCCCAAATTAACAAGGTTGAGGCGATCCAGAAGTGGCCTAGACCCCTGACCACAAAGCAGGTTAGGGCCTTCCTGGGTATCGTGGGGTACTACAGGAGGTTTGTAAGAGATTTTGCGGGACTATCAGCCCCCTTGACGGACCTTCTCAAAGGCAAGAAGTCCGTCATGGTGCGCTGGACTCCGCAGGCTGAGGACTCCTTCCGGGCCCTGAAGGGGGTCCTGTGCGGACAACCCGTTCTGGTCAACCCTGATTTCCGGAAGGAGTTCATAGTGCAGACTGACGCCTCAGAGGTCGGCCTGGGGGCAGTGTTGTCTCAGGTGGTTCAGGGGGAGGAACACCCCGTCACCTTCTTGAGTAGGAAGCTCACCCCTCCCGAGCGGAATTATAGCGTAGTGGAGAAGGAGTGCCTGGCGATTAAATGGGCCTTGGAGTCCCTACGCTATTACCTGCTGGGCCGGCGGTTTCGCTTGGTGACTGATCACTCTCCGCTGGTCTGGATGAGGTCCGCCAAGGAACGGAATGCCCGGGTTACCCGGTGGTTCCTTTCTCTGCAGAACTTCCGGTTTACGGTTGAACACCGGGCCGGTAGGTTGCAGGGCAACGCCGATGCCTTGTCCCGCGGCCCGTGTTTGATGGCGGGAGTTCAACCCCGCACGCTTGAACTGAGGGGGGGGGTATGTGAGACTGTGACCGGGGTTATCTATGACGGCCGGTATGTCTCGCCCCGGTTGTGCTCACTCCATGATAGAAAGTAAATCCACTCTAGGGTTAATGCTGTTTCCCTACAGGCTGAAGGAAGGGTTAAATGGAAACAGGAACGAGGGGCAGGTGTGCCGGGTGTGAGGGAGTGATCACAACTCCCTGAGTCTCTGCTGGAGAGACATGTATATTGCTGTGGATTTTTGTTTGGACATTAAACACCGTGTGCTGTGAACCTATATGCCTGGATCCCGTGTCTTCTGCTGCGCAGCCGACCGCGCTACCTCACAATATATATGCAGCAGAGCAATATGCGTGTCTGTCTGTATGTATGTATGTATGCAGCAGAGCAGTATACGTGTCTGTATGTATGTATATATGTAGCAGAGTAGTATGTGTGTCTGTATGTATATATATATGCAGCAGAGCAATATGCGTGTCTGTCTGTATGTATGCATGTATGTATGCAGCAGAGCAGTATGCGTGTCTGTATGTATGCATGTATGTATGCAGCAGAGCAGTATGCGTGTCTGTATGTATACATGTATGTATGCAGCAGAGCAGTATACGTGTCTGTATGTATGTATGTATATATGCAGCAGAGCAGTATGCGTGTCTGTATGTATGTATGTATATATGCAGCAGAGCAGTATGTGTGTCTGTCTGTATGTATGCATGTATGTATGCAGCAGAGCAGTATGCGTGTCTGTATGTATGCATGTATGTATGCAGCAGAGCAGTATACGTGTCTGTATGTATGTATGTATGCAGCAGAACAGTATGCGTGTCTGTATGTATGCATGTATGTATGCAGCAGAGCAGTATGCGTGTCTGTATGTATGCATGCAGAGCAGTATGCATGTCTGTATGTATGCATGTATGTATGCAGCAGAGCAGTATGCGTGTCTGTCTATGTATGTATGCAGCAGAGCAGTGTGTGTGTGTGTATGTCTGTATGTATGTATGCAGCAGAGCAGTATGTGTGTGTGTGTCTATATGTATGTATGTAGCAGAGCAGTGTGTGTGTGTGTCTGTCTATATGTATGTATGCATGCAGAGCAGTATGTGTGTGTCTGTATGTATGTATGTATGCAGCATAGCAGTGTGTGTCTCTGTATGTATGCATGTATGATGTGTATCTATGTATGTCAGTGTATATGACTGTATAGATTTGTCTGTTTATATGTATTTTTGTGAGTTTGTCTTTAAATATGTATATGTACGTGTATGTATCTGTGTATGTGTGTCTGTCTGCGTGTTTATGGGGCCCACTGGGACTCTTCCGCCCGGGGCCCACAAAAACCTGGAGCCGGCCCTGCCTGCGGTGATGAAGTCCCGCCATCCCGACCTCAGCGCTGTCACCGTCCTCCATGGCCGCCGCTTGTCACATCACCTTCTCTCGCTTCCGACCCGAGACTGACTAGCGGTGACGTCACGGGCCTCTCGCGATTCTTGTCTGTGAAGGCGGCGGTCATTGAACTCAGTGACAGGGGCTGTCAGTGTGCTGGAGATCAGCGCAGGTAATGTACCTCGCTGACAGCAGCACTTGTCATCCCATGCAGTGACCTGGGCTGACCCATTGATGTTAGCTCAGGTCACTGCACTGCTCTCCCAGCCAATGGGGAACATCCTGCTCTTCATTGACTGGGACAGTGTGGATCGTCATGGCAACCCCTTGGATTACACCAGACCTGGATTTGTTTTTCATTCTAATAAATTGGTTAAAGAGGGAATGTTTTGGGGAGTGTTTTTTCAAATAAAAATGTGTTTGTCGTCTATTTTTTTTTATTACTGACTGGGTTGGTGATGTCGGGTATCTGATAGACGCCTGACCTCACCAACCCCAGGGCTTAATGCCAGGTGACATTACACATCTGGTATTAACCCCATATATTACCCCGTTTGCTACCGCACCAGGGCGCGGGATGAGCTGGGGCGAAGCACCAGAATTGGCGCATCTAATGGATGCGCCACTTCTGGGGCGGCTGCGGCCTGCTATTTTTAGGCTGGGGAGAGTCCAATAACCATGGACCTCCCTAGTCTGAGAATATCAGGCCTCAGCTGTCTGCTTTACCTTGGCTGGTAATCCAATTTTGGGGGACCCCTACGTGTTTTTTTTTTTTAATTATTTATTTAATTTAAAATAACAGCGTGGGGTGCCCTCAGTTTTGGATTACCAGCCAAGGTGAGGTTGCCAGCTGTGGCCTGCAGGCTGCAGCCGTCTGCTTTACCCTTGCTGGCTACAAAACTAGGGGGAACCCTACGTCATTTTTTTTTTCATTTTTTTGGCTAACTACAAAGCTAAGCACCCCTTAGTGCCACATGAAAGGCACCAAAGGGTGCTCCACTTTTTCTCCACTTTTTCTCCACTTTTTCTCCGTTCTTTTTCTATGGTCGGTCTACCCATTAGCTCTGCCATGCATAGTGTAGCTCTACACCTACTGCACATGTTACTTTATGATTGACATCTCTTTCGTACCAGAGCTGTCTAAGCCTACTCTGACCCCATATTTGTCATTACTATATTGTCCTTGTACTGTATTATGACATTTGTATCATGTGTTTCATTTCTTGCTGTGTTGCAATTTTTTTGCTGCATCCCAATTGTACCTCTACATTGTTCGAGTTTATGTTATTGTTCTCTCACTCTTATGTGATACTGATTATTGTCATTTTTCATGATTACATGCAGATAAGTCCAATCTGACGAAGGCTCAGGACGAAACGTCATTTGTAACTTGTTTTGGACAAAAACATATATGCTTATGAAAAATTTTTTTTTCTTAATACGGACCAATAAAGAGTGATTTTGCATTACTATCCGTTGTGACTTACTGACTTAGTCTGGGAGATTTAGAGTGCCGAGGCTACTCACTAATTTTATCTATTATTACCTCTGAGCACCTATATACTAGTGAGCAGAGCTTCCTCTACAGTAGTTCTCCTGATTAGGCATGCCCTTACCTCATGAGCAGGGCATTGCAGCTTTGGTAGCAACCATTACGACATGGACTCTGCTGCTGTGGACCCGGGGAGAGTGAGTGCAGATTCATTGCACCCACACTCCTCACATGAAGGGTCCGCACTCCTAGAAAATGGGGGATACGTTTCCTGAGTGTCTCCCCCCCATATTCTAGACGGTCCAGTGTCGTCGTGGGACCCCTTTATTTTTTTTCTTACAATAAATTGGTGAAATAGGAAATGTTTTGGGGACTGTTTTTTCAAATAAATTTCTTTTGTCGATTTTTTTTTTTTTTGTTAGTACTGACAGTTTATGATGTTGGGTATCTAATAGACGCCATGGCATCACAAACTGCTGGGCTTGATCTCAGGTGACTTTACAGCTAGTATCAACCCGATTTATTACCCCGTTTGCCACTGCACCAGGGCACAGGATGAGCTGGGGTGAAGCGCCAGGATTGGCGCATCTAGTGGATGCGCCACGTCTGGGGTGCCTGCGGCCTGCTATTTTTAGGCTGTGAAGGCCCAATAACTATGGACCTTCCCACCCTGAGAATACCAGACCACAGCTGTCCGCTTTACCTTGGCTGGTGATCCAATTTGGGGGGGACCCTACTTTTATTGTGTAATTATTAATATTTATAAAATAATTATAAAAAAGAGCCTGAGGGGACCTCCACATTGGATCCCCAACCACGGTAAAGCTGCCAGCTGTGGTTTTCAGGCTACAGCCGTCTGCTTTACCCTGGCTGGCTATCAAAAATGGGGGGACCCAACGTCATTTTTTTTTTAACTATTTTTTAAATAGAAAAAATTAATGGGCTTCCCTGTATTTTGATTGCCAACCAAGGTAACGGCAGGCAGACTGGGGTGGCAACCCATAGCTGTCTGCTTTATCTGTGCTGAGAATCAAAAATACCGCAGACCGCTACGTCATTTTTTTAAAGATTTATTTTTACAGCACTGTGATGTCCAGCAATCAAAATACAGGGAAGCCCATTTTGTTTTTAGTTATTTAAATAAATAATTAAAAAAAATATATATGGCCTCCCGCTGCATTTTTTGTATTGCTAGGTAAGGGTAATCCAAGCAGCTACTGGCTGATAACCCCCACTGCTTGGTGTTACCTTCACTGGCAATGGAAAATCCAGAGAAGCATTTTTTATTTTTTTTGCCAAAAAACTACAAAAAAAGGACGTGAGCTTCGCCATATTTTTGTATGCTAGCCAGGTATAGCAGGCAGGTGCTGGAAGAGTTGGATACAGCGCCAGAAGATGGCGCTTCTATGAAAATGCCATTTTCTGAGGCGGCTGCAGACTGCAATTCGCAGCAGTGGGGCCCAGAAAGCTCAGGCCAACCTGTGCTGCGGATTCCAATCCCCAGCTGCCTAGTTGTACCTGGCTGGACACAAAAATGGGGCGAAGCCTACGTCATTTGTTTTCTAATTATTTCATGAAATTCATGAAATAATAAAAAAAGGGCTTCCCTTTATTTTTGGTTCCCAGCCGGGTACAAATAGGCAACTGGGGGTTGGGGGCAGCCGTACCTGCCTGCTGTACCTGGCTAGCATACAAAAATATGGCGAAGCCCACATAATTTTTTCAGGGGGCAAAAAACTTCTGCATACAGTCCTGGATGGAGTATGCTGAGCCTTGTAGTTCTGCAGCTGCTGTCTGTCTGTATGAAGAAGAGCAGACAGCAGCTGCAGAACTACAAGGCTCAGCATACTCCATCCAGGACTGTATGCAGAATTTTTTTGCCCACCAAAAAAATGACGTGGGCTTCGCCATATTTTTATATGCTAGCCAGGTACAGCAGGCAGCCACGGGCTGCCTCCAACCCCCAGTTGCCTATTTGTACCCGGCTGGGAACCAAAAATATAGGGAAGCCCATTTTTTTTAATTATTTCACTTATTTCATGAAAGAATTAAAAAACAAATGACGTGGGCTTCGCCCCATTTTTGTGTCCAGCCGGGTACAACTAGGCAGCTGGGGATTGGAATCCGCAGCACAGGTTAGCCCGAGGTTTCTGGGCGCCTCTGCTGCGAATTTCAGTTCGCAGCCGTCCCAGAAAATGGCGCTCTCATAGAAGCGCCATCATCTGGCGCTGTATCCAACTCTTCCAACAGCCCTGGAGCCGGGTGGCTTGTTGGGTAATCATGAGTTAATACTGGCTTTGTTTTACTAGCCAGTATTAAGCCAGAGATTCTTAATGTCAGGCACGTTTGACCCGGCCATTAAGAATCTCCAATAAAGGGTTAAAAAAAAACACCACACAGAGAAAAAATACTTTAATAGAAATAAATACACAGACACATTAGAGACTCCATCTTTATTACCCCCTGTCAGCCCTCCACGATCCTGCTCTTCTGTCTTCTTTCTTTCTAGTGTAGTAGTAGTGACGATTGTAGTGAGGATGAGTTTACCCAGCTCATCACTTGGGGCTGGGGAACCTCCATCCTCACTACAATCCTCACTAGTGTAGTAGTAGTGACGATTGTAGTGAGGATGAGTTTACCCAGCTCATCACTTGGGGCTGAGGAACCTCCATCCTCACTACAATCCTCACTAGTGTAGTAGTAGTGACGATTGTAGTGAGGATGAGTTTACCCAGCTCATCACTTGGGGCTGAGGAACCTCATCCTCACTACAATCCTAACTAGTGTAGTAGTAGTGACGATTGTAGTGAGAATGAGTTTACCCAGCTCATCATTCGGGGCTGAGGAACCTCATCCTCACTACAATCCTCACTAGTGTAGTAGTAGTGACGATTGTAGTGAGGATGAGTTTACCCAGCTCATCACTTGGAGCTGAGGAACCTCCATCCTCACTACAATCCTCACTACAATCGGGAAGCAGCGTGCAGCCTTCACTCCGTGAGTGATCAGTGCTGCTAGCGGTAACGCTGATAGACGCGTTACCATAGCAACGGTGCTCTCGGAGCCGCGGTTAGCGGTGACGTCACCGCTAACTGCGTTGCTATGGCAACCTCCGTTAATGACCGGCTGTGTCAGCCGGTCCCTAACGGAATGGGGAGTCGACCGTGTGCTAGAGCATGTCGCCGGTACACGGCGATACACATATGTGCACCGTGTACCGGAGAGATGCACTCGCAGGTCCTACATGACGTGTCATAGTCATGTGACCAGTCTGTAGCCAATGAGATAATAGCCACGTGACTGGTCACATGGCTATTTTGACGTCACGATAGGTCCTGCTTCACTGCTGCAGTGCCGGTCACCGGGAGCATTCAGCGATCATCGGATGGAATAGCGGCAGGAGACAGAGTGCAGAAGGGATCGCGGGGACCGGTAAGTGTTATGGCAATGTTTATTAACTGTTTGTGTACATTTATAATGCATTTTTATGTGTTTGTGATTGCCTCCCATTATAGCCTATAGGTTCGAGTTTGGTTCGTCGAACGTTCGACGAACCGAACTCGAACGGGACCCCCGTTCGGCGAACCGAACTCGAGCCGAACCGCGACCGGTTCGCTCATCTCTATTCAGGACCATTCTTTGGTCCTTTGTTTCCCGCTGTGCAGCAAAGTTTTAGTGTGTAAAGGGGACTTTACAGCGACTTCGTTAGCGACTTCCCTTTCAAAAAGCTGCTTTACAACGTCCCCAATGACTAGCTAGGTCGTTCTGCAGGTCAGGATCACTGTTGCGTCGTTGGCCAGATTTGCCTGTTTGACAGCTCACCAGAGACTTTGTAGCGATCCCGGCCAGGTTGGGATCGCTGGTGGGATCGCTAGAAAGTTTCAGTGTGTAAAGGGGCCTTTACATGCACAATAAGGAAAAGGCAGCAATAAAAGTCGCAAATTTGGTCTACTTAGACTCAAGTAAGGTCGCACTGACAAAAATTGCTTTGTGTAGCTGATACATTATAGTATATACAGTTGCTTTTTCTCATCACGCAATGGACTCACACTTTGACCTCTACTGTAAAACAACCAGCAAGCTGCAAAAATTCAGAACTGGTTCAATCTTTTGGGACTTTTTTGCTATGATTGTGGTACCCTTGGAGTTACAATGACCTGTGTTGCTACAAAAGTCATCATCTATCCCCAGCTTAATAAATTGCTATATTTAAATCCAATTAGACAACTTCTCAAAAGAGAAAATGGTGCAAAGACAACCCAATAAATAAAACTCAATTTCATTTTGAAAAATTACAATAAATGATAAAATATTGAATTAAAAAAGCAAGGGGTCCAATAGCCAGGGCCGCCACTAGGAATTTCAGGGCCCCATACTGGCAAAATTTTCGGAGCCCCTTGGGACTCCACCCAGGCTCCACCCCAGCTCCGTCCCCACCCATCACACCTCCTACAGTCTCACTGCCACTCTTGGAAAAACATGTAATATATATATATATATATATATATATACACACACACACATATATGTCCTTTTGGTATATATGACCCCTTCCCAGGCCACTCATGGCATAGATGTCACATCCTGGGGGCCTCCTGGTGTGTGTGTGTGTGTGTGTGTGTGCATGTATGTATGTATATATATATATATATATATATATATACTAGAAGGTGGCCCGATTCTTCGCATCGGGTATTCTAGAATTTACGTATTGTGTAGTTCATGTATGATTTTTGTTATATATATATATATATAGATGTTGTTGTGTGTAGTTTCCAAGTGTTTGTGTAGGGCGCTGTACATGTTCTGGGTGATGTCTGGGTGTGGCGGGGGGTAAGAGCGGTGTTGTATGTGTGTTGCGTTGTTTGTGGAGCACTGTGTGTCTGTAGCGTTGTGTGTGTGTTGCACGGTTTGTGTGTGTGTGGTGTGTTTTGGGGGGAGGTATGTTTTGTGCAATGTGTGTGTTGTGCGGTATGTGCATATATTTGTGTGTGCAGCGTTGTCTGTGTGTGTGGGTGTCTGTGTAGGGCAGTTGTTTGTGGTTCCCAGTGTGTGTGTGGTGTGGTGTGCAGTGCGCGCGCGTGTGTGTGTGTTGGGGGGAGGTGTGCACTTCCCATCGTGCTCCATCCCCCATGCAGCGCACTCACCATCGTGCTCCATCCCCCATGCAGCGCACTCCCCATCGTGCTCCATCCCCTATGCTGCGCACCCCCCATCATGCTCCATCTCCCATGCTGCGCACTCCCAAACGTGCTCCATCCGCCATGCTGCGCACTCCCAAACGTGCTCCATCCGCCATGCTGCGCACTCCCAAACGTGCTCCATCCGCCCTACTCCACACTCCCCATCGTGCTCCATCCCCCATGCAGCACACTCCCCATCGTGCTCCATCCCCTATGCTGCGCACCCCCCATCGTGCTCCATCTCCCATGCTGCGCACTCCCAAACGTGCTCCATCCGCCATGCTGCGCACTCCCAAACGTGCTCCATCCGCCATACTCCACACTCGCCATCGTGCTGCATCCCCCATGCTGTGCACTCCCAATTGTGCTCCATCCGCCATGCTGCGCACTCCCAAACGTGCTCCATCCGCCATGCTGCACACTCCCAAACGTGCTCCATCCGCCATGCTGCGCACTCCCAAACGTGGTCCATCCGCCATGCTGCGCACTCCCAAACGTGCTCCATCCGCCATGCTGCGCACTCCCAAACGTGCTCCATCCGCCATGCTGCGCACTCCCAAACGTGCTCCATGTGCCATGCTGCGCACTCCCAAACGTGCTCCATCCCCCATGCTGCGCACCCCACATCGTGCTCCATCCCCCATGCTGCACCAGCATCAGCCTCTCTACTCGCAGCATCAGCCTCTCTACCCGCAGCATCAGCCTCTCTCATCCCAGCATCAGCCTCTCTCATCCCAGCATCAGCCTCTCTCCCCCAGCATCAGCCTCTCTCCTCCCAGCATCAGCCTCTCTCCTCCCAGCATCAGCCTCTCTCATCCCAGCATCAGCCTCTCTCATCCCAGCATCAGCCTCTTTCATCCCAGCATCAGCCTCTCTCATCCCAGCATCAGCCTTTCCGTCCCCAGCATCAGCCTCTCTGTCCCCAGCATCAGCCTCTCTGTCCCCAGCATCAGCCTCTCTCATCCCAGCATCAGCCTCTCTCCTCCCAGCATCAGCCTCTCTGTCCCCAGCATCAGCCTCTCTCATCCCAGCATCAGCCTCTCTCCTCCCAGCATCAGCCTCTCTGTCCCCAGCATCAGCTTCTCTCCTCCCAGCATCAGCCTCTCTGTCCCCAGCATCAGCCTCTCTCATCCCAGCATCAGCCTCTCTCCCCCAGCATCAGCCTCTCTCCTCCCAGCATCAGCCTCTCTCCTCCCAGCATCAGCCTCTCTCCTCCCAGCATCAGCCTCTCTCATCCCAGCATCAGCCTCTCTGATCCCAGCATCAGCCTCTCCGTCCCCAGCATCAGCCTCTCTGTCCTCAGCATCAGCCTCTCTCCTCCCAGCATCAGCCTCTCTGTCCCCAGCATCAGCCTCTCTCATCCCAGCATCAGCCTCTCTCCTCCCAGCATCAGCCTCTCTGTCCCCAGCATCAGCCTCTCTCATCCCAGCATCAGCCTCTCTCCTCCCAGCATCAGCCTCTCTGTCCCCAGCATCAGCCTCTCTGTCCCCAGCTTCAGCCTCTCTCATCCCAGCATCAGCCTCTCTCCTCCCAGCATCAGCCTTTTCTGTCCCCAGCTGATGCCTTTTCGGTCCCCAGCATCAGCCTCTCTCCTCCCAGCCTACCCCAGCCTCAGCCTCCCCCACCAGCAGCCTCTCTTCTCTCAGCCTCCCCATCCCAGCCTTCCCCAGGATCAGCCTCTCTCCTCCCAGCCTCCTCCAGCACGCCGTGCTCCTCTGCTGACACTCACAGATCCGATCACATACACTCACACACACCCACACACACCCGATCGCATACACTCACACACACCCGATCGCATACACTCACACACACCCGATCGCATACACTCACATACACACACACATTGACGATATTGCACATACGCGCTCATACTCACAACATCCGTAGATACCACATGCTTCTGGCCATGTGATCCTCCGGCAGGTCCTGGAAGCTCACAGCACAATATCGCCGCCGAGAAGCAAGCGATATCCCAGGATGTTGTGAGTATGTGGATGCGATGTGATGTGTGTGTGAGAGTGTGTGTGTGTGTGTGTGTGCTGTTATGTGTGTGTGTGTGTATTTTTCGCCGCTGCAGGACCTTGATGCGCTGGTAACTATGCTAGCATGGTTACCAGCGCATCTCGTCCCCCGCTCGCACGGGAGCCACAACCAGCATACGCCGGCCAGCCCCAGCAATGCGAGGGTATGTGTCGGCTGGTTTGGCGGCGTACGCTGATGTGGGCTCCCAGGGGTACAGTACTCACCTGGTAGTCGTAGCTCCGTGACCGTGTCGGTTCGGGGAATGCGGGGGTGGGCGGGGCCAGAGCTAGCGTGCATTGCGTGAGGGGGGCGGGGCGTGGCCGAGTTGCCAATGCCTGCAGGGTGCCGGGGCAAGAGGCCAATCTGTGGGGGGGCGGAGCCTGGGCGAGCGGCCGGCCAATCCGTGTGGGGGCGCAGCCTGGGCGAGGGCCAATCCGTGCGGGGGGGCGGGGCCATGGCGAGCCCAGCGGCCAATCAGCTTTGTGTCACCGTAAGGACACAATTTTGGAGCAAGACAGACAGACAGACAGACAGACAGACAGAATAAGGCAATTATATATATAGATATATATATATATATATATATTTTGCAATTATTATTATTACTTATCCCCTCCTGGGCCACGTGCGGGTATATATGTTTCCAGCCTGGTTTCTGATTCTTCCTGGTGAATATGTCCTCCTCCCTGTATATATGTCCCATCCCGGGGGCCTCCTGGCATATTTGTCTGCTGCACAAAAAAAAACAAAAACATTTTGCTCACCCTCCCCGGCTCCCACGTCGCACGGCGTCTTCTCTGAACAGTGAGCCGTGATGCATTTCAGCACCCTCCCATGCATCTAGACCAGGGGTGGGGAACCTTTTTTCTGCCAGGAGCCATTTGGAAATTTCTACCACCCTTTGGGGGCCGCAAAAAATTATCAGATTGAAAATTACCCTAATATATTTGGTTAATTGATTAATTAACCCTTACTGTGGTGGCTGGAGCTGCTTCTCTTTGGTCCGGCTGTGGTGTTCGGTGATATTGATCATGTGGCTTCTCACAACTGCTTTTCCAAGTTTGTCTCGGTCTGGAGTGCAGTCAACAGCGCGCATATGTGTCACCCCTGAGGCTTCCGTCGCCACAGAGACATTACACCTCAGCCAGAGGTGTAATGTTCCATCCTGGGTAAGGACAAGGGTACATACTGGTTCACAGGCAAATTCACACTACACCTATTGTTAGGCATATTTTGGGACCGGAGATAGTGGCAGCTACCCTCGTGCTGTAGTCAGGGGGGCCGTAAGACCCATCTCTTCTCCCATAGGGTGGGGCCTAGCAACAAGGAAAGTGGGAGGAGCCAACTAGAAAGTGAGAGTAGAAACAGGAAGTTCAAGGCAGTCAGTCTGCGTAAGGCAGAGGAGGAGAGTGGTCGTAGGTTGAAACAGTGAAGAGAGAGAAGCTTCCTGGTGGAGATCCTGGGTCCCAGCTAGGCTTAGGTGACACCACAGACAGAGAAGAGAGGATCCCAGGGCCACAGAAGGGCATATCTGCTTGTGGCCTGCTCCACAGGAAGATCGGGTGGAGGGGTCTGGCTGCATTCGGGGACGGTCCCCAGACAGAGGGAAGAAAGACATTTCCTCATAAAGTAACACCGAAGGCCCAGGGTGATTGCAAGCGCCCAGGGCCACCACCTGCCATAGATCCCCTGGGAAGAGGTCAAGATTCCTGTAAGGCAAGTACTCTTGACCAGATTCTGGGTGGAGGTCGAGACTAGTTCATCTACCAAAGTCGAGGCTAAGAAGTCAGCCAAGGAAAGAGACTTAAAAGTGGTGCACTGGTATTAACCCTAAGAATTACCTGGGATCAGCGGAGGCACTGGATAGTGAATTCCAGCACTCCAACGGCAACCAGTCTGCTGCAGCCCTGGCAACAGTGAGTAAACACCTTGAAACTGCAACTCCTGGTGTCGCCTCCCTTTTGATGTACACTGCACCACCATTGCATAGACTTTTATAAGCACCAACGGTTGCCCCGGGTACCGCTCCACTTGTGGGGAGGAGAACCACCATAGCGGCCATTACATCAGCCCCGGAGACCCCATCCAGCAGTGGCGGCTCCGTAGCCGCAATCCACAGGTGGCGTCATGAATATATTTCCACAAACTTTATTATTGATCATCACCCCCACAGCCGCCATATTAGTTGACCCCGCCAGGGTCACGGAGCCGGGCCCTGCCACCGCTGACTACCCCCGGACTAGTCCGGCCCGGCACCGGGTGTCCCAGAGCCCTGGGGTGGGCGAGTCAACCTTGGCATCACAAACAGGATTTCGTGCCCGGACCCACCGGGTACTGTGCGCCTGAAGGAACTGTGTGAAAAGACTGTGATTAACTGTGTTTTACTGTGGTGAAAGCAGCCGCCGCCATTAGCCTTGCTGAGCGCAGGAAGAAGGGGGGCGTGCCTGAAAAAGAGCGTGAAGAAAGCCCGCCAGCAAAGCGGAGGTCCGTTAACCCCGTCGCTGCTCAGAAAGAGGAATTGAAAAATGGCGCGGTGAGAGACTGAATGTCTGGCCGAGTGATCTGAGATGCCAGACAGGAACACTGCCAGCATGTATTGGATCATGGGGGCACGGTTGCCAGCCATCGTGAGCTGGGTGCCAGTTTGGCACCAAGCGGTGGTACGTCCCCTAACCCCACCTCTGGACTGGAAAAGGGTGCAGCCGAGTGGTGTGGTCAAGTGCTCGAGCAGTGCGGACACGAGCAGGGACCAGGCCAGAAACATGGTAGAACACCTGCAGCCAGGCACCCCAGGGAGCAAGCAGCTGGACCCCGAGCTAAACCTCCTCCGGGAAAAAGTGGAGCTCCTCACCCGGAGGTTGAGCACCTTACAAGCGGAGGTGGAAAGGCGGATGGATGAAGGAGCTGAAAGGGCAAGTGCCAAGGAGGACCGGGCGACACCCGAGGTCGTGAGCCAGAGAGAGCAGGCCGTAGTGATGCACCCGGGCAAGCAGTATGCCACCCCTACCCGGCCAAGCCCAGGGCGCAATGAAGCACCACCGCCCAGCCCTCCTGCAGGCTTGCAGGAGGTCCCCGCTGATCACACCGAGGCTTGGGCGATTACCGCTGGTTCCAGCAGGGAGGATGGCGCCCTAGACAGCGCAGGCCCCGATCACCTCGTGGGCCCCTTTCCGAGCCCTCCAACCGGCATACCTGGTGCACCCTCGCCTGGGATATATTGGGACGCAGCACCGGTCCGTGACCTGGGACTGGCTCGTCAAATACTCCCTGCCTCGCCCCGCTTGCAACCCACATAGCCTGCGCACGGCAGCTGGAACAATTCCGGTATGAAAGGGAGTGCCGGGAGGAGAAGAAAAGAGCAAAAGAGGCAGCTAACCTGGCCTCCAAGGCCTGCATCAGGAGATCACACAAAGGGTCCCAGGGCCCAGTTAGGAGGGGCCAAGTCCTGGACTTTAGACTGGAGGAGGGCTGGGGCTTCATACGGGAGCCCAGCCTGGGAAAGGACGTGTTTGTCTCCCGCCGGGATATACTTGGAGAGAGGCCACCCAGGGCGCGATGTGCAGCCTGGCGACCTGGTAGAATATACGCGGCTGATGGGAAACCGAGGGTGGTACGCCCTGAACGTCCACGTACTTCGTGAGGAAGCAGCCCCGGCAGAAACAGCTTGCTGCAGCCCCACTTCACCCCGAACCCAGGCCGCAGCACCCTGCAGCAGACCTGCAACAAGCACGCAGGAGACCCACGCAATGATCTCCACGGCCTACCTGCTGCCTGGAGCCATGCCAGAGTGGGATCCCCGCATCTATCCTCGAGACTAAAGTGATGAAGAAGTAACAGAACTTTAAATAGCCCCTGTATGTCTGCCCAGTGTGCTTTGTGAAGATGTCACCCTCTTGCCCCTGTTCTTTTTGAAGACGCCCCTTACCCCTTCCCACTCCTGAAAGTGTGTGTAACCAGGCCACTGGACATTGTGTGGCTGGTCTGTCATGTAATCGTTTAACCAGGCCACTGGACTTAGTGGCTGGTTCTACTCTCTATGTAAGTTAAAGTTAAACAGACGTTTGGGCCAAAGGACTATGTGTGGTCAGTAACCCCAATGTATATAGTTGCAACAGTTGTGCCCCCTACCAGAATTATGGTGGGAGTAACCTGAACTAGTGCATTGGACTGTAAAGTGCACCAAAGACTTTAAAGTTTTATTTTCCTAAGTTTGTAACATTTAAGAAAAGTCATCCCATAAAGGGATGAAAAGTTTCATGGTTTAAATACTTTATGCATATAAAAATTTGCAGTTTCTCCACTGTTTTCTTGTTTCAGCCCGCGGACATGCTGGGATTTGCTATGGGGGAGTGTGGCACCCCTGAGGCTTCCGTCGCCACAGAGACATTGCACCTCAGCCAGAGGTGTGATGTCCCATCCTGGGTAAGGACAAGGGTACATACCTGTTCACAGGCAAATTCCCACTACACCTATTGTCAGGCATATTTTGGGACCGGAGATAGTGGCAGCTACCCCCATGCTGTAGTCAGGGGGGCCGTAAGACCCATCTCTTCTTCCATAGGGTTGGGCCTAGCAACAAAGAAAGTGGGAGGAGCCAACTAGAAAGTGAGAGTAGAAACAGGAAGTTCAAGGCAGTCAGTCTGCGTGAGGCAGAGGAGAAGAGTGGACGTAAGTTGAGACAGTGAAGAGAGAGAAGTTTCCTGGTAGAGATCCTGGGGCCCAGCTAGGCCCAGGTGACACCACAGACAGAGAAGAGAGGATCCCAGGGCCACGGAAGGGCATATCTGCTCATGGCCTGCTCCACAGGAAGATCGGGTGCAGGGGTCTGGCTGCATTCGGGGATGGTCCCCAGAATAAAGTAACACCGAAGGCCCAGGGTGGTTGCAAGCGCCCAGGGCCACCGCCTGCCATAGATCCCCTGGGAAGAGGTCAAGATTCCTGTAAGGCAAGTCCTCTTGACCAGATTCTGGGCAGAGGCCGAGACTAGTTCATCTACCAAAATCGAGGCTAAGAAGTCAGCCAAGGAAATAGACTTAACAGTGGTGCACTGGTATTAACCCTAAGAATTACCTGGGATCGGCGGAGGCACCGGATAGTGAATTCCAGCACTCCAACGGCAACCAGTCTGCTGCAGCCCTGGCAACAGTGAGTAAAGACCTTGAAACTGCAACTCCTGGTGTCGCCTCCCTTTTGTTCTACACCGCACCACCATTACATAGACTTTCATAAACACCAAGGGTTGCCCCGGGGTACCGCTCCACCTGTGGGAAGCAGAACCACCATAGCTGCCATTACATCAGCCCCGGAGACCCCATCCAGCAGCGGCGACATCCATAGCCGCAATCCACAGGTGGCATCACGAATATATTTCCACAAACTTTATTATTAATCATCACCCCCACAGCCGCCATATTAGTTGACCCTGCCAGGGTCACGGAGCCGGGCCCTGGCACCGCTGACTACCCCCGGACTAGTCCGGCCCGGCACCGGGTGTCCCAGAGCCCTGGAGTGGGCGAGTCACATATGTATATATTACAGGAGGGGCTGGGGACATATACACACATCACAGCAGAAGGGACTGGGGGCATATATATACATCACAGGTGGGGCTGGGGCACAGACAGCACTGGTGGTGGCACGGACAAGACTAGAGGGGCACAAACAGGACTGGAGGACATGCACAGGACTGAGGGAGCACAGACAGCACTGGAGGGAGGCACACAGCACTGCGAGGGTGGCACACAGCACTGCGAGGGTGGCAGGAGGCTCACAGCAGAGAGGCAGGAGGCTCACAGAAGGGAGGCAGGAGGCTCACAGCAAAGGGAGGCAGGAGGCTCACAGCAGAGGGAGGCAGGAGGCTCACAGCAGAGGGAGGCAGGAGGCCCACAGCAGAGGGAGGCAGGAGGCTTACAGCAGAGGGAGGCAGGAGGCTCACAGCAGAGGGAGGCAGGAGGCTCACAGCAGAGGGAGGCAGGAGACCATGGGGTGGAGGTTCCCCACCCCTGATCTAGTTGAAGCATGGCAGGGGCTGGGGTCTGCGGGCCTGAAGTTGACGGGTGGCCACGGGCAGAGATCAACGCCCCCCCAGCAGAGATCAGCGGGACTGGGCAGAGATCAGCACCCCCCCAGCAGAAATCAGTGGGCCCGGGCAGAGATCAGCGCCCCTCCCAGCAGAGATCAGCGGGCCCGGGCAGAGATCAGTGCCCCCCCCAGCAGAGATCAGCGGGCCCGGGCAGAGATCAGTGCGCCCCTCCCCAGCAGAGATCAGCGGCCCTGGGCAGAGATCAGCGGCCCCCCAGCAGAGATCAGAGGGCCCGAGCAGAGATCAGTACCGGCGCTCTGCTTTGCTCCAATCACCCTGCCTCCACTACAGCACATGGCTAATTTGCATGCGCCGCCCCTTCGCATGCAAGTTAGTCATGTCAGGAAGTGAAGCGAGTGGCACCTCTGCTGCTGCTGTGACAGGGGCCTGGTGAAGAGAAGGGGCCCGTCCTGCCGGGGGCTTAATAAAGATATGTATTTACCCCGGACCTGGCTGGGCCCCCTCCCTTCACCAGGCCCCCTACACCAGGCACAGTAGTAATGCCCTGATGGCAGCTCTGCCAATAGCCATGGACAACCTCACAACCAGAAAAAACTGGTATAATTATACTTAGGTTCAATAATACATTATAATGTCATGCATAAAAAGGCCAGGATAATTATCCCATATCACAGATGTAAACATAGTATAAAAGAATCTATAATAACCCAAAATAGTTACTGTACAAAAAATTGGTAAGAGAAATTATACAATAGTATACCAATGCTGTGCTAAAGTTAGATTTATAAGCCCTAAATACCAACCATCAACAAAGTAAAGTAAGCCTATATATAGATGTAATAGAAACACATCATATAGGCCTGATGTAACACTATAAGGCAAAATGGCAACAGAAAATCAAGGTACAAACCTATCTGTGACTGAGTACAAGGCTTCCCATATCCCGACATGCGTTTCATCTCTTCATCGGGGTTCTTCAGGCATATGATACTAATGAGCCTGACAATAACACATGTACAAGATTGCGGTCGGAAGAGACAGGTCACTGAAAAGCAGGCAGAAAAGACCAAGTGCTACAATCAGCCCCGCTGCACTTATGTCAAATTAGCATATAACTTCAACAAATGATTACTGAACAATGAGAAAATGGATTTCTTAAAAAAAAAGCATGAATCTGCATTAATATTGCCATGTCTTCACTTTACAATCCAAAATCATGCTGACAGGTCTTATAAGACTACTTAGATGCCAATGTATACTGTGTAGCTATATGTATACCTGTTCTGTTACACAGTACATTTATTTTATTTTGTAGGACTTGTGGGAAGATAAGCCATGGCTTCCCCCAGTAGAGTTATGAGTGATGCTTTGACTGACTAGGTGATGGAATGAGGGCTTCACTAAGATTGCAGGGGAGGTGTTTTGTACTATTCTGTGAATATGCCGTTTATGATCTGAGGTGCTATACAGGGGTCCACTAGGCCTTATTAAGAGATAGACTGAGGGACCAAGGAAGAGATAAACAGAGACCTTGGTAACCTGGAATAGTAGCTCGTAGTAATCCAAAACTTTTCTCCAGTGTGGCAAGGGTGATTGAAACATTACTGTAGTAGACTTTGTGGACCAGTGGTAAGAAGGCTTGATGGAAAGGCCTGTAAGTTAATAGTGTAGTGAGGTTGTCTATTTAGTAATATGTGGACCTGAAAGTACAAGGCCTTGAATGAAAACTTGAGCAAAGTATTTCAGTTAACGGTCTTAAAGGGGTATCAGGCAAAAGATATTAATGATCTATCCGTAGATCATTAATATCAGATCAGTGTGGGCCTGACAGCTGGTCTTAGCTATAGCGAATTGGTCATTAAAGGAGTTGTCCACTACTGCTGGCCTCTCACTTCCAACTAATTACTAATACACCTGAAGGTGTGGAAGGAGAAGCAGGTGATGATTGGGCGCAGGACTCGCGTGATTTCACGAGCACACATGAGCCCTGGGAACACGAGTGTCGGCACGGCTGGAATGGCGCAGGTACTGGAAGTAAGTATAAGCTTTTCTATTTTAATGGGGTCATACATAGGGATAAGTTCACAAGGGATAATACCACGTTCACACATTCAGTATTTGGTCAGTATTTTACATATGTATTTGTAAGCTGAAATCAGAAGTGGAACATCAGAGGAAAAGTATAATAGAAACATGGCACTACTACTTCTGCATTTTTTACCCACTCCTCATTTTTGTTTATAAATACTAATGGGAACTACTAACTAAATACTTAACGTGTGAACGTGGCCTAATAGAGATAGCTAAATTCTAATTCAACTGTTCACAAGAATATTCCTGGGAAATTTCATGTCTGTCACTTTCCCGGAGTAGAGGTGACATAAGTATTTCTTGTGAGAAGAACACAAAAAACCTTGATTCATGGTGTTCAGGTGGACCCTACTTAGACCATATACCTAAACATTGTTGCAGCAGACCAAATACACTCCTGCAAAATAACAGTATTCCCTAATGGCATTGGCTCCTATCAGCAAATATTGTGACCTGTCAAGCTGCTCAGAAATGGTTTGATGAATATGACAAAGACTTCAAGGTACTGACATGGCAATCAATTTCCACAGTTTCCAATCTGAGCATCTGCGCTAGAAAAACAAGCACCATTCTTGAATTCCTTCCTTGGTGCCAGATATTACAGGAGACATTAGGAGTCCCTGTGGAGTCCATACCTTGACAGATCAGACATGTTTGACAGCTATAAAAGGACTTTCCAATATTAGGCAGACGTTTTTAATTTTATGGCTGAACAATAATGTATTACCTTGTTTGTCTATTCTTAAAGGATGTGACTACATTTCATAAGAGGCTTAAGGGGAAATCACACATACTTTGATTTGGATAATGACCTAATTCATCAGCTGAGGACCCCACCCTCGGCAGTGACAGTTCTCCCAGGAAAGGACACAAGCAATGTTAGCAGTGAGCTAGTTAAAGTTAGCGTGGCCAATCCAGGATTCTGTGATGGGTGTGAGAATCCGTTGGTTACAAAAGACCTGGTATCAGGTGGCATCTTTGTATCAGGTGGCATCATTTTATTTGTCTCAAGTAACAGGAAGAAGCGATCCCTGAAATTCTACTGCTGGTTGGCTTAATAATCAGTATTTGTTATAAACAATGTGAACTTAACCCAATACTGGTAGCAATATAAAGTTTTTTTGTATTACAATGATGCACCTAGGAAATTAATATGCCTCAGAGATAATATCATTTACCTATAAATACATGTGCAGTCACTACAAAGAACTGGTACATAATTTGTTCCATCCAAGCATCGGGGACATTCATTTATTTATTTGCAGATTTTCCCCATAGACTTGTAATAGATGCACAAAAACCACAGGTGGAAAACATATATGCAGTGGAAACGCATTAAAGACGGATGTACGCTGCCCAATGAACTTTTTTCAAAGCCAAATACCAAGAAGTATCAAAAACAAAACAGCTTCATTTAAACCATTAAGGACTGAACCACTTGTACATTAAAGACCAAGCCTTATTTTTTAAATCTGACCAGTGTCACTTTTTAAAGTACCGTATTTTTCAGTTTATAAGACGCACCAGATTATAAGACGCACCCTAAATTTAGAGGGGAAAAAAAGGTAAAAACAAATGGGGTCATCTTACAATTCAGTGGTGTCTTACTGGGGGGATGACAGCGGTGGTGGAGCGGGGTCACAGGAGGCAGTTGCAGTGGTGAAGCAAGTAGATACTGTGGGTGGTGCGGGTGGCATATTTCCCAGATGCTGTGATGTAGGCAACTTCCAGAAACTGTTGGCGGTGTGGGCTTCAAAGAAATGGCGCCATTTTCCTTAAGTACGCTGCTGGGAGATCAATGGGCTGGAGGCGGCGCATGTGCATGCGCTGACTCTGGGCGCCAGTGTTTGAACCCCCACACCACCAACATTTTCAGGATGCCCCTGCCTCACAGGCAACAGCTCAGTCCACTACCGCACAGGCCCCAGCACAGCCCCCATGCCACAAAGGCCCCAGCGCAGCCCACCACTGCATAGACCCCAGCATAGCCCATTCTTACACATGCCCCAGCACAGCCCGCCACTGCACAGGCCCCAGAACTGCCTGCTGCTGCACAGGCCCCAGCATAGCCTGTTGCCGCACCAGCCCCAGCACAGCCTGTTGCCGCACCGGCCCCAGCACAGCCTGTTGCCGCACTGGCCCCATCACAGCCCGCCATCGCACAGGTCCCAGCACAGCCTGCCACCGCAGAGACCCCAGCACAGTCTGCCACCACACAGTCCCCATCACAGCCCACTATCGCACAGGCCCCAGCACAGCCCACTGCAACACAGGCTCCAGCACAGCACCAGCCTCCTTTGACCCCTCTCCACCATTTCCCGTAAGGTGCATTCCGATTTTAAGAAGTAACCCCAATGTTTTGGGAATAAAAGTACATCTTATAATCCGAAACATATGGCAATAACTTTGGAACGCTTCAACGGATCCCAGTGACTCTGAGATTGTATTTCGAGACATGTTGTACTTCATGATAGTGGTACAATTTGGTCAATGTTATTTGCGTTTATTTATGAAAATTAAAAATTTGGCAAAAAATATCATTTTCAAACTATGATATTTTTATGCCCTTAAACCAGACAGTTATACCAAACAAAATAAATAATAACATTTCCCACATGTCTGCTTTTCATCAGCATCATTTTTAAACAAATTTTTTTTTTAATTAGGAAGTTAGAAGGGATAACATTCTATCAGCAATTTCTCATTTTTCCGACAAAATTTATAAAAACATTTTTTTAGGAAGCACATCACATTTGAAGGGACTTTGTGGGCCTTTGTGACATAAAATTCCCAAATGTTACACCATTCTAAAAATTGCAGCCCTTAAGCTACTCAGAACCCAAACCTTTAGGTGTTTCACAGCAACTAAAGGAAGGAAAAAATGAAAATTTGCATTAGTCCCAAATTTTGAATTTTCATAAGAATAACAGAAAAAAAACGTACACTACAATTTGTTGTGCAAATTCTCCTGAGTACGCCAAAATGCCATTTGGGGTAGAAATATACTATTTGGGTGCACGGCAGGGCTCGGAAAGGAAGGAGCGTTATTTGACCTTTGAATACAAAGAATCATGAGCGAACTTCATATTGCGTTTGGAGAGCCTCTTATGTGACTAAACAGTGGAAACTCCCCACAAGTGACCCCATTTTGGAAACTAGCCCCCATAAGGAAATTATGTGTAGTAAGCACCTTGAGCCCCAAGGTGCTTCTGTGATGCCCCTGGACTAGTCACGTCGTCACAGGGTACTGCACGCTCTTTATCTCCCAGTGCAGGACTCAACCTCCCATGGGTCTGGGTCCCACCTTGCAGTACTGCCTCCATCAGCATGCACAAATCCTAGTTACACCTCGCACCACACCCTGTCAGGCACACCAGTGGGCTGCAAAGCTGGAATAGGGCCGCCCACCTAGGGGTCAGGCAGGGAGGTGGGAAGTGACAAGTCAATCGGTGGTAGCCCTCAAGTAGTGAGGAGCTTGCGGAAGCTGGGAGTTGGAGCTCCCAGGGTAGAAGTGAACTAGGTTGCAGACGGTGGTCTGGACCCGGAAGAGTTGGAGACCCGGTCGTGGGATATTGGGGCTGGGTGCCAGGCTGAGTCTAGGAGGACGGTCGGCAGCTGCAGTACAATAGCCGGGCTGGGGCCGAATGCACATTGGGGTACTGGACCCTAGGTCAGGGAGAGGCTTCAAACAACCAGGCAATTAACCTGCGGAGGACAGGGCCTTTACGTACTGTTCAGACAAAGCTCAGAGATCTGGGGCACTAGCACAACGAGGGGGATAGGGCTTTCCAAGAAAAGCAGCCCACTGAAATCCCAAGCAATCAGTCGGCGCTCACGGTTTAGTCCTTCAAACCCTGAGTTCAGTCCAGGCTGCGGTTACCTGCATTGAACTTTGGAGCGCTCACCTATGCTCCGGAGTTCAATGCAGGTAACCACAGCCAGGCCTGGTATTACTGGCGGTTTCTCCGGTAGCCAGTCCGACACTGCTGGCAATACTCCATATTTGATCAGAAACTACTTTTCAGGGACAATGCCCTTTTATTCAGGCCTAAAAAGATGGACACGGGCAAATCATAGGAGACACAGAGTCCACAGTGACGCCATCTGCCTCATTATAGGGAATGTTCCATCAGGAGTGCCGTCAGAATAACATATTGTGAAGACTTACATGTATATAAAAAAAAAGTCTTTGCATCATATTTTCAGAGTTATAACTTTTCTATATTTCTGCTGTCAGTCATGTGAGAACTTGTTTTTTGCAGATCGAGTTGACATTTTTATTGGTACTATTTTCAGGCACATAATGTTTTTTGATTGCTTTTTATTCCAATGTTTGAGATTCAAAATGGACAAAAAACAGCAATTCAGAAATTGGTTTTTTTATGCCGTTCACCATGTTGTAAAAGTGATAACACATCTTAATTATTTGGGTCAGTAGTATTACAGTGATACCACATTTATATATTTTTTTATTTTTTTGCCACCTTTACACAATAATTTTTTTTTTAGATAACAAGTATTGTTTTTTCATTATTATATTCTGAGAGCTATAGCTTTTTAATTTTTCCACTGATGGACCTGTGTGGCAGTTTGTTTTTTGCGGACAAGATGCTGTTTCCAGTGGTACTATTTTTTATTTGTATCTGTCTTTTTGATTGTGTTTTATTCCATTTTTTTTTTCAAAAGTATGATGAAAAAGCATAATTTCTTGCTTTGTTTTTTTGTTTTTAAGATGTTCACTGTATAGCCCGTTTCAGATGTCAGTGATGTCAGTGATGTCAGAGTGTGCTTTTTTTTCAGCGTACCAGAATCACTGACATACGCAGACCCTTTATAATCAATGGGTCTGTGCATACACGCGTGTCCGTGATTGCCGCACGGAGACATGTCCGTTTTTTTCTGGCATCACTGATGTCCCACGGACCATGCAGTGGTGTGATCCGTGTGTCATCCATGAAACATGTACCAGAAAAAAACGTGCTTATGAAATAAAAAACATTTTTACTCACCCAGCTCCAGCGGCGCTCTGTGCAGCCTGTGCTGCCTGCTGCTTCTGAGCCGGCTCATTACTGTCGTGCATATTCATGAATGCACGACACAGCCAACCCGGAAGTAGCTGTTGCGGAGGTCATTGCCGGCCGGATGCTGCACCGTGGGAGCGTTTAGTACCAAGGAGAGTGGGAGCGGGCACAGGTGAGTTGATCTCTATGTGCAATCACGGACCACGGAGAACGGAGCTCGGATTGCACATAGACAACCCACGTGTGCCGTGAATCATGGAACACAGAGGGACATGTGCGTGTTTTACACGCCAGTGAAGAATGTCTGCATTTTTCACTGATGTGTAAAACGGGCCTAAGGGGTAAATTGTAGGACAGTCGGATTGTTCCAGATGTGGCGATTACAAATATGTATAACTTTTATTATTTTGACCACTAGTCTCATGTATTGAAAAAGACATGTATTGCAATACAGAAGAGCTGTCAAATTACCCTGAAGGAACGCGTAACAGGCCATCATACCCGGCACACCAGGAGGTCATTGTTTAACCTCTGGGTGCCATGACAACCATAAACTCCCTATGATTTTGTCACGGGTAGGGATGACCAGGTTCAGAGAGGGAGCCCCCCATAATTCCACAACCTTCTAAATGCCACAATCGCTATTGAGAGTGGTATCTAGACTGTTAATCAGATAGGAGCACCAAGCAGGATAACCTTGGCTGTTTCTGCAGGAGCTCACCTGTCAGCTGTGCAGAGCTCCTGCAGTGATCAGGCGGAAAGTGCTGAAATTAAGCACTTCTCTACACTATCACGCTGTGACCGATCATTCAGATTGACTGACTAATCACAGTGATCTGAGTGCGGGGATCAGTAACATGGGTCCCTACAACGATTCCCGTGTTGGTCAGCTGTCGGTGACGACTATCGGTACGGAACTGTCACTGTGTATTTACACGCAATGACAGTTCAAAGCCATAGTGGACATAGTCATTGTGTGGGAACTGACACCCTCTCATTCGTGCTATGTACTTCATTGGTCGTTAAGGGGTTAAAGCATAGCATAGTATTAAAAATGTGATAAAAACACATGTAAAATAACGCAAGAAAAAAATGCATATTTTGAAGTATGAAAAACTCACCAAAAGCTCATATGGAATAGAGCCTAAAGCTGCTGCAGAAAGGTTGAATTTAACTATGTAACTAGAAAACTAATAAAATCTCTTTCATTTAGCACCAAGGACAATTTCAGGGTAAAAAAATGTAATGTCAAGCATCAGAGTCTTATTTTTAAAGGAATAATTACCAGCGGCCTTTTGTTTTCAAAGTCATTGTGTAATTTTCCGCACTTGTGCTTATATCAGATATCTTTGAATGATCTATTTTACAGTCACGGATGACAAACAGATTCATATTTGCGCGGCACAATAAAATCGATGCAATGTCTTAAGCGCAGGGCCTGCATTTATTAGTAATTAAGTCAAGCAGAGCTGCTTTTTCCATGAACAATACTGCCAGTGTCAATCACCTGTCCACATTCTGTGGCTACACACTGCATAGCAAAGTGGTTCTTCAACTTTTCAGTGCAGGAATGAATTCAGGAATGAAAAGTGCCAGCATGTTGCTACCTGAGGCTCTGAGCCGTGAATAGATTTATCCTGTAGTGTATCAATAACAAAAGCCGTGAGGAGCCAGATTCCCTCCCATTCCACGCCCACCATAACACACTGGAGTGCAAGCTCCACCGTTCACTCCACAGAACTGTTTGATTGCTTAAGCCTGGTGGTCAGACAATAGAGTCAGAGAGAATGGCTGTTTCCTTCCTTCCTGTTGAGTGTTCTGCCTGAGTGAACAAATTCAATGGCAGTGTGCTTCACAGCAACACTAGGCTGTAGCACAGGCGAAAATCAACAAAGAGCCATTATAGGGCATTTCCAACTGCACTTAAGCCAAGCCACTGGGCTGTGGAATCATCCAGCGAGAAGGGGGGGGGAGACAGTGTCAAAATCCAGACGAATCTAGGGACTGAGACTCTGGAAATGTGTTCACAAGTCACGACAAACAAGATACAGGCTGCTGTCTGTCAAGAATAAGTGTCAAGAATAAGATTTGCAAAATTCATTGGTTTTACATTTTTTGCATAGCATATTAACATAGCCATCCTTAACTGAAATACTTTTAAAATGTAAGGGGAAAGAAAAACAAAATATATATATATATGTATATATATATATATATATATATATATATATATATATATATATATATATATATTAAAATCCAGCAGACCTAGCTTGTTTTGTATTCCAAGAGTTGCCGTGTAAGGGGTGCTTTATACGCTGCAACATCACCAGTGACATTTGGTGCTCGCTGCCGTAGGAACATTATCACTAAGGCAGCGTCACACACACATACCTGGTCAGCGACGTCGCTGTGACCGCCGAACAATCCCTCCTTCAATGGGGAGGTGCGTTCGGCGTCATAGCGATGTCACTGCGGCGTCACTAAGCAGCCGCCCAATAGAAGCGGAGGGGCGGAGATGAGCGGAACGTAACATCCCTCCCACCTCCTTCCTTCCGCATTGCCGGTGGACGCAGGTAAGGAGATGTTAATCGTTCCTGCGGTGTCACACATAGCGATGTGTGATGCCGCAGGAACGACGGACAACATCGTACCGGTGGCAGCAGCAATATTAAGGAAATGAACGACGTGTCAACGATTACCGTTTTGGAATGATTTTGCGATCGTTGATCGTCACTCATTAGTGTTAAACGCTGCGATGTCACTACCGGCGCCGGATGTGCGTCACTAACGACGTGACCCCGACGATATATCGGTAGCAATGTCGCAGCGTGTAAAGTACCCCTAAGGCTATGTGTGCATACTGAGTACTTGCTTGCAAAAATTTTTGCACTAAATCTGCATCTCTTGGCAGGAGAAACGCTGCATTTTTGCCTTCCATTTTTGTCGCATTTTTGATGTTTTTTGCATGCATTTTTTTCAAAGGCTTTTTCATGCATTGTGGAGTGGAAAAACACTGCAAAAACACTAAAAGAATTGACATGCTGTAAATTTATTTCTGCATCAAATCTGCAAGGGAAGAAAAAGCAACATGTGCACGAAACGTCAGGATTCTTGTTGACTTTGTTGGTATAAAGATTTGCATTCGATTTTGTGGCAAAACTGTACTCAAAAAACTCATCTAAACCGCAATAAAAACCTCACTGTGTGCAAATAGCCTAATAGAAAAAGCCAGTCTTGTCACACAATATAGTATATGCTTATTATATCTTATTCTTTCAGGATAATGGTGCTTCTTGTGTAAATAAGCCAGTGTGTGTCCTTGGGCGTCACTTGTACTTTGCAGTTTTAAGGCTATTAGCCCATGGGAGAATAAACCTGCGGATTTATCTGCGGAAAATTCGCGGATTCTCTGGATTTTCCAGATAAATCCCCAGGTTTCAGCATGTAGAGATACTCCCCATGTTATTCTATGGGACATGGGGAGTGCTGTGTCCATGCTGCGGATACGTGCGGCTGTGTCCATGCTGCGGATGTCCTGCAGCCGCACGTAATTGAATGTCGATTCTTTCTGCGGAATTACCTGCGGAAATCCTGGCTCTCCACTATGGAGATAGGGCCGGGACTTCCGCAGGTAAGCCGCATGAATGTCCGCAGGTTTACCGCAGCTATTTCGCTGTACTACAGCAGCTAAAAATAGCTGCGGATTCCGGCGAGCAGCTGCGGGAAACCTGCGGACATATCCGCAGGTACAAACTCCCGTGGGCACATAGCCTAAGCCTGCTTGTGTTGAATGTTACTGTTTTGCTTGTACTGTCTTCTCTTGATACAAAATATTGTATGACACTGAAATAATATGGAGTTGAAGATACCACAGGTATAAAACTGCTGGGGTCCTGTGTTCAACTCCTGCCAAGGACAACATCTACCAGGAGTTTGTATGTTCTCCTCATGTTATGTGGGTTTCCTCTAGGATCTCCTTTTTCCTCCCACACTCCAAAGACTGATAGGGAAATTAGATTGTGATCCCCAGTAGGGACAGTTAGGCTATGTGCGCACGTTGCGTACTAGCCCTGCAGAAATTTCTGGAGCGATCTGAGGAGCACACGTGCGCTTCAATTCGCTGCAGAAAATGTCCGTAGAGAAAAAAAAAAAAAGCCGATTCCATGTGCTCTGCCTGCAGCTCCTGCCATAGACAGAGCAGGAGCTGCCGGCAAACCGCACGGAAGAAGTGACATGTCACTTCTTAGAATGCAGTGCTTCAAGCAGCAGCCGAAGCGCTGCGCTCTAAGACGCCACGTGCGCACGGCCCCTGCACAATCTCCATAGACTGTGCAGGGGACGCAGGACGCATGCAGTTACGCTGCGCTACAAATCGCAGCGTAACTGCATGTATTTACGCAACGTGCGCACATAGCCTTAGGATAATTTCTAGAAAGCGCTGTAGAGTTAAAAGTGCTATACTGTACATGTGCATAAAATACATAAAAAGATTATATTCAGTTATTGCTTGTCCATTAATTAATGATGCAGTGGAGTAAATGCAAATAATAATATACATTTAAAGGGAAATCCATCAAAGGTCCTATTATAAATTCCTATAGATACACATCAAAAAGATAAATTCCATGGAATCTATGGTTTATCTGCTTAGATCTCCATCAATTTTTAGAATGATGTTGCAATGCCACCTTTTATGGTATCTTGGTCTGCCACAGCTTATAATTTTAATGATAATCTATTGACGTTGTGGCTGAAGACCAGAATATAACTACTTTTTCTTTTCGCCTCTTCATTGTGGAGACATTAGCAAACAAAGCATTTGGCATCTAATAAGTTAAGTTTTGGAAAATCCAAGTGGGTGTTATCATATAGTTTTTACGGGGGGGGGGGGTGTACTTCTTTCCCCTGTATGAGGTTAACCAATCATAAGCAGGCAGCAACATTCAGGAGAAAAAAGACGTGACCCCTGATGCTTAGAGCAGGTTTCTCACTGTGAGGTATGTAGTGACAGGTAGTCTGATCTCACTGCAGAGCCATTACAGGTTGTCCTGAGCACAGCAGATCTGAGTGTGATTACTGACACCTTTGAGACTAAAGGCCCCGTCACACTAAGCAACATCGCTAGCAACATCGCTGCTAACGAACAACTTTTGTGACGTTGCTAGCGATGTTGCTGTGTGTGACATCCAGCAACAACCTGGCCCCTGCTGTGAGGTCGTTGGTTGTTGCTGAATGTCCTGGGCCATTTTTTAGTTGTTGCTGTCCCGCTGTGAAGCACAGATCGCTGTGTGTGACAGCGAGACAGCAACAACTAAATGTGCAGGCAGCAGGAGCCGGCTTCTGCTGAGGCTGGTAACCAATGTAAACATCGGGTAACCAAGAAGCCCTGTCCTTGGTTACCCGATATTTACCTTTGTTACCAGCCTCCGCCGCTCTCACTGTCAGTGCCGGCTCCTGCTCTGTGCACATTTAGCTGCAGGACACATCGGGTTAATTAACCCGATGTGTGCTGTAACTAGGAGAGCAGGGAGCCAGCGCTCAGTGTGCACTGCTCCCTGCTCTCTGCACGTGTAGCTCCGTGCGCTGGTAACCAAGGTAAATATCGGGTTGGTTACCCGATATTTACCTTAGTTACCAAGCGCAGCATCTTCCACGTGGCGCTGGGGGCTGGTCACTGGTTGCTGGTGAGCTCACCAGCAACTCGTGCAGCGACGCTCCAGCGATCCCTGCCAGGTCAGGTTGCTGGTGGGATCGCTGGAGCGTCGCAGTGTGACATCTCACCAGCAACCTCCTAGCAACTTACCAGCGATCCCTATCGTTGTTGGGATCGCTGGTAAGTTGCTTAGTGTGACTGGACCTTTAATCGCCAGGCAATCCACATAGGGGAGGGGCCATATAGCACTTTGAAAGGAGGGTTGATAGAAATGTTCATAATGTTAAATAGCTAAACTGAATTGTACTGCCCACATCCACAGCCAGGAGATGAAAGCTCAAAAATGTCTGTAATAACACTCAGATCTGCTGTGTTCACAGCAACCTATAATGGCTCTGTAGTAAGATATGACTGTCTGTCACTATATGCCTCACACAGAAATAAATGTGTTTATTTTTCCCTGAGTGCTCCTGTCTCTTTAGGATTGTCCAACTTTATATACAGGGAAGAACTACGTACATGCTCCCTTTGAAACCTCTCTGATAACACCCATTTTGACCATTACATCATGTGTCCAGTTCAACATGAAAAATTTGGTATAAAGTCCTTTTTAGTCCATTCAGTGGTGATAAAATTTATCTGCCATGAAAATAAAAAATAATTGTACTTAAATGGAGGTGGAATGGGGAGGGGTAAGAACAGTTAATAGAGAGAAGGAACAAAGATACAGTGAAATACAGAAAGTGCATGTATATTAATGCTTACTGACAAGATACAGAGATTAGCATTACCAGAACTGAAAACAAATTCTGATATTAGTGGGATAACGGAAACATGGCTGGATGAGCGCTATGACTGGGCAGGTAATTTACAAGGCAATCTTTTTAAAAGGAATCTGTCAGCAGACTTTTGTGTACCATACGAACTGTATCTTAAAATATGTATTGGGCAGCCCTTTCAATAGATATAACTTTTATTCCTGTATGTTGCCCCATTGCATTGTAAGCCCTTGAAATTTGTCAAATGTACGTAAATACCTCATGCATAGTCACCCCTTCCCTCGCTCACCCCTTTATGCGGTGTCAGTGATTGGTGCAGACTGTCACTATTCATTTATTAGTACAAGTGAAATTAATCCTGCAGCTGTAATATCTCCTCTCTTAGCAGCACACGGTTAGGGGTACTTCTCACATAGCGAGATCGCTAGCGAGATCGCTGCTGAGTCACAGGTTTTGTGACGTACCAGTGACCTAATCAGCGATTTCGCTGGGTGTGACACTAAGCAGCGACATGGCCCCTGCTGTGAAATTGCTGATCGTTACACACTGTTCTGGTTCATTTTTTGCTCGTTGGTCTCCCGCTGTGCAACATGCATCGGCGTGTTTGATGGTGGGAGACCAACGAGCACCGACTCTGCGTAAGCAGCGTATGCTGGTAACCAGGGTAAATATCGGGTAACTAAGCAAAGCGCTTTGCTTAGTAACCCGATGTGTACCCTAGCGACGTATACAGGGAGCCAGCGTTGGCAGCCTGTAAGCGGTGTACGCTGGTAACCAGGGTAAGTATAGGGTAACCAAGCAAAGCGCTTTGCTTAGTAACCCGATATTTACCCTGGTTACCAGCATCATTACACGAGTCGCTGGTGGCTGATGGCTGGTCACTGGTGAGATCTGCCTGATTGACAGCTCATCAGCGACCATGTAGCGATGCACCAACGATCCCTGCTAGGTTGGATCGCTAGTGGGATCGTTGCTGTGTCACTACATATGACCCCAGCCTTAGTGTATTTGTCTAGCTTTATTGTACCAGATCTTGTCAGCATCATGTTATACACCTTGTGTGTTGTGCTGGTTGTGCTCCATGACACAGATGTCTGCAGTGTTCAGCTGATCCAGGCTCCCTTATTTCCCTATGTGGGAAATAAGGGAAATAAGGGGAGGGAGAAAACATAAAAAAAATACTAATAAGGAGGTGTTATAAAGTGTGCCCAGGGATGCTGATCCTGTTCAGGGACGCCAGAAGACTTGTTCGGTATGGCAGCAGGTAATGTCAGTGTTTTTTATATGTTGTGATGCCACTCACGGCTTGCGGTCAGGGATGTGAATGACCGCCGCTGTAGGTTGTATGAGCGTCTGGGGCTGATGAGGTCTGCAGCCAGATGATGTAGCCTCCTGTGAGTGAGGCAGGCCCCAGGGGCTTGGGTGAGTAGGGTAGCAGGTCCCGGAATAACACAGGCTGAGTCCAAAAGTCTTTTAACTGGTTTTTACTCACTCCAGATGTTATGGTGAGCTGACCTGGGCGATGCTGCGATAAACCAGGAAGGACCAGGGCTCCTTCGGGCCAGTCTGAGGGTAACCTGTTAGCGCACCTTTCTAGCTTTTCTGTATTCGGATAACCCCCTGACGGGAAGTACCATGGGGGTCTATCTAGGGAGTCGCAACTGCGTTTTCTCCCCTGTGTTTGGCTCATTTGCCGGCAGCGTAAACCAAGTGGGATGGCTCCAGGCTCTGTCCCCTTATGGGTCCCTGCATTGCTGCTGAGGCTCGGACTCTGTGAGGTTGGTGAGGTACGTGTAGTTCCCCTCACCGGCAGGTTTAGCAGGTAGTTAAACTGGAGTCTGCTCCAGGGACCTGTACCCCGTATGTGCCTAGTCACCAGGAAAACCTTCTCTCCCATTAAAGGTTACTACACCATGCAGGGTCTGACTAATGGCAGCGCGCGTATCTGACCCGCGACCGCCGCGCTCCACTACCAGACAGGCTCTCCTCTCTTCCTGACTACCTCTGCAATTTAGCTCCCAGCCCCTCCGCTCCACCTCCTAAAAAGATTTGAAAGCTAGCCCCCTCTGGAGACTACCCAAGGGTCCCCTCTAAAGGTGTGGGAGAACTGGTTGCTATGTGTCTGTGCGTATATGTAGTGACCAGAAAAGCCACTACCAATGTGTGTTCTGTATTATCTATGTGATTACATTTGTGACACCTATTCCCCACCTTGGGAGGAGGTAAATTATTTAGCGTTGCGCTGCCCTCTACTGCCTTGCTTTGGTATTGCAATTGATTTGAAAGCAAGGAAGTGGCTGTTGGGGGCGGAGCTTGAGGAGGCAGTTTAGAAGAAAAACCGGTTAGATGCGGTTGAGTTGCTGTGATGCAGCAGAAAAAAGAGAGACCTCCATTGAGATATGCGGGGAGTGTAATTATCACCCTATTCAGAGCGCCCCGTTTCTGCAACAACAGAGTACTGAAAAACGCAGTTAATCCAATTGATAGTGATTGTCTCATGGCCAGTGTGAACATGGTCTCACAAGTTCCATGTATACCATCTCATACTCCGGCTCACTTTTTTGTTTTTATGTAGTTTTTTTTTTTGTATTCAGTACAAACAGGGAGTGGCCCCATTTCTCAGCGAGCTGGACATTTCATTCTGTGAATCCCCCTGACTGTGTGTGTCCTGTTGGGACCCGGTCGCTCTCAGCCCTTAGCCACATTGAGGCCTATTTTAGACCCATGGTAAGGTTTTAATATTAGAGAGTGTAGGTACTATCCCAACTGGGTACACCTTGACGTTTGGTGGGATAGCTTTATGCTTTTTTTGATCAAAAACAGTGTTTACTAAGTACCCTATGTTTATATGCACTATGCTTTTATTTAGTTACAGCAGGGTATGTTTTCACATTTTTTTTCCTTGGTTTCTCTTTGTCTCATGGCCAGTGTGAACATGGTCTCACAAGTTCCATGTATACCATCTCATACTCCGGCTCACTTTTTTGTTTTTATGTAGTTTTTTTTGTATTCAGTACAAACAGGGAGTGGCCCCCTTCTCAGCGAGCTGGACATTTCATTCTGTGAATCCCCCTGACTGTGTGTGTCCTGTTGGGACCCGGTCGCTCTCAGCCCTTAGCCACATTGAGGCCTATTTTAGACCCATGGTAAGCTTTTAATATTAGAGAGTGTAGGTACTATCCCAACTGGGTACACCTTGACGTTTGGTGGGATAGCTTTATGCTTTTTTTGATCAAAAACAGTGTTTACTAAGTACCCTATGTTTATATGCACTATGCTTTTATTTAGTTACAGCAGGGTATGTTTTCACATTTTTTTTCCTTGGTTTCTCTTAGTCTCATGGCCAGTGTGAACATGGTCTCACAAGTTCCATGTATACCATCTCATACTCTGGCTCACTTTTTTGTTTTTATGTAGTTTTTTTTTGTATTCAGTACAAACAGGGAGTGGCCCCCTTCTCAGCGAGCTGGACATTTCATTCTGTGAATCCCCCTGACTGTGTGTGTCCTGTTGGGACCCGGTCGCTCTCAGCCCTTAGCCACATTGAGGCCTATTTTAGACCCATGGTAAGGTTTTAATATTAGAGAGTGTAGGTACTATCCCAACTGGATACACCTTGACGTTTGGTGGGATAGCTTTATGCTTTTTTTGATCAAAAACAGTGTTTACTAAGTACCCTATGTTTATATGCACTATGCTTTTATTTAGTTACAGCAGGGTATGTTTTCACATTTTTTTTCCTTGGTTTCTCTTTGTCTCATGGCCAGTGTGAACATGGTCTCACAAGTTCCATGTATACCATCTCATACTCCGGCTCACTTTTTTGTTTTTATGTAGTTTTTTTTTGTATTCAGTACAAACAGGGAGTGGCCCCCTTCTCAGCGAGCTGGACATTTCATTCTGTGAATCCCCCTGACTGTGTGTGTCCTGTTGGGACCCGGTCGCTCTCAGCCCTTAGCCACATTGAGGCCTATTTTAGACCCATGGTAAGGTTTTAATATTAGAGAGTGTAGGTACTATCCCAACTGGGTACACCTTGACGTTTGGTGGGATAGCTTTATGCTTTTTTTGATCAAAAACAGTGTTTACTAAGTACCCTATGTTTATATGCACTATGCTTTTATTTAGTTACAGCAGGGTATGTTTTCACATTTTTTTTTCCTTGGTTTCTCTTTGTCTCATGGCCAGTGTGAACATGGTCTCACAAGTTCCATGTATACCATCTCATACTCCGGCTCACTTTTTTGTTTTTATGTAGTTTTTTTTTGTATTCAGTACAAACAGGGAGTGGCCCCCTTCTCAGCGAGCTGGACATTTCATTCTGTGAATCCCCCTGACTGTGTGTGTCCTGTTGGGACCCGGTCGCTCTCAGCCCTTAGCCACATTGAGGCCTATTTTAGACCCATGGTAAGGTTTTAATATTAGAGAGTGTAGGTACTATCCCAACTGGGTACACCTTGACGTTTGGTGGGATAGCTTTATGCTTTTTTTGATCAAAAACAGTGTTTACTAAGTACCCTATGTTTATATGCACTATGCTTTTATTTAGTTACAGCAGGGTATGTTTTCACATTTTTTTTTCCTTGGTTTCTCTTTGTCTCATGGCCAGTGTGAACATGGTCTCACAAGTTCCATGTATACCATCTCATACTCCGGCTCACTTTTTTGTTTTTATGTAGTTTTTTTTTGTATTCAGTACAAACAGGGAGTGGCTTCCTTCTCCGCGAGCTGGACATTTCATTCTGTGAATCCCCCTGACTGTGTGTGTCCTGTTGGGACCCGGTCGCTCTCAGCCCTTAGCCACATTGAGGCCTATTTTAGACCCATGGTAAGGTTTTAATATTAGAGAGTGTAGGTACTATCCCAACTGGGTACAGGTGGGATAGCTTTATGCTTTTTTTGATCAAAAACAGTGTTTACTAAGTACCCTATGTTTATATGCACTATGCTTTTATTTAGTTACAGCAGGGTATGTTTTCACATTTTTTTTTCCTTGGTTTCTCTTTGTCTCATGGCCAGTGTGAACATGGTCTCACAAGTTCCATGTATACCATCTCATACTCCGGCTCACTTTTTTGTTTTTATGTAGTTTTTTTTTGTATTCAGTACAAACAGGGAGTGGCCCCCTTCTCAGCGAGCTGGACATTTCATTCTGTGAATCCCCCTGACTGTGTGTGTCCTGTTGGGACCCGGTCGCTCTCAGCCCTTAGCCACATTGAGGCCTATTTTAGACCCATGGTAAGGTTTTAATATTAGAGAGTGTAGGTACTATCCCAACTGGGTATACCTTGACGTTTGGTGGGATAGCTTTATGCTTTTTTTGATCAAAAACAGTGTTTACTAAGTACCCTATGTTTATATACACTATGCTTTTATTTAGTTACAGCAGGGTATGTTTTCACATTTTTTTTTCCTTGGTTTCTCTTTGTCTCATGGCCAGTGTGAACATGGTCTCACAAGTTCCATGTATACCATCTCATACTCCGGCTCACTTTTTTGTTTTTATGTAGTTTTTTTTGTATTCAGTACAAACAGGGAGTGGCCCCCTTCTCAGCGAGTTGGACATTTCATTCTGTGAATCCCCCTGACTGTGTGTGTCCTGTTGGGACCCGGTCGCTCTCAGCCCTTAGCCACATTGAGGCCTATTTTAGACCCATGGTAAGGTTTTAATATTAGAGAGTGTAGGTACTATCCCAACTGGGTACACCTTGACGTTTGGTGGGATAGCTTTATGCTTTTTTTGATCAAAAACAGTGTTTACTAAGTACCCTATGTTTATATGCACTATGCTTTTATTTAGTTACAGCAGGGTATGTTTTCACATTTTTTTTTCCTTGGTTTCTCTTTGTCTCATGGCCAGTGTGAACATGGTCTCACAAGTTCCATGTATACCATCTCATACTCCGGCTCACGTTTTTGTTTTTATGTAGTTTTTTTTTGTATTCAGTACAAACAGGGAGTGGCCCCCTTCTCAGCGAGCTGGACATTTCATTCTGTGAATCCCCCTGACTGTGTGTGTCCTGTTGGGACCCGGTCGCTCTCAGCCCTTAGCCACATTGAGGCCTATTTTAGACCCATGGTAAGGTTTTAATATTAGAGAGTGTAGGTACTATCCCAACTGGGTACACCTTGACGTTTGGTGGGATAGCTTTATGCTTTTTTTGATCAAAAACAGTGTTTACTAAGTACCCTATGTTTATATGCACTATGCTTTTATTTAGTTACAGCAGGGTATGTTTTCACATTTTTTTTTCCTTGGTTTCTCTTTGTCTCATGGCCAGTGTGAACATGGTCTCACAAGTTCCATGTATACCATCTCATACTCCGGCTCACTTTTTTGTTTTTATGTAGTTTTTTTTTTAATTCAGTACAAACAGGGAGTGGCCCCCTTCTCAGCGAGCTGGACATTTCATTCTGTGAATCCCCCTGACTGTGTGTGTCCTGTTGGGACCCGGTCGCTCTCAGCCCTTAGCCACATTGAGGCCTATTTTAGACCCATGGTCAGGTTTTAATATTAGAGAGTGTAGGTACTATCCCAACTGGGTACACCTTGACGTTTGGTGGGATAGCTTTATGCTTTTTTTGATCAAAAACAGTGTTTACTAAGTACCCTATGTTTATATGCACTATGCTTTTATTTAGTTACAGCAGGGTATGTTTTCACATTTTTTTTCCTTGGTTTCTCTTTGTCTCATGGCCAGTGTGAACATGGTCTCACAAGTTCCATGTATACCATCTCATACTCCGGCTCACTTTTTTGTTTTTATGTAGTTTTTTTTTGTATTCAGTACAAACAGGGAGTGGCCCCCTTCTCAGCGAGCTGGACATTTCATTCTGTGAATCCCCCTGACTGTGTGTGTCCTGTTGGGACCCGGTCGCTCTCAGCCCTTAGCCACATTGAGGCCTATTTTAGACCCATGGTAAGGTTTTAATATTAGAGAGTGTAGGTACTATCCCAACTGGGTACACCTTGACGTTTGGTGGGATAGCTTTATGCTTTTTTTGATCAAAAACAGTGTTTACTAAGTACCCTATGTTTATATGCACTATGCTTTTATTTAGTTACAGCAGGGTATGTTTTCACATTTTTTTTTCCTTGGTTTCTCTTTGTCTCATGGCCAGTGTGAACATGGTCTCACAAGTTCCATGTATACCATCTCATACTCCGGCTCACTTTTTTGTTTTTATGTAGTTTTTTTTTGTATTCAGTACAAACAGGGAGTGGCTTCCTTCTCCGCGAGCTGGACATTTCATTCTGTGAATCCCCCTGACTGTGTGTGTCCTGTTGGGACCCGGTCGCTCTCAGCCCTTAGCCACATTGAGGCCTATTTTAGACCCATGGTAAGGTTTTAATATTAGAGAGTGTAGGTACTATCCCAACTGGGTACAGGTGGGATAGCTTTATGCTTTTTTTGATCAAAAACAGTGTTTACTAAGTACCCTATGTTTATATGCACTATGCTTTTATTTAGTTACAGCAGGGTATGTTTTCACATTTTTTTTTCCTTGGTTTCTCTTTGTCTCATGGCCAGTGTGAACATGGTCTCACAAGTTCCATGTATACCATCTCATACTCCGGCTCACTTTTTTGTTTTTATGTAGTTTTTTTTTGTATTCAGTACAAACAGGGAGTGGCCCCCTTCTCAGCGAGCTGGACATTTCATTCTGTGAATCCCCCTGACTGTGTGTGTCCTGTTGGGACCCGGTCGCTCTCAGCCCTTAGCCACATTGAGGCCTATTTTAGACCCATGGTAAGGTTTTAATATTAGAGAGTGTAGGTACTATCCCAACTGGGTATACCTTGACGTTTGGTGGGATAGCTTTATGCTTTTTTTGATCAAAAACAGTGTTTACTAAGTACCCTATGTTTATATACACTATGCTTTTATTTAGTTACAGCAGGGTATGTTTTCACATTTTTTTTTCCTTGGTTTCTCTTTGTCTCATGGCCAGTGTGAACATGGTCTCACAAGTTCCATGTATACCATCTCATACTCCGGCTCACTTTTTTGTTTTTATGTAGTTTTTTTTGTATTCAGTACAAACAGGGAGTGGCCCCCTTCTCAGCGAGTTGGACATTTCATTCTGTGAATCCCCCTGACTGTGTGTGTCCTGTTGGGACCCGGTCGCTCTCAGCCCTTAGCCACATTGAGGCCTATTTTAGACCCATGGTAAGGTTTTAATATTAGAGAGTGTAGGTACTATCCCAACTGGGTACACCTTGACGTTTGGTGGGATAGCTTTATGCTTTTTTTGATCAAAAACAGTGTTTACTAAGTACCCTATGTTTATATGCACTATGCTTTTATTTAGTTACAGCAGGGTATGTTTTCACATTTTTTTTTCCTTGGTTTCTCTTTGTCTCATGGCCAGTGTGAACATGGTCTCACAAGTTCCATGTATACCATCTCATACTCCGGCTCACGTTTTTGTTTTTATGTAGTTTTTTTTTGTATTCAGTACAAACAGGGAGTGGCCCCCTTCTCAGCGAGCTGGACATTTCATTCTGTGAATCCCCCTGACTGTGTGTGTCCTGTTGGGACCCGGTCGCTCTCAGCCCTTAGCCACATTGAGGCCTATTTTAGACCCATGGTAAGGTTTTAATATTAGAGAGTGTAGGTACTATCCCAACTGGGTACACCTTGACGTTTGGTGGGATAGCTTTATGCTTTTTTTGATCAAAAACAGTGTTTACTAAGTACCCTATGTTTATATGCACTATGCTTTTATTTAGTTACAGCAGGGTATGTTTTCACATTTTTTTTTCCTTGGTTTCTCTTTGTCTCATGGCCAGTGTGAACATGGTCTCACAAGTTCCATGTATACCATCTCATACTCCGGCTCACTTTTTTGTTTTTATGTAGTTTTTTTTTTAATTCAGTACAAACAGGGAGTGGCCCCCTTCTCAGCGAGCTGGACATTTCATTCTGTGAATCCCCCTGACTGTGTGTGTCCTGTTGGGACCCGGTCGCTCTCAGCCCTTAGCCACATTGAGGCCTATTTTAGACCCATGGTCAGGTTTTAATATTAGAGAGTGTAGGTACTATCCCAACTGGGTACACCTTGACGTTTGGTGGGATAGCTTTATGCTTTTTTTGATCAAAAACAGTGTTTACTAAGTACCCTATGTTTATATGCACTATGCTTTTATTTAGTTACAGCAGGGTATGTTTTCACATTTTTTTTCCTTGGTTTCTCTTTGTCTCATGGCCAGTGTGAACATGGTCTCACAAGTTCCATGTATACCATCTCATACTCCGGCTCACTTTTTTGTTTTTATGTAGTTTTTTTTTGTATTCAGTACAAACAGGGAGTGGCCCCCTTCTCAGCGAGCTGGACATTTCATTCTGTGAATCCCCCTGACTGTGTGTGTCCTGTTGGGACCCGGTCGCTCTCAGCCCTTAGCCACATTGAGGCCTATTTTAGACCCATGGTAAGGTTTTAATATTAGAGAGTGTAGGTACTATCCCAACTGGGTACACCTTGACGTTTGGTGGGATAGCTTTATGCTTTTTTTGATCAAAAACAGTGTTTACTAAGTACCCTATGTTTATATGCACTATGCTTTTATTTATTTACAGCAGGGTATGTTTTCACATTTTTTTTTCCTTGGTTTCTCTTTGTCTCATGGCCTGTGTGAACATGGTCTCACAAGTTCCATGTATACCATCTCATACTCCGGCTCACTTTTTTGTTTTTATGTAGTTTTTTTTTGTATTCAGTACAAACAGGGAGTGGCCCCCTTCTCAGCGAGCTGGACATTTCATTCTGTGAATCCCCCTGACTGTGTGTGTCCTGTTGGGACCCGGTCGCTCTCAGCCCTTAGCCACATTGAGGCCTATTTTAGACCCATGGTAAGGTTTTAATATTAGAGAGTGTAGGTACTATCCCAACTGGGTACACCTTGACGTTTGGTGGGATAGCTTTATGCTTTTTTTGATCAAAAACAGTGTTTACTAAGTACCCTATGTTTATATGCACTATGCTTTTATTTAGTTACAGCAGGGTATGTTTTCACATTTTTTTTTCCTTGGTTTCTCTTTGTCTCATGGCCAGTGTGAACATGGTCTCACAAGTTCCATGTATACCATCTCATACTCCGGCTCACTTTTTTGTTTTTATGTAGTTTTTTTTTGTATTCAGTACAAACAGGGAGTGGCTTCCTTCTCAGCGAGCTGGACATTTCATTCTGTGAATCCCCCTGACTGTGTGTGTCCTGTTGGGACCCGGTCGCTCTCAGCCCTTAGCCACATTGAGGCCTATTTTAGACCCATGGTAAGGTTTTAATATTAGAGAGTGTAGGTACTATCCCAACTGGGTACAGGTGGGATAGCTTTATGCTTTTTTTGATCAAAAACAGTGTTTACTAAGTACCCTATGTTTATATGCACTATGCTTTTATTTAGTTACAGCAGGGTATGTTTTCACATTTTTTTTTCCTTGGTTTCTCTTTGTCTCATGGCCAGTGTGAACATGGTCTCACAAGTTCCATGTATACCATCTCATACTCCGGCTCACTTTTTTGTTTTTATGTAGTTTTTTTTTGTATTCAGTACAAACAGGGAGTGGCCCCCTTCTCAGCGAGCTGGACATTTCATTCTGTGAATCCCCCTGACTGTGTGTGTCCTGTTGGGACCCGGTCGCTCTCAGCCCTTAGCCACATTGAGGCCTATTTTAGACCCATGGTAAGGTTTTAATATTAGAGAGTGTAGGTACTATCCCAACTGGGTATACCTTGACGTTTGGTGGGATAGCTTTATGCTTTTTTTGATCAAAAACAGTGTTTACTAAGTACCCTATGTTTATATACACTATGCTTTTATTTAGTTACAGCAGGGTATGTTTTCACATTTTTTTTTCCTTGGTTTCTCTTTGTCTCATGGCCAGTGTGAACATGGTCTCACAAGTTCCATGTATACCATCTCATACTCCGGCTCACTTTTTTGTTTTTATGTAGTTTTTTTTTGTATTCAGTACAAACAGGGAGTGGCCCCCTTCTCAGCGAGCTGGACATTTCATTCTGTGAATCCCCCTGACTGTGTGTGTCCTGTTGGGACCCGGTCGCTCTCAGCCCTTAGCCACATTGAGGCCTATTTTAGACCCATGGTAAGGTTTTAATATTAGAGAGTGTAGGTACTATCCCAACTGGGTACACCTTGACGTTTGGTGGGATAGCTTTATGCTTTTTTTGATCAAAAACAGTGTTTACTAAGTACCCTATGTTTATATGCACTATGCTTTTATTTAGTTACAGCAGGGTATGTTTTCACATTTTTTTTTCCTTGGTTTCTCTTTGTCTCATGGCCAGTGTGAACATGGTCTCACAAGTTCCATGTATACCATCTCATACTCCGGCTCACTTTTTTGTTTTTATGTAGTTTTTTTTTGTATTCAGTACAAACAGGGAGTGGCCCCCTTCTCAGCGAGCTGGACATTTCATTCTGTGAATCCCCCTGACTGTGTGTGTCCTGTTGGGACCCGGTCGCTCTCAGCCCTTAGCCACATTGAGGCCTATTTTAGACCCATGGTAAGGTTTTAATATTAGAGAGTGTAGGTACTATCCCAACTGGGTACACCTTGACGTTTGGTGGGATAGCTTTATGCTTTTTTAGATCAAAAACAGTGTTTACTAAGTACCCTATGTTTATATGCACTATGCTTTTATTTAGTTACAGCAGGGTATGTTTTCACATTTTTTTTTTCCTTGGTTTCTCTTTGTCTCATGGCCAGTGTGAACATGGTCTCACAAGTTCCATGTATACCATCTCATACTCCGACTCACTTTTTTGTTTTTATGTAGTTTTTTTTTTAATTCAGTACAAAGAGGGAGTGGCCCCCTTCTCAGCGAGCTGGACATTTCATTCTGTGAATCCCCCTGACTGTGTGTGTCCTGTTGGGACCCGGTCGCTCTCAGCCCTTAGCCACATTGAGGCCTATTTTAGACCCATGGTAAGGTTTTAATATTAGAGAGTGTAGGTACTATCCCAACTGGGTACACCTTGACGTTTGGTGGGATAGCTTTATGCTTTTTTTGATCAAAAACAGTGTTTACTAAGTACCCTATGTTTATATGCACTATGCTTTTATTTAGTTACAGCAGGGTATGTTTTCACATTTTTTTTTCCTTGGTTTCTTTTTGTCTCATGGCCAGTGTGAACATGGTCTCACAAGTTCCATGTATACCATCTCATACTCCGGCTCACTTTTTTGTTTTTATGTAGTTTTTTTTTGTATTCAGTACAAACAGGGAGTGGCTTCCTTCTCAGCGAGCTGGACATTTCATTCTGTGAATCCCCCTGACTGTGTGTGTCCTGTTGGGACCCGGTCGCTCTCAGCCCTTAGCCACATTGAGGCCTATTTTAGACCCATGGTAAGGTTTTAATATTAGAGAGTGTAGGTACTATCCCAACTGGGTACACCTTGACGTTTGGTGGGATAGCTTTATGATTTTTTTGATCAAAAACAGTGTTTACTAAGTACCCTATGTTTATATGCACTATGCTTTTATTTAGTTACAGCAGGGTATGTTTTCACATTTTTTTTTCCTTGGTTTCTCTTTGTCTCATGGCCAGTGTGAACATGGTCTCACAAGTTCCATGTATACCATCTCATACTCCGGCTCACTTTTTTGTTTTTATGTAGTTTTTTTTTTAATTCAGTACAAACAGGGAGTGGCCCCCTTCTCAGCGAGCTGGACATTTCATTCTGTGAATCCCCCTGACTGTGTGTGTCCTGTTGGGACCCGGTCGCTCTCAGCCCTTAGCCACATTGAGGCCTATTTTAGACCCATGGTAAGGTTTTAATATTAGAGAGTGTAGGTACTATCCCAACTGGGTACACCTTGACGTTTGGTGGGATAGCTTTATGCTTTTTTTGATCAAAAACAGTGTTTACTAAGTACCCTATGTTTATATGCACTATGCTTTTATTTAGTTACAGCAGGGTATGTTTTCACATTTTTTTTTCCTTGGTTTCTCTTTGTCTCATGGCCAGTGTGAACATGGTCTCACAAGTTCCATGTATACCATCTCATACTCCGGCTCACTTTTTTGTTTTTATGTAGTTTTTTTTTGTATTCAGTACAAACAGGGAGTGGCCCCCTTCTCAGCGAGCTGGACATTTCATTCTGTGAATCCCCCTGACTGTGTGTGTCCTGTTGGGACCCGGTCGCTCTCAGCCCTTAGCCACATTGAGGCCTATTTTAGACCCATGGTAAGGTTTTAATATTAGAGAGTGTAGGTACTATCCCAACTGGGTACACCTTGACGTTTGGTGGGATAGCTTTATGCTTTTTTTGATCAAAAACAGTGTTTACTAAGTACCCTATGTTTATATGCACTATGCTTTTATTTAGTTACAGCAGGGTATGTTTTCACATTTTTTTTTCCTTGGTTTCTCTTTGTCTCATGGCCAGTGTGAACATGGTCTCACAAGTTCCATGTATACCATCTCATACTCCGGCTCACTTTTTTGTTTTTATGTAGTTTTTTTTTGTATTCAGTACAAACAGGGAGTGGCCCCCTTCTCAGCGAGCTGGACATTTCATTCTGTGAATCCCCCTGACTGTGTGTGTCCTGTTGGGACCCGGTCGCTCTCAGCCCTTAGCCACATTGAGGCCTATTTTAGACCCATGGTAAGGTTTTAATATTAGAGAGTGTAGGTACTATCCCAACTGGGTACACCTTGACGTTTGGTGGGATAGCTTTATGCTTTTTTTGATCAAAAACAGTGTTTACTAAGTACCCTATGTTTATATGCACTATGCTTTTATTTAGTTACAGCAGGGTATGTTTTCACATTTTTTTTTTCCTTGGTTTCCCAGAGTACTGAAAAACGCAGTTAATCCAATTGATAGTGACATCCATCCTCCCAAGGCCGGGATAAGAAAAACGCTTGAACTAGTCCACTGTGTAAGAGATCTCTTTATTTATTGCTATGAAATGACTGTCTATTGGAAATGGAAAAACAACTTTGATTGACTAAAGATTGATTACAAGATTTAAGTAAAGTTCCTTATTTACGTTTTCACAGAATCCTTGGTGTCTGTCTTCCTTCAGCGGCCTTATACCTGGCAGATATCACCACAACTCAGTCTCCTATCTCTGTTATTTTTCTCTTTATAATTTGCCACCTAACCTAGGGATTTGCTGGAGCCATCGGAGCCACCATGACCTGAACATCCTCTGAGGTAGTAGGCCCGGCTTCTCACAAGGCGGTGCGGCAAATTACATATACACCTCATTCTGGCCCTTAGGATTACCTGGAAGTACTGTCCCAGCATGGGTGCAGTATTCAGTGGTGCCTGACCAGGTCAGGGGCGCCACACAAGCATTATGGAAGTAGCAGAAAATATCTTTATAAATCAAAAATAATTCATAGATCTCACTCTTCTTGGTATCTGCTAAATTGTGCTATTCTGTAATGTTTGATATTGTCTGTACTTGTCCCCTCTGCATTGTAAAGTGCTACGGAATATGTTAGTGCTATACAAAAAAAAAATATATAAATTATTACTACTATTATTATAAAATATGAAACAGCAATTCAGGGATCAGTAATTATTATGGGGGACTTCAGCTACCCTGGCAGAAAGTGGGGAGTGGAAACCTGCAGGCCCAACAAAAGAAACAGGTTTTTGGCAATAATAACAGACAATTCTTTCACTTATGGTGGAGGACCCAACAAGTTGTTGGGCAATTTTAGACCTAATTTAATTAAATAGATTCTCCTCAAATCTCAAGTACTGCTAAGCATACGATTACATAGAAAAGATGTGCATCACTTTAAGGACCGTATTGAACCTCTTTCTAACACTTTAATGTTAACATAGACTTAAAATTGTCAATGACCTCAACATGTACGACTAGCATAAATTGTATGCTAACAGATGGTAACCAACAGCCTCTTTAATAACATATAAAACAGACAGGCTTTTCATGTTTTTTAAAATAAAAAATAACTGTCTACAAATGATGGGTGGCATGGTGGCTCAGTGGTTAGCACTGCAGTCTTGCAGGACTGGGGTCCTGGGTTCACATCCCACCAAGGACAGCATCTGCAAGGAGTTTGTACGTTCTCCCAGTTAGTGTCTGTTTCCTCTGGGTACTCCGGTTCCCCCCACACTCCAAAAACATACTTATAGAAAATTTAGATTGGAGCACCAATGGGGACAGTTTCACTGACGTATGTAAAGCGCTATGGAATCAATAGCGATATAAATATTATAATAAATGTTCCCTTTTACTTTGTAATCAAGCACCCCTTTCTATCATTGCCTGTAAGTCATAAGAATGACTGAAATTTCCTGTAAAAAGGTATAAACGATGCACAAAGGGTTCTAGACATGATGTTGGCCATTCTTGTGGCAATGACACCATGTCTGTGTTTCTTATCCACTTTGATAGTACTTTCCGTGTGTAACATATTGTTCTGTCCAAGAAACCAAGACTCAGTGCTCTATTACTCGAGTGATCACCCTCTCAATCAGTGTGACATATTGCTAACAAATGACACTACTGACTGAAGAACAAGTATTGGAGAATTGTTATGAATTAACACAAGCTCCAGTTTGTATGCTGGAAAGTATTATACATTACTTCCCAACAGATGGGCAGTGAGCCCCATAGGGGCGAATAGGCCCCATGACGATCAGGAGGGTTAGGGTAGGAAAGGGTTAAGTTATAAGGTTAGAGGTTGTACATGGGACTGCTTGATTGGTGGGAGAGACGGCGAAAGGGATTGTGTGAGGGACAAGATATGGGTGGGGTGTTGTGGTGGGTATAAAGGGGGCTGCGCAGAGGTCACTGCCCCTTTTGACCTGCAGACAGCGCATCCCGACCACCCGCCCTGCAATAATGTGTATAAAAAAAAGGGGAGTTGTTTTCTTTTATGTTTGTTGTCACAGCGGGGTGATAGGTCCGTTCAGAGAGGTTTGGTGTACCGACAGTCGGTTTGTTGGTGTGAAGCCACTCAGGGGGAGTGGCTTTGGTTTGGATGGGAACTTGTGGGCAGAGGTCCTGCAGGTTCTGGTGAGGGGTAATTAACGATGGAACGTTAATTACCCCACACCTAGGGTCGGTTGGTCACGGCCGAGGTGGTCCCCTGGGCCGGTTGGAGGTTACGGCCGGGGGATAGGAATGATGGTTGGCCTCTCAGATGGACCTATCAGGTGACATTTTGTGGAGAATAAGTATATATGTACAGGTTCAGGTGTTAACAATGGGGTGGCAAGTTGAGCCACGAGTTTGGTACTTATATACTGTTTAATAAAGCTGTGGCCATTCGGCAATAAAGTCGTAGTCTGTGTTGTTATTCTAAGTATAGTGGTAATGGGAAGTTTGGCATTGTAGACCCGCTTATCCCTATAGATACGTCATGATGTTGCTCATACAGATGATACAATTTATGTAGTTGTGAATTACCGTACATTACATTGCAATTTTGGAAATCAGCTGGTGGCTCTAAAAAACATTCTATTGTGACAAATCATGGCACAGTTGAAGTTCCGGCACACTCTTTTGGCAAAAACAACAACTTTAGTCCGGCCAACATATTTTTATAAAAACTGTTGCAACATCAATTTGAAGACACGTACTATGCTGTGAACATAAATTATTTTGCCTAACTGCATGGTAGCCTCAATGTTTTATCTTCATTGTCGCTTACTACGTTTCCCAGGTGTACTTGACTAGGAGTCATCGTATAAGACATTTGATAGAACATTATGCTCTATTGGATGGGGAGGAGTCCATTGAGGAAAACTGGAGGAAATGCATAAACATCGTTTGGTGTATCAACTGTAAGCAACAAAAAGAGAGAAGGCGTTATTTAATAACATTTAGAATCACATATCTTCCTTTGAGGCTGTACATATATGATTCAATTGCAAAAAGCAATCTGGGTGATTTAGCATCAATTATGGTGAACTTAGAAATGTGGAAACTCAGTTTCCACACAAACGGACTTAATGCTTGTTTCTTGGGCGCACAAAAGATAACTGACATCGCAACAAAGGGAGAACAGAAAGCAGTAAATGAGGGTGATGATGGGGCTAATGGCAACAACCGTCAGTGGCACTACTTGTAGATACAGACTACCTAAAAGAAAGATAATCAAGAAGAAAAGAATGAGGATAGCTTGAGTCTTAATCATCTTGCCGGTCAGTTTGCTTTACCAACATAAGCAGGTGTGACATTTCCTGTGCTGACAGAGACATAGCTCCTAGTTAATGGGTGCCTGGATGTACATGGTTTATTCTCCAACAGCAAATCTTGCACACTGCAATAGACTGGTCTTCAGGCAATGTAGAAATAATTCCCAAACCCCAAATCCCTGTGTATAGGAATCACAAAGCACCATGACAAGGCACTGTTATGACTCCAACATCAGTTGCAACATTATTTGCTCCAAAGTTTATCACAGAAGAGGCAGATCTTTCTCCATATCATCTTTCAGCCATATATCAGTTGTACTCTTGAATGCAACTCAACCATCTTACCCCTATGAAAATATCATATCCTCACCTACTTGATCTGATTTCCAAAGATCAGCAGCATTTTCTGTGACTCAGTTCACAGTTGCCTCCTTGTGGAAAACTGCCTGAGTTCCTAGACTCTCACCTGATTCCCATCAAAAATTTGCTCTAGGATACAGAGTGTTACTATCACTGCCAGATACCCTACCACCATAGCCCAGAGACCTTGCAACACAGCATGGAAATTGAAATATCTTTTCAATTACCTCCAGGCCTATTTTATCTGAGTACAAAGCTTTACTGTTTATTTCTTCTAATTAATCAACTTGAAGAAGTTGTTCTGTTTTTTTAGTGAAAAATTTTCCTTAATGCCTAGGCTATTGTTGAATAAGAGACTACTTGGCAGAACAAACACAGGTGTCATTGATGACTTTAAAGTCCAAAATCTACAATATAAATTGTTATGGTGGAAGGTGGAGTGGGCTGAGTAAAGCATTGACTCAAGCTGATGGTGTTGCTGTCAGAGGTAACATCATAATGCTGTAACTGAGAAGAGTTATATGACATATATTTTGTTACAACCTTCACTTACTCCCTATTTATTCACTTGCCACATGCAAGTAGCTCTAATACTATGGACAGATGATGATAGCTGGGTTTAAGGGCCTCTTCTACAAAAAGCATTATGTCCCCTGATGAGTCGTTTTAGAGAAAACGCATCGGGACGCAGATAGGGTCAATTTAGGGGTCCAGCATTATACATCTAGCTGTGGACTGTCCTTGTTAGGATGGGAGCCTGGGGGTATTAGACAGATTTTTTATTTTCTCCAGGAGGTTTTAGGGTCAGATGAACTTGGAGGAAGTCTCTGGACCCAGTACCTTGGTGGAAGAATCTGTATACCCAGACCTGAGAGGATGCGGTGAGATCTATCCTAGTCCTTTATTGTACTATATACTCTCCCACATGTCTGACCACTGTCAGCATTCCATGGGGAGTATATTTATTCAATTAGGTCTATTTTGTTGTTTTTGCTATGTGTTTTTTTCTACCTAGGACCACTGTCCAGTGCTTGTTAGCAATTTTAATCATATTGTTTTCTGTTTTGTTTGTGTTTTTTTCTTGTGTTTTTTTGTATGACTATTAGTGGCTGTTACAGAGGCCCCAGTTATGGGACAACATAGTGTCATGACATGAGTGATCTGTAGGACACATTTGCTGTATTTTTGTATAACAAACTGGTTAGGAGCCCTGACAGCTTATTGGGTTATTGTCAGTCCAAGAGAGGAAGGATTTCCTCTCTTCATTTTAATATTTATACTAATAAAGGTTATTTTATGATGCTATATTGAATATATTTATCTGATTTGGTATTGCTGTTACTACATTTTTTTAAATAACAAAATAAAATTCCCTAAAATCGATACTTTTAAATGCAGCTGTGAACTTCACAAGTTATGCATTTCACAAACAATTTAATATTTTTTTTTGCATATGTGTTTTGCTAGTCAAATTTCATATCCTTTACACTAATACAGGTCCCTGTTGCTAGTTGTACATTCCTAGAATTTCTTAGTTTGTCATTTTTGGGGAAACGGGTGGAATTTTTTTGAAGAAATAGAAAAGAAAATGTAAACATTTAACTGTGTATTTTTGTCTTAACAAACTTGTTTTACTAGTCCAGTATAAACCTACTTACCTTTCAGTTCCTATTGTGTCCTTTTTGGCAATGGTTGCATAATTAAGGTTAAAGGTGGTGTCAAACACAGCGACGACGACAACGACGTCGCTGCTATGTCACCATTTTCTGTGACGTTGCAGCGATGTCCCGTCGCTGAGTGTGACATCCAGCAACGACCTGGCCCCTGCTGTGAGGTCGCCGGTCGTTGCTGAATGTCCAGCTTCATTTTTTGGTCGTCGCTCTCCTGCTGTGACGCTGTGTGTGACAGCGAGAGAGCGACGAAATGAAGCGAGCAGGGAGAAGGAGCCGGCGTCTGGCAGCTGCGGTAAGCTGTAACCAGGGTAAACATTGGGTAACCAAGGGAAGACCTTTCCCTGGTTACCTGATATTTACCTTCGTTACCAGCGTCCGCTGCTCTCAGCTGTCAGTGCCGGCTCCCTGCTCTCTGCACATGTAGCTGCAGTACACATCGGGTAATTAACCTGATGTGTACTGTAGCTAGGAGTGCAGGGGAGCCAGCACTAAGCGGTGTGCGCGGCTCCCTGCTCTCTGCACATGTAGCTGCAGTACACATCGGGTAATTAACCCGATGTGTACTGTAGCTAGGAGTGCAGGGGAGCCAGAGCTAAGCGGTGTGCGCGGCTCCCTGCTCTCTGCATATGTAGCTGCAGTACACATCGGGTAATTAACCCGATGTGTACTGTAGCTAGGAGTGCAGGGGAGCCAGCGCTAAGCAGTGTGCGCGGCTCCCTGCTCTCTGCACATGTAGCTGCAGTACACATCGGGTAATTAACCCGATGTGTACTGCAACTAGGAGTGCAGGGGAGCCAGCGCTAAGCAGTGTGCGTGGCTCCCTGCTCTCTGCAGATGTAGCACAGCAACGCGTGTCGTTATGATCGCTGCTGCTTCTGCTGTGTTTGACAGCTAAGCAGCGATCATAACTGCGACTTACAAGGTCGCTGTTGCGTCACATAAAATGGTGACGTAACAGCGACGTCGTTGTCGCTGTCGCTATGTGTGAACCCAGCTTAACACTTTCACCCCTTATCTGTTTTCACCTTAATGGCCAGGTCAATTTTTTCAATTCTGACCAATGTGACCAATCATGAGTTAATAACTCTGGAACACTACAACGGATCCCAGTGATTCTGAGACTGTTTTTTCGTGACATATATTACTTTATAAATCTGGTAATGATATTTTTGCGTTTGTTTGTGAAAATATTAGAAATTTGCTGAGAGTTTTCAAGTTTTTTCTATTTTCAAAACTTGAAATTTTATGCCCAGAAACCACAGAGTAAAGGGGGCTTTACACACATCGATGGTGAAAGCACCCACCCCCGTCGGTTGTGCGTCACGGGCAAATCGCTGCCCGTGACGCACAACATCGTTAGGATCCATCACACGGACTTACCTGCCTAGCGAAGTCGCTATGGCCGGCGAAGCGCATCCTTTCTAAGGGGGAGGTTCTTTCGGCGTCACAGCAGCTTTACTAAGCGGCCACCCAATAGAACTGGAGGGGAATATCCCGCCCACCTCCTTCCTTCCTCATTGTGGGCGGCCGCAGGTACGGTGTTGTTCCTCGTTCCTGCGTGTTACATATAGCGACGTGTGCTGCCACAGGAACGACGAACAACCTGCGTCCTCAACAACCAATGATTTTTTGAAAATGAACGACGTGTCAACGATGGGCGACTTGGTGAGTATTTTCGATCGTTAACGGCCGCTCGTTGGTGTCACATGCAACAACGTCGCTAACGATGCCGAATGTGCGTTGCGAAATCTGTGACCCCGGCGATATATCATTAGGTACGTCGTTGCGTGTAATGAGGCCTTTAGGTCACAAATTTGGATTAGAGAGTTAGAAGGTTAAAACATTTATCAGCAGTTTCTCATTTTTCCAACAAAATTTACAAAATCACATTTCAAGTGACTTTGAGAAGCCTATATGACAGAAAAGACCCCAAAATGACACCATTCTAAAAAATTGCACCCCTCAAACTGCTTAAAACCACATTCAAGACGTTTATTATCTCTTTAGATGCTTCACTGAAAATAAAGCAATGTGAAAGGAAAAAAAATAAAATTGTACTTTTTCCCATAAAGATGTTCATTTAGCCCCAAATTTTGCATTTTCAGAAGGGTACCAGGAGAAAATGCACCATAAAATTTGTTGTGCAATTTATTCCAATTAAGTATGCCAATACCCCTTATGTGGTGGAAAACTACTATTTGAGTGCACAGCAGGACTCGAAAAGGGAAGAAGTGCCATTTCAATTTTGAGCGCAAATTGTCTGGAGTTGACAGCATATGCCATGTCGCACTTGCCCTGATGGGCATAAATAGTAGAACCACCCACACAGGTGACTAAATTCTGTAATCTAGACCCCTCAAGGAATTTATCTAGATGTTTGGTGAGCACCTTGAACCTCCAGGTGCTTCACAGAAATTTATAATGTTGAGCCATGAAAAGAAAAAAATACATTTTTACCACAAAAATGTTGCTTTAACCCCAAATCTTTCATTTTTACAAGGGTAACAAAGAGAAAATGCAATGTAAAATTTGTTGAGCAATTTCTTCTGAGTACGCTAATACACCATATGTGATTGAAAAGTACTGTTTGGGTACACAGCAGGTCTTGGAAAGGAAGAAGCGCCATTTGACTTTTTGAATGCAAATTTGTCAAGAATCATTAGCAGATGCTATGTCACATTTGGAAAGCTCATGATGTGCCTAAACAGTGGACACCCCTCCATAATCAACTCGATTTTTAAAACTAGACTCCTCAAGAAATGTATCTACATGGTTGGTGAATATCTTGACTGCCCAGGAGCATCATGAAATTTTAGAATGTTGAGCCGTTAAAATGAAAAAATACATTGTTACCATAAATATGTGGCTTTAACCCCAAATCTTTTATTTTCACAAGTGTAACTAAATAAAATGCACCATATAATTTGTTGCACAATTTTTCTTGAGTATGCCAATACAGAACGGAAGGAGCGCTTTTTGACTTTTTGAACACAAAATAGTCTAGAATCATTAGCAGAAAAGTCGTGTTTAGAGAGCCCCTGATGTCCTTAAATAGGGGAACCACACCAAGTTACTCCTTTTATGAAAGAGGACCCTTAAGAAATTTATCTAAATTGTTTGGTGAGCACCGTGAACCCACAGGTGCGTCATAGAAATATATAACATTGAACAGTGAAAATTAAAAAAATACATTTTTACCACAAATATGATTTAGTCCAAATGTTTCATTTTCACAAGGGTAAGGGGTACTCTACACGTTGCGACATCACTAGCATCGGCTAGCGATGCCGAGCACGATAGTACCTGCCCCTGTCGCACATGCGATATGTGGTGATTGCTGCCGTAGCAAACATTATCGCTATGGCAGCTTTACACACACATACCTGCTCGGCGACGTCGCTGTGACCGCCGAACTATCCCTCCTTCAAGGGGGAGGTGCATCACTAATCGGCTGTCCAATAGAAGCAGAGGGGAGGAGATGAGCAGGACATAACATCCTGCCCACCTTCTCCCTTCCGCATTGCCGTCGGGACGCAGTTAAGGAGATGTTTGTCGCTCCTGCGGGTTTACAAACAGCGATGTGTGGAGCTGCAGGAACGACAAACAACATCGTACCTGCGGTCGACCCGACATTATGGAAATGACCAAAGCTACACAGATCAACGATTTTCGATCCTTTTGCGATCGTTTATCGTCGCACCTAGGATTTACATGTTGCGATGTCGCTACCGGCGCCGGATGTGCGTCACTAACGACATGACCCCGACGATATTTCGGAAGCGATGTTGCAACGTGTAAATCCCCCCTAACGGAAGAAATTAACCATATGATTTTTTGTCAAATTTCTACTGAGTTTCCGATGACCCCTTATGTGGCTGAAAACTACGTTTTGAGGTACAGTACAAAGTAAAGAGGGAAAGGAGTGCCATATTGGACTTCAGATTTTGCTAGAATGGTTTGCGGGTGTCATGTTACATTGGCAGAGCTCCTGAGGTGCCAGAACAGCAGAATCCCCCACATGTGACCATATTTTAGAAATCTCACCTTCAATGAATTCACCTAGGGGTGCAATGAGTATATTGACACTACAGGTGTGTCACAAAATTTTATACTATTGGGTGGTGAAGACAAAATAATTACATATTTACCACTACAATGTTGTTTTAGCCCAAGATTTCCAATTTTCACAAGAAGAATAGGTAAGAAAAAAGTCTCATATTGCGATACACAGTTTTTCATGAACGTGGCAATACACCACATGTGACTGTACAGTACTTTTTGACCACATCACAGGGCTTCAAAGGAAAGAAGCGCCATTTGGTACTTGGAGCACAGATTTTCCTAAAATAGTTTGCAGACTTCATTTGCAGAGCCCTTAAGTGCCAGAACAGTAGAAATCCCCTACAGCGACAAAATTTTGGAAATCATACTCTTCTGGGAATTCATCTATGGGTGTAGTGACAATTTTTTTCTGGAAAACACTCATGGTGTCAAACATAGTGAATGTTGTAGAATTTAAAATTGCAAATAAGCCCTTGTAATGCCTAGTACATTATAGTGCTCATACATTGTGACCATGAATTACAATAGTTCCAATCATGTGAATGTGTCAGAAGCAGATTTTTGCGTGCATCGCCAACTGTCGTGGTGGTGTCAGGATCTGTGGAAACTATAGTTTCTGGCACTCTGCTTGATAACTTCTCTGATGTCTGTGATCAGTACAGGGAGATGCAGGCATCGACCCACAGACTTAGGCAGATTAGAAAGACTTAATCACTTCCCGGCTGCTTGTTGGTCTCGTTGATCACATGCTGTGGAAGCGCCAGTCATATTCTCTTCCCTTATATATATATGCTGGCTTGACTATTCCATTAATGCCAGCTATAGCTTACCTGGTCTGGTAAGGTGTTGTGATCCAGACTTTCTAGTGGTTGTTATACATTATTTCTGTAAGCAGTTGTGGTGTTAAACCTTGCTGTATTTTTGTTGCTGCCTTCCTCCTGCTTTTTGCTTTTCTCCTTACTCTATTACTATTTATTCTGGGTTTCCATCGCACTTCTGCCCCTTCCTTCCTGGGGGGTGGTAATAGATTTGGTCAGGAAAATAGTAGGAGACTGGACTCCAGCATCATTTGGATTTGGGAGCACAGATTTTGCTGGATTTCTTTTTTTTGGGGCGCGATACTACTTTTCCAGAGCCTTTGTGCTACCAGTTACATGAAAGCCCCCTATATTTTTGTTAATAGATGATGGACCTGAGTAGGGATTTGTGTTTTTGTGGGTTGAGTTGAATGCTATTTGGTGGCAATTTTGGGTACAGAACATTTTGGATCAGTTCACATTTATCCTGTGCTCTGTACTGAGCACTTACATCAGGGTTTCCATCTACATCTCCAAAACACATGATACAGGTGAAACCCCTGATGGATCCATTCCCTATAATGAGGCAGCAGAGTTACTCCAGACTCCATTTGGCCTCTGTTCTTTTCAAACATGCAAAAAAATAGTTGTTGATCGCACTTTTGTGCACACCTAACAAGACACATAAAAACATAGCCGGACCACAAGCTAGACATGAGTTCAAAGTGATTCCCTCTGACTCACCACAGTGACTTTTCCCTTGGGAATTTTATATGAATCACGTTTTTCAGAGATTTAAATGTAAACCCCAATGTAAGTCCTCAGCGTAGATCACAGGATAAATATAAGCCATGTCTTACTGCGATCTTTTGGAGGCAGAATGAAGAAATCAGCAGCAGTTCAAGAATTGGATTTAATACTATTTTTAATGCTAAATTTTATACTTTTTTTTACAGTGTGCACTGAAGGGGTTAAATAGTGTGACAGTTTTAGAGATCGGGTTGTTCCGAATATGGCGATACCAAATATGTGTACTTATATATGCGTATACAGTACAGACCAAAAGTTTGGACACACCTTCTCATTAAAACATTAAAAAAGTTTTATTTATTTTCATGACTCTGAAAATTGTAGATTCACATTGAAGGCATCAAAACTATGAATTAACACATGTGGAGTGAAATGCTTAACAAAAAATTGTGAAAACACTGAAAATATGTCTTATATTCTAGGTTTTTCAGAGTAGCCCCTTTTGCTTTGATTACTGCGGTCCTAGCACAGATCCCTGCGGCACCCCACTGCTGACTATAGCCCATTTAGAGAATGTACCATTTATGACTACTCTTTGTTTCATATCTTTTAGCCAATTCCTTACCCAGTTGCATATAGTTTCCCCTAGTCCTTGCTTCTGGAGCTTTATTATAAGGCTATTATGTGGGACAGTATCAAATGCCTTTGCAAAGTCCACATAAATCACATCAGCTGCATTACCAATATCCAGGTTTGCACTTACCCCCTCATAGAACCTCAATAGGTTGGTTAGACATGACTTATCTTTCATGAATCCATGCTGTCTGTCAGTTATTATATTATTTTCTGCAATATATTTTTGCATGTCATCCCTTAAAATGCCCTCAAAAACTTTGCATACTACTAATGTCAGGCTTACTGGACAGTAGTTGCCTGGATCTACCCTCTTACCTTTCTTAAATATCGGTACCACATCAGCAATCCTCCAATCCTGAGGCACCAACCCTGTTACATGCGAGTCTAAAAAGATGAGATACAGCGGTCTGTCGATTACGGAGCTCAATTCCCTCAATATTCGTGGATGAATGCCATCTGGCCCTGGGGATTTGTCAATGTTTAATTTACTCAGACGTAGGCGTACTTCTTCTTGTGTTAAATTAATTATATCGGGTGATGAACTTTGATTTTTCACTTGTTGAATGATCCCTGGTACAGTCAGTTCCTTGGTGCACACAGATGAGAAATGCCTATTTAATATGTCAGTCTTATGTTTGTCCTCTATAACTAACTTGTTATTATATTTTAAGGGGCCGATACTATCCTTTGTTTTCCTTTTGGCATTAATGTATTTATAAAAGATTTTGGGATTTATTTTAATGTCATTGGCGATTTTTGTTTCAGTAGCTAGTTTTGCTTGTTTGATTTCTTTTTTGCATTTCCTATTGATATCTTTATATTTCTGAAATGCTATTTCTGTATTCTCAGCCTTTAAGATGTTAAACGCCCTTTGTTTTTGTTTTATTATACTTTGTACATTCTTATTTATCCATAGTGGTTTCTTTTTATTTCGGGACGTTATATTACCAGAGGGTATACGTTTTTTACAGGACTCTAGCAATATATCCTTAAACTTTCCCCATTTATGTTCAGTATCCCCAGTTACCATGACTTTGTCCCAATCTACACATTTAAGCTCTTCCCTTAATTTGTTGAAATCAGCTTTCCCTTTGAAATGTTCTATTGAATGTTACTTTAAAGCTTACCATATTATGATCGCTGGTGCCCAAGTGCTCCCGGACCTGTATATCTGAAATTGTATCCGGTCTATTTGACAGGACCAGATCTAGCAAATTATCTCCCCTCGTTGGTTCATCTACCATCTGAGAGAGGAAATTGTCTTGAATAGTAGATAAGAATTTACAGCTTTTAGCACAACCAGAAGATTCTATGTCCCACTGTATGTCTGGATAGTTGAAATCCCCCATAATAAGAACCCGATTATTATTAATAGCTGCCTTTTCAATTTGTTGAAGCATTTCACCCTCTATTTGATCAGGTATGTTAGGAGGCTTATAGCAAACTCCAATTAGCATTTTTCCATTATTCCCCTCCCTATGTACATTTACCCATACTGACGCTACATTGTTGCAGTTCCCCCCAATGTCATCATTCAACGCAGGTTTTAGGTTAGATTTGATAAATATACACACCCCATCACCTTTTTTGTCTTTCCTGTCCCTCCTAAATGTACTATAACCCTGTATGTTTGTCACGCAGTCATGGCTTTCATCCAGCCAGGTTTCCGTAATGCCCACCACATCATAATCCATGGTTGACATAAGAGTCTCCAATTCATTCATTTTGTTTGCAAGACTTCTTGCATTTGCCAGTAGACATTTAATACTATTAACACCTTTATTACTCCTAGCCTCCCTACGTTCCTTGAATTTCCCATCCCCCCCTAATCCTTCATTGACCCCCTACCGTCTCACTGTCTGTATCTGTTCTATCTATCCCCTTTTTTGCTCCACTACCCTCCCTCCCTTCAGATCCTAGTTTAAAAGCTCCTCCATCCGTCTGACCATTTTCTCCCCAGCAAAGCTGCACCTTCCCCATTGAGGTGCAGCCCGTCCCTACCGTAGAGCCTGTAGCCGACTGAGAAGTCGGCCCAGTTCTCCATGAACCCGAACCCTTCCTTCCTGCACCAATTTCTAAGCCACGTATTTATCTCCCTAAGCTCCCGCTGTCTTTCTAGTGATGCTCGTGGCACCGGTAGTATTTCTGAAAACACCACCTTGGAGGTCCTGGACTTCAGCTTCTCTCCTAGTTCCCTGTAATCATTTTTAAGGACCTTCCACCTGCCTCTAACTTTGTCATTAGTACCAATGTGCACCATAACCGCTGGGTTTTCCCCAGCCCCACTCAGCAATCTGTCTATCCGATCCGCAATATGCTGAACCTGAGCACCCGGCAGACAACAGACTGTTCGACATTCACGGTCTCAGCGACAGATGACCCTGTCTGTCTGCCTAATTATAGAGTCCCCTACCACCAACATCTGTCTGGGCTTTGCTGTACTCCTATTTCCCTCCTTCCTACAGCAGTCGTTTTCCTGGTTGCTAGGAGCAACATCCTGCTGTAGTGACCCTAGTCCTGGCCCTTCAATCCTATCAGCCAAACAGGCATATTTACTAGGTTGTGCCAGGTCAGGACTAAACTCCCTGACACTTTTTCCCTTACCTCTTCTTCTAACTGTTACCCAGCTACCTACTTCTGGGTCCTGACCTTCCCCACCTCCACCCTCCTCCATATCACTGGCCCCAGCCAGAGAAAGCTCAGTGAGCTCTAAACTCCTCTCCAGGTTTGCAATGCCCTGAGTGTTGCAAGCTGCTTATTTAGATCAGTTACCTTGGCTTCCAAATACGCAACATGCTTGCATCGACTGCAGACATATTCACCCTCGAACGGCTGCTCAAGGCATGCATACATCTGACAAGATACACACCTGGTAGCATTGTCCATGGAGCACCTATTAAATGGGGATAAACAGTAAAGTAGAAAAACAAAGAAAGAAAAAAAAAACCAAAAAAAACAATGGGAAACTTATAAGGATAAATTCAAACTATGTTCTTGTGTCAAACTATGAAATTGTGTTTAAACTATGCCGCACTTATCTGAAATCACCGCACTTTGCTGCAGTTCCTCGCACACTCAGAACTTTGCTTGTTCTGGCTGGTTTATATAGTTCCACAAGGACTACCAGAAGCTGCCAGAAGCTTCTAGAAACAGGTGTTGCTAATACACTAATTAAATCACAAGACAACTTCTTTTTTTTTTGCTTTTTCACAGTATCACAGACAAACACAGACACACAATTCCCTAATGAAATTAAACAATTACAGTTATCACCACTATGAAATTGTGTTTAAACTATGCCACACTTATCTGCAATCCTCGCACTTTGCTGCAGTCCCTCGCACGCTACATATTTATTGGTATTTGTTTTTTGTTGTTTATGTTCTGATTTTTAAAACATTTTTTTCTTTTTTTACTTTTTGTACTTTTTTTGCTTAGTCCCTATTGCACTGATCACTGATATAAAACATTGCAATGCATTATATCTGTCAGTGCTGCACTGACATCAGCATTTTAGACCATGGTATACTATAGAGTATGGTCGAAAAGTCTTGTAGTAGCTGGGCGACCCCCATAACAGTGATGTGAGCCCTTGTGATGATGTTGAGGGGCACAGATTGGATTGCCTCAAGCAAGCAAATTAGTGTGGAGAAAGTGGAGGGCATTATGGAATATATGGCACATCACTCATCCCAGTCACAGCAAGATGTTACCCATTAGTTTGAGTCATGTGTTCTGCATGGAACAGTTTGCCTGATAACAAATGACTAAGAGAGATATATATAATTTTTATTTTATTTTTTTTTAATGGAAATGTCTGTCGGCGCACTGGGTTTTTAAATGGGCTGTTGGTTGCTACCATCTACCATCTGTTTTTATGCTGAATTCATTTTCACAATTCTAAAACTGTGTGTTAAAGAGACTGAAAGAGGGTTGGATACAGTCCTAGGAAACTTCAGAGTGATATACACATACTGTATTTTCAAGGCAATTGGAGTGCCTGTGAATTATATTTATTGGAAAAAACTTGACAAAAGTGACAAGTTGGATTTTGAAAAGATTGTATCTAGTGATGAGTGAGCACTTCCATGCTCGGGTTCTCAGTACTTGTAACGATCAATTGGACTCTTGGATAAGCTCAACTTGTGTACTGAGTATTATGGAAGTCAATGGAGAACTTCAACATTTCTACAGAAGATCTTCAGGAAAAATGCTTGATTTTACCATTGACTTACATTATACTCGATACATGAGTTAAGCCTGTCCAAGTGTCCAACTGCTCATTTAAGGGTAAGTTCACACAGTGCGTTTTTCACGGCGTTTTTGCGCAGTTTTCGGGTGCGTTTTTGCTCAGAAAACTGCATGACTTTGCTTCCCCAGCAAAGTCTATGAGTTTTCATTTTTGCTGTCTGCACACAGCGTTTTTTTTCAGCTGCGTTTTTGTGCTGCCACAAAAACTCAGCATGTCAATTATTCCCACATTTTTCACTGCACTTTTCATCCATTGAGTGCAATGGGATGTTGAAAGACGCAATGAGAAACGCAAATAGGTGCGTTTTGGTGCGTTTCTAACACCAAAAACGCAGCTATAAACGCAGGAGGTGGGTAGTAAAGTGACATGTACAGGAAGAGGATTCCTTCTGTCAGTAAACACAGAAGCGTGAATCCTCCCGGTACCGTCACCGCCGCTTCCACCTCCAGTCCTGTGTATGTCAGCTGCCGTGCGGCGTCATGTATGGGCAGGAGGTGGAAGCGGCTGCGAAATCAATAGTGAACAGTAGAAAAAAAAACATCATACTCACCTGTCTGCAGGGTCCCGGTGCCATGCCCGCTCCCAGCTCCTCCTCCCGGTACCGCCACTCCGGCTGTGTGCAGTCTCCCCGGGTACGTATGCCTGCAGGATGCAGGACCTGGCGATGGATCACCTGATGCAGTCACCTGACGCATCAGCTGATCGTAAGTTTCGGGGTGACGCCAGCGGCCGGCCGGTTTAACCTATCAGCGGATGCGTCAGGAGACTTCATCCCTGATTACCAGCAGCTCCTGCAGCGATCGGACGGGATCAGACTCCGCTCCAGGAGCTGCCGGTAATATGCACATAAGTGAGTATTTTTTTTTTTTGCACCGATGCATCTGCTGATTATATAAACGGCTTTATACAATCAGCTGCTGTGTGATGTGATTCAGGCACTTGAACCTGACACATCATCTGATCGCTTTGCCTTGGACGGCGCGGGACCCTTGACCCAGGATTACTGCGGAGGGGGATTCTTTATTTCAATAAAGATGGAGTCACTAATTGTGTTGTGTTTTATTTCTAATAAAAATATTTTTCTGTGTGTTGTGGTTTTTTTTATCTTTACTAGAAATTCATGGTGGCCATGCCTAATATTGGCGTGACACCATGAATTTCGGGCTTAGGGCCAGCTGATAATATACAGCTAGCCCTAACCCCATTATTACCCAGTGAGCCACCCGGCATCAGGGCAGCTGGAAGAGTTGGATACAGCGCCAGAAGATGGCGCTTCTATGAAAGCGCCATTTTCTGGGGTGGCTGCGGACTGCAATTCGCAGCGGGGGTGCCCAGAAAGCATGGGCACCCTGCACTGTGGATTCCAATCCCCAGCTGCCTAGTTGTACCCGGCTGGACACAAAAATTAGGCGAAGCTCACGTCATTTTTTTTTTTTAATTATTTCATGAAATTCATGAAATAAATAAAAAAAAAGGGCTTCTCTATATTTTTGGTTCCCAGCCGGGTACAAATAGGCAGCTGGGGGTTGGGGGCAGCCCGTACCTGCCTGCTGTACCCGGCTAGCATACAAAAATATGGCGAAGCCCACATCATTTTTTTTGTTTGGGGGGGCAAAGAAATCCTGCATACAGTCCTGGAAGGAGGATGCTGAGCCTTGTAGTTCGACAGCTGCTGTCTGCTCTCCTGCATACACTATTGGATGGAGGATGCTGAGCCTTGTAGTTTGACAGCTGCTGTCTGCTCTCCTGCATACACTATTGGATGGAGGATGCTGAGCTTTGTAGTTCTGCTCCCCCTGACTCTCCCTCCAGCATACAGTCCTGGACGGAGCATGCTGAGCCTTGTAGTTCTGCAGCTGCTGTCTGCTCTCCTGCACACACTATTGGATGGAGTATGCTGAGCCTTGTAGTTCTGCAGCTGTCTGCTCTCCTGCATACACTAGTGGAGAATGAAGAACATATTGAAGAAGGAAATGACATCAGACCTTTTTTTTTTTGTTCACTGATAAAAAACGCATAAAGACGCAGTGAGCAAAAACGCAGCAAAAAACGCACCAAATCGCAGCAAAAACGCGTGCGTTTTTTAAACGTTTTTTTGACGCGGGTGCGTTTTTGTGCGGTTTTTGCAAAAAACGCACAAAAACGCAGTGTCAAAAAAACGCAGTGTGTGAACCTAGCCTAAGAGTACTGAACACCCAAGCATGGTAATGCTCGCTCATCACTAATTAGAACACAGCTATCTGGCTATCTCTCCTGAAAAAATATATTATTACTGGTTATGGGTGCTAGATACTGGAAATAGGACATTGATCCAGGGAGTTAATCATATCTGGAGCAAGGAAGATTTTTTTCCCCTAATATAGGTCAATTAGCATCTGTTCAATGGGGTATTTGACTTCCTATTAATCAACATGTTAGGCAATAGGTTGAATTTTATGCATTTGTGTCTATGTGTCTATGAAACAATAAAACAACAGATAGGATTGTAGAGTAAACTATACTATATGAAAAAAGGAGAGATGGAGGGATGCTCCCAAGTTAGATACTATTAGATTAAACAGAAAGGAGAAAATATATGTCTGTGCTCACTTTGTGAGCTATGCAAAATATCATTGCACAATTCTGTGATCGCTGCCTGCTACCTGCCTTTTTATCCGAATCATCCTGGTCAGAGTACTATAAGTAAAACAGATGAATCCCAAAGGTACAAGAATGGAGTACTATCAGTCTCTGTCAGCTTGTAATAACAAAAAGTAAAATAAAAGAATCCAATAAAATATAGCGTATGAAAAGTGCTAAATCAAAGATACTTTTCATCTTTGAACCAAAATCTTCAACAGGCAAAAATCTCAACAATATAGATGTGCTTCTAACTTGATGAAGACTTTTGTACAAAGACGAAAACATTTTGGTTTTAGTACTTTTAATACTCTAGATCTTTTTGGATTTTTCTGTAACTTAGGAAGGTATCAAACTCTACACATTCTGATAGTACAGGCTAACAGTGCCTGATAGAACCTCATTCTTCAAACGCTAGAATTCATCTGCTCGTAGGGTGAACTAACATTGTACAATAACCCAGTCAAATGTTAATGACTTAGCTCTATGTGCCATGTAAGGATTGTGACATTGCCTAATATAGTATACAAAGTTTTTGTGGAATGTAAAACAATTTGCACTGAGATAAGTTGGCCCTGTGAATGCCAGACCCATAAGCAATTATAAATTGCCTAAGATTTTAGTTGACTTTTAATCTTGAACTTAGTTGCCATTAGTGGAGATTAAGGCTAGACATATTCAATAGGTAACTGCTTTTTTATGATTTTTATGATATTATGGAGAAAATCCCTGCACCCTCTTATTTCAATAGGCAAAGTTTTTCATTGTGGTGTGGTACATACAAAATAGGTGAAGGCAACAGGGCAATGTTTCGACCTAATCAGTTTTGATCACGGTGTTGCTTTGACAAATGTAAAATATAGCTGACACTCCCGTGCCTGAGCCTGGTGTAGATTTCAGTTCACTTTCAATCTTAAACATAGTTGGAATTAATGGAGATTATGGTAGCTATACACAATAGGGGACTGCTTTTTTATGATTTTGACAGAAGAAAGTGACCATCCTATGTGTCCTATTTCATCACAAATTGCCAAATGGCTTGGTTTTACCTTGGTATTTGTGGTACTTGATAGTAGCTTATTCTTTTCTACTCTTTGAGAACACAGCGTATTTGTTGAGTGGATGGGGAATTTGACAGGGACAACTTGTCGGAATGATCAATTGGTCAATAGCTATCCAAAGTTTATAGACACCTTTACATGAAAAACTTTTCTTGTGGCATGGTTGTCTATCATTTTTATCTATATATTATTTATATAATTAAATATACTTTATACCAGTAGTAATAATCAATACTGTGTTTGTAAAATTAATTTATTTTAGATTATATATTGCGCTATAACAAGACAGGTACCACATGAGAACTATTAATAATGATAGTATATAAAACTAATAGTTATGACCTTGACATTTAAAGTTTTACTATAACAAGCAATGGCGCAGATTTACTGCCCAAGAATTAGCATGGCTGCGAAGGCTTCATGTCCCAGAAGTAACCTAATGCCATCTAATCTGAGCAAGGCAGAAATGAGTCCATGCCAGAAGTTATACAGCTAATCAATCATTCATAGCTTTTAATCAACTTTCATTTTTCGAAAATGTAAGTGTAGTGAAATTACATTTGCTGGCTAAAATGTTTGACGTAAAATATAAATTTATACAGAAAAAAATGCATTATTCATATTTTTAATACATTTCATATTATATTTATACATGACATATAAAAACTATAATTAGAGAACTTTATAAAGTTATGTTTATTATTCATTTTGAAAACAATCATCTTAACACATCTCAGGTCGCTGCCAACTTTTTAAAGTGTTAGTAAATCTGACATGTCAAAATGGCCTTGATTAAGCAAAGAATTAATTAAAACTTGCAGAGTGCCAGGGAAACTACCTAGATATAGTCATTTCTATGTGGAAATATAAGCTTTGGTCATTTAAAGGAGCTGTCTGGCCTTATAATATTGTAGACATATTCTTAGAATGTGCCACCAGAATCTAATTGGTTGGGGTGCAACATCGGGCACCCTCACCTCTAAATAGAAACCTAGTAATGGCCACCTCACAGTGAATAGAACCATGTAGTTTACATCCAGCTGGTGCTAGAACTAAAAACAGCTGATCAGTGGTGTCATACATCCATTGATCTGATATTGATAACTAGTGATGAGCAGTTTCAAAAGTGCCTGAGTGCTTATAATCCAGATTAAGCAACTTGGGAAATAAAAAAAGGAATAATAAGAAAATAAGAATAAAGCAAGAACCTTATAATTACAAAGTCTCCAGCGCAGCTGTAACTGCTTCTGGAGCCATTCGTTCTACTTCCGTGGCTGCTCATTATTATTGCTCATTACATATGCACTGTCAAAAAAAGCACATGGGTGGTGGCAGTGGCATGTAGCCGTATGCTTTATCTGTGCTGGATATTAAAATATGGGGAGACCCTATGCCAATTTCATTTTTTATTTATTTATTTTTACATCAATCTACAATGACCCACAGGCAGGGTCTGTGACTGCAAGCACTCAGACACACTATCACTCAAGCTCGGGGTGTTGTTTGACTGCAACCAATCACAGATGCCTGGACTGTTGGTGGACGGGGAAGGCAGTGAATATGTATGAAGCTAATGAGCAGCCCCAGAAGCAGAATGAGCGACACCCAGAAGCAGTTACAGCCACACTGGAGACTGATAAGAATAATGCGCTTGCTCCAATCCCCCTATCCCTTCTACCACCATTTTTAAGCACCAGATTCTGGCCCCAATTGACTTATATAGGGACCGGCGTCCAGCCAGCTATCCCAGTTTAATTCCGGGCCGGAACCGCTCTTTTTTTTAACCCGGTTAGACCCACCGATCCCGGTTATTTGCGAGTCCACCCATCACTACTAATAACCTATTCTAAAGATAGATCAATATTCTGGTGCCTAGTAGCTCCATTAAGTTCTACACACGTGGTCAAAATTGTTGGTACCCCTTGTTTAATGAAAGAAAAACCCACAATGGTCACAGAAATAACTTCAATCTGACAAAAGTAATAATAAAAAAAAATCTTTGTAAATAAACAAATGAAAGTCAGACATTGCTTTTCATCCATGCTTCAACAGGATTTAGGTCAGGGTTCATAGGAGGCCACTTCAGAATAGTCCAATGTTTTCCTCTTAGCCATTCTTGGGTGTTTTTAGCTATGTGTTTTGGATTATTATCCTGATGCAAGACTCATGACCTGTGAGTGAGGCCAAGCCTTCTGACACTGGGCAGCACATTTCTCTCTAAAATCCCTTGATAGTCTTGAGATTTCATTGTACCCTGCACAGATTCAAGACACCCTGTGCCAGATGCAGCAAAGCAGCTCCAGAACATAACAGAGCCTCTGCCATGTTTCACAGTACGGACAGTGTTCTTTTCTTGATATGCTTCATTTTTCTGTCTGTGAGCATAGAACTGATGTGCCTTGCCAAAAAGTTCTATTTTTGTCTCATCTGTCCATAGGACATTCTCCCAGAAGCTTTATGGCATGTCAACATGTAGTTTGGCAAATTCCAGTCTGGCTTTTTTAGGATTTTTTTTTCAACAATGGCGTCCTCTTTGGTCATCTCCCATGAAGTCCACTTTGGCTCACACAATGACGAATAGTGCGATCCGACACTGATGTTCCTTGAGCTTGAAGTTCACCTTTAATCTCTTTAGAAGTTTTTCTGGACTCATTTGTTACCATTCGTATTATTCGTCTTTTTGATTTTTCATCAATTTTCCTCCTGCGGCCACATCCAGGGAGGTTGGCTACAGTCCCATGGATCTTAAGTTTCTGAATAATACGTGCAACTGTAGTCACAGGAACATCAAGCTGTTTGGAGATGGTCTTATAACCTTTACCATGCTTGTCTATAAATTTCTTTCTAATCTCCTGAGACAACTCTTTCCTTTGCTTCCTCTGGTCCATGATGAGTGTGGCACACAACATGTCACCAAACAGCACAGTGAGTATCTGTAGCCCTATATACAGGCCCACTGACTGATTAGAAGATTGTAGTCACCTGCGATGCTAATTAGTGGACACACCTTGATATAACATGTCCCATTTGTCACATTATTTTCAGGGGTGCCATCATTTCTATCCAGGCCTGTTTCTTGAGTTTTATTTTAAAAAAAAAATCTGTGGAAGCATGGTTGAAAAGTAATGTCTGACTTTCATTTGTTCATTTTCATAGATTTGTTTTATATATTATTACTTTTGTCATATTCTATTATTTCTGTGACCATTGTGGGTTTTTCTTTCATTAAACGAGGGGTGGCAACAATTTTGACCACGTGGGTATATATTGTACAGTAACGCGATACAAAAAAATAAACATGACTTTGCTCCTTAGTCCTCCTACTTCAGTTTCTTATGAAAAAAAAAATATTTTTTTCTTACATCATTTGAATTTTTTTCTACAGAAACTTTGATGAATGTTCATTTGAGTATTATTTGTGTGTGGCTTGTGATGGGCATTGTGGTTAGGGTTATGGTTTACTATGGCAAGTAGTCTGACAGAAGTTACATAAAAAAGCCTAATAGATAATATACTGTATGTGCTTAATATAGCCCAAGAGCTGAAAGCTCCTCTAAAAATCCAGTAACTTACATTCATATCTTCTCTAATTGCACATACAGTCTATCATCTTCCTCTTCATCTGGCCCAGGTCGCTGTGTGGACTTTTCCTGATTACTGTAGAAGTTAAAGAGGTATTCCCATCTCTAAGAACCTATCCCAATATTTAGTAGGTGTAATAACAATAATAATAATAATAATATTAGCAAATACTGTACGTCCAATTACAAATGCAGTATAGTTCTCTTGATTCACTATGTTACTTTATGTGCAGAGCATTGCAGGACCTTAGGTATCCATAGTTATAGCCAGCTACAATTAATTAACTAAATAACTGTGACTATATGCATGGTCATAACCATGGATACCTAAAGTCCTGCAATGCCCTGAACATTAAGTAAGCAACATAGTGAATTGGAAAAATTATGCTACATTTCTAATTGGAGGTTTTTGCTAATATTATTATTATTAGACCTACTGCATATTAAGATAGGATCTTGGAGATGGGAATATCCTTTAAGACAAATTTGCAAAACTGGCAGAGCTGGGCTTCCAGCTGGTTGACAACCCACCTTAATCACTGGATCTAGCTCTCTCTGACTATCATCTGTTTCCAAACCTAAAGAAACACCTCAAGGGTACAACATTTCACACCATTTCTGATGTGATGGCTGTTATGGATGACTGGTTTGAGGCACAACTGAAATCCTTCTTTTTGCTAGGCTTACAGAACTTGGAATACCGATTTAAGAAGTATGTTGACATTAGTGGAGAGTATGCGGAATAAGTCTTATCAACAACCCCTCGTACATGTTGCAAGCATAATCAACAACCCTTTAAAATTCAGAGTGTATACGTACAAGCTATATCCATTACTGGCAGTGCCCTGCTCAGAAGGGTCAACAATCTGTGAGAGAATAGAAGCTACATCAGCAATAAAGGTATAAAAGGTAGTTCATGTAAAGCACGATAAGCCAGTTGTCACGCTCCCCGGGTCCCCTGCTCTGCTCCCCGGCTCACCTGCCACGCTCCCCGGCTTCCCTGCGTCGCTCCCCGGTTCCTCTGTCCGGCGTCCGCCGCTCCCCGGTCTCCAGCCTCCATTGCCTGCGGTTCCCAGGCGTCCTGGTCCCCGCTCCCGGCGCCCGTCGGCTACTCAGCCCCAGCCCGGCTCTCCTGCTTCCTCCTCACTGCTCCCTGCCCTGGCTTCTGGCACCCGGGCCTCGCGCATGCGCATTAGGGCGAGCGCGCGGTCATTGACCCTTTCTTAAAGGGCCAGCGTCCACTGACAGGAAATTGAGCACACAGGTACAGGGTATAAAGGGGTTAGTGTCCAAGTGGGCGGGGCCTGTTCTTCGTGTTTCCCAAGCTAGGAGTCAGGTCTCCTTGTGTTCCTGTGAGATACTCACCTCTCTCTCTTCTAGAGCCGGTCCTGCCTCGCCATCCGGTCCTGCCGAATCCCGAACCCCGAACGCTGACTATCTGCCATCCTGACAGTCCGTTCCATCTCTGATCCCTGTGGTGACCCGTCCTCTCGCTCCATCGGTTCCGGACTCCGCCTGACAACATCTCGGCTTCCGAACCTGAGCTCCGTCACCCGGATTATCATCAGTGACTCCGTGGTCCCAGGGACTTCTCCATTCTACTCTTGTGCACGGACTGTCCTGCTACCCGTAGTGCTCCAGCTACCGGACCCCTTACCTTCATCAAGGAGTTCGGCCCAGTGGATCCACCTCCTGGGTCTGCCCGTCCACCTGGCTCTAACAGTAAGAACAGGCCATGGATCCCGCCGAAGCACTAGCGGCCTTGCAGGAAGAACTCACACGCCAGCGTGAGACTCAGACCCGCATGCTGAACTTTATGTCTTCTGTGGACGCCCGCCTGAACACGCTACAAGCGTCGGTTACATCTTCAGCATCTCGGGCTTCCACTAGACAATCCACGGCTCCAGCTCCCGTGGCAGCCTCCTCGGATGCTTCCAGGCTTCGTTTGGCCTCACCACCCCGGTACGCCGGAGATCCCAAGACCTGCAGGAGATTCATAAACCAATGCTCCCTCCATTTCACGCAGCTGCCGCATTTGTTTGCCTCCGACCAAGCCAAGGTCGCCTTCATGATGTCCCATCTAGAGGGTGAGGCATTGGCGTGGATGAACCCCTTGTGGGAGAAGGAGGACCCTGTGACCACGAACATCCAGGAGTTCCTGCAGGCATTCCGTGGCACCTTTGACGAGCCCGGACGCGCCTCCGCGTCTGCCTCATCTCTTCTCCGGTTACGTCAGGGGACTCTGACGGTGGGTCAATATGCCATCCGTTTTCGCACCTTGGCTTCGGAACTCGGGTGGAACAACGAAGCTCTAACCGCCGCCTTCTGGGAAGGACTCTCGGGTCGAATTAAAGATGAGCTGGCTGGTCGTGACGTACCGTCAACCCTGGATGCCCTGATTACCCTAGCGACTCGAGTGGACATTCGCTTTCAGGAGCGATCCAAAGAGGTGTCCCGTGAGAGACGTCCGGTACGGCATTCCTCTCCTCCGCAGAAGCCCGCCGTACTTCAGTCAACGGCATCTGGTGTCTCCGTCCACGAGCCCATGCAGATCGACCGTGTGCGGCAGTCTGAACAACGCCGAGCAGAGCGGCTCGCCAAGAACCTCTGGTTCTACTGCGGAGAGGGCACACACCTTCTACGCTCCTGTCCAGAGAGGCCGGGAAACTCCAAAGCCTAGGGTTGGTAGGAGAGGCCACCCTAGGTGCTGGGACTCTCTCAGACCCGGTTACGTGGACTGTTCAAGTGACAACGGGAGAGACGCGGTTCACGGCCGAGGCGTACCTCGATTCTGGGGCAGCAGGCAATTTCATCCAGCAGGCCACGGTGGACAAGTACCAGGTGCCTGTTACTCCACTCGACAAACCCCTCGTGATTGCCTCTGTGGATGGAAGACCCCTCTCTGACACCATCTCGTGGATCACCAGGCCGGTCGAACTGCGTATCGGTGCCCTGCACACCGAGAACATCGCTTTCTACGTCCTCCCACACATGTCCCATCAAATTCTGCTGGGACTCCCCTGGTTAAGGACACATGAACCGTCAGTCAGCTGGGGCACTGGTGAAATCACCCGATGGGGTTCTTCTTGCCATGAGAACTGTCTGAAGACCATACAACCCATCCGACGACCTCCGGTTCCAGAGTCCCTACCGGGACTGCCCTCGGCCTATTGGTCCTTCGCGGACGTCTTTGACAAAAAGGAATCAGAGGTACTTCCGCCACATCGTCCTTACGATTGTGCCATCGACCTGCTCCCGGGAACTACACCACCTCGAGGACGGATATATCCGCTGTCTCCTGCCGAAACAAGGGCCATGTCTACTTACATCTCAGAGAGCCTGGCAAGGGGATTCATTCGGAGATCCTCCTCTCCTGCTGGAGCAGGCTTCTTCTTCGTTAAGAAGAAAGAAGGTGACCTACGCCCATGCATAGACTACCGGGGATTGAACCAAATCACCGTGAAAAACAAGTACCCCCTGCCGCTCATCCCCGAATTGTTTGATCGGCTTAGAGGAGCTCGTGTGTTCACCAAGTTGGATCTTCGGGGTGCCTACAACCTGGTCCGCATCCGCTCTGGGGACGAATGGAAGACCGCGTTCAATACTCGCGATGGGCACTATGAATACTGTGTGATGCCCTTCGGCCTGTGTAACGCACCAGCAGTCTTTCAGGAATTGGTGAACGACGTGTTCCGAGACCTTCTCTACGTCTGTGTGGTGGTGTATCTTGATGACATCCTGGTCTTTTCTCCGGACCTCCAGACCCACAGAGAGAACGTGCAGCTGGTACTACAACGACTGAGGGAGAATCGTCTGTACGCCAAGTACGAGAAGTGTGTCTTCGAGCAGTCTTCCCTTCCCTTCCTGGGTTACGTCATCTCCGATACCGGACTGCAGATGGATCCGAAGAAGGTCTCTTCCATTCTCAACTGGCCTCCTCCTTCTGGACTAAAGGCAATCCAACGCTTCCTGGGATTCGCCAACTATTACCGCCAGTTCATCCCTCACTTCTCGGCTCTGACTGCTCCTCTCTCCGCCTTGACCAAGAAGGGGGCTAATCCAAAGGACTGGTCACCTGCGGCCGACGCCGCGTTTGGCTCTCTGAAGCGGGCATTTGCCTCCTCTCCTGTGCTCCACCGTCCGGAGTTAAACCGACAGTTCACCTTGGAGGTGGATGCCTCCTCCTCGGGAGCCGGAGCAGTGCTCATGCAGAAGTCCTCCTCCGGGAAGATGGTGACTTGCGGTTTCTTCTCCAAGAGTTTCTCAGCGCCTGAACGCAACTACACCATCGGTGACCGAGAGCTATTGGCAGTCAAACTGGCTCTGGAGGAATGGCGCTACCTTCTGGAAGGAGCAGTGTACCCCGTTATTATTTACACGGACCACAAGAACCTGGAATACCTGCGGTCTGCTCAACGACTGAACCCACGGCAAGCCAGGTGGTCCTTGTTCTTTGCCAGATTCGATTTCCAGCTCCATTTCCGACCCGCGGACAAGAATGTACACGCAGATGCCTTGTCCAGGTCATTCATGCCCATGGAGCAGGAGGAGGAGACATCCCAGCCCATCATCTGTCCTAGTAAAATCATTCCGGTGACTCCTGTCACCCTGGCCCAGATACCGCCCGGGAAGACCTATGTCTCTGAGACTGACAGGAGAAAAGTGTTACACTGGGGCCATGCCTCGAAAACAGCCGGTCATGCTGGTCAGAAGAGAACATGGAGTACGATTGTACGTCATTACTGGTGGCCATCCCTTCGGACGGATGTCGCTTCTTTTGTCTCAGCCTGCTCCTCTTGTGCCAGGAACAAGACGCCCAAACACCTGCCATATGGCCGTCTTCTGCCTCTGCCTATACCCTCAGTTCCGTGGCAACACATTGCGATGGACTTTATTACGGACTTGCCACTGTCCTCCGGACACACAGTCATATGGGTCGTGGTGGATCGGTTCTCTAAAATGGCTCATTTCGTCCCTATGGCTGGACTGCCCTCTGCCCAGGAACTCGCTGACGCCTATATACAACACATCTTCCGCTTGCATGGCTTTCCATCACACATTGTGCCCAACAGAGGAACTCAGTTAACCTCCCGCTTCTGGAGGGCTCTCTGCAAACATCTGGGAGTGACTCTGGACTTTTCTTCAGCCTACCATCCTCAGTCGAACGGCCAAGTGGAACGGGTCAATCAGATCTTGACCTCCTTCTTACGTCACTACGTCAACGCCCATCATGACGACTGGTCCACGCTTCTTCCTTGGGCTGAATTCTCCCATAACCACCACGTCAGTGAGTCCTCCTCCAGCTCTCCCTTCCATGTCGTTTACGGACTTCAGCCTTCCGTCCCATTATCTGTATCCTCTTCCTCGGATGTCCCTGCTGCTGATGCTGTAGCCCGTGACTTTGCAACGATTTGGGACTCAGTCAAGGCGTCCCTGGGACGTGCTTCCCTGCGGATGAAGAGACACGCAGACAAGAGGCGTCTGGACCCTCCGTGTTTCTCTCCAGGAGATCTCGTCTGGCTTGCTTCCAAGTACGTCCGATTGAAGCTACCATCCTACAAGCTGGGACCTCGCTACATCGGGCCGTTTAAAGTCCTCAGCAAGATCAATGAGGTCTCCTACAAGCTGCAGCTCCCGGCCACGATGAGGATACCCAACTCCTTCCACGTCTCCCTGCTCAAGCTGGTTGTCCTTGGTCCCTTCTCCGCTGCTGCCAGTTCGGCTCCTCCTCCTATTGCCGATGACGACATCTATGCGGTAAGGGATATCGTGGCCATGAAAACCATACGGGGCCGACAGTTCTTCTTGGTAGACTGGGCAGGGTATGGTCCTGAGGATAGGTCCTGGGAACCCCGGGAGAATGTGGGTACGCCTCTGATCCGTGCCTTCCTGTCCCGGTTGCGGGGAGGGGGGCGTGGGGGGGGGTACTGTCACGCTCCCCGGGTCCCCTGCTCTGCTCCCCGGCTCACCTGCCACGCTCCCCGGCTTCCCTGCGTCGCTCCCCGGTTCCTCTGTCCGGCGTCCGCCGCTCCCCGGTCTCCAGCCTCCATTGCCTGCGGTTCCCAGGCGTCCTGGTCCCCGCTCCCGGCGCCCGTCGGCTACTCAGCCCCAGCCCGGATCTCCTGCTTCCTCCTCACCGCTCCCTGCCCTGGCTTCTGGCACCCGGGCCTCGCGCATGCGCATTAGGGCGCGCGCGCGGTCATTGACCCTTTCTTAAAGGGCCAGCGTCCACTGACAGGAAATTGAGCACACAGGTACAGGGTATAAAGGGGTTAGTGTCCAAGTGGGCGGGGCCTGTTCTTCGTGTTTCCCAAGCTAGGAGTCAGGTCTCCTTGTGTTCCTGTGAGATACTCACCTCTCTCTCTTCTAGAGCCGGTCCTGCCTCGCCATCCGGTCCTGCCGAATCCCGAACCCCGAACGCTGACTATCTGCCATCCTGACAGTCCGTTCCATCTCTGATCCCTGTGGTGACCCGTCCTCTCGCTCCATCGGTTCCGGACTCCGCCTGACAACATCTCGGCTTCCGAACCTGAGCTCCGTCACCCGGACTACCATCAGTGGCTCCGTGGTCCCAGGGACTTCTCCATTCTACTCTTGTGCACGGACTGTCCTGCTACCCGTAGTGCTCCAGCTACCGGACCTCTTACCTTCATCAAGGAGTTCGGCCCAGTGGATCCACCTCCTGGGTCTGCCCGTCCACCTGGCCCTAACACCAGTCACCTACAGTGTCTGTGTATGAATACATATAAGGTACATTACAGTAAAATGAGTTTATGGGATACTGTTCAATAATTTAGGAATAGTGAAAACAGGTAATAGGTAAAATCTGGAGTAGTGCATTCCAATGAACTGGTGCAGCATGAGAAAAGTTTTGGAAATGGAATTTGTAAGTTCAGATAATGAAGGATGCTAGCCTTATAATGGAGAGCATGGTTGGGGAGGAGATGTGGGATGTTGTATTACTGTGACGAGCTTTTGCATTGAGCGTTATAAGTGTGAATTGTATGCTAAAGTGAACAGACAATCAGCACACTGACTAGAACATAGGTGAGGAATTGGTTTAGTCATTGGTCAGAAGGATATGTATCTAGGATGTATGGGACAGAAAAGTGCTTCCTGTGGAGAAGGCCAATTAGTAATGACTCGGGTTACAGTAATCAATACAAGAATCAATTATAGCAGTTTTGGCTGCTTCCACAGTTATATATGTCACATTGTGCAAGTAATTAAATATTTTGATTAAAGAAAAGATGTAAGTGTTCAATTACGCTGCCAATTTTAGTATGAAATAAACGTTCATAGGAGTGAGAATCTTGCAGTTTAAACAGACTGCTAATAACCCATCAAACACTCGCATGTCGGGTGCAATGATCTTTTGAGCTGAACAATAGATCATCCTTGTTGGCAGCACATTGTCTTATTTAAATTGGACTCGCATTGCCGAGAACAATGGTAGCCTATACCTATAACAGATCATTCAGTGTGCTTCTGATGAGCAATCTGCCTATGTAAACAGGCTACTAAACAACCAGCGCTCAGCAAACAAGCAGTTGATCGGCAATTTTTTTGGTGACCCAAGTGGGCTCATGTAAATGGACATTTAGTCTAAATCTGCATGCACATGTGAAGCCCCTGGACTATTCAGGTCGTCACAGGGTACGGCACAAACTGCCCTCCTCGTGTAGTATTCAACCTCCCATGGTTCTGGGTCTCTATCCTGCAGTACTGTCTCCACCAGCATTCACAAATCCTAGATACACTTTGCACCACATCTGTCGGGTGTGGTGCAATAGGGCCGCCCACCTAGGGATCAGACAGATCAAGTTAGTCGAATGGTAGCCCTCGAGGTGAGAGGAGCTTGGAGGAAGCTGGGAGTTGGAGCTCCCAGGGGAGAAGTAAACTAGGTCATAGACGGTGGTCCGGACCTAGAGGAGTCGGACTCCCGATCGCAGAGGATTGAGGCTAGGTGCCTGGATCCCGTCAAGGAGGACGGTCAGCAGCCTGGTCCTAACACTGGTCCAGGACCAAAGGCACATCGAGGTACACGGACCCAACTTGGGGAGAAGCTTCAGGCGACCCGGCAATTAACCTGTGGAGGACAGGGCCTTTATGGACTGTTCCCACCAAGCTCAGAGATTGGGGGCACTAGCGCAATGAGGGGGACAGGGCTTTCCTAGAAAGCAGCCCACTGAAACCTCAAGCGTGAGCTCCTGAGAGCAGGCTCCTTCACTTAGCCATAGTGAGGAGCGGGGCTGGAAAGCTCCAAGCTACCGGCCCACAATGGACAATCTAAACTTTTGTGCCAGGAGGCAGGTTACGGACGACCAGGTAGTGCTGCAGGGGATGGGACCCGGACGAGCGCCCCTCGAGAGGCAACGGAAGTCAGAGACTTGGTTTACCCTGTTGTCAGTGTCTGCTTCATTGCTGAGTGAGTACCCGACTGGCTCCTGCACTGCAACCCTGTATCACCATCCAGAGTCCCGGGGAGTACCCCTACCTGTGGAGGGTAACGACATCTAGCTGCCCCACTCCATCACCCCGGGTACTCCCAACGGCAGTGGCGGTACTCCCAATTACCGTACACCACAGGTGGCGTCACAAACTCTATCAATTTCCCTGTAAATACCCCCTTTTACATTTGAGTGTGGCCTCTAAGACCCCGGGTCCGGAGACCCTCGAGCCATGAGCAATCATCAACCCCCAGATCCGAGCGGTTCGGTCCCCTGCAGGGGTGGCACACAAACATCTTAGTGTTTCAGTCCGTACATTCCTCTGTTACTGTCCATGAAGATTGGAAAGAACAGCTATGAATAAGGATTTAGCCAACAACTAGTTAAAGTATATGATTATATTAACATAACCCCAAGACAGCTATTTAGGCGTGTAGTACCACATTGAGAAAGATATTTGTATGTCAGTAGATGGAGGAAATAGAAGTTTTTGAAATATTTGTTTCCACATATGGAGAAAATATAGAGAATAACTCTTATGCGGGCGGGCGTCACACGAGACGAGCTATCGTGCGATGCATCGTCGGGGGTGACGGTTTTCGTGACGCACATCCGGCATTGTTTGCGACGTCGTTTCGTGTGACACCTTCGAGCGACGCTGAATTTGTCACAAATCATGAGTAGTGTACACGTCGCTTATTTTTAAAAAAACGTTTATTTTTTCATGGTGCCGGTTGTTCATCGTACCCGGGGCAGCACACATCGCTCCGTGTGACACCCCGGGAATGATGAACACAGCTTACCTGCATCCCGTGGCACCCAACGGCTATGCGGAAGGAAGGAGGTGGATGGGATGAAGCCGGCGGCTGTGTGACGTCGCTGTGACGCCGAACGTCCCTCCCCCTTCAGGAAGAGGATGTTCGCACACAGCGAGGTCGCTCAGCAGGTAAGTATGTGTGACGGCGGTTTATCGACTTTGTGCGACACGGGCAGCGATTTGGGGGCGGGTACGATCGCTCGTGCGATCGCACGATAGATCGTACCGTGTGATGCCCACATTAAAGACTGAACAGACAATCATTGTTCTGTAGTAGGAAGGGGAGATATCACAAGAAGACGTATTCTATTGGATGTATGTAAAACAATATGGTCAGCGCCCGATTTTAAGTCAAATCAAGGTCACTGGTAAAATCCAAATGAACCCACAATAATAAAAGTAGTAGAAACTGCTCAAAATGGACAAACAGCAGATTTGATATTCAATACCATCTCTTTGCTAAAGACATCCAGTAGAATACTACAATTCGTAGACCAGGGCACTCTTGTATCTTGATGGTGAATATATATTAATTTGCACTCAATAGCTCTTTGCACCTTTACTTATACAGTATTGGCTGATTACTGGTTCATGCAGCATTATCTGAATGCTTCTATAAATTATACTGATGGTTTGACCTTACCCCACAAGCACTTTATTTTTGTCTTTTGAGTTCCTGCTATTTCCTCATAGATTGTAAGCTTGTGTGCAGGACCTTCACTTCTCTTGATATACCTTGAAGTATGTGTTATGATCATCTGTACTCTCTTATCTTGTTTGTGTACGTGTACCCTGCGAATTGTAAAGTGCTACAGAATATGTTGGTGCTATAGAAGTAAAATTATTCTTGTTATTATTATCATTATTATTATCATTGATGATAAAATTGTCCTTTTTACAGGTGGCAAACGCTTTGGCACATCCTGGACCTTTTTGAAGGCCTAGCTCACTCAATGGTGTAGTGTGCAGCTGTCTCCATCATATTGGATATAATTAGTATGGAGATGGTAATGAATATCAAATCTTCTAATATTTTGGCCATTTTGAGGAATTTAAAGAGAAAATACCTAGCAAGGAATCCAAAGAAATCCCAAGAACATTGAGCAAGGGAAAAAGAAAAATAGACAGTAATCTATACCCCAAATAAACCCACTGAAAAAACAGTGGTCTATGGTATCAAATGAGGCAGAAAGTTTAAAAAATCCATAGAAAGTAGCTGGGAAAAACTCTAATAAATGAAAAATGTTACATAAAAATGTCCAGAACTTATTTTACATAACGTATTTTGAATGCGCACAGCTAGGGGCTGCAGCTTGTTGCTTTCTACTTCATCTGCAGGCGGTATCTAAATACAGGGACCGTATGCCATCTTTTCAATTATTTGATTATTTCTAAACTCCACAACAAATCACAGATGCTGCCAACGCCGTCAGTATGACTGCAACCAACCACAGACGCTAACACAGAGGGTGGGCGGGGGAAGCAGCGAATATGCATGAAAGCTAATGAGCTGACCTGAAAGTAGCATGACAGCGGCACAGGAGACTCGGTAAATAGAATTGTCCTGCTCTAATCCCTGTTTTGATTTCTTTTGCAGCCCCATAGCCCTTACTAAAAACATTTTGCAGCACACAAGTTCAGGTCCCCATAGACTTATATGGGGTTCGGCGTCCGGGCTCATGTTCGAGATTTAGGGACACTTTGCACACTACGACATCGCAAGCTGATGCTGCGATGCCGTGCACGATTGTACCCGCCCCCGTCGCAGCTGCAATATCATGGTGATAGCTGGCGTAGCGAACATTTTCGCTACGCCAGCTTCACATGCACTCACCTGCACTGCGACGTCGCTCTGGCTGATGACCCGCCTCCTTATTAAAGGGGCGGGTCGTGCAGCGTCATAGCGACGTCACACAGCAGGTGGCCAATAGAAGCGGAGGGACAGAGATGAGCGGGACGTAAACATCCCGCCCACCTTCTTCCTTCGCATTGCGGCTGGGACGCAGGTAGAAGATGTTCCTCGCTCCTGCGGCTTCATACACAGGGATGTGTGCTGCCGCAGGAACGAGGAACAACATCGTAACATCGGTCCTTCCTAATTCATGGAAATGACCGAGGCTACACCGATGATACGATTACGATGCTTTTGCGCTCGTTAATCATATCAAAAATGCTTTACACACTATGATAGCACCTACGACTCTGGATGTGCATCACTTTCAATTTGACCCCACCGATATCGCACCTGCGATGTCATAGTGTGCAAAGTGCCCCTAAGTCTGGTCCTTAACCGGACTTTTAAATACAGCCAAACCCGAACATCTGCAGGTTTGCCCATCTCTATTCATGAGCAAATTTTATTATTTTTTCAATATTATTTATTTCTTGAAATAACATTTGTGGTTTTTTATTCATCCTTAATATGGTTATCATCTTGTCCATTGTTGTCTTACAGAATGATCCATCTGAGTATTTATTAACTGGTTTTCTTAATGGGCTTGTTTGCCTCAGCCCAGCAGTAAACAATTCACATGGACCTGTCAAATGACTTTTCCCCTCCCCAACCACTCACATTAAGAGCAGCCAAGGTGGCAAGTTCTTCTCTGTACATCATTTACAACCCGATGCAAAAGTGAACCAGATGTAAGTTTTCAGGTTTACATATTACAATTAAAAAGCCAATATGTGGTCAGAAAATGAATGCACTTTCTGCTATTTGGGCCATCACCAGATTCTTGACTACTAAGTTTTCCAATTAATAATTAATAAACATTTTATTCTAGTCTTTATTATCTATTCTTCATGGATGTACTGTACTCAGTATTATCAGGGAAGGAGCTTTTGGAGTAGTAAGTCATTCATGTAAAAGATTACCTAATGATATCCTGTTAATAGTAAATCATTAATTAGGAAAGGATTGTAATGCTGACCACACACACTCAGTTACCGGCGAGAGGCCAACATTGCATTGTGTGTGTTCTAAAAAAGACCCCTAAAATTCCACAGGATCATTGATTGGATAATATAGAATATAGCCAAAAAAACACTCTATTAGTTATGAGCCACTTAATTTGTGTCCAAGAAAGCAAACCTCTATATCTGGTTGGAAACAGCTATGTCAAAATCCTAAATTTAGGCTGACAACAGTACACTATCTTTATATCTTTATGACCATGGATGTTTTAAACAAAAGCTTTGTACTGATTTCCTCTTCATATATATATATATATATATATATATATATATATATATATATATATACCATCCCTGGGTGCTTAGCATGCCTGAAATTTCATCCTAATGATAAACAATCCATAAATTTAACCGGGGGATAACCATTAGAAGTATGTACAGTATGTGCAGTTGTATAGCCTGCAGCCTCGGGCTCACAATTATACTGTCTGGTCCCAATTGCCCAGTAAACAGCGTCAAATTCTCCTAGTTATGGCTCAACAGGAAAGTGATCATAAATCATTGATAGTTTGCATTAGTCTTAAACAAATTTAATATATTGAGCCAAAAGATTTGTTTGAATCGTAGCAGCATGGTGGCTCACTGATTAGCGCTGGCGTCCTGGGTTCAAATCCCATCAAGGACAACATTTGTAAATAGTTTCTCCCAGTGATTGCGTGGACTTCCCATGTATATTCTGGGTTTTTTTCATGCTCCACATATTGATAGGAAATTTAACATGTGAGCCTCAATGTAGACAGTGATGGTAAACTTTCTAAGGCGCCATGAGTGAAATAACTACATTAAAAATGATCATGCACTCTTAAACATTCAAATTATAACACCAAGAAGGAAAGGAGGTGGAATTATGGAAATCACAGGATTGGTAGACATGTTAATGGTGTGTAAATGATGAAAAAATTCATTATCGAGAATGAGCAGAAATGCACTCACAAACCTTGATTGTCTGAGAAATGTTCTGTCACTCTAAATGCACTTAGGCATGCTAGTCATCAAGATCTACTGCTGGCAGCTCATTTGTGCTTAATAGCAGACAAATTCAGAGACACTGCTGTCTATGGTAGCATGTTTTGGCCACACATGAGCAACATTCAGCCTTCTGTCATGTTGAAAAATGGCTCCTGGGTGCCTTCCAAAAAAAGTCCATAGTGCTGGTTCCATGACCAAATTAATGTAAGGGTGAGTTACTAGTGTACATGGAATAGAGACTAAAAGTTTCTAGGCATTGTTCATAATTCAACTCCATAACATAATCATGAGAGTATAACTGGGCTACGAGTCAGATGTTCATCTACAGGTGTTCCATTGACCTCAGGAAACCACTCTCACAGGCTATCATAGTAAAGAGCAAGACTGCAATGCAGGCTGGAATGGCTGTTTGTCTTTTTCAGCTCCGTTTTTTTTTTCTTGAATGCAATGAAAGCCAAAGATTGACCATGTGGACAATGCCATGAAAAGGTCTTCATGAGAGAAAGTAAAACTGTCCCAGAAACTGTTTGTTTTAACTGGACAACACCAGGCTGCATGTTGGTAGAGCTACTGTGAGCAGCCAGCATGGCCTAAATGTACAAATTGGCTTGAAATATCTGCAGTAGTGTCTCCCATTGAACACATTTGGGACATATTGATTGAAACAATCCTCATTCGCCCATTAAAAACCTCACTGATAGCAGCCAAGGAGTGTAAAGGGTGCTTTACACGCTGCAACATCGCTAGTGATTGCTAGCAATGTCAAGCGCAACAGCACCCACCCCCGTTGTACATGCAACATTTAGTGATCGCTGCCGTAGCGAACATTATCGCTATGGCAGCGTCACACGCACATACCTGTGCAGCGACGTCTCTGTGACCACCAAACAATCCCTCCTTCAAGGGGGAGGTGCATTCGGCAACACAGCAAGCGGCCATCCAATAGAAGCGGAGGGGCGGAGATGAGCGGGACGTAACATCCCGCCCACCTTCTCCCTTCCGTATTGCTGGTGGACGCAGGTAAGGAGATGTTTGTCGTTCCTGCAGTGTTACACATAGTGATGTGTGCTGCCGCAGGAACGACAAAGAACATCGTACCTGTGGCAGCAGCGATATTAAGAAAGGAGCGACGTGTCAACAATCACCGTTTTTGGACGATTTTGCGATCGTTGATCGTCGCTCCTAGGTGTCACACGCTGCGATGTCGCTACCGGCGCCGGATGTGCGTTACTAACGACGTGACCCCGACGATATATTGGTGCGATGTCGCAGCGTTTGAAGCACCCTTAAGTCCATGTATTGCTGTGCATGGTTTTCATACTTAAAGGGAACTTGTCACTAGAATTGTTCGCTATAAACTGCTGCACTATAATGCTGTATATAAGTGCCAATGCCAATCTGTATAACATGAAAACAGCGTTTATTATACTCACCTGCAAGCCTGTCCTTTCTGATAGGCATCGCTGATATCGGTCTGGCGCCACCTATCTTCTTGCAATCACCATCCTATTTCCCGACTTTGTGTGGATAACATGTCCTATGTCATCCACACAGTGTCTTCCATTGTGCTCCTGCGCACGTGCACTTCTCTCTGCCCTGCTGCGGGCAGAGGTAAGTACTGGAATGCCCAAGCATGTGCACTACAATACTTTGGTCTGCCCGTAGCAGGGCAGAGAGAAGTGTGCATGTGCAGGAACGTAATGGAGGACTCTGTGTGGATGATGTAGGATATGTCATTCCCACATAGAAATAAGGAGAACGCTGAGTGCAAGAACATAGGTATCATGCTAGGTATGTGAAGTAGCAAGTGAACAGCGGAAGAGAAACCCTGTGTCTAAGGAAGAGGGAGATGGTGACCCCTGACCAAGCCTACCACTGGGCACTGGGTTCCCTCACCATCCTAGAAAGGTTCCGCACCTATGCACTGAGCCGGATACATGACCCTAGGCCGACCCTGATCTGTGTACCAGGTAGAGAGCGGATGGGATGAGCTCCTTGTCAACCTACCTAGGTGCTAAAGGCCACACAAGGATAACAAACAAGGGAAAACAACAAACTTGCTTGCTCTCATCTGTTGTATTGTTTCTGAAGCTTTGCTGAACTCCTGCCTGAGTCATCTGTGGATAAATAGTTCATGCTTTTCCCCCATGTGTCCTACTTGTGTCCTCCTTTAGCGTTTAGTGGGGTTGATGAAGAGTTCATCCCATCCGTTACCTATTTAGGGTTCAGCACTAGGGATACTTGGTATCCAGCTCAGTGCATAGGTGCAGAACCTATCTAGGGTGGCTAGGGACCCCAAGGACCAGCATTAAGTGTGGTCAGGGGTCACCATCACCCCCTTCCATAGATGCAGGGGTACCTTTACCACTCGCTTAGTAGTTCCCTGTACCTAGCGTAACATTATCACTAGCCGCACAAAAAAAAGAGAAAATTGACACAAAAAAAAGAAAAAAGTAGGGGTTTTTTTTTCTCTTTTTTTTTCTGATGGATCCTGTTGCTGCCTTGGCTCAGCGGCTGCAGGGTCTGTCCTTTGAGGTTGCAGACCTTAAGTTAGCGGCAACGGTTGCAGACTCCTAATGTTGGGGATTCTGTGGGTAGGCATGTCCAGCCAGAGCCCAAAAATTGCTCTCCCAGACAGCTTTGCAGGGGTACTGACATTTTTTTTGCTTTTAAGGAAGGTTGTAAACTGTACTGTAGGCTTTTGCCTTACTCCTCTGGAGATTAGGAACAGCAGGTGTGGATTGTGATCTCACTGTTGCAAGGCGATCCGCAATCCTGGGCCTTCTCTTTCCATCACAGCTCCTTTTTTCTCTGGTCAGTGGATGAATTTTTTGAGGCCTTGGATCTCATCTATGATGATCCTGAAGGAGTCTCCTTGGCTGAGTCCAAGCTGTGTCGCTTCCAGCAGGGTGATCAGTCAGTGGAGACTTATTGTTCAGAATTTCATAGATGGGCAACCGACACTAAAGGCCGCTTTACACGCTGCGACATCACTAAAGCAATGTCATAGGGGTCACGGAATTCGTGACGCACATAGGGCCGCGTTAGCGATGTCGTTGCGTGTGACACCTACGTGCGATCGAAAATCGTCGCAAACACGTGAAAAATCCTCCCCCATTCCCAATTATCGTTGCTGCTGCAGGTACGATGTTGTTCGTCATTCCTGCGGCAGCACACATCGCTATGTGTGACACCGCAGGAATGAGGAACCTCACCTTACCTGCGGCCGCCGGCAATGAGGAAGGAAGGAGGTGGGCGGGATGTTCGTCCCGCTCATCTCCGCCCCTCCGCTTCTATTGGGCGCCCGCTTAGTGACGTCGCTGTGACGCCGAATAAACCGCCCCCTTAGAAAGGAGGCGGTTCACTGGTCACAGCGAAAGCAGAAAGCCAGTCACAGGCAGGTAAGTAGTGTGACGGGCCCGCGCAATTTTTTTGCGCCACGGGCAGCGATTTGCCTGTGACGCACAAACAATGGGGGTGGGTACACACGCTAGTGATCTCGCTAGCGAGATCACAGCGTGTAAAGCGGCCTTAAGTAGAATGACCCAGCTCTCAGAAGCCAATTCTATCAAGGCCTTTCAGAGAAATTGAAAGATGCCTTTATGATTTACAAAACTCCTGAGTCCTTGCAGGCTACCATATTCTTGGCTATATGTGTGGACAGACGCCTCTGAGATAAACCTTGTTAGACCATTTTCATTAGAAACTCTCATTGTCAGGGGGGTGATCTGGGGGTGAACCATCACTCTTGGGTTTGGAGGAGCCCATGAAGCTAGGGGGAGCCACTACTTCGCATGTTTCTACTACAATTGGCAAAAAAGAAAGTAGGGTTTTTTTTGTGCTAGAGAGAGTCATTTTGTTGGAGTCTGTCCCTCAGTTCTCAAGCATAAAGGAACATCTGGAACTCAGCTTACCCTTGGTGGTGTGGGGATGGACAATCAGGGTATGTGTTTGTCTTCCACATTTAATTCTCGCTTTGTCCTGTCAGCAGAGGTGGTGCTAGAGACCAGAACTAAGACAATTTCTGTGTATGTGGACAGTGAAGCAGGAGTCAGCATGGTGGATTCTCTGTTTGTAAGAACTCATGGGTTTACCTGAAGTATATTAGCTAACCCCATCTCCGTCTATGCCATTGACTCAGGACCACTTGTTCAGGGATGCCTGACACAGATGGTACATGGTATAAAATTAAGGGTATGATCCTTGCATTATGAAGTAATTTTTTGCTATGTCCTGGAAGGCCCTTCCAGTCCTATTGTACTGGGTCTACCCTGGTTGGTGAAAAATAATCCAATAGTAGATTGCCAATCCTAGAAAAGTGTGGATTGGGTAAACTACTGTATTGATAATTGTTTGAACACTTCTCTCTCTATGGAGTCCTTACCTCCATTTTTGTCTGGGTTTGAGGATGTATTTTCAGAGAGAGGGTGTCAGGATTTGCCTCCCCATCGTGTATATGACTGTCCAATTAATCTGCTCCTTGGAGCAAAACTTCTCAAGGCAAGACTTTATAATCTTTCAGACTGGTTATGAAAGATTACATTGCTGAGAGTTTGGAGAAGGGACATATCAGACCCTCCATGATGGCAGAATTCTTCTTCATTAAGAAGAAAGATGGGGGTCTCCTCCCTTGTTTGCATTTTTGGGAATTAAATCATATTACCGTCTGAGACCCTTATCCGCTTCCTCGGATTACAGATTTATTCAACCAGATTGTGGGAGCTAAGTGGTTCTCCAAGTTGGGCTTAAAAGGGGCTTACAACCTGGTTAGAATCAGAGAAGGGGATGAATGGAAAATGGCTTTCAAGACACCTGAGGGACATTTTAAAAGTCTGGTCATGCTATTTGGTCTCACTAATGCCTCTGCCATTTTCCAACATTTTGTGAATGATATTTTTCACCATTTGGTGGGCAGGATTGTTGTGATTTATTTGCATGATATCTTGATCTACTCACCCGATATGGAGACACATCAAATACATGTAAAACAGGTACAACAGATTTTAGGAGATAACAAACTGTATGCCAAGCTGGAGAACTGTGTTTTCGTTGTCCAAGAGGTACACTTTTTGGGGTACCTATTGTCGGTTGTCTCAGATTTTTGGATGGATTCTGAGAAAATCTGTGCTGTACTTGACTGGGATCCTCTGGAAAACCTGAAAACATTACAGTGCTTTCTAGGATTTACCAATTTTTACAGGAAATGTATTCAGAGCTATTCAGTAATTGTACAGCCTCTCACTGACAGGACAAAAAAGGGGAAGATTTCTCTAAATAGTCAGACTCCGCCCAACAGGCTTTTTCCTCTTTATGAAAATGTTTTTCCACAGCACCTGTACTCAGTCAGCCTGATGTTTTGCAGCCTTTTATCATGGAGGTCAATGCATCTGAGGTGGGGGTTGGGGCTGTGTTGTCAAAAGGTCCATCTCCTGGTAAATGGCGTCCTTGTGCTTTCTTTTCCAAGAAATTGTCCACGGCTGAGATTAACTATTTTGTTGGCAACAGAGAGCTATTGGCAATTAAGTTAGCATTCGGGGAATGGTGCCTTTGGCTGGAAGGGGCAGTTCATCCCATTACAGTAATCACAGACCATAAATCCTGTCATATCTCAAGTCTGCCAAGTGTCTCAATCCCAGGCAGGTTAGATGGTCTTTGTTTTTTACCAGGTTTAATTTTATTGTCACTTACCGCCCAGGGATTAAAAACATCAAAGCAGATGCATTATTCCAGAGCTTCCCTGGTGGTAGTCATTATGTGAACCCAGTACCCATTTACAGAATGGGGTGGTTGTCTCAGTCTTATGGCCAGACCTGGATGGAGAGGTGTTGGAGTCTCAGGGGGATGCCCGACCTCTTGACCTTCAGGGAAGTTATTATTGCCACCCAATTTGTGCTGTAAACTAATTGAGGAACATCACATATCTGTCCTTGTGGGTCATCCAGGTAGTAAAGCAACCTTGGACCTTTTGTCTTGTCCTTTTTGTTGCCCGAGATTGCATCAGGATGTGGTTAACTATGTGTCTGCTTGCAGTATTTTCGCACATTCCAAGGTAACACATACCTGTCCATTGGAATCTTTCCTGCCATTGGCAATCCCGAATAGACCATGGACGCATTTATCCATGGATTTTATTACTGAACTACCTTTGTCTTTGGGAAAAACTGTGGTTTTGGAGGTAAAGTAAGATGGTGCATTTCATCACATTGCCGGCACTTCTAAATGCCAAGACTCTGGCTCAGGTGTTCATCAATGAGATTGTGAAGCTTCATGTGGTTCCTTCCGATGTGGTCTCAGATCAAGAAACCCAGTTTGTTTCCAAATTCTGGAAAGCATTTTGTGGTCGACTGGGGGTGCAGTTGTCTTTCTCTTCTGCCTTCCATCTTCAGTTGAATGGGCATACAGAATTTGGAAAGTTACTTAAGGTGCTTTGTCTCCGAGAACCAGGATGATTGGGCATCTTATTTACCATTGGCCCAATTTGCTTTAAATAATTGTCACCAGGAGTCTACTGGCAAGTCACCATTCTTTGGTACTTACAATTTTCATCCTCTATTTGGTACCTTTAGTGGTAGGGGTGCTTCAGGAGTTCCTGAGGAGGAACGCTTTGCTTCATTGCTCCATTGCTCTTTTCTGTATGGGGTTCAGAGTAATTTGAAGCTCGTGGGAGACAGATACAAACGTATGACTGACAAAAAAACTTGCCTGGTCCAGACTTAAGTGTGAATGAATATGGGTGCCTGTTTACCAGGAACATAAAGTTGAAAATTCCTTCCTGGAAACTAGGGCCTAAGTTTTTTCGTCCCTATTAAATATCCTGTGCCTCTGGGCTACCTGCCTTTGGAATGCTAGGACATGATCTATCCTGGTGTATAGCCTGTGCCACTCAAGGCAATTATACTGTGTATTATACTTTACCCAGTCATCATGGCCCCTTAACACTATATGCCGCGTTCAGTTGCATGGATACGTTTTTATGTCTACTAGGTCATTCCCCTTTAGCTCTTATTTTACGCCCTATCGGAGTGCATCACTTCCGTATGACTCGCTTGCATTGCTATACCTACCTAAACTTATACTACTAAACTTCCTTGTACACTCTGGCTACCGGGTCATGTCACTTCTGATGGCGCACAGGCGCGGTGCTATGCCTACCCTTTTACACATCTCATCTTATTTGTCACATCCGGTTATGCTGGTTCATTTGGCATTGCATGCAGCTCCGGTCATAGACCAGATGTTGCGTCACATGCCATCGCATTGTCTCCCTTATTTCAATTCCTGGCAGGGTATTCTCCATAGCGCCTCTGCTCTGCACATCCTGCCTTCCCTATGAGCGCTCATTTATACCACCTTACCTGATGCCACATTGTAAGTGTTTTGTTATTTTGTTATTTTATTCGTTTCTCATTTTCTCTTCTACAGGATCTGTGCCTGTTTATTATTTGTTGGGATATGTTCTTTTCTCCTCCTAAAGCATTACTATTTCCTGATACCACTTTACATGGATGAGGATATATTAGCATCCCTTTTCAGGATTGTCCTAGATACTTTTATTTCTGTATTTTTAGAGCCAGTGATATGGCACAATTGTGTCTCCCTTCAGATGATTATATCACAGTGTGTGTATATATACTTTTCATTATATTATTCCCTTACACTACTGTATAATGTCATTCACACTATTGTATTGTTATAGTACGTTTTTTATGCTATACTTTTTTCATGCTTTTTTGTTTCTTTGAAATATGTCACTTAATTTAATGTATTGCTGTACTATCTGTATATGGTTTACTGAGATATTATGTTTTTTCTGTATGTTTACAGTTTTTGATAAAGACCATTAGGCCGAAATGTTAAAATCATTTGTTTTGTGGATGCAACATTAAATAATTCTTTCATCAAAAAGATACTATCTTTTTCCTCATTACTTTGGAGCACCAATTGTTTTCTTCATATATAAAATGACCGCTGTCAATAACCCAGTAGCATTTTGTCTGGAGTTACCACAGGCTCTTAGGATCCCCAATGTGTTCCACAGGGCACTGATCAAAAAGTATGTGGGACCTTTGGAGCCACCCCCCCCACTGCCAGCCCAAGCATGGTTGATGGTAATTTGGAGTTTCAAATAGTTAAAATTAATGACTCTCGTTTTCTATGTCGTTCCCTTCAATACTTGGTGCACTGGAGGGGTTATGGACCCGAGGAGAGGATGTGAATCCTAGCATCGGATGTAATTGCCACGAGATTGGTTCATTCCGTTTATGCTGCCCATCCAGATAGGCCTGGTCCTGAGTGTCCGGAGACCACTCGTAGAAGTGGGGGTGCTGTCACGGGTGTGTCACGGGTGACAGACAGTCATGTGCTTTCTGGCAACAGAGGATCACAGCTTTTGGCTGTGAAAAATGCTTCCTGACTTTCTATTGTTCCTGCTGTTAGTATTCATTGCAATAGGTAGCTTTTCTGCTGGATTTTCATCTCTCTCCATTTTGAACCTAGCAGGAGCTCACCTTCCAACCAGTTGCTGATCATCAAAATTCTCTTGGTTATTAAATACTCCCTTTTTCCCTGAACTGGTGCTGGTGGTATTATTCAGTTAATTCTAGCTCTGGTTGCAAGCAGGTGGCTTGCTCTCATCTGTAGTATCATTGCTGAAGCTTTTCTGAACTCCTGTCTGAGTCATCTGTCAATAAGCAGTTCATGCTTTTTCCGCCATGTGTTCTACTTGTGTCTTCCTTTAGCGTTTAGCGGGGTTGACGAAGAGCTCATCACACTCATTCCCTATTTAGGGTCCAGCACTAGGGATACCTAGGGTCAGGTATCCATCTCTGCGCATAAGTGCGGAACTTATCTAGAGTGGTGAGGGACCCCAGGGATCAGCATTAGATTTGGTCATGGTTCACCATCTCTCCCTTTTTTAGACACAGAGGTCCCCTTACCTTACATTTTACCGCTCGCTTGCTACTTCCCCATAACTAACATAACAGAGGGTCAATGAATTATGGAATCATAGAATGTTAGAGCTGGTTTGCTGGAGTCCCAAAGCTTTAGAAATAATTTTATAACCTCCACCAGACATAGATTTCAACTTTGTTTCTCATTTGTTCTTGAATTTTTTTTGGATCGTGGCATGATGTCTAGATTTGAAGGATCTTTTGGGCTACATCACTTTGTCAAGCAGGTCCTATTTAAGTGATTTCTTGATTGAGAACAGGTGTGGTGGTAATCATGCCTGGCTGTGGCTAGAGAATTTCAACTTAGCTTCCCAAAGATGTGATAAACCACAGTTAATTTATGATTTAAAGAGGGGGGGGCAATCACTTTTTCACAGGGCCTTGTAAGTTTGGATTTCTTTTATCCCTTAATAATAAAGACCTTCACTTATAAACTGCATTTTGTGTTATCTTTGCCTAATATTTAAAGTTTTGTGTGGTCTGAAACATTTAAAAGGGAATCTATCAATAGGTTTTAGCCACCTCATCTAAGAGCAGCATAACGTGGGGGCAGAGATCCCGAATCAAGCGATGTTTCACTTACTGGGTTACTGTAGTTTTGATAAAATCACTGTTTAATCAGAAGTAGATTATCATTAGAGGACTACTGCTAGATCTTCAGCAGAGAAAACAGTGATTTTATCAAATCGACAGCAAACCGCTCAGTAATTAACACATTGCTGTAAACAGAGTTTCTGTCTCTACATTATGCTGCTCTCAGATGAGGTAGCAAAAACCTGGTGACATTCCCTTTAAGGCCTTGTGCGCACAGTGCAGTTTTTCATACGTTTTAAGTGCAGTTTGTTGCCCTAAACTGCATATTATTATTATTATTATTATTATAGCGCCATCAATTCCATGGCGCTTTACATGTGAAAAGGGTATACATAATAGGGACAAGTACAATAATCATAAACAATACAAGGCACAGACAGGTACAGGAGGACAGAGGTCCCTGCCCATGAGGGCTCACAGTCTACAAGGGATAGGTGAGGATACAGTAGGTGAGGGTAGAGTTGATTGTGCGGCGTTAAATCAGACTGAGGGTTACGGCAGGTTGTAGGCTTGTCGGAAGAGGTTGGTCTTCAGGTTCCTTTTGAAGCTTGTCAAGGTAACGAGAGTCTGATGTGTTGTGGCAGAGCATCTGCGGATACAGTCTGTAGATCTGCATACATTTCCTTCCCCAGCAAAGTCTATGAGAATTCAGAAAGGCTATGCACATGTTGCTTCTTTTTTGCCTGCAGTTTTGGGTGCAGAAAAAATAAGTAGCATGTCAATTCTTTTTGCATTTTCCCTACATTTTTGGGCAAAAACGTATGGGCAAAAATCCACTGAAACGAGGCAAAAATGCATAATGTTTTAGCTGGCATCTTATATGACCAGCCTGGCACACCACATGCCAATTCTTCTCTAGAAATAGTTCACAACGGAAATTAATATATGCAATCGGATAAGAAAATCACTTGCTCTACATAACGATTTTTTCCTATAAAATACGTCTTTGTAAACCTGTAGCTTCCATATACCTCAGGGAGCAATTTACTATGGCACTCAATCCCCTTCCAAGCATGAGCCACCAGCTGAAAGCTAACATTTGCTGCAGAGAATAGTTGAAACGCCTCCTATGGAGTTTTAGAACATTCTCCATACAGATTGATCCCCCAATACAAATTCTTTAATGAATTAATTTCTGTATTTTTCTGTTTATCTTGTTCTGTACATCTCTTCTGCCCTTGTGAAACGTTATGATCTACCTGAAGCTATGACATCAAATACCTATGACATAATAGTAATAAAAGAAGTCGCAGCAAGTGTTTCAGGAAGAACACGCTGAGGATATAAATTAATATCATTTAATAATGTAGTATCAAGGAGGAAGTGCTGATATACATAATTAGCTCAAATATGTGAATCAATTCAAAGCTTAACCATATGGGTGCTCCAGTCCACTGAACTGTCTGATTTCTTCAGATGCCTTTGAATCACTTATCAGAACAGAAGGCGTTAAAACACAGCAAGGAATGTGGGACTACAATTTAGTTCTCACCCTTTCCGTGTTTCCCAGGGGGCTTTTTTTGTCTATTTTTCAGCATGACATCCAGCATCCTGCTACATGGGCTGGCAGCTGCTTTCTGTTTGATGTGTGCTTTTCACCTTAAGGCAATTAACTCATTACTGCAAACTACATCTGCAAGTTCTGAGCTATCCTGTAATAGCATAATAGTTTAATGGTGGAAATAAATGAAAGTTTTGAAATTTCTTTTGAAGTTGCATACAGAAAAAGACTGATATGAAATATATTCAGTTATGGAATGCAAATACACCTAGGCCCATTCATCAAAGTCTCCGGCAAAATTTGCATCTTCATACTTATTCAGCTTTCATAAATATATATATTTTTATGCTAGAAAAACCTTTTATGTTTATGAGTTGAAAAAAGGAATGTATACAACTCATTCCAGTAAGAAGACCTTTACTAACAACATCTAGCACCATTGCTTCAAAATATTTAAGGGGGCCCCACTTCTACCTCCAAAGGAGCAAACTGCTTCTGTTCTTGCACATGGGCCCTTTCCTGTCTGTGCCCACCACTGCATAGTTTATTGGGCACAAACTGTGAAAACCCATTGGATTTTTCATGGTCACCTTCTTTGTAAAATTACTTCTTAAAAAGTGTATTATATATTGATCTGGTGTCATAAAAGTGGGCCAAAGATTGTCCTAACATGCATTCTTTCCCAAATGTTGCTTTGTGTAAACATGCCCCCCTTAGCAAATGAGGACATGCTCATTCATTCACAGCATTAACTTATATTCACATGTCTGTGTCTATTTTTATATCTATGTAAAACAAACAGTTTTTCTTTAATGTGTCATCTGAATTGCCACTGTTTTTCACCTCTGTGACATCTTGGTTTTTTTTCATCCTTTGTCTACCATTTTTATTCCATTCATTTTATTCCACACGGACCAATGTTCAAAACTGAAGGAAGTAGACTGTTTGAACTGTCATCCATTGACTTTAATCAATGAATCAGTTAAAAAAATGTCTGCAAAAAGCAGGTATACTAATAGATCACAGACTGCACATGAGTCAACCGTGTGATGCAGCAGCAAAAATGCAAACACAGTTCTGGGATCTATGAATAAAATCATAGAGCTTAGATCACGTGAAGTAATTCCCCCTCTGCTCCTCTTTGGTCAGACATCATCTGGAACACTGTGTCTAGTTGTGGGCACCACATTTTTAAAAAGACATAAAAAACTGGAGAAGTTCAGATGGTGAGTGGACTGCAAACTATACTTTACGAGTAACGGTTAAAGGATCTGGGAATATTTAACTTCCTAAAAAGAAGAGGAAACTTAATAGCTGTGTACAAATAACTGAAGGGATCATCCTTCTCATTTGCACGTGGAAACATGAAAAGCAATGGAAGGAAACTGAAAGGGAGAAGACTCAGATAAGATATCAGAAAAAAACTTTTTGAGAGTAAGGTTGATCAGTTAGTGGAACAGGTGCCATGAGAGGTGGTGAGTTCTCCTTCAATGGAAGTCCTCAAAAAGAGGTTGGACAGACATCTATCTGAGATGGCTTAGTGAATCCTGCATTCAGCAGGTGAGGGACACAATGAACTTGGAGGTCCATTTCAACTCTAACATTCTATGATTTTATGAAAACGGATAAAACTCAGATGGAGCACTGAAGTAAAAAGCATGTCTTCCATTTTTCATCAGTGTTTAACGGATCACCAAAGCGTTTAGTGCCAGAGCCTGATTCCCAAAATGGATGAAAATAGAACTAACTTTTAGTCTCACAAACGTTTTTCAAACTTATGTGTGTAAAAGTTAATAAAACTATGTGTACTTTATGCAAAAAAATATGAAATATGAAAACTACACAGACATGTGAATGTGGCCATACTTGGACATAAAAGTTATAGTTGCCTGTAGCACATCCGCTTATGTAAATGGAATGTGCTGCTGACAGTAATGAAACAATAGTTTGTCCATGTACATAGTCAATGAACGCTCCATGTAATTAGAAACAAATACCAATCGACTAGCTATATTCTTAATCCATTCTAGTTACAGACAGTAAATGGGCATATAGCCTGGAAAACAGGCTTTGTGCCTTTTGTGGGTTTTATTTTTTGTGGCATCATTTGCTAGAATAAGAGGATTCTGCTCTAGCACTTAGTAGAAATAATCTTGCTTTGTCTATTGAAGGAATTGTAGCTAAATTTGTATGAAGCATTGTGTTTTCAGCCTTATTTCCTTCAAACATGTTACATTTCTATCCACCATTTTCAATGAGTCTAGAGGATTCACAAGAAACTTGGATACCCATTTAAGTGAAAATAGACTTGGATGATTTGCTTGTGTGCCACATTTGGCATTACCTCTTTCTCGTAAGAATTAACATATTTTAATACAATCAAATTACCTATAGTGTGTGGTTAGTTATTGAAGAGGGCATTTAAAGGGACCCCAGTGGCCCCCCCTTAGTAATGCTTATTCCCTTATATGTGTGACAGCCTCCTGTAGATCATTTTCTCACTTGTGTTTTAGTAGTCTAGAATTTATCATTTTCTCCTTATGGTAATAGAAATCAGCCCCCATGCACTGATTTACAGGCAAGCAGGCGATACACTTGTGTCTATACACACAAACGGACCAAAAGAGGTATAATTGGTCAATGATGAGGCAGGAGATGTGACTACCTCCACCTAACGTAAGTCACAGTAGCTAAATTGTAGCCATAGAATACAGCTCTGTCCTAAGCCAGAGAAATAGAGGAGTGGTTGTTTGAAATTCAAATTCATTGACTTTGCCAAATTTTCCCCCAAAATTTAATATTAAAGGTAAAAAATGTGTATGAATTCTTAACACATGAAAACTTGTACTTGCTTGGAAAATAGAAGTTGGAGATATGAGAGGGAGAGGACCCCACAGACCATAAGAGGTTACAATTTAAAAGGAACAGAAAGAGATGATCTTGCTGATCATAAGAGCTTACACACTACAGGAGAGAAGAGCCTGCTGACCATAATAGCTTAAACCTTACATGAGAGAGAGAGAGAGGAACGCACTGACCATAAGAGCTTATACTCATCAGGAAAGAGAACCCTGCTGTTCATAATGGCTTAAACTTGACATGAGAGAGAGAGATAGAGAGAGAGGGCCGCACTGGCCATAAGAGCTTCCACTGTACACGAGAGAGAAAGAGAGGACACCACTGCCATAAGAGCTTATACTCATCAGGAAAGAGGACCGTACTGACCATAAGAGCTTACACTCTACAAGAGACAAAGGACCCTGCTGACCATTTAAGCTTACACTGTACAGAAGAGAGAGACTTAAGCCTGCTTTACACATTGCAATTTCGCATACGATATTGTATGCGATTTGCAACGCCCCCATCGTATGTGTGGCACGTTCAATTTGTTGAACGTGCCACATAAACGATTAACCCCCGTCACACGTACCTACCTGTCCATACGACCTCGATGTGGGTGGCGAACGTCCACTTCCTGGAGTGGAAGGGACGTTCGGCGTCACATCTACGTCACGCGGCAGCTGGCCAATAGAAGCGGAGTGGCAGAGATGACCAGGACGTAAACATCCCGCCCACCTCCTTCCTTCCGCACTGTGGGCAAGGAGCCGCAGGACGCAGGTAAGATCTGTTCATCGTTCCCGGGTTGTCACACACTGCGATGTGCGCTACCCCGGGTACAATGAACAATCTGACGTGCAATTCTAGAGAAAGGTACGATGTGTATGCGATGAACGTTTTAACGTTCAATCGCAATCGCACGTACCTGTCACACACTGCAATGTAACTTACAATGCCGGATGTGCGTCACTTAAGGCGTGACCCCGCTGACACATTGTAAGATACATTGCAGCGTGTAAAGCAGGCTTTACACAGTGACTTTGGTGGTAAAAAAATGACTCTTCCGTACAAACTGCACTCCACTGCTGAACTGTAATGGCCTAGGTTCTGAGCACTACTGTACAAGCTGTATGATAATCTATAAGATGTCTAAACTTCAGGGCATTATAAGAAGGCTCGTGCAGCACATTAAAATGATCATGGCGCCCTGGTTAACTTTTTTTTTTGCAAATTGCGAATCAAATCTCAAAATGTTTGAATTCGTATGAACCTGCAAATTTCAGGAAATTCAACTCGATCTCAATCCTCTGTGGATTGATCCATTCATTTCTAGAAAGAAGCCAAGCAGTAGGATCTGGAGAAAATATATAGCAAGTTATCATAGTCTGTAGGACCTGACTGAAATATCATTCTTATGCTCCTGAGTTATTTGCAACACTAGTGTTGGAATTTCCTAATTTCTGGTTAATTGCAATGGAAATTGGATACTGTAAATGCAGAAAAACACAATAATAAAAAAGTACTTTTCACCAGTCTGGGGTTGGGAACCTCAGACTAGTAAATTTTCTAAATATTATCTGTTAGCAAAAGTAGTTACAGGGTTCTTTGCACTAACTCAGAACTGAATAGAAGTAATGGGATGAAACTGAATGGGAGGAGACACAGATTAGATATTAGATATAACGTTTTGACAATGAGTGTGATCAATAAGTAGGACAAGTGGTAGTGAGTTTTCCTGCAATGAAATTATTCTTATGCTGCTTATGTTAATAATGACTACCCAAAAGTAAGATTATTAGAATCGTTGCCATTCAGTAACTGCTTAATAAAGTGTAAAGAAGCACTGAGTTTGAGAAAAAGAGTGAAATCTCAAGATCAGACTCAAGATCTCTTCCACTCTTCCACAGCGAGCAAGGTCGTGGTGGGTTGTGGCATTGTGCTCTGTATGCCAGTATCTCACAAATGAGAAGTTTGGACCTGACTTGCTACAACATCGGTTCTTTTATGAGGCTAGTAAACATTTTTGCTAATAGGTAATATTTGGAAAAATTACAGTTTAAGTGTTACGGTTCGGGGTTCTCCTGAGCTTCGAATTGCTCTTGCCCCGTCCTCATCCCCTGCAGTGGTGTCGGCTGGCTATGTTCGCCTTTCCAGGCGCTTGGCTGCTAGGCGTCAGGTGTCCAGAGTCTTTAATCGTTCTGAGACCCTGTTTTGCCCTACCATGCATGCGTGCATGCCTCTCCAGGCTCTAAGTGCGGGATTCTCGCTACTACACATGCGCGTGACATCACCAGTTGGCGGCTCGTGATTTGCCGCTGCTGATGTCACTGATGACACGGCGGCCACTGATTGGCTGGTTATGATGTCAGCGGTGATGTGGCAGCCGCTAATTGGCGGTCAATGACGTCATTGGTGATGTGGCGGTCCCTGAGTGGCCAAGGCTGGCACCATTGTCATCTGGTGCTTGGCATGGGGTAGAGCTTAGTCTATAAAAGACCCTGGATGGCGCATGTGGCTGCGCTAGTGTCATATTAGCTCTGTGGCTTCTGCAGCTATAGTGCAGCCTCTGCACCACTGCAGCACTGTTGTGTGTGTCAGGGTTGTATGAGCCTGGTAGTGGTAGGCAGGGTTAGGTGTCTGGTGCCCGTCACGCCAAGATTCGTGGTGAGGCACAGTCATGACCAGTTACCACACTACCACCCTACCTTTTCATGTCATACTGTAGCAGCTCAGTGAAGCTAACTGGACGGCGCATACTGTCCCGGTGTGCCCCCTACGCACATGGACAGTGTTCCGCAGGACTACCTGTGCCGTTAACAGGGGAAGTCCGGTACTCGGTGGCTGTGCCGCTAACACCATCGATTGTGTTTTTTATTTTCGTGTTCCTCTGAAGTTGTGCTGTTCGGCCACCAATGGTTTGTTCATCTCTTATTTAATTACACCGGCCATTAATCATTTTTAATTTCAGCTTAGGTAATTGGTGAACAAATGATATTTTTTCAACGGCCTTCAGCTTGATCTTGGGCCATGGTGACTTGATGGATGAACGCTCTGTAGGAAGATCGATCTTGTCCAAGTCTAGATAAGTCCATCAGGGTCTCCTCTGCTGTTTTCTTGATAGTATAAGTCATTGGGTTGCTTGTCTTCCTCTTTGCCTTGTTCCTTCTATTTTTACAACCATGGTGTTCTTCTCCAATGATTGCTTTCAAATAATATATTTTTGAAAAAAAAGAGCAAATAGAAATTAATAAAACAATTTGCCTGTTATTTACTCTATGGCATGGCGTTTTAATAAGTGCCATATTATGTCATTCCTTCTGACAGAAAATACAGTGTCTTGGGGAGTTCTTGCCCTTTCCATAGTGCTGTAAATGAATAAAAAGTAAAAAATAATTGATAAAATATCATTTCAAAATTAGGAAGTATATAACATTTTGTAAATTATAGGCTTTACAAAATTTTGCTTTTTTTTAGCAGTTTGAACTATGGTCAGTAATGAAAGACTGCAAATCCATTAAATGTATAGGACACAGCATCTATTGGGACCCAAGAATTTGCATAAATACATATTTAAATAGGATCTCGTGGTGAATATTAAAAAGCGTGGTCATAAACAATGTGACTGGCTTACTGGAATGTGAACAGGTTGCTGAGGTAACACATTAATCTCCCGGGGTGGAATAATTCAATCAATCTGTCCACACATATCACCTGAAGGCGCCCACCTGTCCTCTTTTGCTGCCAAAAAAAACTGGAAAGGAGTTATCACAGTGCATTTGTAGAAAAGTGCTGAAACTTGCAGTCTCCTGTTAATATCCGCTCTTTTCTCCAAGTTTATGGCAAATGCTTACATTTCCTTGGGCACTGCGAACATTCAGTTTAGCACTGATGCTCGGAGAAATGTTTCTCTTTGTTAGAAGGACAGCATGGTAATATTGTGTTTACATTGGCCAGGCATTGAAGAGTAAAAGCGGGTGAAGTCTTCCAACCTTTCAAAAACACGTTAGACATTTGTCATTTTATATTTCTTGTGCAAGAAATACTAAGTAAAATACATTCTATACAGAAATGTCCACTCTTTCTCACATCCTCACTTTAAAATTTGATGTCTTTCTTTTATAAACCATTTTCCTTTTATCTTACACCTAAATATGAGTCACAGCTACGCCTTAATGATCATTCATTAATAAAACTGTTTTACACTTTTTTCTCCAAAATTGTAATACTTGTCCATAGTGTAATAACTTTGGCTTTCTTAGGCTATGTGCGCACTTTGCGTTTTTTAATGCGTTTCCGCAGCGTTTTGAACTGCAGCATTTTAATGCCAAAATGCATGCGTTTTGATTTTCAAGCAAAGTCTATGGGAAATATGGCTTTCTTGTGCGCACTTAAAAACGCAGCGTTTTAGTTACAGAAAATTTGGCAAAATCTCTCTGTTTAAGGCCCCCTGCACATGTCAGTGATTCTGGTACGTATGTGCTTTTTTTATATGTACCAGAATCACTGACATATGCAGACCCATTATAATCAATGGGTCTGCTCACACATCAGTGATTTTTCACTGAACGTGTCTCCGTGCAACGTAGCGTGGCCATGATTCTGCACGGAGACAAGTCAGTTTTTTTCTGGTATCACTGATAACCCACGGACCACACTATGGTGTGATCCGTGAAACACATACCAGAAAATCACGGACATATTAAATATTAAATATTTTCAACTTACCTTGCCTGCGATTCGCTGTGCATCCTCTGCTCTCGGCAGCTTCTGCCTGGCTCATGAATATTCATGAGAGCAGAAATAGCCGACCTGGAAGTACCTGCAGAGAGCGGTGGGCGGACACTGCAAAGCAGAGGAGTTCAGCACCATGGACAGCAGCAGTGAAGGCAGGTGAGTAATGTCCATATGCAATCACAGATCACGGATTGCACAACCCACATGTGCCGTGAATCACGGAACACGGAGGGACATGTGCGTGTTTTACACATCAGTGAAGAACGTCAGTGTTTTTCACTGACGTGTGAAACGGGCCTAAAGAAGAAACATGTCAATTGTTTTTACCATTTTGGCAGCGTTTTGGTAACATTAGAGTCAATGAGAACTTTCAAAACGCATCCTAAATCAAAATCCTAGCGTTTTACATGCTTTTTTGACAAAATAAACGCATGCGTTTTTTACTTTATATTAAGGGCATATGTTCCTTTACACACACACACAGTCCGACAATTAAATTAATGAAAATCCATAATTTAACGTTATTTTATACATAAATATTAGAACACAGTTATAATTTTAATAAAATTAGATATTTTGTGTATGATTTTAATCATGATTTATGTTATCATTTTTTTCCATTTTTTTCATAGTGTTTGAATGTTTAAACTTTATTTAGTAGTGTATTTATATTCAAAACACATCTGACTTTAAGCAATGAAAAAGCATGTAAATTGCGGTAAAAACGCGGTAAACACGCAAGCGTATTTTTAGCGTTTTTGTGGTCAAAACCAAATTTGACAAAGACAATTTCTGCCAGAGGATGAGTTTAGAACTGCAACTACCTCAAAGCAAAGTGCGCACATAGCCTTAAGGATATATCCAGACGTGGCATATTTGTATCAGAAATTTCTTTCACAGTCTTATTAATCTGGGCTGGCAGAAAATATTTCATTTGCTGAAGTGACGCTCTTATTCTGTTGTATGTGCACAACCCTTACTGCACGTTTCTACTTTTGGAGATATACTTTTGTTTAATATATATATATATATATATATATATATATATATATATATATATATAAAAAATATACCTTAACAAACTGTTATACTCAACTATCATAGGCAATAATAATTGACATCTTTATGGAGCTGTGGCCACAGAAAGAGGATGCCCACTCTGTGTATCTGATATACAGTGCGGGAAATAAGTATTTCACAGGAACAGGACGACTGCACCGTATTGAAGGAAGGATGGATGGGGTCATGTATTGCAATATTTTGACCGACAATCTCACTCCCTGAGTAACAGCATTGAACTTGAGTTATGGCTGGGTCTTCGAGCATGACAATGACCCAAAACACACAGCCATGGCAACTTAGGAGTGGCTCTGTAAGAAGCATTTCAAGGTCCTTGAGTGGCGTAGTCTTCAGACCTGAACCTAATTGAAAATCTTTTAAGGGAGCTGAAATTCAATGTTTTCCAGTGACAGCCCAATAATTAGTGATGTGCAGACTTGCAGATATCCAGGGTCGACGGGTCTAACTGGGTTTAAAAAAGAAAGCAGTTACAGATTGGAGTTGTTCCCCGGTATCTAGCCGGACGCTGGTCCCCATATGAGTTTAAGGGGACCAGAATTTGGCGCTTAAAAATGGTGGTAAAAAGGGGTAGGAGCAAGGGCTTCATACTTACAAGTGTCCGACATGGATGTAACTGCTCCTGCGTTTGCTTTATTCTGCTTCTAAGACCGCTCATTAGCCTCATATACATTCACCGGCATCTATAATTGGTTGCAGTCAGACAGCACCCCACACTATGGCATGGTGTAAAAAAAATTGGTGGACAGTCCCATTATATTATGATACTCAGCATAGATAAAGCATATATATTTACAGGCTGCAGCTCCAGCTGTGCGCTTATCTTGGCTATATATCAAAATAAGAGGAACTGCACATGGCATTTTTAAAAAAACAAATTATTTAAATAAATAATGTAAAAAAAGGCATACAGCCCCCTATTTTGATACCCAGCTAAGAAAAAAGCCGGCAGCTGGGGCGGATATTCTCAGGCTGGTGAGACCAATGCCTTTTGGGCTACCCCAGCCTAAAAATAGCAGCCTGCAGTAGCCCAGGATGGCTGCATCCATTACATGCGATAATACCAGCACTTTACTTGGCTCTTCCCGATATCCCTGGTGCAGTGGCAATTGGGGTAATAATGGGTTAGTGTCAGCTCAAAGCTGCCACTATGTTCTAGATTAGTAATGGGAGGCATCTATGACACCCCCTTTTACTAATCTGTAAGTGAAAAGAAATAAACACAAACACTGAAAAAATCCTTTCTCTTTTATTTGAAATAAAAGAGAAAAAAGAACCCCCTTTCACCACTTTGGCTGGGTATGAAAATTGGGGGGACTTTAGCCGGTTTTTAAAGCTATTTATTTAAATAATATACTGTAAAGAAAAGTTGCATGCGGTTCCTCTTATTTCGATAAACAGCCAAGATAAACCATATTTTTTATCTGTGTTAGGTATCATAATATGGGAGTACGCTGTCCTGCTACACTACATGCTGTCTTTCCCTCCGTCTCCGATTAGTGTTGGAGGTGTGGAGAGGAACGGGGTACCATGCTGCACATTTGGTGGAGTTGTGTTGGAGTTAAACCTTTCTGGGACTCTGTTTTCTCTGTCCACGATAAGATAAGTGGGCATAATACTCCTAACAGGGGACCCTTTTTTCTGTCCTCCCGGGGTCAGTTAGGTCTCAGAAGAATGGACTATTAAGATTTTGTCTGGCGGCGGCCCGCACGGTTATACCCAGGCATTGGAGGTCCTCAGAGTCCCCAACCCTGGAGGAGTGGTACGGGGAGATGAGCAGCCTATATAAGATGGTAGACCTGACCGCAAAATTTAATGGCACTACAGACAAATTCCTACAAATATGGAGCCCCTGGATTTTGTTTTTAGACTCTCCGGCATTTTCATCCTTGTTCCCCAATTCCTGAGGGCTCAGTTCCTCCCTGCGCATTGACCCTCTCCTCCCTGATCTTTCCCTTTGATTTTGTTGTCTTGAGGGGTGTTCTGAGATCCGGAGGACGGGACAGTATGAATAGGGGTGGGTTTGTTTTTTGGGGGGTTTTTTGTTTGGTTTGTCTTCTCCTGCCCGCTTTCCATCCCACTTCCTTCTTTTCTCTTCTTTCTTTTCTTTCCCTTTTCTATATCTTTCCTGTTTATCTATAAAAGTATTGAAGGCATTGGTAAATGACTTCTTCATCAAAAATGTGTATAGTACTTGGTTTTACACAACAACTGTTGTTCTTTACCCGTTGGGGTACTCTTACTTTTCAAGAATTTATATCTATGCTGAGGATGTTTTGAAATGTTATGTTTGTATGGCACTTTTGCTGCTCTTTTAAAACTTTAATAAAAAAAAGAGATTAAACATAATATGGGGGTACCCTACGCCAATTTTTTTAAAAATTTATTTATTTTTACTATACGATAGACGTGACCCCATGCTGAGTGACAGCGTGTCTGACTACAACCAATCCCAGATGCCGATTGGTAGGGAAAGCTGTGCATATGTGTGCAAGATAATGCATGGCCCCGGAAGCAGAATGAGCGGCTACGGGAGCAGTTACAGCCATGCCAGAGACTTTGTAAATATAATGTGCTTGCTTTATTATTTTTTTTTTTATTCCCTGAGAATTCCGGGCCGGGGTCGGCACTTGGGTACCTTTGACGATCGCATGGTACGGACTTTCACAGTCCGGGTCCGCCCATCACTACCCATAACCTAAAAGATCTGGAGAAGATCTGTATGGAGGAGTGTGCCAAAATCCCTGCTGCAGGGTGTGTCTGGGCTTCTGTGTGATGATGTGAATGCATATGTGGGATGTATGTGTGATGATGTGCCTTGGTCTGTGTGATGTATGTGTGTTAATGTTCCTGGGTGTGTGTGTGTGTGTGTGTGATATATGTGTAATGAAGTGCCTGTTTTTGTGTGGTGTATGTGTGATGATGTGAATATGTGTATGTGTGTGTGTGTGTGCTGATGTGTGATGATGTGAATGCATATGTGGGATGTATGTGTGATGATGTGCCTTGGTCTGTGTGATGTATGTGTGTTAATGTTCCTGGGTGTGTGTGTGTGTGTGTGATATATGTGTAATGAAGTGCCTGTTTTTGTGTGATGTATCTGTGATGATGTGCCCATGTGTGATGTATGTGTGTTGATGTGCTTCAGTTCCAGTGTGATGTATGTGAGATGATGAGAATGGATGTGTTTGTGATATATGTGTGATGATGTGTCTAGCTATGTATGTGCAATGATATGCCTGGGTTTCTGTGTGATATATGTGTGATAATATGAAAGGATGTTTGTGTGACGTATGTGTGCTAATGTGCCTGTGTGTGAAGTATTTGCAATGATGTTCCTGGGTTTTTATGTTATGTATGTGTGATGATGTGAATGAGGTGTGTTATGTATGTGTAGTGCCCCTGACTACATCAGGGTGCTACAGGAAACTGCATCCTGTACCCCAGGGTGCAGGGCCTACCCCCCATGGTTCCAGGTTCCCATCAACAGTGTGACTGACATCCGCACTACAAGTCCCAACCACACCTCACACTAGGGCTGGACAGACACACCAGTGGGTTGGTCAAGTTGGAGCACGGCCGCCCACCTACGGGTCAGGCAGACTGGTGGTAGGGGAGACAAGGAGAAGAAAGTTAGCCCTCAGAAAGTGAGGAGCAGAGGAGTCGGCATTCCCAGGGAGGTGACAGGTTGGGTCGCAAATGGTGGTCCGGGACCACAGGAGTCAGGGACCGGTATTAGGAACACTGGACAGGAATGTAACAAACGCAGTCTAGGAGGACTATTGGCACCAGAAAGCCCAGCCACCTTACCAGTACCTAGCAGGGTGGAGTAAAGGACCCTAGATTAGGGAAGAGCTTCAAGCGCCTTGGTAATTAACCTGTGGAGGATAGAGTCTCTTTATGAACTTTCCCCAAGAGCTCAGAGATTGGAGGCAGCAGCACAACGTGGGGAATAGGGTTCTCCAAAATACACAACCCACTGAAATCCCAAGTGCCAGCCACCAAGAGCACAGCTGACATACACACGGGTAGCGAGGCCCCGAAAGCTTCAAGCCAAGGGGCCACAATTGTCAATCAATTTGTGCACGGAAGCAGGGCTCCAGACTTACCAAGTGACATTGGTGGGAGCGGGACCTGGATAGGCTCCCCCCTGTAGAGACTGCAGTGCCTTGAGACTTTGGTTTACCATCTGTGTGCCTGCTTATTCCACCTGATCCAGCACCACGACTACCGCAGTGAGTAATCTGATCCCTGCACCCTGCTTCCCAAGGCCAAGCTACCCGTTCACCAAATATCCACTATCCGGGGGCCTTCCCTACCTGCAGAGGGACTGATACCTGGCTGCCCCACACCATCTGCCCCGGTACTCCCATCAGCAGCGGTGGTACTCTCCCTTTACCACAACCCGCAGGTGGCGTCACGAACATTCATCCCTGTAAATATCCCCTTACATTTGAAGTGGCCGCAAGCCCCCGGGTTCAGAGACCCTCGAGCCACAACAACCCCGGATCCGAGCAGTTCGACTGCTGCTGGGGCGGCACATATGTGTGATGATGTTAATGGGAGTGTGATGTGTGTGTGATGTCCCTGAGTGTGTGTAATGTATGTGCGACCTGTCAATCAGCATGTTGTCTGCAGTCACACCCCATCTACAGAGCAGAGCGGAAGAGCAAGAGCTGCTTTGTTGATGTGAAGCAGCTGAACTGGAGCAGTCTATGAATGTGGTGAGCTGGCAAACAGCGTTTTACTTTGCCACTACCTGCCTGTAAGTTCTTAACTCCATAAGAAAAAAATATAATAGTCCTGAATAATAAAGGTGGCATGGTTTAGATCAGGTTCTAACAGTCCATGCCCAAACCATCCACAGATCTCCTGACCTCAAATGAGCACCCTCATCTATGCCTATGAGGTTTAGCCCAGTACAGGAGACTGACAATCAGTCTGGGCATTGAGCCCCATACAAGAACCATAGAATACGGCAGTGGAATGTTTTGACTCACTTGGTTGCTGGTTGAGGTATCACAGGAACCATTTAATTTAAAAAACCCAGCTAGTTTATTTTCAGTCTAGATAAATCACTCCACAAGGAAACATAAATAAAACCTTTCTCTGGCATTCATTTTCCAACATAGAATAAAAACAGCCCATTTAGCTGTGGGATGGCTCGTTTGAGATAAGACACATTACCTTAGATTAGAACATGTGTCCCACTGTAGCAATCTTCACCTACAGACACCTTCTCAGGCTAATGGTCTCCATTTTATATCATGTACCACTCCCAAAAGTGGGGTTTGCGAGCAGCCAGACTCGTCCACCTCTCTGGCAGCTCATAAAACCCGGCCCTGACACGCTCTAAAAGCTCTATTAGTACTTGGTGTACTAAACTTACATCACAGAGGATAACCACCTCTGTGATACATACCTCCCATTGACTATGTGTCTAGCAGTATTCTTAAAGGCTGTGTGATCTTGTCCTTAGCCTACTTCACACCTGCATCCTGACATTACGCTTGCATTTTCTGTTTTTTAGAAACATACAAATTGAATTAATATTTGAGATGAAGGGACATTATTAAAAAGAGGCACATTTGAGAGGGGTTTTTTTTATAAGGAGACACAATGGGGAAGCATTATAAGGATTATAATAAAAATAATAGCAATAATGCACAAGGGAGTTTGTAGTATTATAAGTAGGTTCAGGGTCATTATTACAAGGTGTCAAAGGGGGTTATTATGAAAGGAAGCATAGAGGGACAATATTTTAATATGGTGCTGTATAACTGTGGCAAAGGAGAGCATTACTACTATGAAGTACAGGGGGAACATTATTACTGTGTAGGGGTACAGATCGGGTGTTCTAAATGTGTGGGACACAAAAGGAACGTAATATTACTACACAGGGCACAGAGGTGCATTATTAGAGTTTAGGGCACAGGATATAGCAGTATATGGTTTGTGTAGTGATGGTGAAATGTGAGCAAAGGGCTGGAAAAGCAGGAAGCCAAAGATGTAAATGTTTCGCATGAACAAGTTATGGATGGAAGAAAAGGTCGTGGTGGTCTTGGACAAATGAAAAGGGAAAATAACTGACAACAATCAGTGAGAGCGTCAATGGTAAGAAACTGCACAGTAAACACATATATGGGCTGCAGATCACTGGTGTAGAACTGGTATTACCATTACCGTATTTTTAGCTTTATAAGACGCACCTGATTATAAGACGCACCCCCAAATTTGGTGAAGGAAAAGAGAATTTTTTTTTAATGTTAAATGGGGTCCATCTTATAATGCCAGTGTCCGTCTAACAAATCATATAGGGTATATGTCCCTCATAGCCCCCCATCCTAAAATTAGACCCCTTAATCTGGATATGGCCCCCTTATATTGAATATAGCCCCCTTGTGCTGGGACACATCCCCCTGTGCTGCCCATGGCCCCTATAGATGGCACACCTCCCATGTGTTTGATATGGCCCCCATACTGCTGCCCATGGCCCCTATAGATGGCACACCTCCCCTGTTTGATATGGCCCCCATACTGCTGCCCATGGCCACTATAGATGGCAAATCTCCCCTGTGTTTGATATGGCTCCCATACTGCTGCCCATGGCCACTATAGATGGCACATCTCCCCTGTGTTTGATATGGCCCCCATACTGCTGCCCATGGCCACTATAGATGGCACATCTCCCCTGTGTTTGATATGGCCCCCATACTGCTGCCCATGGCCACTATAGATGGCACACCTCCCCTGTGTTAGATATGCCCCCCATACTGCTGCCCATAATAAAATAAAACACTATTTCCTTATCTTCTCAGCGCTGTAATCCCTGTGTCTCCCTCCGTGGGGTTGAGCTCCTCCTCCACTTCCTGGTTCTTGCTGCTGGTCATGTGATCGGCACGGCAGAGTGATATCATCTCTGCATGCCTTATCACAGACAGGAGCAGCAGGAGACCGGGAGATCAGTGCTGGAGGTAAGTAAAGCTTTATTTATTTTACTATGGGCAGCAGTATGGGGGCCATATCGAACACAGGGGGATCATGTGCGATCAAAGGGAGCACAGGCAGATATAATATGCCCCGCTGCCCCAGCCTATCAGCGCGATGCGGTTTCAGCACCACGCTGATGGACAGCGGCTGTGCATATTATATGAGCGGGAGCAGGAGATCTAACGCTGCCGCCCGCAGCTTTCACCTGCCCCCAGCACCGCTCCAGAGCGGACCTTGCAGTATATATATATATATATATATATATATATATATACACCCCCCCGTATATTCGGTTTATAAGACGCACCCCCAACTTTCCCCCAAAATTTGTGGGAACAAAAGTGCGTCTTATAAAGCGAAAAATATGGTATATGGTCACTGTATTTGGGTAATATAAGTCCTACTGTAGTGGTTTTGGCTAAAGAAGCACTCCTATCTATATAGTTTTTTATTGTGTGTATATGCATGTATAGTAGTAAAGTTTGAGTGTGTTTATATGTTCACCTACCACTGCTTTCTCTGAGATCCAATGCCATTCTGCTTTGCTTCTCAGTGACGTCACCGGAATTCCGACTTTCGGCTCACTGTATGCTCTATGCATGAGCAGGAAGTCTCTTTTACAATATAAGCCTATGGGGGCTTCATTCTGAGTCTCATGCAGATGCTCCATAGACTTACATTGTAAATGCCACTACTGGGTCACGTAGAGCACAGTGTGAACTGGAGAGTCTGCAGAGCGGTGATGTCACTGAGAAGAGAAGAACGGCGCTGGATCCAGGAGAAGGTGGAGGCAGGGGAATATATTAACACATGAATACATGCATGTATACAAATGTTCAATAATAAAAAAAATATATATATACCGTATGTTTATAGATAGATACACAGATACGTAGATAGATAGATGGATAGATAGATAGATAGATAGATATTGAGATAGATAGATAATTAGATAATAGATAGATAGATACTGTAGACGAATAAATGGAGGCTTCACCCCCAAGCCTATTTTCACCTTCATGATTGGGCTATTTTTTTTCAATCCTGACCAATATCACTTTATGTATGAGGTTATACCTCTGTAAGCCACATCCAAGAAGTTTATTAACCCTTTAGTTGCTTAAAATGAACTAAAGCAATGTCAAAGGAAAAAGGAAAAAATAAATATTTTACTTTTTCCTACAAAAATGTTATTTTAGCCTCACATTTAGCATTTTCACAAGGGTAATAAGAGAGAATGCACCAAACAGTTCATTGTGCAACTTCTTCTTAGCACAATAAAACCCCATGTGTTGTGGAAATCTACTCTACGCCATTTAAATTTTAGAGCACAAAATTGTCTGGAATGGAAACTTGACGCCATGTTACATTCGGAAAGCCCCTGATGTGCTTAAACAGTGGAGCGTCTCCACAAGTGACCCCATTTTGGAAACTAGACCCCTCAAGGAATTTATCTAGATGTTTTGTGAGAACCTTGAACCCCCATGTGCTTCACAGAATTTTATAATGTTGCGCTGTGAAAATGGGAAATAAAACCATTTTTATCACAAAAATGTTTCTGTAACCCCAAATCTTTCATTTTCACAAGGGAAAAAAGGAGAAAATGCACAGTACAAATTGTTGTGCAATTTCTGATGAGTACGTCAATACCCCAAATGTGGTGGTGGAAAACTACTGTTTGGCGCACGGCAAACAAAATTGGCTGTAATTGCTAGCGAACACCATGTTACATTTGGAGACCTCATGAGGTGCCGTTATCTACCAGTTAGTTATTCTGCAAATAGTAAAAAAAAGAAAAAAGTAGTCCCACATAACCTGATTTAAGACTCTCTGACAGGTTTGTGTTATTTTCAATGAAAATCAAGTCAAAATAACCATGTGAGTTGTCATGCATGTAGTGAATATCATCTTAAATTACCATTGATAGATATCTCAAAACCTTTTGGCACTATAGAAATCTGACATAACATTCTAATGAAAGTCACAATGATGCAAACGGCGCCACAATCAGAAAGTATCGTCAGATCTTCAGTGACTGAACAGTCAGATTAGACTATATTCCCATATTGCAATTTTGCTGCATTTTTTACAACGTTTTATTCATGAGTTTTATGCAAATTAAAGCTGTTTTTTTACAGTACCAGCAAAATCTGTGATACTACAGAAATCTCATGCGCACGATTGCTTTTTTTCCTGACTGAAATGGAAAACTGCTGCGTTTTTGAAACAATCAGCATGTCAATTCTTTCAGCCTTTTTCCAGCTTTTTTTCACCCCTGAAGGCAATGAGAAAGTGCAATAATGCAACTGCTGCATTTTTGCTGCTTTTGTAATGAATTAAACTAACTTTATTAAATATGTAGTGTAGACAACTAATACACCAAAAACGCAGTAAAAAAAAACACAACAAAAAAACAGCAAAAATGCTGCAAAACCCCGAACCAAAACTCAGCAAAATCTAATTTTTTGGGAAGCAGATTTTTTACTACTAAGAGAACAGATTTTAGGTACAGAGAAAACGCAGCAAAAATGCAAAATGTAAACAAAGCTTTAAGGGGTTTAATTGTACTTTTATCCATGAATTCAGCTTTAGTCAAAAATTAGATATCTGTATAGCTGGATGGTGTTAGCAAATTGTTGTCAAGATCTATGTTTTCTGCCATGTCTGGTTGTGGACCTGCAAGCCCAGAGGTCGGTGGCTGTTTCCCCTGAATCAGGCTCTTTCCCAATGTTTTTCAGTGCTGTAACCTGCCTAATTCAGCTCTCAGTGACATTGCCCTCAGCACTGCACCATTAAGGTAACACTTGTACATCCCAGTAAAATCCCAAGTTTCCGGGATATCAATCTGCCAAGGAAGTGCACATGATTTGGTGCAGATGAAAATGATAACAGACGCACTGGGGAGGCAACAGCAAGGCACCCCAGAAGAGAGGAAATTCTTTGAGGCCTCATTCAGACGGCCGTGATTTTTCACGTGCATAAAAAACAGTCTGAGTTTCATTCTGATATATATCAGTGTCTGGTCAGTGATTTTCATATATGACTAAATAAATAAATCAATTAGAAAGCTTCTCCTTTACAATATTAATCATGGGCAGCATAGGTACTGTTGCTATCTGTGCTATGTCCATGTTTTTCACAGACCTATAGGCTTGTATTGGTAACTGTGATTCATGATGCCTATAAGAAACTGACATATCTCCTTCATCTTTTTGAGACCTTACAGTCCAGAAAAAAACATTAACATGTGAATATCCCTATAGATTATAATGGGTATTTTATCTATAGGAGAAAACAGGACATCTGAATTAGGCATAAATCCTTCCTGAATTATTCTTCTTTTTGTTAGTGTGCTTGTCACTACTGGTTGAATGAGGCAGAACCTGCAGCCAATTCACAGCGGGTCCAGCTCCTCTTAGGTGGCACATCCATCCCTGCCTTTGCAAGACGGTTTGCTGTATCTCCCAGCTCAGTCTGAAGAGCATGGAGCAGATACCACAACAAGGCCTGTTACACATGGAGAGTTGATACACACGGCACTTCTGGGGTGGTGCTCGAGTAGGGTCCAAAGCCGTATCAAGTAGATGTAGAAACTTGGCACTCAAGATAAATGTGAATAGTCGTGTTTTATTGAGAAGAACGTGTAGGATCAGCACAAGCACAGACGTGTCGGTCAAAGACCTTCATCAGTGTGCATGCAGGGAGTCGTCAGAAGGTATAGCAACTTGGCAACTGTCTATGTGGCAATGCCCGAAACATCTGTGCTTGTGCTGGTCCTACAAGTTCTTCTCAATAAAAGACCACTATTCACATTTATCTTGAGTGCCAAGTTTCTACATCTATCTGTTACACATGGAGGGCTAGAAAGGGCCATAGAAAGGGCATCAACTAAGCAGCGGGACCATGGTCTGCTTCTTTTTGCAAGTAAAGCTGGGTTTACACGCTCCAACATCGCAAAGGACATCGCTGTTACGTCACCGGTTTTGTGACGTAACAGCGACCTCCCTAAGTCTCTTGTGAGTCGCTGGTGAGCTGTCAAACAGGCAAACCTGGCCAACAACGCAACAGCGATCCGGACCTGCAGAGCGACCTAGCTGGTTGTTGGGGACGTTGATAAGCAGCTTTTTGAAAGGGAAGTTGCTAACAAAGTCGCTGCAAAGTCTTCACACACTGAAACTTTGTAGCGATGCATGCTGCACAGTGGGAAACAAAGGACCTAGGAATGGTCCTGAACGATTTGTAGCGATCAGCAACTTCACAGCAGGGGCCAGGTCGCTGATGTGATTCACACACTGCAACATCGCAAACAACATCGCTATTGCGTCACAAAACCGGTGACGTTACAGCGATGTCGTTTGAGATGTTGCAGTGTGTAAACCCAGCTTAAGAACAGAAGAAATACTGCCAGAACCCTACAATATGATCTCCAGTAGGCTACTAGTGTGTAAACTGTCAGAACAAAGCCCATCATAGTAGGATCCCATTGTATTCTCTACCACAGATGAGAGCCCGTTCATATTGAACACATGAAACAAAAGTGAAAGAGTCTAGAGACACCATAGTCAAAGTTATGCTGCCTGTAACATCATCCTGGATTACAGCTTTGACAATGTGTCGCTTAAACCTCTGCATCACAGCTAAGAGTACCCTGACTGCTGTTAAGACACTAGGATTAAATGGTCAGAGCCATTCTTAGCTCTTACACTGGTGCTTTGCACCCTGTGTTTCTCCTGGAGCTGCACATGAACACCCTTATGAGCTCAGAATGTGTAGATGGTCAGCACAGAGGCTAACTGGTTAGCACTGAAGTCTTGCAGCTCTTGGTTCAAATCCCACCAAGGACAACATCTGCAAGGAGTTTGCATGTTCTCCCTGTGTTTGTGTGGGTTTCCTCTGGGTTCTCTTGTTCACCAAAGACACACAGATGGGGACCTTAGATTGTGAGACCTAATGGGGACAGTGTTGCCAATCTATGTAAAGTACTGTGGAATTAATGGTGCTACATAAGTGAATAAAAATTAATATTATTATTATTATTATATATGGTTCCTTGACTACAAAGACATTGATGCCATTGACTAGCACTTATGTTCCCCAGTTCTGAATCCAATAGAGAACTTCTGGGATGGCGGTGCATCTAACACTTTCAAGTAGCACCACAGACTATCTATACCGTGTGCAGAATTATTACGCAAGTTGTATTTTAGAGGATTTTTTTTATTATTGATCAACAACTATGTTCTCAATCAACCCAAAAGACTCATAAATATCAAAGCTTAATATGTTTGGAAGCTGGAGTGGAGTTTTGTTTTTAGATTTGGCTATCTTAGGAGGATATCTGTTTGTGCAGGTAACTATTACTGTGCAGAATTATTAGGCAACTTAATAAAAACCAAATATATTCCCATCACACTTGTTTATTTTCACCAGGTAAACCAAGATAACTGCACAAAATTTAGAAATAAACATTTCTGACATGCAAAAACAAAACCCAAAAAAATTAGTGACCAATATAGCCACCTTTCTTTATGATGACACTCAACAGCCTACCATCCATAGATTCTGTCAGTTGCTTGATGTGTTTATGCAGCAGCCACCACAGCCTCACAGACACTGTTCCGAGAGGTGTACTGTTTTCCCTCCCTGTAGATCTTACATTTTATGAGGGACCACAGGTTCTCTATGGGGATCAGATCAGGTGAACAAGGGGGCCATGTCATTATTTTTTCATCTTTTAGACCTTTACTGGCCAGCCACGCTGTGGAGTAGTTGGATGCATGTGATGGAGCATTGTCCTGCATGAAAATTATCTTTTTCTTGAACGATACCGACTTCTTCCTGTACCACTGCTTGAAGAAGTTGTCTTCCAGAAACTGGCAGTAGGTCTGGGAGTTGAGCTTCACTCCATCTTCAACCCGAAAAGGTCCCACAAGTTCATCTTTGATGATACCAGCCCCTACCAGTACCCCACCTCCCCCTTGCTGGCGTCTGAGTCAGAGTGGAGCTCTCTGCCCTTTACTGATTCAGCCTCTGGCCCATCCATCTGGCCCCTCAAGAGCCACTCTCACTTCATCAGTCCATAAAATCTTTCAGAAATCAGTCTTAAGATATTTCTTGGCCCAGTCTTGACGTTTTATCTTATGTTTCTTGTTCAAAGGTGGTCATTTTTCAGCCTTCCTTACCTTGGCCATGTCCCTGAGTATGGCACACCTTGTGCTTTTTGATACTCCTGTAACATTGCAGCTCTGAAATATGGCCAAACTGGTGGCAAATGGCATCTTGGCCACTTCACTCTTGATTTTCCCCAATTGATGGGAAGTTATTTTGCGCCTTTTTTGCCCAACACGCTTCTTGCGACCTGTTGGCTATTTGCCATGAAACACTTGATTGTTTGGTGATCATGCTTCAAAAGTTTGGCAATTTTCAAGACATCTCACAATTTTGGACTTTTCAGAGCCCGTCAAATCTCTCTTCTGACCCATTTTGACAAAGGAAAGGAAGTTGCCTAATAATTAAGCACACCTTATATAGGGTGTTGATGTCATTACACCACACCCCTCCTCATTACAGAGATGCACATCACCTGATTTAGTTAATTTGTAGTTGGCTTTTAAGCCTATACAGCTTGGAGTAGGACAACATGTATAATAATTATCATGTGATCAAAACACTCATTTGCCTAATAATTCTGCACACAGTGTAGGAGCTCACTGATGCACTGATCCAGATCTAGGAGGAGGTGTTCCTGGTCACTATCTGCCATTTCATCAGAAACATGGTCAGACATTGTGGAGCCATAGAAACTCTGGAGTTGCATTATAATTTACCATGAAGAAATGCATGCACATCGGATCTTCCTTTGATTTCAAGTTTTTACTTTACGTTTTGGGGTGATTTTGAAATCTGCCCTCAAATATCTTGGCCTAGTTGATATGTCATTTTGTTCTCAATTAATTAAATAATTTGTATCAGTATTGATTTTCAATTTGAAGCTTTCATCTGATGATATCTGATATCTAAGCTCTCTTTTTTTTGGGCAATGGATGTGTATATATATATATATATATATAATATATATATATATATATATATACATATATATATTATAGTAGGGTTAGGGGTGCCATATACTATTCTGTCCCAATTTCAGCCCACTGTCACTGGAATAGTAGACAACGCTATGACCCTTAAATATGAGATGTAAGGGTTAGGTTTTCTCCTTGTAGAGAGTGATATGTGAGTATGAAGAGAGTTAAACGCCTTAAATGCTTTTTTGGGAAACTAAATATGCAAATTGCATTTTCAGAGAAGAAGAAGACTTGAACTCTAGGGCCACCTATTGGAAGTAGCAATCCGAAAATTCAATATTGACCCTTTAACGAGCCTTGCAATGTGACTTAGGATAAAAGTCAAACTAGAATATGGTTTGGCTTATATCCTAAGTCATATGGCAAAGCTCGTTAAAGAGCCAATATTGACTTCTAGGATGGCTACTTCCAATAGATGGCTCTAGAGTTCAATTCCTCTTCTTCTCTGAAGAGGCAATTTGCACCCTTTAATATGGACACTTAGCTTGGTATATTCTTGTTCAATAGTTGAGAATGTGAGTACATTAACAAACTGTCAGTTTTCAAGACATAAGCTAAATATTTGGGTGACCCACATTTAAAATCTAAGATCTTTAGGAGGTTTTAATGGCTCCTATGTCTTGCAACAATTCAGGAATAGTACATACCATTTGATAGTTACATACCATATCGCCACACATTTAGATTCTAAAACATGCATGAAAAATTATTTTGTAGGGATATACGAAAATAGCATGTACTAGATTTTATTTGACATCATTATACATAATATACTAATCTGATTAAGTTTTAACAATGAGTTTTATACCAATAGGAAAGGACAGTATGTAAAACAGCTCTGAAATACTGCTTCTGTGACACCTCAGAATGGAAAAAAATAGAATTTTCACTGCCTTCTTACTATTTTTGGAGATTAGTGGCAGCTTGTGGACTTGAACCCTTATTTCTAACTGGGACTCTGCATTTAAATGTGGTTTCATTTTTTTGTTGCAAAAATTTGCCAGTTTTTCCTGCTAGCAGCTGTCCTGCAGTTAAGGTCAGCTGCACCTGTTCTGTAGACACACTCCCATGGGTTTTAATAACCAGACCTCCCAGCAAGCTTTGCTGACTATGCAAATCCATTTGTGTACTGACCCCCTTTGGTGAAGGAGCTGCTGAGGATTCGTTCTGTAGTTGGATCATCCCTATTTTCGGTTGTATCCCCCTGTTTGTTGCACCTACCCTCTTGTTGTATTAGTGCAGTAGTGGGCCTAGTGAGCCGCCCTACCCCACTCCTCATCTAGGACTATAGTAGGGACTTTTTAGTGCTTCAAGTGTTCCTTATCAGCGAAAAGTGCAGAGCCTGTATAGGGTCTGTCAAGGAGTGCAAGGTACAGCGCAAGGTGAAGGCAGGAGGTGTCCATCTAACCTCTCACTAGCGCCAAGGCCCACCATTGTTATTGTGTTTCTGGTGTTTCCTCTTGTTTGTGGTGTTATTGTTGTTTTTTTGTTGCACCTCACACATTTGTTGGTCTGAACGTGCTCGCCACACACTTAGCGTAACAAGAATGAAGCAATTGTGTGTTCACCTTTCCCAATTTCAATCAATAGCCAGTTCACGAATCCAGTTATCAGACCCTAGAATTTCTTGTCTTAGTCATGCCCAGGGTTTAAATTACCATTAAACTCAATACATTTATAGATTTTGAAAACTGAAAGAATATCAAGATAATAATGTTCACTGGCCAAGAAGAATATGGGAAGATCATTGAATTTGTATTAGGCAGTGTTTCTACCCACTTCATGAATGTATAAATGTAGTATAAAGTCCAGTGTGTTTATGAACAATGAGTACATAGTCATGTAATGTGCTACTGAAGAATATTGCACCGTATACAGTGTATATTGCTCCCATGATTTACCTGGGAGGTTTTGGTTAAAAAATGAAATAATAATATAACTTTCATTCTTGCTTTTGTAATGAAATCCAAAATGATATAAAGGACCCAGGGCCTTAGTAATTATCACTTTACAGATTTGATTGATAGGAACATGGATTATCTGTAAAGATAAAGCTGATTTTGTGATAAACACGTTATCGGCATTATGTTATTGTGTAATTAAAGAGAGGTGAAAGGGATCAAAACCTGGAATCTTCCTTTACAATCCTGCCCTTTGGCAAGGTGTTATTTCTGCACTGGAACTGCGTGCAAACTTTTAAGACTGGTGGCTGAGGCCAGAAGGGGATCTGAAAGGAATGTTTGATGTTGACTAAGAGCCGGCATCTCGCTCTCCCTCCAGCCTCATTCAGCTTAAAGTTCTTTTTAATTATATAGTACCACATTTCCTTTAACATCTGGACATATTTCTCCTTCTACTCTATCTGTCACGATTTTCGGAGAGTAGACGCCATTTCAGCAAAAACAACATATGGAGATGAAAGTTCATGTGTGTTTTGTTTTTTTCTTGCCTACTGTGGCAGGTGGAGTCATAGATTAATGTCTTTCTTCATCAAGTTAACGTACAAGCTATTTATCATTAATTAAATCATATTTACATTCGTGAAGAATGGCAATTTGATTGTTTTTATAATTTCATTGTTTTCCATCAGATGTATACTTCCGAAAAGGTGTGATTTATTATTGTTGTTATTAAATATTATTAGTTATTCCAATCAATCGACAATACCTATCATAAGCTGTTTTTTTTACAGGATCTTCTATTTTAGAGAACCTTCATTTGTGAGCTCCATCAATTATCCAGAGCGGTAAAAAGCATTGTTCAGTTTTGAAGACCCCAATACATCCAAATATTAGTTTTAAAAAGCTCAATTTAATTGATCTTTCCCTGTGGTATCACTGCAAATTATATAGAAAAAAGACAAGAGTACAGATAAGGTTACGTTCACACATCAGTTTTTTTCCATCAGGCACAATCCAGAAAAAAAACGGATAAAACGGATCTGGCGCCCGATCAATTTTATCCCCATTGATTTGTATTAGCGCCGGATTGTGCCTGATGGCCTTGTGTTGCATCCGACTTTTGACGGATCCGGCGTAATTACTCAATGCGGCGGCCAGATGGAACGTCTCATTGAACGTTTTTTGTCTCTAAAATAAAAATATATCCGGCACGATACGGCGTGATTTACAATGGAAGCCTATGGACGCGGCAAAAAACGGATGCGGCCGCCGGATCCGTTTTTTTAAACTGAGCATGCTCCAATTTATGGAAAAAAATGGATCCAGTAAAAAAACTGATGAAACGGATGCAAAAAACGGATGCGCCGGATCCGTTTTTTGACAGATCAGGTATACCGGATTCATAAAAAAAAGGATCAGGCGCATCCATTTTTGCATATTCTGCGTCGGATCCGTTGCATCACGCACACGCCGGATTGTGCCTGATGCCAAAAAACTGATGTGTGAACGTAGCTTAAAGGGTGCTTTACACGCTGTGACATCGCTACCGATATATTGTCGGGGTCACGTCGTTAGTGACGCACATCCGGCACTGGTAGCGACATCACAGCGTGTGACAGCAAGGAGCGCCGATCAACGATTGCAAAATCGTTCAAAAACGGTGATCGTTGACACGTCCTGACCTGGCCTCATATTTCACAGAGAAAATAGAAAACATCCACCGAGAGATGAGCTCCCAGCCACCAAGCTTTGTGAATCCCATTCCTCCCCATATTCCATCCAGCTCACTTTCCACATTTGACCCAGTCACAGAGGAGGAAGTCTTCAGGCTCCTCTCTTCTTCTCGTCCTACCACTTGCCCTACTGATCCTTTCCCCTCTCTCCGGTTGTCACCACTCACCTAACTAAAATCTTCAATCTCTCTCTCTTCTGGTATCTTCCCCTGCTCCCTCAAGCACTCTATCATTACTCCATTATTAAAAAAAACCTTCTCTTGATCCGTCCTGCACAAGCAACTACAGACCAGTCTCCACTCTCCCCTTCATCTCCAAACTCTTGGAGCTCCTGGTCTACTCTCGTCTCACCCGCTACCTTTCCACTCACTCTCTACTAGATCCTTTACAGTCTGGCTTCCGCCCTTTACACTCAACAGAAACTGCCCTTGTCAAAGTGACCAATGACCTATTGACAGCAAAACGTAACGGTGACCACTCTCTGCTTATTCTTCTTGACCTTTCTGCCACCTTCGACACTGTTGACCACATCTCCTTCTCTCTATGCTCCATTCTATCGGCATAAAGGACACTGTGCTCTCCTGGTTCTCTTCCTATCTTTCTGGCCGCTCATTCAGTGTATCATTTGCTGGCTCCACATCTTCTCCTCTTCCTCTCACTGTTGGGGTCCCTCAAGGTTCAGTCCTTGGCCCTCTTCTTTTCTCCCTCTACACTGCCCCAATTGGAATGACCATCAGCAGATTTGGCTTCCAGTACCATCTTTATGCTGATGACACACAGCTATACACCTCATCCCCTGAGCTCACCCCCGCTGTACTACAGAACACTAGTGACTGCCTGATTGCAGTTTGCAACATCATGTCTGCTCTCTATCTGAAACTTAACCTTTCCAAAACTGAACTTCTTCTTTTCCCTCCATCTCCCAACCTTCCTAAACCTGACATCTCCCTCTCTGTGTGCGGCACAACGATAAGTCCTAGGCAGCAAGCCCGCTGTCTGGGTGTTATACTTGACACTGATCTCTCCTTCACCTCCCACATACAATCTCTTGCCCGCTCCTGCCGCTTGTACCTCAAGAACATCTCTAGAATCCGCCCCTTTCTCACAATGGAAATGACAAAAACCCTCACTGTGGCCCTTATCCACTCTCGCCTTGACTACTGTAACTCTCTATTAATTGGTCTCCCCCTAACTAGACTCTCTCCTCTACAGTCCATCCTTAATGCAGCAGCCAGGGTCACCTATTTTGCTAACCGCTACTCGGATGCTTCTGCACTGTGCTAGTCATTGCACAGGCTGCTCATATATCACAGGATCCAATTAAACCTGCTTGTTCTCACCCACAAAGCTCTCCACAGTGCAGCACCCCCCTACATCTCCACCCTCCTCTCTGTCTATCACCCCACCCATTCTCTACGCTCTGCAAATGACTTTCGATTAACATCCACACTAATTCGAACCTACCACTCCTGAATACAAGACTTCTTCCGAGCTGCACCAAACCTCTGGAACGCTCTAACCCAAGAAGTTAGGTCGAATCACAACCTACTCAGCTTCAGATGCACCCTGAAAACGCATCTTTTAAGGGCGGCCTATCACACTCCTTAGCCAAACTAATTTCACCTAATCCCTCCACAACTTCTCAGAAAATAACCCCACGTCAAACTCCATGGCACCCAAATGCATCTCAAGGCTCTAGCCAACTGGTCCAGGAAGCCATTATCTATCCCCCATTTTCCTGAGATGGCTGGATTGTCATTGTAAATAAGCACTTGTACCTTGTTCCCCCCCCATCTCATTGTAGATTGTAAGCTCTCACGAGCAGGTTTTTTTTTTTCTCTTTAAATATTGTATTTTCTACAACTGTTACTTGTTTGTATATGATCCTGCTGAATTGTAAAGCGCTGCAAAATATGTTGACGCTATAGAAATAAAGATTATTATTATTTCCTTAATATCGCTGCTGCCACAGGCGCGATGTTGTTCGTCGTTCCAGCGGCATCACACATCGCTATGTGTGACACTGCAGGAACGACGAACATCTCCTTACCTGCGTCCCACCGGAAATGAGGAAGGAAGGAGGTGGGCGGGATGTTACGTCCCGCTCATCTCCGCCCCTCTGCTTCTATTGGACGGATGCTTAGTGACGTCGCAGTGACGTCAAACGCACCTTCCCCTTGAAGGAGGGATTGTTCAGGGGTCACAGCGATGTCGCTGATAAGGTATGTGCGTGTGACGCTGCCGTAGCGATAATGTTCGCTACGGCAGCGATCACCAAATATCGCACATACGACGGGCGCGGGGGCTATCGCGCTCGACATCGCTAGCAATCGCTAGCGATGTCGCAGCATGTAAAGCACCCTTAAGACTCACCACAAATGGAAATCAGGTCCTTATCCGCAAATAAAGAGTAGTCCTCATATACACTGCAGCCCCATGAAGTAAAATGCAGAAAAAGGTGTTCCCAGGCAGGGCTGGCTGAGAGGATCAGTAAAGCTAACTTAACTCTCAGCTTGGCCTAACCATTTACATCTTGATTTGTATATGATAGTTATGTGGGTATAAGTCTCTTTGATAACTAGGATTATACGCATACAGTGAGACTGGTGACATCTAGTCCTATGATTTTTTTAGGCCCTTGTAGAATTATCAGGGATGTCTATTTGATATATTGTAGGTGTGTTTTTATTCATACATTTTAGTTATTATTTGTGATCACCTATTGAACACTTTTTGTTTGGTGGTGGGTACCTCAGTAGAGCAAGATAGGGTTATTTAGGGTAAGCCGCCATGGAGCGGGGAAATCAAAGAAGTTAGCGTGATTACCTCCGCTGGTAGGCAGAGTGCAACTATCTCAGGTCTCAATCTTTTGTATTCATGATTTACCTTTTAAATATCATCTTGCCGTGTTACACCTAGGTACCGGGGTGTCCACTATGCACAAACACTTCATTTTGTCCCTTTTTTGGTCCATTTCTTGTTCTGTCTGCTTGTATGGTTTTGATGGATTTTAGTATTTAAAAAGTATTTTAGGAATATATTAATAAAGGTATTTTTTCTTAGAGGATCTTCATGATCTAAGCAGCAGGGAGCCATATGTATTTTTAGGAGACCTTTCTGACAAAAATATTGTCAAAAGCAGGAATTATCCAACATTTTCAGGTGAATGTTATATTAGATTCAATGTTTGCTGTATAGCCGTGGTAAAAGTCCCTAACTGCTCACTGCAAAAAAGTATAGTGCTATAGCTATTTATTGGGGTGCAACATATGCCTCATCGGCATGGTCTAAGCTGCCTGGTGCATTACAACCATTGGTACCACTGATGGCAAGAAGTAGGAGCTGCACCAGAGAAGCAGTGTACAACGCCATTCCTGACAGCACTGCTTGATCCGTTTTCATTATAATGACCAAACACAAAGTGGAGCAAGTTGCATGTCACTATCATAGCACCACTTCAATCTCATGTCTCATTGTTGGTAGATCTAAAGCTGGGTTCACACATAGCGACAGCGACAACGACATCGCTGTTATGTCACCATTTTCTGTGACGTAACAGCGACCTTGTAAGTCGCTGTTATGATCGCTGCTTAGTTGTCAAACACAGCGACGCAGCAGCGATCATAACGTCGCTACATGTGCAGAGAGCAGGGAGCTGCGCACACTGCTTAGCGCTGGCTCCTTGCTCTCCTAGCTACAGTACACATCGGGTTAATTAACCCGATGTGTACTGCAGCTACATGTCACAGTGCAGAGAGCAGGGAGCCGCGCACACGGCTTAGCGCTGGCTCCTTGCTCTCCTAGCTACAGTACACATAGGGTTAATTACCCGATGCGTACTGCAGCTACATGTGCACAGAGCAGGAGCCGGCACTAGCAGCAAGAGCGGCGGAGGCTGGTAATGAAGGTAAATATCGGGTAACCAGGGAAAGGTCTTCCCTTGGTTACCCGATGTTTACAGTGGTTACAGCTTTCCGCAGCTGCCAGACGCCGGCTCCTGCTCCCTGCTCACTTCATTTCGTCGCTCTTTCGCTGTCACACAGCGATGGGTGCTTCACAGCGGGAGAGTGACGACGAAAAAATGAAGCAGGACAGTCAGCAACGAGCAACGACCTCACAGCAGGGGCCAGCTCGTTGCTGGATGTCACACACAGCGACGGGACGTCGCTGCAACGTCACAGAAAATGGTGATGTAGCAGCGACGTCGTTGTCGTCGTCGCTGTGTGTGACACCACCTTTAGAGATGTCTGTCCTGTGACAAGAAGTATCATTTTGTCTGGAATGACAAGTGATTACAGGAATGTGATCAATTGAGTCTGTGATTAAAAGTTCTAGCTTGCTGTTGTTATAATGAGATATGCAGTATTTTTTGATATGTGATATCCACATGGGATGCGACAGATACTAATATACTCATTTTTCAAGTTAAGAAGGATTATGATGAGAATTTTAATTAAAGAGCAAAATAAGTAAGGTATGAAAATAGAAGTTACACCCAGGCAAACTAACAGCAAGTATTACATTTACCAGTGCTTAGAGGGATTTTCCCAAGATTAGAAGGTTACTACCTAAAAAAACAAGTTATCCCATTCTCTCCGTAAATGAAGGTATAACTATGGATAGGGGATAACTTCTTCTTTTTTACATAACTCTTTAAATGTTATCTTCTGTCCATGAGCCCTGGGGGTCCAAAAGCTGGCATACAAAAAGATCCCAATAACGCACACCTCAGTCCAAATCATCATCTATGGCACTGAACTACAGTATAGTGCTTGGCTATATCTGGGAGTGGGGTCTCAGGGATAGTGCAGAACTCTATTCTTAAGACCACTGGGGACAGATCTCTAGAGATAAGCTCAGGACACCATGTACAATAGATAGCTGTTGGCCAATTGCTGTCTCTACCGAATCCTCTATATCCAGAAGTGCGTGTTCTGCCACGTGCTCCTGTGTTCTCTATGGTGAAAGCCGCTGCAAAACTATTCTACTGGTGGCTCTTTCCTAGAACAAAAGGATCATCAAAAATGCTGGATCTTTATCTCCTCCAACATCACTTGTCAGGAGAATCGTGAGGCCCCCATACACATGAAATTGTCAGATGCCCGCAGATATCAGCAGGTTCAACTGACCTTAGACTATTTTATCTGGGGGCCTTAAGTTATCCCCTATCTCATGGATTGAGAAACCTTGAGAAAACCTCTTTAACATTATACCTGTAAACCTGGCAGTCTACTATTGAAATAACAAAAGGCAGGAAACCACTAAAAGGCAATCACAACATACAGAATTAAAAAGAAAACAACAACAGCAATGTTTTCTGGCAGCTATGCACATCGTCTATTCAGATACAGATCTGCCAGTCTTCCTATGGACACTTTCACACAAGTGTTTTGTAATCTAATAGAATGAATATGTATCATGTTTCATCAGTATATAATCATCATTACAAATCTATTATACCAATTGGATATCTTCTGGACAGTCATATTGAAAAATTGAGGTAACTGTCCCAATGAAAATGCAGTACAATCTGCTGGCATCACGTTATATGTAAGGTCCTGGTGGTGGATTCACTAGACCGTGCACTGGAATCCCTCAGTGAGGCAACCCGGAGCTAACCCCCATACAGGGACTGTCCGATCACCCCACCAGAGGGCCTAGATGCACGGCAGCCGGAACACTAGGGTACGAGTCCTTCAGGGATTTGCAGGGAATGTCTCTGAGTCCAAAGGCACCGTGGGCAGCATGGATGGCGGGAACCGGGTTCAGGTGCCGGGTAGAAACAGCAGACGGGGTTCGGGTCCAGTGAGCCATGCAGGCGGATGTACCAGGTGGAGTCAGGGATTGGTGACGGGAATAGGCTGACGGAAGGTGACGGTGTTAGGGTGAACTCTTAACCAGAGATCACTAGTTGCCTACTGTCTGGCCGAATTGGTATATACCAAGTGCATGCATAAAAGAATTCACACCAGACACAGTCGGATATGAAGTCTCTTCTTGGTCACAGTAAAGATGGCACCAAAAACAGACAGAGAAGGAACATGCGTCCTCTTGATATAGGCTAGGGGCATACACAAGTTCAGATATGCCCATTTAGTGGGACAGTTCATGAGCTAGCCAATGGGGAGATCCGTGTTGCTGTTGATGGGTGCGTCTGACTTCAGTGGATGAAACCATGATGATGGGAGGGACGTCATCTGGTGCATCCATGCTGATGGTTTGGTCTGTGATGTCTTCTAGCTTGACCAGGGGTCTTCCCTTATATGGTATCTTCTTTCATTCCCTGCATTCCAAGCAAGGTGTGGATAACAGGAAATGGCGGCCATCTTTATATCTGTGTCATGTGTATGATCTGAGAGCTGAATTATGTAAAGCAAATCGACATATTTCCCACAATGCTCTATGTCCAGAGGTTAATTAAGTATTTCATTTTATTACTCTCCTCAACAGTCCCCCCTAAATACTTTATTAACCTTCTGACCCTACCATGGTCCTCTAACACATCAGCTCTAATGCTTTAACTGCAACCTTTTTTCATTTTTCTATCTGCTATACAAGCAATGCTAAGCCTATGCTCTATGTCCAGAGGTTAATTAAGTATTTCATTTTATTACTCTCCTCAACAACGGGATCCTCAGCAGACGGTCACTGGGATACTACCTGGAGAACCGGTAGTCAGGACCAGCGGACGGAGTCTGTGGACAAAATTATCCCCGGCACTCCAAGAGAAAAAAGAAACAATGTCTGGGTATTTTTGATGTTTTTTATTGTGAATAGTCTTATCTCGACGTTTCGGTCATACCTTGACCTTTATCAAGAGAATTAATCAGACTATGAAGCAGAGAAATCGGTATGTGCATACTACTCGAGGGAGGGAGCAATACGAGTCACCACTCATATGAAGAGGAACTTATCAGGTGCGTATGAGCGCTGTGACTGAATAATAGACAATCGGGATCAGCCAGTCAATAGTCTATGGGGTAATCATGTAGTGGTATTCCACCGAGGTAGAAAGTCGTATGTCGTGACTGTCCAATAATTGGCTACTGTATAGGTGCCATGCCAATCTTGTTAGTGAGCAGAGGACCTGTCAAACAGCATGAAATGGTGTGCGGGAGGTAATGTGTCTCTGGAAACTTGTGACACCAATACATTAGCTATAAGACATATAGCCCACAATGCCAAATGTTAATCTATGAGCAGCCGTGAAATAAGGTCGTATAGGAGACCTTATTGACTGTTTCCCTAGAGCACCCGCATTCATAGTGAGCCAGGTCTATACGAATTATTGGAGTCTGTGGACAAGACAGGGTTAACGGAGAGACAAAGCACAAGGGTACCTGAGCACCTAGCATGGGGAACACGTTGATCAGGCACCGCCCACCAGAAAAGGGAAGTTTTATATACCCTGTACCTGTATCTTGTCATATCCTATTTCCGGGACGCTGACCCTTTAAGACAAGGTGAGTGAGCACGCGCCCTAATGCGCATGCACGAGGCTCGGGTGCCGGAGGCCAGTACAGGACGCTGTGAAGGAGATGCAGAGGAGCCAGACAGCGTGTCCTGGATCGCAGGAGGACGCTGGAGCCGGCAGGCGGGAGGCATGGAGGACGCAGAGGAGGGGGAGTGAGAGGAGCAGCCGCGGGCAGAGGGACTTGGGGCCGGAGCAGTGAGTGGCAGGCGGCGCCGGGGACCGAGAAGCGTGACATTATAGAGCAGGGGAGCGGAGAAGAAAATTAGAAGAAATTTTCATAATAAAATATGCAGTGGGAGCTCAGCCATTAGGGCCTGGCCATAGGGAACTGGTACTCAGCAGATTTTTTAGTTGTAGATTTGCATACAGAAAATCTGTTGTATATTGCAGCAGTAATAAAGTGTTTCAGATGTTAAAAAATCTTATCTATATACTGCAAAAAAAAATCAGCAGCAATATTTCTGCAATTAAATCAGTGGCATTATTTGCAGATTTTTCCTCTGCAGAATATCCACAGAGGATCAGTCCTGAGTGGACGTACACTAAAAGTGAAAAAAAAGCAGTGATGAAAAAAGCCACAGCTTCCCACTGAACACGGTAATACATATCGGATATTTCACCCTAATGACCTCCGGCAGATAGCCACGAGTTAACAGTACAGTCACATTTTCTGAACCTAGATAAGATGTACTGCTATCATAATTGTAATGATTTTTAGATCTCTCTGGAAGGTGGTTTATAGCTTTTCAGATAATGGATACTTATTTGCTATGGACCAATTTACTAGTTATACAGTTCAAATGCTATTTCCTCGAGAAACAGCATGGTACATAAGATTATGTCTTCTCTCATTGATATACTTTCTCCATAATAAACCTTATGCACATTCTCTCCAGGAAAGGCAAACACAGGTACAAGAAGAACACTGGCTACCCAAAGCATTCTCATCATTAGTGGAGTAACTAGTATGGATGGGCCCCTGTGCAAAGTTCGGACCTGGGCCCCACTCTACGTACACCGACATTTAGGGTACAGGACAATGATACTGACACTCGGGGTACGGGATAATGACGCTGACATTTGGCTCTTACCCTCAGCACCAGATTTCCCATGATCTGAAATCCCTCTATCAGCACCCAGCTTTCCTATGTTCTGATATCCATTTTGTCCTCGGCCTCCAGCTTCCCCATGCTCTGCTATACATCTTTCCCTCAGCACCCAGCTTTCCCATATCAGAGCATGGGAAAGCTGGGTGCTGAGAGTTGTATAACAGCATGGGAAAGCTGGGTGCTGAGGGAAAGAGCTCTTTTCCCTCAGCACAAAACATTCCCTTCCCATGCTTGTATCTTTGTCCCCCCCTTGTAAATAGTTCTCCAAATACTATAATGGCCCCCACATAGCCTTCCATATTGTATAAAGGGTCCCACATAACCCTTCATATATTAGAATGCACCCCTATAGTCCCCCATGTAGTATAATGCACCCCCATAGTCCTCCACATATTATAATTCACCCTATAGTACTCCATATATTATACTGTGCCCCATAGTCCTCCATATATTATAATTCACCCCAGGCCTCCATGTGTGATGCAGCCAGCCCCCCATTGTATAGTGCAGCCACCACCCCTTGCTTCATGTATAATGCAGGCAGCCCCCCAGGCCTTCATGTATAATGCAGGCAGCCACCCAGGCCTTCATGTATAATGCAGCCAGCCTCCCATGCTCCATGTATAATGCTGGCAACCCCCCATGCTCCATGTATAATGCAGCCAGCCCCCCACGGTCCATGTATAATGCAAGCCCTCCATGTTCCATGTATAATGCTGGCAGACCCCCATGCTCAATGTATAATGCAGCCTGCTCCCCAGGCTCCATGTATAATGCAGCCCCCCCCCAGGCCTCTGACCACTGTGTACGCACTGATTTGTAAAAAAAAAACAAACAAAAAAAAAAAGCAACAAACAAGTTCTTACCTCTCTCCTCTGTTCTCCTGCTGCTACAGTCGGCGTCCTCCCGTCCTGCGCTCTGTGCTCTCAGCACAACAGTCGCACAGGAGTGACATCACCATGCAGGCACAGGGGGAGAATGATGAAGCCTGGAGCTGCACTGGCCGCTCCACGCTTCATTGTTGCTGTGCATGATGACGGTGGAGTGGGGCCTGGGGGGCCCGATGTCAGCAGCGGCGGCGGCACCTGGTCATATAGTGGCCACGTGGTCTGCGCCAGAACAGCGCAGCTCTTCTCACAGAAAGGAGCTGCCTGCTGATCTGCAGACAGGGTCCCTAAGCTGCCGGGCCGGGTCGCAGTTGTGACCTCTGCGACTGTGGTAGTTACGCCCCTGCTCATCATAGAGACTGCAGCCGGCACCAATATGGGCAGATCCCACAATCAGCATCGATATGGGGACAAGCCACAGTCAGCACTGATATGAGGAAATACCACAGTCAGCACTGATATGGGCAGATGCCACAGTCAGCACCATTATGGGGAGAAGCCACAGTCAGCACTGATATGAGGAAATACCACAGTCAGCACTGATATGGGCAGATGCCACAGTCAGCACCGATATGGGCAGATGCCACAGTCAGCACCAATATGGGCAGATACCACAATCAGCACCGATATGAGGAAATACCACAGTCAGCACTGATATGGGCAGATTCCACAGTCAGCATAGATATAGGGAAATGCCACAATCAGCACCAATATGAAATGAATGATGCCACAGGCACCATCACCGATAGCATCGAAGTGGTATGATAGAGAGAAGACTATTCTGTTACCTCATTCTCCCCAATGTGATTCACTGGGGGCTCCGAAATCATTCATCTTTGGAAAACCATTAAGCCATAAGGGGATTAAAAAAATACAAAAATAATTTAACATTTTTAAATAAAATAACATTATTTATCCCACACAAGCAATAAAAGAAAATGCAGAACTGCTCTTTTTTTGTCATGTCACCTGCCCCATAAAATAAAAAAAGGAGGTTCAAGTCATAGCTACCTCAAAATGAAAGCTATAAAAATGACACACTCACCCCAAAATAAACAAGAACTCACACACATTAATCAATAGAAGAATTTAAAAGTTATGGATCTCAAAATATTGTGATACAGAAACATTTGTATTTTTTTTTTTATATTTAAAAGCGTAACATTATATTATACATCTTGCATAGAGAACAAAATAACAAATACACATGCAATTTTTCTGTTTTTGTCACTTTGCCTGACCAAAAAATGAAAAAATGAAAAAATAAAGTTTCAAAGTCATGTCACCCCAAAATAAAAAAGTCCTCATACAATTCTCATCTATGAAAAAAATCTAACATGTGGTTTTAAAAATATGGTGATCAAAAAACTATTTTTTTAACAAAATGTAACATTAATAACACATTAAGAACTATATAAATTTGGTATCACTTTAGTACTGACTCACTTTTGAAAATAATGACTATATGAATGCATTACTTGCCAGCATTTTGTAAAGAAATACCTTTCTTTACACATTTCTATAGAACTTGTATTTATTTACTGGTAGGCGAATGCTAAGAATGACATATTTATAAGAAACCAGTTCAGCCAGACTGATGGTTTCCAACAAAAGAGATCTTTTGAAGAATTATACCGGTGTTCCATCTTTCATACATCTACTTAAATTGCCTCCATTATGACAGTTTCTTATCAATTGTCATACTAAACCGTTTTTAAATTGCACACACATATACAGTACATGAATAGTACAATGTGTGTAATGTGAACACACTATTTCAAAACTAGAGATGTCCTTTTAAGCCAAAGATTCCATTTATTAGAAGTAGATTGCATTCCATTCACATAAGGAGGTAGTACAAGTGCAGAAAGCACCCACACGATTCCTACATCATAAAAACCATAGGAAAAAAAACACAGAAAAACAGCATGTTTTGCCTTCTCATAGTTTGGGTTACTTTCTTCTAACAAAATGTCCAATAATTATAGAACACAATAAGTCATATAGTGTTTTTCATTACAGTTTCATCAATTGGCTAGGCTATGGTATTAGAGAACACACAATTTCCTAAATGTTAAGGTCATTGTGTTGTCCTATGTGATTATATCTTAACATGAGTAAACTAGCAGTACTTTAAGCTTATCTTATAAATTGAATTTATTGTAAAGCACATAATAAAAATCGAAATGATATAAATGTAAGAGAACACGTGTCAAAATTAGAGAACAATTTCAGATACCTGAAAGGTATTCGTGTTAATTTTCTTAATTATTTGACAAACCCTATTTAACTGGCAGCTGTCACGCTCCCGGGGCCCCAGTGCCGCTCCTTACCAACTGATCCGGTCCCGGGATCTCGGCGCCGCTCCTTATCCACTGACCCGGTCCACGTGCATACCGACCGCGGCCGCTGCTCCCGCTCCTGCTCCCCTGTGTCTCCCATGCTCCCTGCTCGGAGGTTCCGCCAGCGTGCTGCGGCTCAGGACTCTGTGCCCGGCTCCCCTGCGTCCTGTCCCCGGCCTCCTGTGCTTGTCTCCGGCTCCCAGGCTTCTTGCATGCGCATTAGGGCACGGGCATGCTCATTCACCTCTTCTTAACACTAGAAGTCCCAGGAATTTCGAGCTCCATAGGGTTCCAATGGTAGAAATGTTAAATGACCCCTCTCTGGGACTTCTAGTGTTAAAGAGCCATCATCTCTGGAACAGGATATGGCCGATTACAGGTGCAGGGTATAATATACTTCCTTTTGCATACGGGCGGTGCTTGTTCAACGAGTTCTTGCAGCTTAGTCTCTTGTGCTAGTGTTCAAGTCCTCTGTGTTCTGTTCCTGGATTAACCCCATCTCTACCCTCAGAACCTGTCGCCCGGTGTATGCCTCAGCTCTTCCGGCTCCCTGGAGATTCCCCAGTGTCCGTTAGCAGTGGATCTCACCATCTTCCCTCTGCTTCACTCCGCCACCGGCTCTGGATTACATCCAACGTTTCCAGCCTGCATTTATCTCTGGTTCCGGACTTCGCCTGCTGTCTTCGCCCGGCTCCGGTCATCCGTCTAGATTCCCTCCGGTCCAAAGCCACCGCGGGATCGGTCCCCATATTCTGCCAGGACTTTCCAAGGACACTCCCTGTATCCTGCCTGTGTTCCGGCTGTTGTGCATCTAGGCCCTCTGGGGTAGTCGCCAGACAGTCCCTGTATAGGGGTTCCCTCCTGGTGGCCTCCCTGGGGGAGTCCGGTGCATGGTCCCGTGGATCCACTCCTGGACAGAACGCTACAGCAGCCTAACTTTCCTTCTGGCAGCAGGTTGTCCAGATGAAGGCCAAAAGAGTGACCCTATCAGCCATAGCAAGAGAAGTTGGTCATTCCAAGTCTGTGATTTCAAGAATAAACAAACTCTTTCAAGACCCCCAAGGAGGCTAGTCACCCTCGAAAGACAAATGCAAAAGAGGACAGGATAATGCGGAGAATCACCATGGGTAATGTTTCAACACAGCAGCTGTAATTGCTTGCCAGTTCTGCACTGAACAGGGCCAGGATTTGTCTTGTCATGCAGTGTTACAACTAGAGATGAGCAGACTCACAGAAAACCGGTACCGGTGGGTTCCTGCTAAAAAACTTAAATCTAGTTCCAATCCGGAATCCGGTACCCATGTAAGTCTACGGGGACCAGAACCAGTGATTAAAAATGTTGGTAGAAAGGATAGGGGAATAGGAGCACATGTGGTGTACTCACTAAAGCTCCATGTCATGGTGCCAAGCTGCTTCCAGGTCACGCATTCACTTCCAGTGCTGTGTGTGTCTAGATCGTGCACTAAAAATGAAGGTAGATGCTAGAATGTACAGGCTCCTTCCAGGTATTACATAAGTTGTCTCATGATGAGAGGCGTGTTTAAAATGCAGCCTGATCTTTTCCAGACAGAGTAATGGAAGCTGGGGTCTGGCAGTAAGACCCCTAGATGGGGAGGGATGAGCAGATCTCTGGATCTGCGATGTTTTCTGCTCTGCTAATCCTGAGTCTCCTGGTTCATGAATCATGAACCAGGAGGCTCAGGATAAGCAGATCTCTGCGCCCGTGGTGTTTCCTCCTGTCCACTATAATCACGCATGGAGAGATTTGCTTCCCCCCCGCACTCCGTTTGCATGATTATAGTGGACAGGAGGAAACATTGCGGGCGCAGAGATCTGCTCATTCTTAGCCTCCTGGCTCATGATTCATAAACCAGGAGACTCAGGATGAGCAGATCTCTGCATCTGTGATGTTTCCTCCTCTGCTCATCCTAAGCCTCCTGGTTCATGATTCAGTGCCAGCTGGGGGTCGGGGAGTGAATCTTGCAGCCCCCTGTCGGCCCATGTTACTGTTTATGTGCTGCACATCTATTCATGTACCAGGAAGATCAGGATGAGCAGATTTCTGCATCCGCTTACATAGGGGAGTGCTGCACATCTATTGATAAATGGGGAGGCTAAATGGGAAGAGCCAGGTAAAGCGCCGACCTTGTAGTATCTAATGGATGCAACAATCTTGAGCAGCTACAGGTTACTATATTTAGGCTGAAGGGCGGTCTAAAACTAATAATCATAGGCCTCCCCAGTCTGAGAATACCAGCCCCTGGCATTCAGGCTTTATCATGGCTGGGTATCAAAATTTTGGTGGACCGCACACCGACTTTTTAAATTATTTAAATAGTTAAAAAAAAAAAAAAAAAAAAAAAAGCTGCATGCGGTTCCCCTTATTTTGGTACACAGCCAAGATAAGAGCAGGGCTGCACCCTTTAGCCATATGCTTTATTTGTGCTGGGTCTCATAATATTGGGGGACCCTACGCCAATTGTCTTATTTATTTTTATGCCACGATACTGAGTCGCAGCCAGCGCCTATCATTGGTTTCAAGCAGACGTTGTCACACAGGCTGATGGCGCGTCTGACTGCAACCAATCACAGATGCCAGGATGGCGGGGAAAGTAGTGCATATGGATGAGCAATCGTGAGCGGCCTAGGAAGTGACGGAGAGGCTGCAGAATCAGTGTGCGGCCATGACGGAAACTCAGTAAGCATGAAGAGCTCGCTTCATTCTTATTTTCTTTATTTTTCCTTTATTTTTTTTAATTTCTCGAGGGTCGAATCCGGATCAAACACCTGGAATTCCTGGTACGGGTCCGGCACCCAGGTAACTTTGAAACAGTGCGGATCAGGACTTTAGCAGTCTGGGTCCACTCATCACTAATCACAACGTTTAAGAGCATTTGGACTGAAAGCCCACTCTTCAGTGACCAAACCTCTCATTAGCAGAAAGAATCAAAAGACTAGACTCATCTTTGGTGAGGAGCCTGTTGTATGGACAGAAGAGAAGTGCTCCACAGTTCATTTTAGTAATGAAAGCAAGTGTAATTTATTTTGGTCTGATGGGAAACATTATCTTTGTTGACAAACTGGGGAAAGACTGAACCCAAAGTGTGTTAAGAAGTCAGTGAAAGATGGTAGAGGAAGTGTCATTGTTTGGACCTCTCATACATTCACTTTGCCATGTAGCTGTAAGTGTGTATCAGAACCTTCTTCAACAGCACATGGTTCCTTACTTACATTCATCACTCAATCAACCAGCAATTTTCATGCAGGACAATGCCCCTTTTCACACAGTAAAATGGGTAAAGCAGTTCCTTGAAACAATGAAATGGCCAGCCCAGAGTCCTGATCTAAACCCAAAAGAAAAGCTCTGGAAAATCCTTGGTGACAAAGTTATGGCCAAGAAACCCACAACAGTCAAAGAACTGTTAAAGGGACTGGAAGAAGATTGGACCAAAATCACACCAGAGCAGTGTGAGAGGCTAGTGATGTCCTGTGGCCACAGATGTGCTGAAGTCATGCAAAGCAAAGGCCAGTACACTTCCTACTGATTGGTGACTGTTGTTACCTTCAGAAAATTTAGTTATAATCTTTCTCTGTGCTACAGTCATTGTTCTCTAATTATGATCATCACATTTGGGGCAAAATAAAGGTTTTATGTTGATAAGCTTTGGATCTTTTGTAAAACACTTCTAGGGGCATGGTGTACACCTTACAAAAAAACCTTCAAATGATGATCAATGTAGATTAATTATTTCTGAAAAAAAGCAAGTGATTACATATTGTTCTCTAATTTTGATCTCCAGTGTATATGTGACCAATTACCAATCCTGAGAATGTAAAGACCAAAGCTCTTCTTTGATTTATCTACCTGCAGTGCAGGGAATGCACCGTAAACTCTGAGTCCGTATCATCAAAACTTTTACACCAGTATTCTGGTGTAAAAAGCTTTGAAAAGTTGCATGATTTTGGCACAGCTGGAGGCTACTCTAAATTTAGGCAACTTTTGGTGTTCTCATGCCATTTTTCCCAGCTCCAACAAAGTGAGCAGAATTGAAGCGGAACGGTGCATAGCAAGCAAAGTTGGTGCAGAATGGCACATAGCAAGCAGAATTGGGGCAGAATGGTGCATAACGAGCAGAATTGGCACAGAATGGGAAGAGGAAGCAGAATTGGAGAGGAATGGCGCTTAGCAAACAGAATTGGGGTGGAATGGTGCATAGTGGGCTGAATTGGCACAGAATGGCACATAGTGAGTAGAATTGGGGTGGAATGGTGCAAAGCAAGCAGAATTTGGTTGGAATGGCATATAGCGATCACAATTGGGGTGGAATGGTGCATAATGAGCAGAATTGGGGTGGAATGGCGCATAATGAGCAGAATTGGGGTGGAATGGTGCATAACGAGCAGAATTGGAGTGGAATAGTTCATAGTGAGAAGAATTGCAGCATAATGGTGCATAGCAAGCAGAATTTGGACAGAATGGCACATCATAGAGAGCAGAATTGGGGGGGGGGGGCAGAAAGGAGCTAGCAAGCAGAAGTGGAGTAGAATGGTACATATCGAGCAGAATTGAGATGGCATGGTGTATAGTGAGCATAATTTCAGTGGAATGGTACATAGCAAGCAGAATATCAGTGGAATGGTGCAGGTGCATGGCAACTGGACTTGTCAAATTCATGAGGACAGCAGCGTTTGCTACATCAAAAATCTTTCTCCATCAAGGACCGGGGTAGGATTTATAGCGAGACGGACTTAGAGGTGCAGGCCACTCATCCAGTGCTCCCAATCCATGAAGAAGCTTATGCCTGTTCATGAATCAGGAATGTCCAACGCCAGCACATCTCATTAAGACCGGGCATGAAAAACACCTATCTTCATTAATCAGGCCCTCTATGTACAAAAGTATTGGGTCACACCTTTTTGAATCTTTTAATTCAATTCTTATTCAGACCCATTGCCTTAAATGGATAAAATCCAGTTTCTTATCTTAACTAACATTTGGGAAGGAATAATTCGCTCTAAAGACCTTACTGAATTTGAGCATCGTAATGTAATAGGATGTTATCACCGAAACGTCGTTCATGAAATTTCTAATTTTCGAGTATTCTATAATCAGCTATGAGTGGTATTATTGAACAGTGGAAAACTTTAACAACCACAGAAACGCAGCCATGAAGAGGCAGACCACGAGAAGTTACAGAGCAGAGTAACCCAATGCTGAGAAGCATAGTGCAGAAACGTTGCAAAAACAGTCACCTGAGCTCTGCCAAGATCTAAACTTTCTTTGGCATTACCAGTGTGCCGTGAACATCATGGTATGTGTTTCCAAGAATGAGTAGCTATATAAATGAGTTAAATAACCAAACCTAATACCAATCATCAAATGGAGTGGTCTACTGATTATCACCACTGTACTATAGTATTAGAAATGTTCTGGTGATTGATCTATTAAGCTCCTCTTTCTGTAAGTCTAATGGATGAGTCTGGGTTTGGCGAATGCCAAGAGAACGTTACCTGCCTGACTACATTGTGCCAACTGTAAAGTTGGGAGGAGGAGAGTTATTTTTCAGGTGCTGGCCCATGCCCCTTAGTTCTGGAGAAATGAAATCCTAATACTTCAACATAAGAAGACATTTTGGATAATTGTATGCTCCTAACTTTTTCATTCCAACATGACTGCCACAGTGTTAAAAGCAATGTCAATAAAGGCATGGTTGGGTAGGTTTAGTGTGGAAAAACTCGACGGGCCCCTACAGAGCTCTGCCCTCATCCCTATCACACACCTTTTCAAATAAACTAGAATGGAGACTATGAGCCAGGCCTCATCCTACATCAGTGTCTGACATCTCATATCTACTCTTCTGGATGACTAGGAAAAATTCTCACAGACACAGTTAGTAGAAAGACTTCACAGAAGCTTGGAAGATGTTTTAGTTCCAAAGAGGAAACCAACTTCATATTAATACAATGGATTTAGAATGAGATGCCAATGTAGTTCCTGCAGGTGTAAGGTGTAGTGTCCCACTAGTTTTGCCAATATACTGTAGGTTCATTAAAAATTCTCTATTTCCTAATCATTGGCTTCACTGACATTTTGAGCATAACCACTTCAACTAAAAGTGTTCCTCTGTTCTCTGGGTAAAGCTCTCATTGACATGGGCTGGACAAGATATATTATAGTGTTCTTACACAAGGTACAACTTTTTATATATGTTGTATGTGGATATAAACTTTATTTCTTTTAATGACTGAATTACCTTCAGTGAAATAAGCAATGTGGATATTATATTTATTTTTTACAGTATATGATGCCACATAAAGCAGTTTCTGAGGAGCAGTGAAGCATAATATATTGGGTGAGGTTTGTAGATAGTACACAGGCCCAGGCCTAGTTGTAGTTTCCATGTGTTTCCTATTATATAGTTTCCTATTTGAGTACAGAGATGTCAACTGTATCCTCATTATTTAACATTGATGATTGGCGCTGCACATTGTAGACATGACGAAATCCCCCCTAGATTTCCGACAGATCCCTCGTTTGTGGGTCTGGGCCTCTTCGCCCAATCCTCAGCACGCTTGAAATGCCTCTCAGCCAATCACTGGCAAAGTCATGCCGCCACCACTGTGGCCAGTGATTGGCTGACCTAGCATTTCCTTCCATCTCCAGTGTGCTGAGGGTGGAAGGCATTTAAACAATTACTTACATTCCCCAAAAATCAATTCTAAAAAGGAGCTGTCCACCTTTGGTGACAATTTTTTACAATGTACATAAATGCATACATAAGGGTAAAAATATATAGTTTTTTCAGTTAGGTTCCAGTATCCATTTTGCAACATTTGCCTTTTACAGCTTCTGTCTTGCACCATCTATTGCTGGCTGCAAAATGTAGTAAAGGCTGGAGAAAGAAAGTGCAATAAGGTGTTACCTGGCAACACCAGGAGGATAACAATAAAATAAGGCTCATCTTATTGGGTTGTGAGAAGTCACAACCACTGTATCACACTGCCACAGCCCCATGTTGTGGTCATGCCATTTTTCTGGAAAAGAAGGAATTAATGCCACACTGCTGCAGACAAATCCAGTTATTGATTTAAGAACGTACTCATTTCAGAGATCAAGTCTCCTTCATCACGACAAAAGAAATCTACATTGTATCGTATTGAGACAAACTCAAAATGGCTTCATTAAAATAAAATTTAGATTGCATTTCTTTAGTATGGAGTATTAGTCTTTCTGCCACTAAATGCAAATGTGTAAAGATCAGTATCGTGCCTACACGGGAGCAGAGGGAGTGGTTGCCACGGACCCTGCGATCTCAAGGGCCATCGTATAGTGGGGTTTACTGAAGGCTATCATAGTGGGAGAGGTTACTATGGGGCCCATCATGTGGTGTATCTATGTGTGAGCTGTGGGGGCTTTCATCCTGTGTAGAGGGGACCTATGTATGTGAGAAGACGGGAGACATTATTAAATATTAAGTGGGCACTTTAGAAGCATTATTATTATATGGCACATTGGGGGTAATATTACTTTCTAGGGGGCGCAGTGTTTGGTCACTGCTTTATAGGGCACTTGTACAGGGCATTAATATTTTTATTAATGGGTCAATTTTACCCTCTAGAGGTCACAAATGAGGCATTTTACTTTGTAAGAGGTACAGTGGTAGACATTAAGTGGAGTACTAAGAGGATCAGTAATACAGTCCCTGACAGAAGTTCTGTCGCTTATCCATGTTAATGTAAATAAAAGCTTATAACCGGACTTTAAATTCATCCATTGGTTTTACAAATTACTCAAACCAGATTTGGTTTAGGTTATGAAAATAAATTTGCTGCAAAGATGAAATATTGATCATTTAATGAACACAAAAGGTTAGATTTTGGCAAGACAAAGGTTTTGTCATCTTGTCATATAATGGACCCAATCCTAGTTTACATCCTCACCTGTGCTCACTAAAGGATCTGTTCATTAGTGGGTGTGTATAAAAAGAAACCCAGCACCCCAGACCTTCACTTGAACTGAAACGTGACCTCTGACAACATGCCAAACATCCACCCTGCAACCAAAGCCTTGATTATCAAGAGGTTGAAGACCAGATCCACTGCAGAGGTGTCTGACACCTTTAAACACTAGAAGTCCCAGATAGGGGTCATTTAACATTTCTACCTTTGGAACCCAGACACGGGTCGAATGACCTGAAGGATTTTAGCTAACATCCTATAATCACCGTCTTTTGTTCTGTAATTAAGGCCATTACTGTCGCACCACAGGAGGTTGTTGTTTTCCATTGAGTGTAGCCATTTAGTTTGTAGTTAGTTTTATTCAGTTTGGACTAAGGGTCATTTGACCCTCTTTCGGGACTACAGGGGGGGGGGGGGGCTCGAAATTTCTGGGACTTCTAGTGTTAATGTGTCTCAGCGTCAAGTACAAAGAATTAAAAAAAAAAAAAAAAAAATTTGAAGAGACTGGAGATGTTTTTCACAAGCCCAGGTCCGGCAGACCCCGCAAGTCTATCGGTAAGTAGCCTTTCAGCCAATGTGCACTGTACATGTGTAAAGGCCCCTTTACACACTGCAACATCGCAAACGACATCGCTGTAACGTCACCGGTTTTGTGACGTAATAGCGACCTCCCCAGCGATATTGCAGTGTGTGAAACACATCAGCGACCTGGCCCCTGCTGTGAAGTTGCTGATCACTACACATCTCTCAGGACCATTCTTTGGTCCTTTGTTTCCCGCTGTGCAGCATGATCGCTAGAAAGTCTCAGTGTGTAAAGGGGCCTTTACAGCGACTTCTTTAGTGACTTCCCTTTCAAAAAGCTGCTTTACAACATCCCCAATGACTAGCTAGGTCGTTCTGCAGGTCCGTATTGCTGCTGCTCGTTTTCCAGGTTTGCCTGTTTGACAGCTCACCAGCGACTCACCAGAGACTTTGTAGCGATCCCGGCCAGTTGGGATCGCTGGTGGGATCGCTAGAAAGTCTGTGTGTAAAGGGGCCATTACATGGATGGGTCTGATGTGTGCATGAGATCTAAGACACTATTCACACCACAGCTTCTATCACAGCTATTTTTTTTCTTATGTAACAAAGATTAACAAAGGCATAATTATTTTTTTTTCTTTATCCAAATTGTCTATTTAACATTTTAACTCTATTAACTATTTATGTCCATTCCAAAAAGGCCATAGATGTTTTCTAATTTATTATTGTGACTAAAATAGAGCTGAAAAAAATACCCGTTTATAAAAAAATAATAAAAAAAGAAGTAAAAAATAGAATAAAAATACAAAATGTGGTTTAATCTATATAATAAACAAAAAGTGAACTAAAAAATAATTTGTAAAGTAAGAAATCCAGTTTGTAATTGTCCTAAATTTTTAATCCTGCTTTATGACTGTGTTAGAGCTAATGCCCTTCGCGTGATAAGTAATTGAATGAGGCTTGTGTAATAAGCACTAACATAAGAGAAATAAATAGGGCGTATGGCAAGGGACATTTTTTTTTTGTTTCGGCGAACATAAGCAAATAAATATAAAAACTCAGGTGAAAAGCTTTCAACACCCTAAGGCCACACACAAACCAGGATACCATTAATCCTGCGCAAGGTTGAATATTCAGTAGCCTTAGAAATGAACTTCCTGCTGAAAGTACCAGATTTATTGATCTGACTTTGTTTTTGTTGGATGGCATTCGGAATAAGCGTATAACACATCATATGATACCGTCAGATTTAGGAGAGTGCCGTGGACTTGCTGACCTTTACTTTTTTTGGTAGGTCTGCTTTAAGACTTGAGACAAATGTTCAGAACAGGAAACGATGGTTTGTTAATAAGCCAGGTAAATAATTTCCTAGACTTCTGGTGGGAAACTTGGCAGTGGTAAGATTTTGACCTCAGTGGAAGGTAACTTTCCAGAACAGACATATCCTGAAAGCAGGCTATTTGTTTCAAGTGAGGCACATCAACACTCTGACACAAATGGCTTCACCGCATTCCTGCGTGTCATTTCCAAAGGTCTGCTATACTTTTTAGCTAGAGAGTCAAGTGGTTCACTCAGTCAGGAAGGGGAAAGAAAAGAATTGTGGACATTCGTATGAAGAGCTGACATCTGCCAAGCTCTATACACAGATAGAGTCACCTGATATGGTTTATGAAAAAGGTAAAAACTTGACATGCAGTCTATAGAATGAATTTTAGGAAATCAAAAATCTTAGGCTGCTTTCACACTACGTTTTTTTAGCATGCGTCCTGAACGTTTTTTAACGCAAAAACGGATCCAGTGCAAATGCGTTTTCATTTCAGTGCATTTGCAATGGACTCACGTCAACATGCGTTCACATGCGTTTGCGTGCGTTATAGTAAGGATCCAGCGAGTTGCAGTTTAACATTTTTCAAAAACGCTACTTGTAGCGTTTTTGAGCTGCAAATACTGCAAATTGCTGGATCCTGACTATACTGCACGCAAACGCATGTGAACGCTGGCATGCTGATAGACAGGATCCTGCTTGCTCTACTGAGCATGCACAGAAACCAGCCTCGCATAATCAGTCTCTCTCTCTAGAGAGAGAGAGAGAGAGAGAGAGAGAGAGCTGCGGACACTCGTAAGCAAGGTAAATATCGGGTAACCAAGCAAAGCGCTTCTCTTAGTTACCCGATGTTTACGTTGGTTACGTGTGCAGGGAGCAGGCATCTGCGGATGCTCGTAACCAAGGTAAATACCGGGTATCCAAGCAAGTTACCCGATGTTTACCTTGGTTACGAGCCTCCGCAGCTGTCAGATGCCGGCTCCCAGTCTATCACGTTCAGTTCCACTGACTCCCGATCATATGACTTCAATGCCAGCCCATAAACTTAAAGTGACAGGATCCTGCAAAATAACACATGCGTTTGCATGCTTTTTTTGCTGTAAAAGCAGGATCTGCTTTTACAGCAAAAAAACGTTCATGACGCATGTTAAAAAAAAGGTAGTGTGAAAGCAGCCTTAAGTATATGGGTTCCTGCTGAAATTGCTAATCCATCCCCTATATATAATATATGAACCGTTAAATAAATGGGATTACCCCCTAATATTAAGAACTATGTTAAAAACAACTATTTGGGGTCCCTGCAGGTATAGTCGCAGGATAGAGAACATAGTGTACCCATTGATTTGAATGATAATTGAGAATATTTATTCACTTTTACAGCATCATTAATTCCACCACGCTTTACATCAGAAATAATTAAGAAATAACGTTTGGAACACCATGCCAAGTCTGAACTGGGTGCAAAAACACTCAAAAAAACCTTCACTATATAAAGAGAAGGGCTACACACCAGTGACAATGCAAGGGGAATAAATATAAAGCAGAAACTGCTGTGTGAATACTGACATGAAAAATACTATAGCTATATGTAGAAATGAAAGTATGACAATGGAATCTGCATAATTGCTATGAACTTTAAGAATAAAGAGAAATTTAGCTATTGAATTGATCAATACAACAGAGCCCCAACACCTAGTCACAGTATTCTCTTACATTGGGGTCCCTAGCTGTTTGCAGTTAAAAACCTACCGTGTATGGGAATCTGAGACCCAGGCAAGAGAGGAAACACATTAGCTAGGGACCCCAATGTAAGAGACTACCATGACGAGATGTTGGGGCTCTGTTGTAACATAGCAGTTTCTGCTTTACATTTATTCCCCTTTCACTGTCGCTGGTGTGCAGCCCTTCTCTTTATATAGTGAAGTTTTGTTTTTTTTTTTAGGGTTTTTGCACCCAGTTCAGAGCATGGTGTTCCAAACGTTATTTCTTAGTTTGTAGTCTTTAGTTTTTGAACCTAACCCAACCCACACCTATTGCCGATCCACATTATACATATATAGCCTGGGTCTCAGCTTCCCATACACTGTAGTTTTTTTTTTTGTTTTGTTTTTTTTTTTTAACTGCTAGAGAGGACACACATTAGCTAAAGACCCCAACGTAGAAAATACCATGACGAGGTGTTGGGGCTCTGTTGTATTGATCAATTCAATAGCTAAATTTCTCTTTATTCTTAAAGTTCATAGCAGTTATGCAGATACCATTGTCATTTTTTCATTTTTTACATATAGCTATTGTACTTTTCATGTCCATATTCACATAGCAGTTTCTGCTTTACATTTATTCCCCTTGCACTGTCGTTGGTGTGCAGCCCTTCTCTTTACATACATCAGCACTGTCCCCATTGGCGCTCACAATCTAAATCCATGCATATGCTACCGAAATGAGATCATTTAGATGTGCCGGGTGGATTTTTTTAGACCTTGCTTCTTGCTTTTGGTTAAAGGGAACCTGTCACTAGATTTGGCCCCTCTAAGCTGCGGCCACCAACCGTGAACCCTTATATACAGAATTGTAAAATGCTGTATATGCGAGCCCAGGCTGCACTGTATAACACACACTTTATTACTCACCTAGGGGGCAGATCAGTCCTATGGGTGTTGCTGCTCTCTGTCCAGCACCTCCTCCATCTTCTGCGATTTCCATCCTCCTCTCCAGCTCAGTGCATGACGCATCCGGCATCATTCACAGAAAGGGCTGCTTTACGCTCTTGCACATGCGCACTTTGATCTCCTCTGCTGAGAGCAGAGCAAAGTACTTTAATGCACAGGCGCGAGAACAGTTCAAAGACCGCCCACGCATGTGCACTACAGTACTTTGATGTCCCTTCAGCCATGAGTGCAATGGAGGCCTCACTGTAAATGACATCGGACGTGTCATGCACGGGGTTGGGCAGGAGGACGGAGATCGCAGAAGATGAAGGAGGTGCTGGACCAGGGAGCAGCAACAGCCACCGGACCAATCTGCCCTCTAGGTGGGTATTAAAAAAGTGTTTTTTACGTTATACACAGCAGCCTGGGCTCTTATATACAATATTCTAGAATGCTGCATATAAGAACTCATTGGTGGTGGCCGCAGCTTATAGGGGTGAAATCTGGTGACAGGTTCCCTTTAAGGTACATAAATACTGTATATCAAAATAATTCACCCTTTTGTGAATATTTTATTATATCTTTTCATGGGACAACACTGAAGGTATGAGTTATGAGCAAATAGTAACTATTTGTGTTTGGATTATTTGTAACAAATCCCAAAACACAATTCCCGTATTTGTCACAAATAATGAACCTAATGCAAGTCGATGGGGAACCTGAGCATTTTTCTTGTTGTGACCAATATTGGAATAGTAGTCTGTTTGGTAAGCTTTATCCAAACACTGATAGTTACTTTCTATCTCTAGATACGACACATTGATACAATGTAAAGTAGTCAGTGACCAGCTTGCATAACAGTGTAAATTTGATGTGCCCTCTAAGTCAGTGTTCCTCAACTCCAGTCCTCAAGGCCCACCAGCAGTGCATGTTTTCAGTGTTTCCTTACTACTGCACAGGTGAGAATTTAATCACCTGTACAGACGATGATTCCAACACATGCAATACTAAGGAAATGCTGAAAACATGGTCTTGAGGACTGGAGTTTGGGAATACTGCTTTAAATAACTCAACATACAAGTCATTTTGACATTCGTGACTAACAAAAGTGAGTACACCCCTAAGTGAAGATGCTGTGGAGAGCTACAGTTCACAGAGGCAACCATGAATGTAAACATGTACTGTGACATACTGAAGCATGATCCCTTCTTCAGAAATTGGGTTGCAGGGCAGCATTACAACATGATAACAACCGCAAACACCTCCAAGACAACCACTGCCTTGCTAAAGAAACTGAGGGTAAAGGTGCTGGAGTGGCCAAGCATGTCTCAACGCCTAACCCTATTGAGGATCTATGTGACAACCTCAAACAGAAGGTGGAGGAGCGCGTCTCCAACATCCACCAGCTCTGTGATGTCATCATGGAGTGGAAGAGGATTGCAGCGGCTCCTGTGAAGCTCTAATGAACTCCATGTCCAAGGGAGTTAAGACAGTGCTTGAAAATATTGACTCTGGGCACAATTTAGCCACTTTCAGTTAAGGATACACTCTTGATGCCAGCGGTTTAGACATTAATGGCTTTGGGTTGAGTTATTTAGAGCGCACACCAAATTTACACTGTTATACAAGCTGTACACTGACTACATTATATCAAAGTGTCATCTTCAATGGTGTCCTATAAAAAGAAAATATTTACAAAAATGTGGTGTCATAGGCACAGGTTCAGTCATCGCTCAGTATACAGAGAGCGGCGTCTGCAACCACGCCTCCAGCAGTGACTAACCGTCAACTCTAAGGCGGGCTTTGCACACTATGATATCGCAGGTGCGATGTCGGTGGGGTCAAATCGAAAGTGACGCACATCCGGCGTAGCTGTCGACATCGTAGTGTGTAAAGCCTTTTACAGACAATTAACGAGCACAAAAGCATCGTTATCGTATGATCGGTGTAGGGTCTGCCATTTTCATAATGCCGCTGCTGCGATGGTACGACGTTGTTCCTCGTTCCAGCAGGAAGCACACATCGCTGTGTGTGAAGCCGCTGGAGCGAGGAACATCCTGCGTCCCGGCCGGCTATGCGGAAGGAAGGAGGTGGGTGGGATGTTTACATCCCGCTCATCTCCACCCCTCTGCTTCTATTGGCTGCCTGCCGTGATGTTGCTATGACGCCGCACGACCCGTCCCTTTAGTGAGGCAGTTCGCCGGCCAGAGTGACATCGCAGGGCAGGCGAGTGCATGTGAAGCTGGCGTAGCGATAATGTTCGCTACAGCAGCAATCACAAGATATCGTACCTGCGACGGGGGCGGGGACTATCGCTGCAGCGTCGGTAAAACATTGTTACAGATATCGCAACGTGCAAAGCCCGCCTAAGACAGCGTCGGCTGTCAATCACTGCCGGGGGAGTGGTTACAGACGCAGATCACTATATTGAGTTGTAACTGAACCCGCATAGGCTTCAACCATATGATGTAGGCTGAACGCTGCTGGGAGGAATAAAGTTCATCACGGCACTAAGAGGGAGCACCAGGCAGGTTCAAAATGTGGGGCCTATTATACTATATGGAAGTAAATTTGGGGGTATTATACCATATTGAAGGAAATATAGGGGTATTATACCATATTGAAGGCAATGTGGGGGCATTATACTATTTGGAAGATGGTGTGCAGCCTATTATACAATATGAAAACTTATGTGGGGCCAAAACACTATATGGAAGGCAATGTGGGGCACCATTATACAATTGGGAAGGCAATGTAAGGCCCATCATAATATATGGAATGCAATGTGAGGGCCATTATACTAAATGGATGACTATGTGCGGCCCATATACTTGAATTGATCAGTAATTATCAAAATTCTCAGTTCTGGCGTTAAAATCCCATATTCAGTGAAGACTTTCCCCATTACTGAGAGAGAAGATGGCAGCTGCTACTGATGAGATTCTGATGGGAGGAGCAAGATGCATAGCTCCGCCCCTCTACATAGAATCTCATCAGTAACAGCTGCCATCTTCTCTCAGTAATGGGGAAAGTCTTCACTGAACACAGATTTTACCTCAGAGTTGAGAATTTTTATAATGACCGATCATTTCTGGCAGAGAAATAGGATAATTTGTCTGATAAGATGTTTTAGTTACTTATTTTCATGTGACTATTGATTTATGAAAAAGAAAATAAAACCGTTACATTTTAAAGTTTTTCAAAAACACAAATTGATTTTTTTGCCATTGGCACAATGTGGCCTTTGTAAACATGGGTCACAGTAATGTCAGTAGTCCCCATCAGGAGGGAACCACATCCTATACGTACTCTACAACATTTCTTCATGTAATTCTCAGAATTTCTTCCTCCTTTTGATACTTTCTCATTTCAGGAACTTGGGGTAAAGCGTTGCTACACACAGTATTTCTACATAGGTCAAAGACCTAAACAAAGCCATGTACCAATAGTTGTGACATGTTCTGTTACATTACACATCAGTAAGTATGTACGCAGTTATTCACATAATGGAATCACCATTCAGTCCATACATGACCTCAGATCAGGCCCACTAGATAGAACGCAGGAGAACATTTCACAATGTTAACTGAAGAAAACCTTTCCCAGCATATCCCAGCAGAAGACCGTCCTGCTTTTAGAAATATATGACACACATTTGTTTCTATGTGGAAAATATTTAGAATGAAAGGGATTGCCTTGTATCAGAAGGATCATCCACTGTTTTCAATGTATACAGGCAAGGGAAAAGCTAAAGTACATCTTTGAATTGTATGGTTTTACATTTCAGGACATAAAGAAAAAAAAATAATCTGGTCCTTGGAAGATCTTAAAATACGGTAAATACAACCTCCGATGAATGTCACACGAGCCCCGGCTGGTCCGGCCTCACATCGCTGGAGCGGCCCCGCACCGGAGGAGAGTATAGGCTGCTATTTCACTTGGGGAATAAAGTGATTTAGACGGGGTTGTCTGAAAAATAGTAACTCAGAAGGAGTTGTCTGAATAATGGATAACATATTTAAGTTATTTGAGGTTTGTGCACATTAGTTTAAGCTCTGCTCTCTTAGGCCGGTTTCACACATCCGGCTTTTCGCCGATTTGCCGGATCCGGCGTTCTCCCGTACAGACAATACAGTACAGTGACAGCGCTGTAACTTCCGGGTCACATGTGCTGGTCACATGACAGCATGTCACCGGCGCTTGTTGCGCTGTCACTGTACTCTAGTCACTGTATGGGAGAGCGCCGGATCCAGCAAACTGGCGAAAAGCCGGATGTGTGAAACCGGCCTTAAGGCCACTTTACACGCAGCGACATCGCTAGCCATGTTGCTGCCGATCGCACCCGTTCCCGTCGGTTGTGCTTCACGGGCAAATCGCTGCCCGTGACGCACAATATAGTTAGTCCCCGTCACACATACATGCCTAGCGGCGTCACACGGCTGCCGCCCAATAGAAGCGGAGGGGCGGAGAGCAGCCGAACGAAAGACACGCCCACCTCATTGCCGGAGGACGTAGGTACGGTGTTGTTCCTACTTCCTGGAGTGTCACGTAGCGATGTGTGCTGCCTCAGGAACGAACGAACAACCTGCATCCTGCAACAGCAACGATATTTGGGATTAGAACAATGTGTCAACGATCAACAATTAGGTGAGTAATTTTGATAGTTAGCGGTCGTTCGTACGTTTCACACGCAACAGCGCCGCTAACTAGGCCGGATGTGCGTCACGAATTCCATGAACCCAACGACATCTTGTTAGTGATGTTGTTGCGTGTAAAGCCCCCTTAAGGCTATTTGCCCACGGGAGTTTGTACCTGCGGATATAATCGGCAGGTACATCCGCAGGTTTTCCCGCAGCTGCTCGCTGGAATCCGCAGCTATTTTTAGCTGTGGTAGTACAGCGAAATAGCTGCGGTAAACCTGCGGGCATTCGTGTGGCTTACCTGCGGAAGTACCGGCCTCTATCTCCATAGTGGAGGGACGGGATTGCCGCAGGCAATTCCGCAGAAATAATCGACATGCGGATACGTGCAGCTGCGTAAAATGCTGCAGATGTCCCTCAGCCGCACGTATTTGCAGCATGGACACAGCACTCCTCATGTCCCATAGGATAACATGGGGAGTGTCTTTACATGCTGAAACCTACGGATCTGAAAAATCCAGAAAATCCACAGGTTTAATCTCCCGTGGCCACATCACCTTCGTGTCCTGTCACATCATTTCAATTAGGTTTTGGTCAGGACTTTGACTGGGCCATCACAGCACCTTGATTCTTTTTGTTTTCAGCTATTCTAACACAGATTTGCTAACATGCTTGGTAAGATTGCTTGGTTCCATGGTGCTGTTTTAACCTAAACTTAGCTTTTAGACAGATGGCCTCACATTTAACTCTACAATACTTTAAAATACAGAGACATTCATGGTCAACTAAATGACGGCAATGGGCCATGGTTCAGTGGCTGCAAAAAACCCCCAAAACCTCAGAACACATCCTGCCAGCCTGTTCTTTTTAGAGAAAGGCTTCCCTCCTGGCAACCCTTCATCTTCCCAATTAACTGTACAGTTATTAATTAGAACATTTAACATGTTACCTGGGGCCTTTAGAGATTGAGCTGTAGCTCTTGACTTTTGTTGCAATTTCTCTGAGCATCCTTGGGTCTAATTTTCTGAGACGTCCTCTACTAGGAAATGACCTTTCCTTGATTGATGGGCAGCAGCTATTTCTTCTCCAAGACCATCACTAATGTCTTTGCTACTTGCATTGTGTTAACAAATATCTGAATGCTCAAGACCAGCAAATGTCCAAAACCTCTGCTTTTCCAGAAATAATCACACTTTATGATAAATGTTTGATCAAAGTAATTCACAGCATTAGGCTGCTTCTTAAGCTGGGTTCACACATAGCGACAACGACCTCGCTGTTACGTCACCATTTTCTGTGACGTAACAGCGACCTTGTAAGTCGCTGTTATGATCGCTGCTTAGCTGTCAAACACAGCGACGCAGCAGCGATCATAACGTTGCTACATGTGCACAGAGCAGCGCACACCGCTTAGCGCTGGCTCCCTGCTCTCCTAGCTACAGTACACATAGGGTTAATTACCCGATGTGTACTGCAGCTACATGTGCACAGAGCAGGAGCCGGCACTAGCAGCAAGAGCGGCGGAGGCTGGTAACGAAGGTAAATATCGGGTAACCAGGGAAAGGTCTTCCCTTGGTTACCCGATGTATACCTTGGTTACAGCTTTCCGCAGCTGCCAGACGCCGGCTCCTGCTCCCTGCATTTCGTCGCTCTCTCGCTGTCACACACAGCGATGTGTGCTTCACAGCGGGAGAGCGACGACGAAAAAATGAAGCAGGACATTCAGCAACGAGCAACGACCTCACAGCAGGGGCCAGCTCGTTCCTGGATGTCACACACAGCGACGGGACGTCGCTGCAACGTCACAGAAAATGGTGACGTAGCAGCGACGTCGTTGTCGTCGTCGCTGTGTGTGACACCACCTTTAGTCTCAACTCCTTCATGACCTAAGGCATGCCGGTACATCCAAGGTCATGTCACTCCCTTTATTGGGGGTTCACATGGTGAGCCTGCATGTCTTCCCCCCACATTAGGTCAGCTGATGTGTGCCTCTAAGGCTATGTGCCCACGTTGAGTCGAGGTAGTTGCAGTTCTAAACACACCCTTTGGCAGAAATGTTTTTTTGCCAAAGTTGCTATTGACCACAAAAACGCTATAAATACTAGTGCGTTTTTACCGCGATTTACATGCTTTTTCATTGCTTAAAGTCAGATGCGTTTTGATGACAAATACACTGCTAAATAAAGTTTCAACATTCAAACACTATGAAAAAAAGGAAAAAAAAAATATAACAAATATCAAAATCATCATAAACAAAATATCTGATTTTATTAAAATGATAAATGTTTGTTAATATTTATTTATAAAAACGTTAAATTAATGTTTTTCTTAATTTTAATTGTCGGACTATGTGTGTGTAAAGGGACATATCATGCTTTTAATATAATGTCAAAAACGCTTGTTTTCTGCATCCAAAAAGCATGTAAAACGCTAGGATTTTGATGTAGAATGCGTTTTGCATCTTCTCATTGACTAATGTTCTCAAAACACAGCTCAAATGGCAAAAACAATTGACATGCTGCTTCTTTAAACGCTGAGTTTTTGCCCAAAAATATGCAAATTAAAAGCGTTTTGAACAGAATGGTGTGCACAAGAAATCCCTATTTCTCATAGACTTTGCTTGGAAATCAAAACGCATGTATTTTGTCATTAAAACGCTGCAGTTGAAAACGCTGCGGAAAAGCATGAAAAAACGCAACGCGCAACGTGGGCAGATAGCCTAAAGGCACAGGTAAATCAGAAATCCACCCACACCTGCTAACTAGTTAAATTCTGCTGTCAATCTCTGACAGCAGGATTTAACATGTGCTGTGGAGAGCAGATCATTCCCCACCACCATTGGCAGCCCTGTGATGTGATCACACGGTATCGATGGGTTGTCATGACAGGCGGGGGTCAGCTGATGACCACTGACATAACGTTGTTCCTGTGAACACCGGCATTCTTAATAACATAGCATTTGTGCTGCACAGATCGGTGCTGAAGATATAGATATACACATGTTTGGCACACTCGTACTGACCTGGAGAATCATAATCCCAGGTCATTTTTACCATATTGTGAACATGGTAAACCAAACAAAAAAAAAAAAAAATTAAAAAATAAACCAAAACACATTGTGGAATTGCACTTTTTTTTGCAATTTTACCAGACTTGTATTTTTTCCCCTCTTTCCAACACAATTGCAGGCAGAATGAATAGTGCCATTCAAAAGTACAACTTGTCCTATAGAAAAAAAAAGTCCTCATGAACGATGGGGAGGAGAAAATGAAAAATGGAAAAGTTGCTGGGTGTGAAGGGGTTAATGTACAGAAACAGTACGGGGTAGTTAATGTGTCACACTCTGCTCTTGGAGTTTAGGAGCATTTTGTTGCATATGGTTGGGGTAATTTGGCAGGTATTGTATTCTTGTTCATCATAGGCTGTATTTACAGAGTCTTAGGCCATGTGTCCACGCTGCGGAAAATGTGCGGATTTTGCAGCGGATTTCTCGCGGAAAAGCCGCGGATTTTCCGAAAATCTGCAGCAGCGGCACTTCCAAGCCATTTCAATGGCATTTTGGAAATGCTGTGTCCATGCTGCGGATTTTTCCGCGGCGGATTTGCCGCGGATTTTGATCCGGAAAAATCTGCAGCATGTCAATTATTGTTGCGGATTTTGATCCGGATTTTGGCTATAGAATGGGGAAAAAAAAAATCCGCATCAAAATCCACGGCAATTCCGGTAAATCCATGGTAAATCTGCGGCAAAAAAAGGTGCGGATTTGCCGCGAAAGTCGCGGATTTTCATGCAGAAAAATCCGCAGCAACATTCTACCGTGGACACAGCCTTAACCTTCTAAATCACTGTTCCCAAACGTGTGTCCTCACGACCCATCAACAGCGCATGATGTCAGCATTCCCTAGTGTTATACAGGTGATCACTCACTCAGCTGCACAGGTGGCGATTCCATCACCTGTGCAATACTAAGGCAATCCTGAAAACCTGGCCTGTTGGTGGTCCTTAAGGACTGGAGTTGGGAAAATTCTGTTCTAAAGGGCCAGATTTTTTTTTTTATATAACCATGTCTTGATACACAGCCTAAATATTCCTTCATTGAATTCTGTGTGCCAACTTTCAGGGTTCAAAGTGTTTTGGACGCAGCATGGTATTGCTATGTTTAAAACGCTGCATTGTACAGTACAAGCACAGTGGGTGGGATTTCTAAAAATGCTATGCCCAATGTGCTTGTTTTTCCCGCAGGGTAAACTGACATGTGGAGCTGCGAGTGTTCTCCACTGGGAGAACAGAGAAAGACCACAGATTCCCAAACCCTGATCAGTGGCACATGTAGCTACAGTCTCCTGTGGAGAGCACTTGCGGCCCAGCAGGAGATGACATGCTGTCCTCCATAGCCATGTAGCAAACTAGTCATTCCTTTCATGGCTGCCCTAGAGGATATCTGACCGGAAGACATTTGTAAATTTAACAGGAATCTCTCACCAGGTTGTTGCCGCCTAATCTGAGCATAATGTAGAGACAGAGATCCTGATTCCAGCAATATGTCACTTAGTTGATTAGTGTAGTTTAGCTAAAATCAGTTTAATCAGCAGGAGATCATCATTAGGACTACTAGATATGCTGCCAAGTGGTCCAGCTTATTCATGAGCTCTGTATCTAGATCTGCAGGAGAGAAAACTGATTTTATCAAAATGACAGCAAACCACTCAGTAAGTGACACATCACTGGAATCAGGGTCTCAGTCTACATTATGCTGCTCTCAGATGAGAAACTCCTAAAACCTAGAATTTATTAGTAAGGTTAAAAAGAGGGGAAACCCCACATCAACACATTAAATAAGAAAACACAAAAGGGGATGGCCCTAATGAGCCCTATGACTGCCCCTACCTTGCGGCGGAGGTCGGCGCCCTATTACCCGCGCAATTGGCGCCCCCGCTCACTGTCGACTTTTACCTAATGTCCCTATTAGTCCCTATTGGGAGATAAAGTAATAAACAATCTAGAATCAAAAACACCAAATAGCCTAGTCGGAAATGACAAAAGATGATTAAATGTGTGATACTCCAACACAAATGTTCAATTCAGTGTCCGTCCAATACAATTACATCAGAGGGACACGTATACATTTTCACCTTTTGCTCTCAAATGAGATAGCAAAACCCTAGTGACAGATTCCCTTTATATATCCCTATAGGTTTGTCTAAGGCAAGGTAATCTCAGCAGTTGTGGCGATGACATAGGCTGCATGGCCAAAAAGCGATATATGCTGCTGATATATTGCAGCTTAATGCAGGTGAATTTGGTCACATTGCGACAAGTTAAGGAGTTGCAACTGGCTGCAACTTTTTGAACCTTGCTTGTGGCAGACAGTACCCATTACACAGTAGCAGTGTGACTCCATTCATCTACGTACACTAGGCTGCAGGATAGCAGAGGGATAAGGCCAGAGTCACACCTGCGAGTGCCTCGAGTGTAACTCGCGCGAGTCTCTCATTGAATGATTATTATTATTATTATTGTTTATTTATAGAGCACCATTGATTCCATGGTGCTGTACATGAGGGGGTTACATACAGAATACATGTACACGTTACAATAGACAGACTAGCACAGGGGGAAGAGGGCCCTGCCCTTGCGGGCTTACATCCTAAAGGATTTTGGGGAGGAGACAGTAGGTGGGGTGTAGGTGGGGCGGCAGCTCCGCACGGTGGTGGGGCGGCAGCTCCGCACGGTGGTGGGGCGGCAGCTCCGCACGGTGGTGGGGCGGCAGCTCCGCACGGTGGTGGGGCGGCAGCTCCGCACGGTGGTGGGGCGGCAGCTCCGCACGGTGGTGGGGCGGCAGCTCCGCACGGTGGTGGGGCGGCAGTTCCGCACGGTGGTGGGGCGGCAGCTCCGCACGGTGGTGGGGCGGCAGCTCCGCACGGTGGTGGGGCGGCAGCTCCGCACGGTGGTGGGGCGGCAGCTCCGCACGGGGGTGAAGCAGTGAGGTCATTGAAGGTTATAGGCATTTCTGAACAGATGAGTCTTTAGGTTCCGTTTGAAGCTTGCGAGTGTAGTAGATAGTCTGACGTGTTGAGGCAGTGAGTTCCAGGAGACTGGGGATGCTCGGGAGAAGTCTTGGAGTCGGTTGCATGAGGAGCGAATGAGAGAGGAGGATAGAAGGAGATCTTGGGAGGACCGGAGGTTACGTTTTGGAGTGTAGCGAGAGATTAGTTCAGAGATATATGGAGGAGACAGATTATGGATAGCTTTGTAGGTCAGTGTTAGTAATTTGAATTGGATACGGTGGAAGATTGGGAGCCAGTGGAGGGACTTGCAGAGAGGAGAAGCGGGGTGGTATTGAGGAGAGAGGTGGATCAGTCGGGCAGCAGAGTTAAGGATGGACTGGAGAGGGGCGAGTGTGTTAGCAGGGAGACCACAGAGGAGGATGTTGCAGTAGTCGATGCGGGAGATTATGATGTCCGGCACGGACTTGCACTCTCCTGACAGGAGCGGGTCGGTTGCATGTATGTCTATGCAGCTGATATGCTCCTGTCCTGAGAGTGCGAGTCCATGCCGGGTGATTCAATGAGAGACTCCCGCAACTTACACGCAAGTGTGACTCTGGCCTAAAACAATCTTTGGCTGCAGGGTCTGTGTCCCAGACCATCTACTCCCACCCCAAACAAAACAGTATGTCTAAGGGCATGTGCTCAAGATCAGTTCACAGTGTTTAGGATGGAGCATGTTTTTGCTGTGTCCAAAGTGCAGCATTGTACAGTACAAGCACAGTGGATGGGATTTCTAGAAAGCTCAGGCCCCTTATGCTTATTTTTTCCTGCAGCGTAAACTGATCTGCGGCGTGGCTTGTCAATTTATTGCTGCGGAACCGCGAGTGTTCTCTGCTGGGGGAACAGTGAGAAAGTCCGCAGCTTCCTGAACCCTGATCGTGGGAACAAGCAGCTGCGATCTCCTGCAGAGAGCACTCGCAGCGCCGCAGAAGAGGACATGCTGCGTCCAGGACACCGCATGTCCGGATCGTGGGCACATACCCTAAATAGTCACCATAAAATGCATGCGCATGGGGCCTTACTACAAATGTGAGCATTGTATACACATCTGGAAAAATCAATGGCACACTTTCACCACTCCGTACCCCCACTGACTCCTATAAAGAAGAGATCTCACACTTGCCAGGTTTAATTTCAAACGTTAATATATTTTCTATTTTATAGTGAACATATGCATCCGTTCCCCCCATCTGCAGAAACTGACATAAAAAAGGGGAAACATTTGTACGATGCCTCTTAAAATAAATATTTCTCTTTTATAAAATAATAAAACTTCAAATAAATATACTTTACACTAAACAATATGTTGGAAAAATTAGAAAATAAAAGGCTGAGTGTAACTGTACAATATACAGAAAGTCCATTAATTTTCAATAAGTTGAAGTACAATCTAACCGCGCGGATAGACTCACATTCCTCTGAATGTATATTAGTACATTTCGTGATCGCGCCAATACAGTGGCGCCAAATTCACAGTTGTAAATAGTATTCTTTATGTACAAAAATATATAGCGCATTATCTCTGACACAAAAAAATGAAAAAAATCATTTGCCGATTTACAAATTTTGCAAGTTCTTCACAAAACGATGCAGATTTCCGCAGGAGGAGTGTCTGCGGTGCTTTAGCTTATATTGTAGGTGGCGCAGACACTGGCTCCTAACGGCAGCTTGATTAAAGGTTTTCTAACAAGCCTATTAGTTACGATGGCACTTAGGGAATAAAAAAATCCACTGCAAACAGGAAAAAAAAATTCCTTCTGCGTTCTACCAACTGTACCGAATTAGTATACATGATTGCATAAGTAGGTTAAAAGTAAGTCCAATTACTTTAGCGTCCATTGAAGCCAACCGGTGCTATGTTGGCTTCCCCAAGCTTCTGGGCTGTAACTGTGGAGCTTTACAACATACTGTATTTGACCTTTTACATCGACATCCCGGCCTCTTTGCCCGGTCGTAGCAGCCTTGGCATAATTTAAGGCAACCCTTGGCTGGAAGGTAACACCATAAACAAGGCAAAAGTATTGACATAAGACCAATGGCGGACCAGCGAGTGCAGCAATGGGACTGGCTACAAGAACAGGGGTTGTCGGCACAATTGTCCTCGTCGTCGTTTGAGCAGTGATAGAATAGGCACTTCACGCAGCAAACACAAGTTCCATAGTCGATCACCTCCTGAGCTGAGCAAAGGCACTGCTTGTCACATATCCAGCAGGAGGGAAGAGTTCTTGGATAAGTGCATTCTTGGCACTTACATTTCCCGCAGCTCTCACACCTGTATGCATGTAAGCCCAAGTCCTCTTTACTGGAAGGCTTTAACTCCTCTGGTTTCAGCTCACCTTTGGGTTGTACGCAAATTATCCTGTCAGCACCAAGCCCCGAAGATGAATAAGGAGGACCTAAAAGTCTTTGCTCTGATGAGCTGCTACTTGTGCTTGTCCTCGTACTACTTCGTGATCCTGTACTCACTGTACTAATGGATCGAGACAACGATGCCTGTGATGAGGGATGCATTGGTGGAAGAGGGCTCCGGCTAAATTGCCTCTGATCAGTTACCACATGTATTCTTTCATTTTTGTGCTGGAGAGCTTGACGAGGAGCAGGTTTAACCCAAGGTCGGGGAGCCACGGTGGGCCCTTCAGTATACTCATTAGTGTTCCTTATGGCTCTTATCTGTTCCAATGACAACACGTGAACTTGTTGCGTTAAAATGTCCCTTGGGTCAATGTCGCCATGTGGTCTCCCACCGTCACGCCGAGTCTGGAGTAAAGGCTGGGATCCACTGCCATTTTGATCTCTGGCCTCCATCAGTACTCTGAAGAGTTTTCACTCCAGTAGGCTGAGAACACATCTGAAGTCCTGCAGGCACAAAGAGAGAACCATTACTTACTCCGCAAAGAAAGTCTTCAAAAATAAAGAAATGAAAATTACATCCTGCACAACACAAAAAGCAACCAGGGATAATTCAGACAAAACTGGCAATTGCACACGCATACTATAATCAGAAAGTACGCATAGGCGAACTAGGAAAACAAACCTCAGCCCCATGGTACGCAGCATGCCCAGACACTTGGAGGAAAAATCCACCAACTCCAGGCTGGACAATAAGTTGTAAGCTAATCTTCTCATCTACAATTTCCTCTGCTGTACTTCGAAGAAAAACAAGCCACACATTCTATTTCCAGCATTTCCTTTAAAATGCCACAGGCAGCAATAGCAAAAGAAAGCCATTATCAAAAACTCGAGCAAAGCAGAAAAGTTCAAGAATTGGAGTAAACTGCTATAATTCTATAGAACTATAAAAAGTACTTGTAGCAGAGCCAATGCTGTCATCCAGTGTAGGAGCATATACAATACCACATTAAGGAATCATTAGGAGCAGCAGCTAATGACTAACTCTGCTGCGTGTGTGCGTATGTATACGAGTGCGTGCGTATGTATAAGTGTGCGTGCGTATGTATACGTGTGCGTGTGTATGTATACGCGTATGTGTGTGCGTATGTGTGTATGTATACGTGCTTATGTATACGAGTGTATATGTGCGTACGCGCACACGTACGTGTGTGTGTGTGTGTGTGTGTGTGTGTGTGTATATACGTACGTGTGTGTACGTGTGTGTACGTGTGTGTATACGATACGTGTGTGTGTGTGTGTATATACGTACGTGTGTGTGTATATACGTACGTGTGTGTGTGTGTATATACGTACGTGTATATACGTACGTACGTGTGTGTGTGTATACGTACGTACGTGTGTGTGTGTATACGTACGTACGTGTGTGTGTGTATACGTACGTACGTGTGTGTGTATACGTACGTACGTGTGTGTGTGTATACGTACGTACGTGTGTGTGTGTGTGTATACGTACGTACGTGTGTGTGTGTGTGTATACGTACGTACGTGTGTGTGTGTGTGTATACGTACGTACGTGTGTGTGTGTGTGTATACGTACGTACGTGTGTGTGTGTGTGTATACGTACGTACGTGTGTGTGTGTGTGTGTGTATACGTACGTACGTGTGTGTGTATACGTACGTACGTGTGTGTGTGTGTGTGTGTGTGTGTGTGTGTGTATACGTACGTACGTGTGTGTGTGTGTGTGTGTGTATACGTACGTACGTGTGTGTGTGTGTGTGTGTGTGTGTATACGTACGTACGTGTGTGTGTGTGTGTGTATACGTACGTACGTGTGTGTGTGTGTGTGTATACGTACGTACGTGTGTGTGTGTGTGTGTATACGTACGTACGTGTGTGTGTGTGTGTGTATACGTACGTACGTGTGTGTGTGTATACGTACGTACGTGTGTGTGTGTATACGTACGTACGTGTGTGTGTGTATACGTACGTACGTGTGTGTGTGTATACGTACGTACGTACGTGTGTGTGTGTGTGTGTATACGTACGTACGTGTGTGTGTGTGTATACGTACGTACGTGTGTGTGTGTGTGTGTGTACGTACGTACGTGTGTGTGTGTGTGTGTGTATACGTACGTACGTGTGTGTGTATACGTACGTACGTGTGTGTGTGTGTGTGTGTGTGTGTATACGTACGTACGTACGTACGTACGTGTGTGTGTGTGTGTGTGTGTGTGTGTGTGTGTGTGTATACGTACGTACGTGTGTGTGTGTGTGTGTGTGTGTGTGTGTGTATACGTACGTACGTGTGTGTGTGTGTGTGTATACGTACGTACGTGTGTGTGTGTGTGTGTGTGTATATACGTACGTACGTGTGTGTGTGTGTATATACGTACGTACGTACGTGTGTGTGTGTGTGTGTATACGTACGTACGTGTGTGTGTGTGTGTATACGTACGTACGTGTGTGTGTGTGTGTGTGTATACGTACGTACGTGTGTGTGTGTGTGTGTATACGTACGTACGTGTGTGTGTGTGTGTGTATACGTACGTACGTGTGTGTGTGTGTGTGTATACGTACGTACGTGTGTGTGTGTGTGTATACGTACGTACGTGTGTGTGTGTGTGTATACGTACGTACGTGTGCGTGTGTGTGTGTGTGTATACGTACGTACGTGTGTGTGTGTGTATACGTACGTACGTGTGTGTGTGTGTATATACGTACGTACGTGTGTGTGTGTGTGTATATACGTACGTACGTGTGTGTGTGTGTGTGTATATACGTACGTGTGTGTGTGTGTGTGTGTGTATACGTACGTACGTGTGTGTGTGTGTATACGTACGTACGTACGTACGTGTGTGTGTGTGTATACGTACGTACGTACGTACGTGTGTGTGTGTGTATACGTACGTACGTACGTGTGTGTGTGTGTATACGTACGTACGTGTGTGTGTGTGTATACGTACGTACGTACGTGTGTGTGTGTGTATACGTACGTACGTACGTACGTGTGTGTGTGTGTGTGTATACGTACGTACGTACGTGTGTGTGTGTGTATACGTACGTACGTACGTGTGTGTGTGTGTGTATACGTACGTACGTACGTACGTACGTACGTGTGTGTGTGTGTGTGTGTGTATACGTACGTACGTACGTACGTACGTACGTACGTACGTACGTGTGTGTGTGTGTGTGTGTGTGTATACGTACGTACGTGTGTGTGTGTGTATACGTACGTACGTGTGTGTGTGTGTATACGTACGTACGTGTGTGTGTGTGTATACGTACGTACGTGTGTGTGTGTGTATACGTACGTACGTGTGTGTGTGTGTGTATACGTACGTACGTGTGTGTGTGTGTGTGTATACGTACGTACGTGTGTGTATACGTACGTACGTGTGTGTATACGTACGTACGTGTGTGTGTGTATACGTACGTACGTGTGTGTATACGTACGTACGTGTGTGTATACGTACGTACGTGTGTGTATACGTACGTGTGTGTGTGTGTGTGTATATACGTACGTACGTGTGTGTGTGTGTGTATATACGTACGTACGTGTGTGTGTGTGTATACGTACGTGTGTGTGTGTGTGTATATACGTACGTGTGTGTGTGTATACGTACGTGTGTGTGTGTATACGTACGTGTGTGTGTGTGTGTATACGTACGTGTGTGTGTGTGTGTGTATACGTACGTGTGTGTGTGTGTGTGTGTATACACGTACGTGTGTGTGTGTGTGTGTATACACGTACGTGTGTGTGTGTATACGTACGTGTGTGTGTGTATACGTACGTGTGTGTGTGTGTATACGTACGTGTGTGTGTGTGTATACGTACGTGTGTGTGTGTGTATACACGTACGTGTGTGTGTGTGTGTATACACGTACGTGTGTGTGTGTGTGTATACACGTACGTGTGTGTGTGTATACACGTACGTGTGTGTGTGTGTGTATACACGTACGTGTGTGTGTGTATACACGTACGTGTGTGTGTGTGTGTGTGTGTATACACGTACGTGTGTGTGTGTATATACACGTACGTGTGTGTGTGTATATACACGTACGTGTGTGTGTGTGTATATACACGTACGTGTGTGTGTGTGTATATACACGTACGTGTGTGTGTGTGTATATACACGTACGTGTGTGTGTGTGTATATACACGTACGTGTGTGTGTGTGTATACACGTACGTGTGTGTGTGTATACACGTACGTGTGTGTGTATACACGTACGTGTGTGTGTATACACGTACGTGTGTGTGTATACACGTACGTGTGTGTGTGTGTATACACGTACGTGTGTGTGTGTATACACGTACGTACGTGTGTGTATACACGTACGTACGTGTGTGTATACACGTACGTACGTGTGTGTATACGTACGTACGTGTGTGTGTGTATACGTACGTACGTGTGTGTGTGTGTATACGTACGTACGTACGTGTGTGTGTGTATACGTACGTGTGTGTGTGTGTGTGTGTGTATACGTACGTGTGTGTGTGTGTGTGTGTGTATACGTACGTGTACGTGTGTGTGTGTATACGTACGTGTGTGTGTATACGTACGTGTGTGTGTACACGTACGTGTGTGTGTACACGTACGTGTGTGTGTACACGTACGTGTGTGTGTACACGTGCGTGTGTGTGTACACGTACGTGTACGTGTGTACACGTACGTGTGTGTACACGTACGTGTGTGTACACGTACGTGTGTGTGTATACGTACGTGTGTGTGTACACGTACGTGTGTGTGTACACGTACGTGTGTGTGTACACGTACGTGTGTGTGTACACGTACGTGTGTGTGTACACGTACGTGTGTGTGTACACGTACGTGTGTGTGTACACGTACGTGTGTGTGTACACGTACGTGTGTGTGTACACGTACGTGTGTGTGTACACGTACGTGTGTGTGTACACGTACGTGTGTGTGTACACGTACGTGTGTGTGTATACGTACGTGTGTGTGTATACGTACGTGTGTGTGTATACGTACGTGTGTGTGTATACGTACGTGTGTGTGTATACGTACGTGTGTGTGTATACGTACGTGTGTGTGTATACGTACGTGTGTGTGTATACGTACGTGTGTGTGTATACGTACGTGTGTGTGTATACGTACGTGTGTGTGTATACGTACGTGTGTGTGTATACGTACGTGTGTGTGTATACGTACGTGTGTGTATACGTACGTGTGTGTGTATACGCACGTGTGTGTGTATACGTACGTGTGTGTGTATACGTACGTGTGTGTGTATACGTACGTGTGTGTGTATACGTACGTGTGTGTGTATACGTACGTGTGTGTGTATACGTACGTGTGTGTGTATTTATACGTATGTGTGTATTTATACGTATGTGTGTATTTATACGTGTGTATGTGTGTATGTACACGTGTGTGTATGTACACGTGTGTGTATGTACACGTGTGTGTATGTACACGTGTGTGTATGTACACGTGTGTGTATGTATACGTGTGTATGCATGTATGTATGTATACGTGTGTATGTATATGCAAGCATGCGTATATATAGATATGTGCATGTGCATATTATATACACACGTATACATACACATGCATACACGCACATGCATACATATACACATACACTGATCACAGGACCCACCAGACGCTGCCGCACATGGAACATGTAATGTAACAGAGGCTTATTACTTCCTCTCATTGTGAACGTGTCACAACAGGTGTATGGAAATCAGGTTCCTCAGACTTCAGCACAAGCTATTGAAGTAACAGGAAACCAGCTGCCATTATGGAGCCTGTCTCCTCTGTGCTCAGGTCACTCCAATGTGAATGACAATGCCCCGACACTCTGCTATTCGCATAACAAACAGTACCTGCATTTTACAGCTCCCTTCTTTAAAGCCTATTGGCTTTGATACATTTGCCTTAAGAGCTGTAAACTTCGCTCCATGAGGCTGGGCCGGATAATGCACATTATTCATGGAATTTACTGCAAGTCTCAAAAACAGGATGCCATCACCCTACAGCAGGTCTGTTAATTGCACAGATCTATAGGAGCAGGTCTGGTAACCGCTTCCCACAAGCAGCACATTCTATGGAACTTTCTTGACAATGAGGGAATTGAGATCATTGCTGTGCAAACACCATCAGGGGCCAATCTGAACCTAAAGGTGAAGAGATAATGGGCACTGTAATATTATGCAGCCAAGTCACCAAAATACCTAGTGAAAATATATGTACAGTATATCTTCCACCTGAGCAGTATCTTCCACCTGAGCAGTATGGAGCTCGCTGTGAGACCGGACACAATCTATAACTACGCAGTGTAGAACAGGGTACAGCAGACACCCATCTGCCTTCTATCGCTCATCACACCCCATTTATTGGTGCCATGTTCATTACATTTATAAATGGATTGTTCTGGGGCTGATCCATCTCTTAAAATTTTTTTATTTGTTTCCCCTAAAAGCAAACCATGATCTACTTTGATCTGTTATAAATCAACCTTGCTAATGGAAGTCAAAGCCCTATGAAAATATGGGTAACACACGGATGTGGTTTGTGTGCTATCCATGTGTAACTATGTGGCTGAGTATTTGCGCAAAACCTTCCTGCGCTCAACACTGCATCTTCTGGCAGAAAAACGCACCAAAAAACATGGAGGCGGTTTTTCTTAATGAAGTCAATTGGTGGAAGGGCTGAAAAACACCGGGAAAAAAAAAACGCACCAAGGACTGACAGTCAGATTTTTTTCTGCACTAAAATCTGCAAGGAAAAAAGAAGCAACGTGCGCACAGCACTTCAGAAGTCTCACTGACTTTGCTGGCATAAGGAAAGAAATAATAATACTACTAATAATAAAATAAAATAATAAATTATTATTAATAATAATAAAATAAAATCATTTATATAGCACCATTAATTCCACAGTGCTTTACATACATTGGCATCACTGTCCCCATTTTTGTCACTAAAGCGCACCAAAAAACGCAGCGTGTGCACACAGCCTTAAATGGGTAGGAGAAAATCTTCAGGTTTTTCTTTCCTGAAAAATGAACGCAACAAAGATTGTAAACACACTGACACAAACCAGAGATGGATGCAGCAGATTTATTTTTTTTAAAGAAAACGAAGTTAGACAAACTTTTTTTGGAGGAACAATTAATCGTCTGATTGTATTATGCGTAGCATTACAAAGCTTTACAAAAATACCATGAAAAAAATGTCAAACGCAGGAGAAAAGAACAAAAACCTCCACAAACCTCACTCCAGAAACATGGCGATATGGCCAACCACTGGTCTAAAAAAGCAGCTTCACAGATCACAATCTGGACCAGAATAATCTGAGCAATAGAACAAAGCCAATAATATGAGGTCACATTACTTGCATCACTTGTTGGTAGGATAATAGGGCGGCACGGTGGCTCAGTGGTTAGCATTGCAGTCTTGCAGTGCTGGGGGCCTGGGTTCTAGTCGCACCAAGGACACTATCTGCAAGGAGTTTATATGTTCTCCCCGTGTTTGCGTGGGTTTCCTCCGGGTACTCCGGTTTCCTCCCACACTCCAAAAACATACACAGATAGGGACTCTAGATTGTGAGCCCCAATGGGGACGACAGTGCTGCCAATGTATGTAAAGCGCTGTGGAATTAATAGCGCTATATAAGTTTATTAATTATTACTACTATTACTACTATTACTACTATTACTATAATGCACTTGCAGTCCTATGTAAAACTATACACAAACTCCAGACTGCGACTTCCCAAGTTGTGACAAACGCCTCTCTGCTATATCCGGACATTACCCAAAGGCATCTGCTCATACATACCTTATGGTGAGACGCTGAAGCATAGTGAAGGGTAGTTACTCAGCAGCCCTGATGTAATGGCTGGAGATATGGCCCTCCCAAATTACATTCTCTTTAACGGAAATGTTTGTTTCCACCAAATCTGAAGTTAGTTTCCATGACTGTAAAGGGAACTACCTGGTTCCCCTAAAGTCAGCAGAGCTTCACACCCAAGTTACACAACCGTACATCTTAATTTCTAAAGTGAAGATGTCATCCTCCCTTCTAAGTATTCCCAATGTAAACAGCGCCCAGGCAAACCGAAAAATGGGATGAAGTCAACGATTATCAACGCAAGGGACATGAGAAAAGAACAGGCTTCTTCTCATTATAGCCACTTTCCTGATATGTGACACTAGATCCTACTAAGAAAAAAATAATTGATTGTGATCTTAGGCCCAAGAATTCATAACAATCACCTTAGCTGTCTGAACCCAATGAAACGTCAAATCATGTAAAGCCTGTCATCACTACAGACAATCCCCATTGATCAAAAGCCTGAAATAAATTGTACAATGCAGCAATCCTCCTCCGAGCACCATTTATGACTAAACCTTCCTCGCTGCAGACTAGTCAAGCAAAACTTTACTCCAGGACTGGAATTGAAAAGTAAATTGATCTCCATCTTCACAGGAGCAGACAGGACCCACTGTCAGATCATTTTCTCTATTCACTGCGCTTCAATATAGAAGGTACTGCTACGCCATTAACTTCAGAAAGTACAGATTACACAGTTCCCAACGTGAAAAGTAACAGAAAAGTAGTATAAAACAACGCAAACGGCAAATGGATACAAATAAGGTACAAAATAAGTCAGGAGGAGAAATGGGAATCAACAGATTCCAGAAACATAACATTATGTACTTTATATACGTCACATATAGATAGAAGGGATATACATACACTACAGCTCATCCCAGGCAGCCACAGGCCTTCATTTACTATTGATATTCATTACTAAAAAGAGTTTAGGTCTAACCGTAAAAGCAAAATGTTTATCAGAATCGGAAAATTTTTCTACCCCAAATATTAACACATTAATGTCTAGATTATAAAAAAAAATGTTTAAAAGAACTGAGTCCTCAGTGGTTGATACCTTTTAATGGCTAACTGAAAAGATGGTAATAATAGCAAGCTTTCCAGACTACTCAGGTCTCTTCTTCAGACTCAGTATAACAAAATCTGAAGAGTCACATTTATACATTATACATATTTTTATACATTTTTCTTATCCAAATGCAAGAAGGAGAATCTGATCCCCAAAGGACTCTGGATGAGGACTTCAGTTCTTTTAGACAATGTTTTATATCTACTGGCTAACACGGTACAAAGATATATTTTACCGAGATTATCACTATTAATGCACTCCTTACTTCGCAGGAGCTGTCAAATAAAGGAAATCTGCATAAAAGCAAAATAATCACATTAGAACCAACATCTTCTGATCACTTCACATGTGAAAGCTGATTATTGTGCAGGCCTTTACACCAGCACGAAGGAATAGGGAGATGTGGAAGTGACCTGGAAGCTCAAGAGCCTCGTCCACATCTCCTGGGTCTGAGGGCTCAATACAATGTAACAAGAAAATAACCAGACACCTCCATCTCAGGAAACCTTCTGCAGATGGAGCCATGTGTCCCATACAGTGCTATACTATGTAACAAGTAACACAGACACTTCCAGGATAGAGCAGGCACCACAGACTCACAGGAAACCTTCTGCAGATGGAGCCATGTGTCCCATACAGTGCTATACTATGTAACAAGTAACACAGACACTTCCAGGATAGAGCAGGCACCACAGACTCACAGGAAACCTTCTGCAGATGGAGCCATGTGTCCCATACAGTGCTATACAATGTAACAAGTAACACAGACACTTCCAGGATAGAGCAGGCACCACAGACTCACAGGAAACCTTCTGCAGATGGAGCCATGGCAGAGCCTCGTCCACATCTCCTGGGTCTGAGGGTTCTATACACTATATATAACATGTAAACAAATAACCAGACACTTCCTGGATAGAGCAGGCACTCAGTAAACTTTCTGGAGATGGAGCCATGGCAGACCTTCTGGGGATCTCCTAGGTCTGAGGGTTCCAAACACTTGTATACAATGTAACAAGAATAAACCAATAACCAGACACTTCCAGGATGAGCAGGCGCCTCACACTCATCCACACCTCCTGGGTCTGAGTGTCCCATACAGTGCTATACAATGTAACAAGTAAACACATAATTAGACACTTCCAGGATGGAGCAGGCACCGCACAGTAAACTTTCTGCAGATGGAGCCATTGCAGACCTTCAGGGATCTCCCAGGTCTGAGGGTTCCAAACAGTTCTATACAATGTAACAAGAAGAATAAACCAATAAGCAGACACTTCCAGGCTGGAGCAGGCGCCTCACACTCATCCAAATCTCCTGGGTCTGAGTGTCCCATACAGTGCTATACACTAACAGAAAGAGGAAACATAAGCAAATACTTCCAGGATGGAACAGGCACCTAAAATTCACAGTAATGGCAGCCTTTGTGGGATCTCCTGGGTCTGAGGGTCCCATACAAGTAAATAAATATAGTCACTTCCAGGATGGAGCAGGCACCGCACAGTAAACTTTCTGCAGATGGAGCCATAGCAGAACTTCTGGGGATCTCCCAGGTCTGAGGGTTCCAAACAGCTCTATACAATGTAACAAGAAGAGTAAACAAATAACCAGACACTTCCAGGATGAGCAGGCGCCTCACACTCACAGTAAATGGCAGCCCTTGTGGGGGTCTCCTGGGTCTGAGGGTCCCATACAGTAAACACTAGCAGACACTTCCAGGATGAGCAGGCACCTCACACTCAGTAAATGGCAGCTCTTGTGGGGGGTCTCCTGGGTCTGAGGGTCCCATACAGTAAACACTAGCAGACACTTCCAGGATGAGCAGGCGCCTCACACTCACAGTAAATGGCAGCCCTTGTGGGGGTCTCCTGGGTCTGAGGGTCCCATACAGTAAACACTAGCAGACACTTCCAGGATGAGCAGGCACCTCACACTCAGTAAATGGCAGCTCTTGTGGGGGGTCTCCTGGGTCTGAGGGTCCCATACAGTAAATACATAAGCAGACACTTCCAGGATGAGCAGGCACCTCACACTCAGTAAATGGCAGCCCTTGTGGGGGGTCTCCTGGGTCTGAGGGTCCCATACAGTAAACACAAGCAGACACTTCCAGGATGAGCAGGCGCCTCACACTCACAGTAAATGGCAGCCCTTGTGGGGGTCTCCTGGGTCTGAGGGTCCCATACAGTAAACACTAGCAGACACTTCCAGGATGAGCAGGCACCTCACACTCAGTAAATGGCAGCTCTTGTGGGGGGTCTCCTGGGTCTGAGGGTCCCATACAGTAAACACTAGCAGACACTTCCAGGATGAGCAGGCACCTCACACTCAGTAAATGGCAGCTCTTGTGGGGGGTCTCCTGGGTCTGAGGGTCCCATACAGTAAATACATAAGCAGACACTTCCAGGATGAGCAGGCGCCTCACACTCAGTAAATGGCAGCTCTTGTGGGGGGTCTCCTGGGTCTGAGGGTCCCATACAGTAAACACAAGCAGACACTTCCAGGATGAGCAGGCACCTCACACTCACAGTAAATGGCAGCCCTTGTGGGGGTCTCCTGGGTCTGAGGGTCCCATACAGTAAATACATAAGCAGACACTTCCAGGATGAGCAGGCACCTCACACTCACAGTAAATGGCAGCCCTTGTGGGGGTCTCCTGGGTTTGAGGGTCCCATACAGTAAAGACACTTCCAGGATGAGCAGGCACCCCAGTCTCGGTGACCTCTGGGGGCCATGGCAGGCTTGTGGGGGTCTGCTGCCCCCTCCTGCACACCCCATTAGCAGTGTGATCACACTGGGGATTAGGGGAGGGGGTTACTGTGGGGACAGGGCGCACAGACAGAAATAGCTCTTTAAACCAGACCACAACATTTCCGAAGCTGCTCAACACCATCAGATCCATCCTTTCCTGCATTCTAAATAGGGCTCAGAGCAAACCGCAGAGTGGAAAGTGTGAGTACAGAGCAGCACAATGTGCACGGCGGCAGACACCAGAGAGCAGCAGCTGACATGTTCTAGAGCAGGTAAAGCATATGCAGGGAGTTCTCCCTGAACTTTCCGCTCCGTGCACTGCCCCTGGACTCAGCCCCACACACCAGGGCTCCCCCATTTCGGGGGCCTCCTTACAGGCAGCACTGGGGTCTCCTTAAAGTAATGAAAAGCGCCTGCAAGGGTTAAACTCAGCATTAACCCCATACTCACCGCAGCGGCACCACGACTCCTCTCTGTTCTGCAACTCTGAAAGTTCTGCTGAATAATCCACGCAAAGCCGCAGAGTCCGGGCAAATGTCCCCACATCAGGCAAAGTGCGGGGAAGTCCGGGCAGAGAATCCCCGGCGGGCGGCGCAGTCCGGCAGAGTCCAGGGCCGTCCCGGCCGGCAGAGCAGTGTGACAGGGCGCCGCCGCCTCAGCCTTGTTGTGCTCTGGGCTTAGAGGAGGAGTAGGGCAGTAAATGGCGTCATGTGGAACTGAGGAGGAACAGAGCAGTTGTTGTCCCAGAGGATATATCGCATCCGGTGCCTGCTCATTGGCTCTGCACGGACACTCACACTGCCGGCTCTGAGCCGCGGGAGGGCGCTCACGGGGCAATGTGCTCCAGCACAAGAGGGAGGCGACCAGCAGGGCCAGGCCTGTCACTGACAGGGAGAGTACACATGGCAAGTGTGGGGGCAGGAGGAACTACAAGTGCAGGACACATTATACCCGGGCCCTGAGCTCTGACAGGAGGAACTACAAGTGCAGGACACATTATACACAGCACTGAGCTCTGACAGGAGGAACTACAAGTGCAGGACACATTATACCCGGGCCATGAGCTCTGACAGGAGGAACTACAAGTGCAGGACACATTATACCCGGGCCCTGAACTCTGACAGGAGGAACTACAAGTGCAGGACACATTATACCCGGGCCCTGAGCTCTGACAGGAGGAACTACAAGTGCAGGACACATTATACACAGCACTGAGCTCTGACAGGAGGAACTACAAGTGCAGGACACATTATACCCGGGCCCTGAGCTCTGACAGGAGGAACTACAAGTGCAGGACACATTATACACAGCACTGAGCTCTGACAGGAGGAACTACAAGTGCAGGACACATTATACCCGGGCCCTGAGCTCTGACAGGAGGAACTACAAGTGCAGGACACATTATACACAGCACTGAGCTCTGACAGGAGGAACTACAAGTGCAGGACACATTATACCCGGGCCCTGAGCTCTGACAGGAGGAACTACAAGTGCAGGACACATTATACACAGCACTGAGCTCTGACAGGAGGAACTACAAGTGCAGGACACATTATACCCGGGCCCTGAGCTCTGACAGGAGGAACTACAAGTGCAGGACACATTATACCCGGGCCCTGAGCTCTGACAGGAGGAACTACAAGTGCAGGACACATTATACCTGGGCCCTGAGCTCTGACAGGAGGAACTACAAGTGCAGGACACATTATACCCGGGCACTGAGCTCTGACAGGAGGAACTACAAGTGCAGGACACATTATACGCGGGCACTGAGCTCTGACAGGAGGAACTACAAGTGCAGGACACATTATACCCGGGCCCTGAGCTCTGACAGGAGGAACTACAAGTGCAGGACACATTATACACGGGCCCTGAGCTCTGACAGGAGGAACTACAAGTGCAGGACACATTATACACAGCACTGAGCTCTGACAGGAGGAACTACAAGTGCAGGACACATTATACACGGGCCCTAAACTCTGACAGGAGGAACTGCAAGTGCAGGACACATTATACACGGGCCATGAGCTCTGACAGGAGGAACTACAAGTTCAGGACACATTATACACAGGCCCTGAGCTCTGACAGGAGGAACTACAAGTGCAGGACACATTATACACGGACCCTGAGCTCTGACAGGAGGAACTACAAGTGCAGGACACATTATACACAGGCACTGAGCTCTGACAGGAGGAACTACAAGTGCAGGACACATTATACACGGACCCTGAGCTCTGACAGGAGGAACTGCAAGTACAGGACACATTAAACTTAAACACAGGCACTGAGCTCTGACAGGAGGAACTGCAAGTGCAGGACACATTATACACGGGCCATGAGCTCTGACAGGAGGAACTACAAGTTCAGGACACATTATACACAGGCCCTGAGCTCTGACAGGAGGAACTACAAGTGCAGGACACATTATACACGGACCCTGAGCTCTGACAGGAAGAACTACAAGTGCAGGACACTATATACACAGGACACTGATCTCTGACAGGAGGAACTACAAGTGCAGGACACATTATACACGGTCTCTGAGCTCTGACAGGAGGAACTACAAGTGCAGGACACATTATACCCGGGCCCTGAGCTCTGACAGGAGGAACTACAAGTACAGGACACATTATACACAGGCCCTGAGCTCTGACAGGAAGAACTACAAGTGCAGGACACATTATACACAGCACTGAGCTCTGACAGGAGGAACTACAAGTACAGGACACATTATACACAGGCCCTGAGCTCTGACAGGAGGAACTACAAGTACAGGACACATTATACACAGGCCCTGAGCTCTGACAGGAAGAACTACAAGTGCAGGACACATTATACACGGGCCCTGAGCTCTGACAGGAGGAACTACAAGTGCAGGACACATTATACGCAGGCACTGAGCTCTGACAGGAGGAACTACAAGTGCAGGACACAATATACACAGGACACTGATCTCTGACAGGAGGAACTACAAGTGCAGGACACATTATACACAGGCCCTGAGCTCTGACAGGAGGAACTACAAGTACAGGACACATTATACACAGGCCCTGAGCTCTGACAGGAGGAACTACAAGTACAGGACACATTATACACGGGCCCTGAGCTCTGACAGTCGGAATTACAAGTGCAGGACACATTATACCCGGGCCCTGAGCTCTGACAGGAGGAACTACAAGTGCAGGACACATTATACACGGGCCCTGAGCTCTGACAGGAGGAACTACAAGTACAGGACACATTATACACAGCACTGAGCTCTGACAGGAGGAACTACAAGTGCAGGACACATTATACACGGGCCCTAAACTCTGACAGGAGGAACTACAAGTACAGGACACATTATACACAGCACTGAGCTCTGACAGGAGGAACTACAAGTGCAGGACACATTATACACAACACTGAGCTCTGACAGGAGGAACTACAAGTGCAGGACACATTATACACAGCACTGAGCTCTGACAGGAGGAACTACAAGTGCAGGACACATTATACACAGGCCCTGAGCTCTGACAGGAGGAACTACAAGTACAGGACACATTATACACAGGCCCTGAGCTCTGACAGGAGGAACTACAAGTGCAGGACACATTATACACAGGCACTGAGCTCTGACAGGAGGAACTACAAGTGCAGGACACATTATACACGGACCCTGAGCTCTGACAGGAGGAACTGCAAGTACAGGACACATTAAACTTAAACACAGGCACTGAGCTCTGACAGGAGGAACTGCAAGTGCAGGACACATTATACACGGGCCATGAGCTCTGACAGGAGGAACTACAAGTTCAGGACACATTATACACAGGCCCTGAGCTCTGACAGGAGGAACTACAAGTGCAGGACACATTATACCCGGGCCCTGAGCTCTGACAGGAGGAACTACAAGTACAGGACACATTATACACAGGCCCTGAGCTCTGACAGGAAGAACTACAAGTGCAGGACACATTATACACAGCACTGAGCTCTGACAGGAGGAACTACAAGTACAGGACACATTATACACAGGCCCTGAGCTCTGACAGGAGGAACTACAAGTACAGGACACATTATACACAGGCCCTGAGCTCTGACAGGAAGAACTACAAGTGCAGGACACATTATACACGGGCCCTGAGCTCTGACAGGAGGAACTACAAGTGCAGGACACATTATACACAGGCACTGAGCTCTGACAGGAGGAACTACAAGTGCAGGACACAATATACACAGGACACTGATCTCTGACAAGAGGAACTACAAGTGCAGGACACATTATACACAGGCCCTGAGCTCTGACAGGAGGAACTACAAGTACAGGACACATTATACACAGGCCCTGAGCTCTGACAGGAGGAACTACAAGTACAGGACACATTATACACCGGGCCCTGAGCTCTGACAGGAGGAACTGCAAGTGCAGGACACATTATACACGGGCCCTGAGCTCTGACAGGAGGAACTACAAGTTCAGGACACATTATACCTGAGCGCTGAGCTCTGACAGGAGGAACTGTAAGTGCAGGACACATTATACACAGGTCCTGAGCTCTGACAGGAGGAACTGCAAGTGCAGGACACGTTATACACGGGCCCTGAGCTCTGACAGGAGGAACTACAAGTTCAGGACACATTATACACAGGCCCTGAGCTCTGACAGGAGGAACTACAAGTGCAGGACACATTATACCCGGGCCCTGAGTTCTGACAGGAGGAACTACAAGTTCAGGACACATTATACACAGGCCCTGAGCTCTGACAGGAGGAACTACTAGTTCAGGACACATTATACCCGGGCCCTGAGCTCTGACAGGAGGAACTACAAGTTCAGGACACATTATACACAGGCCCTGAGCTCTGACAAGACGAGCAGCACTACAAATGCTTCATAAGGCCCTGTGCACACTGTGTTTTTGGGTGCAGTTTTGGTCTCTAAACTGCATGCATTTCCTTCCCAGCAAAGTCTATGGGATTTCATTTTTGCTGTCCGCACGTTGCAGCTTTCTCTTGGCTGCGTGTTTGTGGTGACAACAAAAATGCAGGATGTCCGTTCTGTGTGTTTTTGAGCGGAAGCCTCAGAGCTCAAATGAATGACAGTCCGCGGAGGCAGGGTGACAAGCAGCTGCGCCATTGGTAGTGCTGTCACGTCCTCCTGCAGGCAGCAGTTTAGTACCTGCCGCTGCTGGGGTCTGAGTGGGTTAGATGATAGTCGTCTGTGTGCCATGATAGAATCCTTGGATGACACATCAGAAACTCATGCCTCTTAAGGCTGCTTTACACCAGACAATCTATCGAGCGATAGATCGTCGGGGTCACGGTTTTTGTGACGCACATCCGGCATCGCTGGCGATACTGGCCTGTGTGACACCTCCTAGCGACGCAGTATCGCTCACAAATCGTGAGTCGTGTACTGGTCGCTAGGTTCCATAATATCGTTTAATTTAGTTGTTCATCGTTTCCGGGGTAGCACATGCCGCTCCGTGTGACACCCCAGGAACGATGAACAGCAGCTCACCTGCGTCACGCGGCCGCCGCCGGCTATGTGAAGGAAGGAGGTGGGCGTCCTGCTCATCTCCGCCCCTCCGCTTCCATTGGCCGGCGGCCGTGTGACGTCGCTGTGACGCCATATGTCCCTCCCATTCCAGGAAGTGGACGTTCGCCGCCCACAGCGAGGTCGCACGAGAGGTAAGTATGTGTGACGGGGGTTACTGACTTTGTGCGACACGGGCAGCGATTTGCCCATGACGCAAAAAGGACGGGGGCGGGTACGATCGATTGTGAAATCGCACAATCGGTCGTACCATGTAAAGCAGCCTTTAGCCCGTCTCTCGCCCTAGGACCCCAATTCCAGCAGGTTCTAAGAATAGACCAGTTCTTTTGTGGTGTGAACTCTTTAAGGGTAAACCTGGCAGAAGAAGTGAAACAAAAGATTTGCACTGATGCTTTTGTGGATACTTGGTGCTTATTCACAATGGATCAGGAGTCCACTGATCAGGAAATGAAGATGAACAGACCATCGTTCTATAGGAAGCCGACAGTCGCAGAAACCTTCAGCAGATGGATACACTACATTGTGGTGCTAGGTTGCTTTATGGGGCAAAGCCATCTGGAAAGCTCTTCAGTACTCTTATTTATATGGTACCATGCTTTTAAAACAGATGAAGGCTTGGAGATACTGCCAGGGATCCAGTTTTGGGATTTTCCGAAGTTGGGCTGTGCAGGGGGTCAATGTACATTGATGATGAATACATTCCGTTACATGGTGGGCTGCTTTGGCATCCAACTTTGAGGAGAAAACTATAGTTACAATTGTTTTGATAACTAAAATGGACTTTTTCAAGAGAAATTTCCCCATTTGCTTTCTATGGTGGAGGTTTTCCACCTCCAAAAAAGTAGACCTCTATCAGTCTATGCTTGGCCTACTGTTTTTTTGCATACAGGGTCATGCCCATATGCCGCTTTTTTCCTGTTGCCTCTCCTTGGTAAGGGCTCCAGGCCATAGGATTTGCTTCACAAAGCTATTGAACAAGTATCTATTGGTATACAAAGAAGCTTTGCAGGTATAGAAATGCAAGATATGTTGCCAAGAGGCAGAAGTAAATAAGTCAGATATTGCGATGTATGCAAAGGCGGTAGGGACTTTGTGCTTCGCAGCAGTTCTGGGAATGTGTTGTCCTCAGTGGTGGCTGGAGGCCAGGCAATATGGCGGTACGTACAGGAACCTTACTTTCTTGGAAATGTTCCCTATAATAGTAGCGGTGGAGATTTGGAGGAGCGTTTGGTTGTGGTTGGACAATATGTCTAGCTCATTGTATAAACTGTCTCATCAGCTCTTCTCCCAGTTCTTAGCATCCTGCCCCGATTGGTCTTGAGTTGTTTGGAGCATGACATTTGGTTCTGACCTCCTCATGTTCCTGGAAAGAAATATTGTTGTTAGTTGATCTCAAATTTACATTTCAGGAATTCTGGAGCATATTGCCGGCAGGTGACTTGATCGGAGCGCCGTGCCTGTAGTGTGGAGGTGGTGATGGGAATGGAGCTCCCTGGTTAGGAACTCGGTGACTCCAGCAACAAGGTCCACCTATGGTAAGTCCTGGAGGGATGGATGGACTGTGGGGCAAATCGGGACACCAGGCTGCAGGTGACTTAGTGTTTATCGTGTTTTCTCATTGAAGGTTTTTCTGGGAAGTGCTGCATTGCAGAATATTGGGTATATTTTTCATCACTAAGGCTGCTCTCACACTACGTTTTTTTAACATGCATCATGAACGTTTTTTTGCTGTAAAAGTGGATCCTGTTTTTACAAAGAAAAACGCATGCAAACGCATGTGTTATTTTGCAGGATCCTGTCACTTGAAGTTTATGGGCGGGCATTGAAGTCATGTGATTGGGAGTGAGGGGAACTGAACGTGATTGACTGGGAGCCGGAATCTGACAGCTGCAGACACTGGTAACTAAGGTAAACATCGGGTAACTAAGCAAAGTGCTTTGCTTGGATACCCGATATTTACCTTGGTTACAAGCGTCCGTAGCTGCTAGGAGCCAGGCTGTCTGCTCCCTGCACACGTAACCAAGGTACACATCGGGTAACTAAGGGAAGCGCTTTGCTTGGTTACCCGATATTTACCTTGGTTACAAGCGTCCGCCGGTCTCAGGCGGGGAAGAGAGAGAGAGGGGGGAGAGAGAGACTGATCACGCCAGGCTGGTTTCTGGGTATGCTCAGTAGAGCAAGCAGGATCCTGTCTATCAGCATGCCAGCGTTCACATGCGTTTCCATGCAGTATAGTCAGGATCCAGTGAAAAACAGTATTTGGACGCAGCTCAAAAATGCTACAAGTAGCATTTTTGAAAAAAGTCGCTGGATCCTCACGATAACGCACGCAAACGCATGTGAACGAATGTTGACGCGAGTCCATTGCAAATGCATTGAAATAAAAACGCATTTGCACTGGATCCGTTTTTGCGTTAAAAAAAGTTCATGACGCATGTTAAAAAAAACGTAGTGTGAAAGCCGCCTTAGCAAACAATTTTTACCTCAATGAATGTTATGGTCTTGGGAAAGGTGAGGAGCCCTATTTCTGTTGGGCTGGCTTCAATGATAGAATCATTTAAAGGTAACCTGTCAGCATGAAAATGCATCTTAACCCCTTCACACCCAGGCGCTTTTCAGTTTTTCGTCTTCAATTTTTCCTCCCCTTCTTCCAAGAGCCATAACCTTTTTATTTTCCCATCAATATAGCCATATGACGTTGTTTTTTGCGGGACGAGTTGTACTTTTGAATGAAACCATTAATTCTGTTACATCTTGTACTGGAAAATGGGAAAGTGTGGTGAAACTGCAAAATAAAGTTCCATTGTGCGATTGATTTTCAGGCTTTTTATTTACTATGTTCACTATATGGTAAAACTGGGATTATGATTCCCCGCATCGATATGAGTTCATAGATACCAAACTTGTATAGTTTTACTTTTATCTAAGTGGTGAAAAAAATTCAGACATTTGTGAAAAAAAAGAATAGCGCTTTTGTTACAATTTTCCAGACCTGTAGCGTTCTTATTTTTCAGCGTCTGGGGCTGTGTGAGGAATTATTTTTTGCTTCCTGAGCTGACATTTTTAATTGGTAGATACAATGTTTTGATTGTCTGTTATTATATTTTAATGCAATGCTGCGGTGACCAAAAAAACTTAATTCTGGCGTTTTGATTTTTCCTCTTGCCACACTCTTCACCCGTCAGATTCATTGATTTCATGTTTTGATAGATCGGCATCTCTGAACTCGTCTATAGCAAGTACGTGTGTGTGGTATATATACACACACACACATATATATATATATCTATATATATAATTGCCTTATTCTGTCTGTCTGTCTGTCTGTCTGTCTGTCATGCTCCAAAATTGTGTCCTTACGGTGACACAAAGCTGATTGGCCGCTGGGCTCGCCATGGCCCCGCCCCCCCCACACGGATTGGCCGCTCGCCCAGGCTGCGCCCCCACACGGATTGGCCAGCCGCTCGCCCAGGCTCCGCCCCCCCACAGATTGGCCTCTCGCCCCGGCACCCTGCAGGCATTGGCAATTCGGCCACGCCACGCCCCGCCCCCCTCACGCAATGCACGCTAGCTCTGGCCCCGCCCCCTCCCTCCCCCCGCGCATTCCCCGAACTGACACGGCTGTCACGGAGGTGAGTACTGTACTCCACCCCCCCCCCCGGCCCCCGCTCGCACGGGAGTGGTGTGGATACGTTGGTAACAAGCGCATCAAGGTCCTGCGCACATAACAGCACACACACAAACATACACACACATCAGATCACACTCACTCTCACACACACCTCACACACACCTCACATCGCATCCACACACTCACAGCATCCGGCGATATCGCTTGCTTCTCGGCCTCGATGTGACCTTCCAGGACCTGACGGAGGATCACATGGCCTGAAGCATGTGGTATCTCCGGATGTTGTGACTGTGAGCGCGTATGTGCGATATCGTCAGTGTCTGTGTGTGTGAGTGTATGCGATCGGGTGTGTGTGAGTGGATGCGATCGGGTGTTTGTGAGTGGATGCGATCGGGTGTGTGTGAGTGGATGTGATCGGGTGTGTGTGAGTGGATGCGATCGGGTGTGTGTGAGTGGATGCGATCGGGTGTGTGAGTGTCGGCAGAGGAGCACGGCGTGCTGGAGGAGGCTGGGAGCAGAGAGGCTGATCATGGGGAAGGCTGGGAGGGGGAGGCTGATGCTGAGGGAGACTGGGAGGGGAAGGCTGATGCTGAAGGAGGCTGGGAGGGGGAGGCTGGGAGGAAGGAGGCTGGGAGGAGAGAGGCTGATCCTGGGGAAGGCTGGGAAGGGGAGGCTGATGCTGAGGGAGGCTGGAAGGAGAGAGGCTGATGCTGGGGGAGGCTGAAAGGAGAGAGGCTGAGGCTGGGAGGAGAGAGGCTGATGCTGGGGAAGGCTGATGCTGAGGGAGGCTGGGAGGGGAAAGCTGATGCTGGGGAAGGCTGGGATGACGGAGGCTGGGAGGAGAGAGGCTGATCCTGGGGAAGGCTGGGAGAGGGAGGCTGATGCTGGGGGAGGCTGGAAGGAGAGAGGCTGATGCTGGGGGAGGCTGGAAGAAGAGAGGCTGATGCTGGGGGAGGCTGATGCTGGGGGAGGCTGGGAGGAGAGAGGCTGATGCTGGGGAAGGCTAGGAGGAGAGAGACTGATGCTGGGGACAGAGAGGAGAGGCTGATGCTGGGAGGAGAGAGGCTGATGCTGGGAGGAGAGAGGCTGATGCTGGGGGAGGCTGGGAGGGGGAGGCTGATGCTGGGGGAGGCTGGGACGAGGGAGGCTGATGCTGGTGGAGGCTGATGCTTGGGGAGGCTGATGCTGGGGGAGGCTGGAAGGAGAGAGGCTGATGCTGGTGGAGGCTGATGCTTGGGGAGGCTGATGCTGGGGGAGACTGGGAGCGGAAGGCTGATGCTGAGGGAGGCTGGGAGAGGGAGGCTGGGAGGAAGGAGGCTGGGAGGAGAGAGGCTGATCCTGGGGAAGGCTGGGAAGGGGAGGCTGATGCTGAGGGAGGCTGGAAGGAGAGAGGCTGATGCTGGGGGAGGCTGGAAGGAGAGAGGCTGAGGTTGGGAGGAGAGAGGCTGATGCTGGGGAAGGCTGATGCTGAGGGAGGCTGGGAGGGGAAAGCTGATGCTGGGGAAGGCTGGGAGGACGGAGGCTGGGAGGAGAGAGGCTGACCCTGGGGAAGGCTGGGAGAGGGAGGCTGATGCTGGAGGAGGCTGGAAGGAGAGAGGCTGATGCTGGTGGAGGCTGATGCTGGGGGAGGCTGGAAGGAGAGAGGCTGATGCTGGTGGAGGCTGATGCTTGGGGAGGCTGGGAGAGGGAGGCTGATGCTGAGCGAGGCTGGGAGGAGGGAGGCTGGGAGAGGTAGGCTGAGAGAAGAGAGGCTGATGCTGGGGGAGGCTGATGCTGGGGGAGGCTGGGAGAGGGAGGCTGATGCTGGGGGAGGGTGGGAGGAGGGAGGCTGGGAGGAGAGAGGCGAGAGGCTGATGCTGGGGACAGAGAGGAGAGGCTGATGCTGGGAGGAGAGAGGCTGATGCTAGGATGAGAGAGGCTGATGCTGGGAGGAGAGAGGCTGATGCTGGGAGGAGAGAGGCTGATGCTGGGAGGAGAGAGGCTGATGCTGGGGGCAGAGAAGCTGATGCTGGGGGCAGAGAGGCTGATGCTGGTGCAGCATGGGGGATGGTGCACGATGGGGGGTGCGCAGCATCGGGGATGGAGCATGATGGGGGGGTGCGCAGCATCGGGGATGGAGCACGATGGGGAGTGCGGAGTATGGCGGATGGAGCACGTTTGGGAGTGCGCAGCATGGCGGATGGAGCACGTTTGGGAGTGCGCAGCATGGCGGATGGAGCACGTTTGGGAGTGCGCAGCATGGGAGATGGAGCACGATGGGGGGTGCGCAGCATAGGGGATGGAGCACGATGGGGGGTGCGCAGCATAGGGGATGGAGCACGATGGGGAGTGCGCTGCATGGGGGATGGAGCACGTTTGGGAGTGCGCACCTCCCCCCAACACACACACACACACACACACACACGCGCGCGCACTGTACAACACACCACACACCACACACACACACACACTGGGAACCACAAACAACTGCCCTACACAGACACCCACACACACAGACAACGCTGCACACACACAACACCCAACACACAAACACCGCGGCACACACAAATATACGCACATACCGCACAACACACACATTGCACAAAACATACCTCCCCCCAAAACACACCACACACACACAAACCGCGCAACACACACACAACGCTACAGACACACAGCGCTCCACAAACAACGCAACACACATACAACACCGCTCTCACCCCCCGTCATACCCAGACAACACCCAGAACATGTACAGCGCCCTACACACACACTTGGTAACTACACACAACAACATCTATATTATATATATATATATATATATATATATACACAGGGCTGTATTTTGCCTTCGTGCTGCCCTAGGCACTTTAAGTGGTCGCGCCCCTTAGTGACAACGTAAAACTGAGTTTTCGCACACGACATCTGTTTAAGGCAGATCTACTCTGTAGCACACTTTAAAAAGTATCAATAAGAAACTAACCCCCCCCCCAATGGGAATCACCACAGGCACATCAAAACATAGCATGAGTATAAAATATTCCCACCATCCCCAGTTATATACTGTGACTGTCACACTGCCCCTAATAAACTAAAACACCACTCTGCCCTCCCTTATAAACTACTGTATATCCACCACACCTTCCTCGATTATGAAATATGATCTGTACATTGTGAGGAGGGAGCAGCATGATGTGAGGACAATATCCCATGCATGCTGCCCCCTCCTCACAATGTCCCATGCATGCTGCCCCCTCCTCACAATGTCCCATGCATGCTGCCCCCTCCTCACAATGTCCCATGCATGCTGCCCCCTCCTCACAAAGTCCCATGCATGCTGCCCCCTCCTCACAATGTCCCATGCATGCTGCCCCCTCCTCACAATGTCCCATGCATGCTGCCCCCTCCTCACAATGTCCCATGCATGCTGCCCCCTCCTCACAATGTCCCATGCATGCTGCCCCCTCCTCACAATGTCCCATGCATGCTGCCCCCTCCTCACAATGTCCCATGCATGCTGCCCCCTCCTCACAGTGTCCCATGCATGCTGCCCCCTCCTCACAATGTCCCATGCATGCTGCTCCCTCCTCACAATGTTCCATGCATGCTGCCCCCTCTTCACAATGTCCCATGCATGCTGCTCCCTCCTCACAATGTCCCATGCATGCTGCCCCCTCCTCACAATGTCCCATGCATGCTGCTCCCTCCTCACAATGTCCCATGCATGCTGCTCCCTCCTCACAATGTCTCATGCATGCTGCTCCCGCCTCACAATGTCCCATGCATGCTGCCCCCTCCTCACAATGTCCCTTGCATGCTTCCCCCTCCTCACAATGTCCCATGCATGCTGCTCTCTCCTCACAATGTCCCATGCATGCTGCCCCCTCTTCACAATGTCCCATGCATGCTGCTCCCTCCTCACAATGTCCCATGCATGCTGCCCCCTCCTCACAATGTCCCATGCATGCTGCCCCCTCCTCACAATGTCCCATGCATGCTGCCCCCTCCTCACAATGTCCCATGCATGCTGCCCCCTCTTCACAATGTCCCATGCATGCTGCCCCCTCCTCACAATGTCCCATGCATGCTGCTCCCTCCTCACAATGTCCCATGCATGCTGCCCCCTCCTCACAATGTCCCATGCATGCTGCTCCCTCCTCACAATGTCCCATGCATGCTGCTCCCTCCTCACAATGTCTCATGCATGCTGCTCCCTCCTCACAATGTCTCATGTATGCTGCTCCCGCCTCACAATGTCCCATGCATGCTGCTCCCTCCTCACAATGTCCCATGCATGCTGCCCCCTCCTCACAATGTCCCATGCATGCTGCTCCCTCCTCACAATGTCCCATGCATGCTGCTCCCTCCTCACAATGTCTCATGCTTGATGCTCCCTCCTCACAATGTCCCATGCATGCTGCTCCCTCCTCACAATGTCTCATGCTTGATGCTCCCTCCTCACAATGTCTCATGCATGCCGCTCCCTCCTCACAATGTCTCATGCATGCCGCTCCCTCCTCACAATGTCTCATGCATGCCGCTCCCTCCTCACAATGTCTCATGCATGCTGTTCCCGCCTCACAATGTCCCATGCATGCTGCTCCCTCCTCACAATGTCCCATGCATGCTGCTCCCTCCTCACAATGTCTCATGCATGCTGCTCCCTCCTCACAATGTCCCATGCATGCTGCCCCCTCCTCACAGTGTCCCATGCATGCTGCCCCCTCCTCACAGTGTCCCATGCATGCTGCCCCCTCCTCACAGTGTCCCATGCTTGCTGTCCCCTCCTCAGTGTCCCATGCATGCTGCTCCCTTCTCACAATGTCCCATGCATGCTGCCCCCTCCTCAGTGTCCCATGCATGCTGCCCCCTTCTCACAATGTCCCATGCATGCTGCCCCCTCCTCAGTGTCCCATGCATGCTGCCCCCTTCTCACAATGTCCCATGCATGCTGTCCCTCTCCATGAGCTCCTAATGCTGCCTTCCTCTTTTCCATAATGAGACCTTCATGTTGCCCCACTCATGCTAAGACCACCACACTAACGCTTATGCTGAGACCCCCCCCACACACACTACCCCACTCTTGATATTGACTCCCCTACACTATCCCT